>NW_027045444.1:2400000-3600000 GCF_025399875.1 Dalotia coriaria | reverse complement strand
GACAGACGCGGCGCCACGCCTCAAAAAATCTTGTACGTTGCTATGAAGATCTTACGTCAACGCATGGTGGATGGAATTTACAGCACGTTCCGGAAAGTGCCGGTTACAGAAAACGTAACTCGACGAATGTTAGAAGACCCAGAATTTCTTAAAGAATTTGTTATACAAAACCTTGCCTTTATGAAATCAGTGCCAAACTCCGTCCAGTACTGGGCCTCTCGCAAACGGGATCTCTTTGCTATGCTCCGTCAACTTGGGAAGCCGACCATCTTTCTCACTCTAAGTGCAAATGAAGTACGCTGGTTGACATTACTGAACTTACTCGTCAAATTGAGTAACAAATATCCTGGCAAAGTTGCTGAAGATCTAAACACATCAGAGCGGTGCAGCTTAGTAAGTGACGATCCAGTTACGTGCTGCATATATTTTCACAAACTTGTTGGTACATTGATGAACATGTTGAAAGCAAAGTCGAATTATAATCCGTTCGGCCAATACTTTGTTAAGGATTATTTTCTTCGCATTGAGTTCCAGCATCGCGGATGTCCCCACGCTCATATTTTACTGTGGTTGAACAACGACCCCCTCGAAACCGTTTCAGAAAATATGCCCAACACCATCGAACTTGTGGAGAAACTAAGTTCAGTTGCAAAAGAAGATGTGCCTAACGATACCATCTACTCCAACCAAATACATAAGCACACTTTCACCTGCACGAAACGAGGCGAAACGACTTGCAGATTTGGAATCCCGTACTGGCCAATGCTGACTACCCGTGTATTGGTACCAATGCCAAAAACTGATGGACGCCGCGTTGCATTCCAGAAAAAGGGTAAAGACCTACGAACTTCCCTTAGCGACCGTACATATGCTAGCATGGACGACTTTCTGAGTGATCATAGTTTGACGTTCGATGCATACCTCGACGTAGTGCGTTCAACTCTGCGCAGGCCAACATTGTTGTTCAAACGCAACTTCGACCAACTGATAACGAACACATTCAACCCTTACCTTGCTGGTGAAATTAATTCCAACATTGACATCCAGTTTGTCTTAGATGATTATAGCTGCGCACAGTACGTCGTGGAATACGTTAACAAATCGGCTCGCGGAATGGGTAACTTGAATAGAGAGCTGGCGAAAATGATGCAAGAGCATCCTGAACGGGACTACACGGGCCAATTGAAGGCTTTGAGTATTAAACTTCTAAATGCAGTTGAAATGTCGGCCCAAGAAGCAGCGTGGTATTTATTACGACAACCGATGAGCGAAACAAGTCGTCAAGTCGTGTACATACCAACAGTATGGCCATCGGAGAGACAACGTTGCCGCAAACGTCGTGTACAAATGAATCGCGAAGGAATTGATGCTGACAGTACAGACGTATGGACCAAAAATATCATTCAGCGATATGAAGAACGACCTCCTTCCTTGGAACCTGTATATTTGGCCGAGTTTGCTTCGTGGTATGCTAAATGTCAAGATTTCATCGACAATGAAGACGACGTGGACGTGCATGAGTATGAAAATTTGGAACCAGAGACCGAAAAAAAAACGACGTCAAGACAATATCGCAGACGACAGATGGGACGGATCATACGATACAGGCATTACGAAGTAGATGAAATTGTCAACTATCAACGTGAGATGGTGCTGCTGTATCTGCCCTTCCGCAATGAATTATCTGAAATTGTTGATTGCAATAAATTTCTACAATTATACAACGACAACAAGGATGTCATCATGGAACGCCGTCAGATATACGAGAAAAATCTAAACATCGACAGTGTGCTACAGGAGCTTGAAGCAATGATGATCCTGCAAAATTCTAACAGCACAGAACCAGCGAAAACTGAGGCAAGGAGAGTGTCTGTCGAACAGTCTTCAGAAAGTGCCGAAAATAACGATGACGTGAATCTTATACTACCAAAATTCCTTCTGAATTATATAAAACATTTAATTCTCTGTATAATTTGCCAGTTTCATCAACTTCTACCGAGTGCCACACGAATAAACTATAATTTTCCAACAAAAAGTGTTTTTAACCACAAAAAAACGAAATATTTAATTTTAAACGCGTATAACTCAAAAACTATTAATCATAATAACAAATCCACCTGAATTACCTAAACCATCTAATCCCCCATATAACATAAAAATTTCATCAATTTCCACCGAGTGTTTCACGAACAAATCACCATACATAACCTCCAACATACAACAACACAACATCTTTATATATAACAATTTTCTTTTAATAATCTGCTCTCTTTACAATTCATCCCCGCATAGTCTTATACAAACCATACAACAACCCCGCATGAACCACATGCAGCGTCGCACTACTCCACTCCGTACTGGGATAAATATTCCACGACGACTCCAACAACCCCAGCAACAACAGCGCCATCGGTTTACTAAACGGCGTACTAAACGCCAAATACAACAACGAATGAAAATACCACGAGTAGAACTGATAATGCAGACTCCTCGCACACGCAATCCCAATGAGATTAGTGACAAAGAACGGCAACACAAACAACTGCGTCACTTTACTGAAATTAATCTCATACTTCGGCTCCGGGGGATCTTGATTCACCTTCTCAACATGCAACTTTGCATTTGCATTCTTCACCTTGCTTTGTTTATGCTGCAGGGATTTATTTGTTTTCTTGGTGTTTCCAGGTGGTTTATTAGGTTTCTCCACCTTTATCTGCTTCTCGAATGAGTTTAGGAAGTCTTGTTGTTCTTGTGTGAGTGGAGCATCTTCCTCAATGGGTTTTTGAGGTGTTTTGGTATGTTTAACACGTTTTTTCTCATTGTTACGTTCAGGTTACCTGCTGTTTCATGTCTGATAATGTTTTCTTTAAGGTATTATACGCTTTGAAATACTTCCAGATCAACGGAGTGAATATCCCCAGTAAAGTTATGTGTAAAACAAGTAAACCTATATGAAATCTCATATCTGTGAAGATTTCCTCGTCGAGAAATCGATAATTCACCGTCCATTGGTGTTGGAAGACTCGTCCAAGGTCAAAACTCGCTTTGAGGTAACTCCATGGATGTGTCAGTAAGAATGGTAAGCCTAGAAACAGTTGTACAATGCCACAGATGAATAGATTACTAATTGTTTGTTTCCAGTTGAGATTCGCCATGTATGCTAGTAGTAAACATGGTGAATACAGCAGGATGTTCATTTTGATTGATACTGCGAGTGAGAATAAGAGACTGCCGGTTTTCCAGCGGTCGCTGATGAAGGCGTTGAGTGCGGCCCAGAAGAACAGAACGGCGATGGGGTCGTTGAAGAGGCGCAGGACGTAGATGGAGTGGATGCGGTAGGAGGTGAGGAAGCTGAGGATGAGCGCGTAGCCGGGGAGTTTGCAGGTTTTGATGGTGATGGTGTAGGTGAGGTAGGATTGTGTTACGTAGATGCCGATGAAGATGTATTGGGCGAGGCGGATGTTGGCGCCGGCGGAGGTGAGGTAGTAGAAGGCGGTGTAGACGTAGAGGAAGCCGGCGGGGTAGACGCACGGGCCGGTGTCACCTGAGAATGAATTTAAAATTAGTAATTAGCAAATTTTGTGTGTTTTTTATTTAATTTTGATTTTTATTTTGATGTTGGAGGTGTTTAATTTGAAAATTGTTGGAGTTTATGGTGATATTTTTAAGGGAGGTGATTAATGAAAGGACGGTTTATAGTTTAGGGGAGTTTTGGCAATTTCTACTGGGCAATACACGAATAAATCAAAATTTACGCAAAAAATAAAAAAAATAAAAAATTTAAGTTTGACTTCAAAGTCGAATAATTCAAAAACTAACATAAATTAACAAAAAATTCTTTCAGGATAATAAAAATATATTAATAATCAAATTAATTTGAATATTGCATCAATTTCTACTGGGTGGTTCACGAAGAAATTATAATTTTATGCGTTATAAACACGTGTAATTCAAATATTATCAAAGATATTGATAAAATTCCTTCAGAATTTGATAAAGTGTACAATATTCTAGAGATGAGCAAATTTTGATCAATGTATACCGAGTGAATTGGTAATAAATTAGAAAAATCAATGATTTTGCGTTAACATGCTTTTATTTTACATTTTCTTATGTTAAACGCATATAACTAAAAAACTGTTAATTATATTAACAAATTTTTTTCTGGTTTATGTAAATGAGTTAATTCTCTAGACAATTAGGGTGTTTCATTGATTTCTACCGAGTGTTTCGTGAATAAATTGACAGTTTCGACAAAAACGCGCATTTTTTCATATATTTTTTTCACTTTTGTTGCTTCTAATTTAAAAACTATTAAATATAATCAAGAAATTCTTTCGGATTAATAAATAGGTGTCATTTCTTAGTATAATTCGAGAGTTTCCTCAACTTACACCTAGTGTTTCACGAATAAACTATAAATTTCACAAAAAAACGCGCTTTTAACAAAAAAACTTAGATTTTTGCATTTTAAATGCATATAACTCAAAAACTATTGATTGTATTAACGCAATTCCTTCTGAATCTTATAAAGGAGGTACTTCCCTGTAATAAGTTGAAAATTTCATTAATTTCTCTCAAATGTTTTACGAATAAATTCAAATTGTCGACAAGAAACGCGCATTTTTCTAATTTTTTTGTCATTTTTGTCGCTCTAATTAAAAAACTGTTATAAAATATATAATCATGAAAATCTTTCCGATTTATAAATAGCTATTTTTTCCTTGTCTAGTTTCTAAGTTTCATCAACTTCCACCTAGTGTTTCGCGAATAAACTATAATTTTCCACCCAAACGCATAGATGCCGATGAAGATGTATTGGGCGAGGCGGATGTTGGCGCCGGCGGAGGTGAGGTAGTAGAAGGCGGTGTAGACGTAGAGGAAGCCGGCGGGGTAGACGCACGGGCCGGTGTCACCTAGAAAATGATTTGAAATTAGTATTATTTTTTTTTAATTTTGATTTTTAATTTTATTTTGGTTTTGGAGACGTTTAATTTAGAAATGGTTGGAGTTTTTGATGATATTTTTAAGGGAGCGGATTAGGTTGGGGATGGTTAATGGTTTAGGGAAGTTTTGGGAATTTCTACTGGGTGATACAAGTATAAATTGGAATTTACGCAGAAAATTAAAAATTCGTAATGTTTGACTTCAAAGTCGAATAATTCAGAAACTAATAAAGATAAGAATAAAATTCTTTCAGGATAATAAAGAAACATTAATAATCTAATTAATTTGAATGTTGCATCCATGTCTACTGGGTGGTTCACGAATAAATTACAATTTTATGCTTTTGTTTTGTGAAAATTGAAATTTTGCACTTTAAACAGGTGTAATTCAAATAGTATCAAAGATATTGATAAAATTCCTTCAGAAATTGATAAAGTGTACAATATTCTAGAGATGAGCGAATTTTGATCAACATATACCGAGTGGATCGGTAATAAATTAGAAAAATCTATGATTTTCGTTAACACGCATTTATTTAACATTTTCTTACGTTAAACGCGCATAACTCAAAAACTATTAATTATATTAACAAAATTGCTTCTGAATTATGTAAATGAGTTAATTCTGTATACAATTACAACGTTTCTTTAATTTCTACGAAGTATTTCATGAATAAATTGACATTTTCGGCAAAAACGCGCATTTTTTCATATATTTACACTTTTGTCGCTTCTAATTTAAAAACTATTAAATATAATCAAGAAATTCTTTCGGATTAATAAATAGGTGTCATTTCTTAGTATAATTCGAGAGTTTCCTCAACTTACACCTAGTGTTTCACGAATAAACTATAAATTTCACAAAAAAACGCGCTTTTAACAAAAAAAAAAATAGATTTTTTGCATTTAAAATGTGCATAACACAAATACTATTGATTATATTAATGCAATTCCATCTGAATATTATAAAGAAAGCAATTCTCTATAATAACTTAAAAATGTCATTAATTTCTAGCAAGTGTTTCCCGAATAAATTTGAATTTTTTACCGAAAGTGCGAATTTTTCATTTTTTTTGCACTTTTGTTGCTTCAAATTTAAAAACTGTTAAATATAATCAAGATATTATTTCGGATTTATAAATAGGTGTTTTTTCTTTGTGTAATTTGTAAGTTTCATCAACTTTCACCCAGTGTTTCACGAATAAACTACAATTTTCCACCAAAACGCAATTTTAACATAAAAATTAATACTTCCCAACATTAAACGAATATAACTCAAAAACTATCAATTAGATTAACAAAGCGCTTTCAGAATTGCATAACAGAGTTAATCCCCGGTATAATTGGAAAGTTTCACACAAAAATTCCATATGATTCATACATAAACTATGATTTTTGAAAAAAATGCAACTTATAAAAACTAACGTCACTACTGCTCACTTTAAAATCAAATAACTCAAAAACTAACCAAAATAACAACAAAATTCCTTCCACACAACAAAAATACACTAATCCTTTGTACAACTACAAAGTTTCATCACTTTCACCCAAGTACTTCATACTTTATCCAACAAAAAACCAAAAATTTTACCTTTAATTTGAGCATAGTCCAATGTCCCATTCAAAAACCCTTCCACCTCCTGCATATAAGCTTTCCAATCAATCTCGGTGTACGCAACATTCTCGACAATAATATAATTGAGCACGACTTCAGCGAGCAGGATGAGATAACACGCTGTGGCCACGTAGTTGGGGTCGAAAATCAACTTCTGCGCGTAGTCGTAGCACTTCCAGAAGGTGTTCGGCGCAAGGAATTTTTCCTTCTCCATTTTGCTTCTTCGCCCGGCGACAACGTGCGCCCGACTGAGCGCATGGCCCGCGGCGACCTTATTCTCTTGTTTATTTTTAGTTTTCGTCATTTCCCAGTCTCATAGTATATGTATCACGTTGAATTTCATCGTTTTCACGTTTTCACTGCGTCGGCAAAACTTTTACGCATACTTGTGATTTGGGGGTTATGTACACTAGAAATTTAAATAAAGATATAAAATGTACAAAACTAGAGTAAACAATAAATATGAATGTTTAACATGATAAAAGTGTTGATAAAACATTGTTTTGTAGGATTTTTATAGTTAAAAGTGTGTAGATTGTTGTTATCTTGAGTTATTTTTAAAGAAATTCAGTGAATATTTGAAAATTATTAGGTATTGTGCTAGGCAACCCACAATACACCTTAAATTTAAATTAGATGAAAAATATATAAATATCGATTAAAATACATAAAATTTCATGCACAACATAATAAATTATGTGTAAAATAATTGTTTTTCTAAATTTTAACCTAAATAAACGTGTTTTTCACTATTTCTAAACAAAAATCACTCACCGCTTAACCATATGCAACCCACAATACACCTTAAGTATAAATTAGTTAAAAAATACATAAAAATCAATTAAAAAACACATAACTTCATACGTAACAATAAAAATTGCGTTGAAAACAATCATTTTCGTTATTTTAAACCTAAATAAATGCGTTTTTCACTATTTTTCAAAAATCAATTAAAAACACATAATTTCGCATAATAAATTATGCAACCCATTTTTCCCTAAATAAATGCGTTTTTCACAATTTTTCACTAAAAATCACTCACCACTTAACAGTATGCAACCCAAAATACACATTTCAAGACCTACACCCAAACAACTTAATTTTTGCACAATTATCAATGAATAATTTATTACATAGGCCTCAAAACTTGAATGACACACACGCACAGCGTATACCTACATAAGGCGTGCTTAATTTCGTAAACTTTTACTCCTTGCATCCGCATTCACACGCAATAATCCTGCATATTAATATATCGATTAGAATAAGTATCATTTAATTACTCGTAGATCTTCAATAGTTCAATACTCAATAAGTGTGTATAAGTAGGCTAAATATTTGACATTTCGTTCGTATGTTTCGAAAATCTCTGCGCCTGCATCTCGCAGTGTGTATGTGGACGTAACCGTTTTCTCTTACAAATCAACAACCAACAAATAATCGTAGTAATAGTAATAATAATAACAAAAGGCAACGCTATTGATATACATCATAATATAAGACATTAGTGTCGTAATTCCGGATAGCATGTATATGTATCATTTTCGAGATCGCGAACGAAGAAGTGTCGTGATTAAGAGCGGATAAAATATAGCTTTGGTCAGCTTATACTGTTAGTGCGCAGACGCGTGTGTAGTGTGTGTGTGAATGGTGTGTAAACATGGAGGACAAGAGAATAATCGCATAATTATAACAAGACAGAGGAGGTAATAGGTAGTTATCATGTGTGGTGGCGCGCGCGTCGTTTGGTGTTTGGTATTTTTCTGTATCTTCAGCAATTTCGCGACGATTCCACACGCATCCGTCCATCCAGATTAGTGAAGTGAATTCCAGTGCTTGACTACCACGAATTCGTCGTCATACCTAAAATAGACACATTTATTCATCGGCAGCGGTTTTATATTATGTGTTGAAAAATGTGTATGTTGGGTTGCAGATTGTGTTTTGTTATGATCTGTTGTTGCAATGATGTCATTTTTTGATGTGATGTGTGTTGCCTAGGTAGTGCTACCTGGTGTGTAAACGGGATGCTCGCCGGAATTGAGCGCTGCGGACTCGTCTTTGGGCGGCGGCGCCGGCATGGCAAACACGGGCTGCGCGGAGGCATTCGCACGCGATGGCGAGGGTTGTGTCGTCACCGGTGGACTGTCGCCATGGCCCAAATCTTCATCGACGTCTTCCTGCAACAGTAAAATACACACATAACCTGAAAATTGTTTTTTTTTATTGGATTAATTGGATTAATTTATTTTATTGATGTAGAGCTATGGTAGTATTATGCCAATTTGGGGATGCAAACCTACCTTCTAACAATTATTTGACATAATTTTTGGAAGGCTATGAATTTGGTTATACCGACTAGAACGGTGATTTTGTTTTCGAGGTTTTGTGGTTGTTCGGGGTTAACTCACCTTCGTCCGTGTTTGGTTGCCTGCACCGGCGCTACCTGATGTGCCCTCTAGATTATTCTCCGTCTACGGAATACAAAAAATGATCTGAGCGCAAAACAAAAAGAAAAACAACAAACAAACAAAAAACAAAGCAACTGTTATGAACTTTTTTTTAGCTATTTTCAGTGTAAAATAAAATAAATAAATTTACTAAATATGCGCAAGATTTAAGTTATTTTTACTTTGATTACGTATAATTCAAAAAGTATTCGGGGGAATTAAAAAATTCTTTTGAAATTAGAAAGAAATGTTAGTTTTCTACGTAATTTGAAAGGTTTATCAAATTCTATTGTGTGTTTCATGAATAAATTACATTTTTCGTAAAGTGTCTGCATGTAAAAATAATTTTGTGTTTTGATTTAACTTAAAACGCGAATAAATCAAAGTCTATCACAAATAAATAAAAAATTCTTTCGGCATTATAAAACGGCATTAATCCTTTGTATATTATGAACATTTTATTAATTTCTACCGAGTGATACAAGAATAAATCAATATTTATGCAAAAAAAAAACTAAAATTTAATTTTTTTTTATTTCAAAAGCGAAGAAATCGAAAACTAAAAAAAAGAAACGCAAAATTGTTTTAAGAGATTAAAGAGGCATTAATTATTTACTTATTTTGAAAGTTTCATCATTTTCTACCGAGTGGTTCACGAATAAATCGAAATTTTTCCAAAAAAGCTTTCAAACATAAAGTAAAACTTATGATCTGATAAAACTTTTGACTTTAAAATCGAATAACTAGAAAACTATCAACAATAAACATAAAATTCTTTCAGAGTTATATAAACACATTAATTGTACACATATTATGAAAATTTTATCAAATTCTACTGAGTAATGCACGAATAAACCAAAATTTACGCAAAAAACTATTTTTTTTTAATTTTTGATTTCAAACACGAATAATTTAAAAACTAATGAAAATAATGACAAGAATCTTTTAGAAGAATAAAGAGATATTAATTATTTACTTATTTTGAAAGTTTCATCAATTTCTACCGAGTGATTCACGAATAAATCGAAATTTTTCCAAAAATGTTTCAAACTCAAAGTAAAACTTATGATTTTCTGCAACTCTTGACTTTAAAATCGAATAATTCGAAAACTATCAACAATAAACACAAAATTCTTTCAAAGTTATAAAAACACATTAATTCTACACATACTATGAACATTTGATCCAAATCTACCGAGTGTAACACGAATAAACCAAAATTTACGTTAAAAAACCTAAAACTTAATTTTCAACTTCAAACACGAATAACTAAAAAACCATTAAAAATAAACCAAAAATTCTTTCAAAATATCAAAAACTAATTCCCCTTTAATAAAAATCAACTTATAATACATCTATATACAGTATACTCCAAAAATAACCCGCGTATTTCCGCAAAAAGCAACTAAAAACTAAAAACCAAAATACTCTCATGTTACGAATCCAACCAACCAATCCAAAACACAAACCCAATGCGTTGTTAGTCTCATATCATAATATTGTTATATGTACAACTAAACTAAGGTTAGGCTGGCGAAACATTATCGTCATAATAAAGCTCGTATCACTTACATGGAGATTGTGATAGTCGCCGCTATCCTCGGGCGGCCGCGGCGCGCACTTGCCGCAGCAGAAGTTGCAGCAACAGCAGAGACAACAACAGCAGCAACAGCAAGTCACGATACTGCACACGAAGAATAACGCCTAAAACAAACAAAAAACATTATTTACTAATAATAAAATACATAAAAATCAACAAAATAAAACAAAACATGTTTGTTTTTGTTTGTGTGCACCTTATTCGGAATCAACTTCGCGTAGTTATACAAATACAACAAATTAAAATTGCCCATTTCAGTTTTACAACCGCACACATTCTACTAACACTCAACCTCATCTTAAAATATAATTTTTCATGGATAACCTTTCGATAACCTAAGATGACTATGACTTGTGTATGTGTTTTACCACCAACGCTACCTGGCGGTTAAAAACAAAACCATTAATTTCTATGAAAAATTACAGGAATCTACTTTCGATCGCCATGTTTTTTATCTTTTATCGTTTGCATACCTTGCACCACGGGGATGTGACCACAAAGTAAGTGTTCACATTCTCGTCGCCGAACTGCTCGCCAATGTACAGGCCCAGTGAGCCGTAGTTGTCGTAGATGTTGCGCTTGGTGGTGTCGCTGAGGATGGAGTGCGCGCGATTCACCTCCTTGAACTTGTCGGCGGCGTCCGGATTGTCGGGGTTCTTGTCCGGGTGGAACTTGAGCGCCAGCCGGCGGTAGGTTTTTTTTATGTCGTCGCCGGTGGCGGTTTTCGGCAGCGAGAGGATTTCATAGAGGGAATCCCCTTGCGTCCTAAAAAATAACAAATTTGAAGATTTGGTTTAGATCATTGGGTGTGTATTATTGTCATAAGAGTATATGGGAGGCATGTGAAGAGTAACGGTCTATGAATTTTTTGATGAAATTTTAAGTTTTTTGGGGGTATTTTAGTATAAATTGGTTGTTTAGAGGTAGTTGGTAGTGGTTTTATTTGTTTTAGTTAAATATTTGGCATATTTAATGATTTTATTATGTTTTTTTAAGTTTTTTGATGAATATTTGTTTAGATCGTTAGTTGGGTTTTATTGCCATAAGATTATATGGGTTATATGTTACGGATGACGGTCTAAAACACTTTGGTATAAAAATTTCAGTTTTTAGTGTAAATTTTTAACAAAAATCAATAATTAATAATTAATTATACTTATTTCTATTAAATATTTGCTATTTTTAATAATTTTAAAATATTTTTTAAATTTTTATAAATTTGTATTACAAAAATTCATCAAAAAATCATGTTAGACCGTTGCTAGTAAATTTTCCCATAAGAAATGATTGGTTATACATTAGGATTAGCGGTCTAAAACTGCCAACTGTCAAAATTTCCCTTTCGCTTTAGACCGTTACAAACACATTTCTACCATAAGAAATCATTGGTCATAAGTAACGATCAACGGACTAAACAAACAATCATCTATAACCTACATCTATCACTTGTTTTTCACTTAAATCTATATAAAACTTGTACTTACGATAATTTCCTGCCTCGCATATCCATTTCGAAGCCGTGTGCACCTCGCAGGTGATCAAAGTATTATCGGATTAATTATTGCCGTTCGATACCTGCGTCCTTCCTTTTTTTTCTCCTCAAACCAAAATGCAAACTCAACCTGCTTCAGCACGCCGCGCGTCCAACCATCATTTTTATTTGCTTTCCTCGTGTTGATACTAAAGACACTTTTCGGTCGGATTCCAGCTGTAGCTGTGGCTCGATAGGAATTCACAGCAGTCCAAAACAAAATGTCGGCGATCGGCGAACGATGCGCGATTGTTTGCCGGCCGACAGCCACAACAGCTGGAATTCACTCACGCGCCGTGTCAGCTCCGCGTTGTGATGGTATTTCGGTGTGCACCGGCTACACGCACACCTTGAGTTCGCGTCGGAAAGTCTTCCAGAAGCTCTTCGGCATTCAGCATTCGTCAACTGCACGCCCCACCACTGGCTGTTTACTGACGTCTTGTTTGTCATTTGTCGGCTGTCATTCGGGAAATGTGTCAAATCACACACGAACAAACACGATTCGGTGAATAACGATGATTCACGAATGCGTAAAACGTGCAAATTCACAATTAATTATTTAAATAAACAGTTATTGAGTGCAATGTTCACATGGATATCTCCTTGGTAAATATTTAACGGTATTTCATGCATTAATAACGCGCTGATATCAGTGAAGGTTAAATATTTACACAATTTTTGTTTTATCTGCAAATATTGATAGATAAATAATCAATTAACCGAATTTTGATTATTTAACGGTCGGAAATATTAGTAACACAGTTTATTTTATCATTTAACTATATATAACTCATAAAAATCTAAAAATTATTTTTTTAAATAAAAATAAGCAGTGGTGTAACATAGGCAACCAAATATACACCAAAATTTCACTTACAGAGTGACAAGCAAGTTAAGATGTTTTGTGGTGTTTGGTAAGTGAAAAACTCATTAAAAATTTATTTTATTTATTTTTATCATTAAATCATCTTATTTATAATAATCATTCATCAAATATTCATCTGTTTTTTGAATTTTTGTTACCCGAATTTTGTAATTTCGAATAATTGCGTCGGATCTAACCAAACTTATTTTTCTGTCATCTCATATTTAAATTTACACTTGGCGAGTAGTTGTACACGAACGAAACCAACTAAAAACCACCGCGAGAAACTCTCGGAGAGACTACCGAATTAACACAAAAACAAACTGCTCAACTGCTCTGAAGTGAACTGCGGGAAGGCGCGCATGCGCATCTCATCTGTCATCATCATGGACCAATTGAATAAATTTTTAGGTTTTCTTTGTACTGAATCAATACTGTTTCGATTTCTCCGCCACACACGCCATAATCATCAGCCGCCTTCCCACAGCGAAACGTTTCACATCAATTCAATTCAATATCATTTAAAACCACGACGCATACAACACAATCTGCATTATCATCTTGTGAAAAATGACAGACACATGATGCGCATGCGCCGTCGTCGGTGTCAACTGTCAACTGCTGGATTTTAACTGTTTTTGTATAATTTTTGTATTTTGCATTCGCTATGTGTGTGGAATTCTCAAATTTAATTATGTACTTAAACATCAACTTGTACTTGTACGATGCACGTGTCGCCGGCGGCGGTTCGCGGTCCGCCACCCGCGATACTCGCGTGATTTGAATATTTCTCTTTATCATCAATTATATAATTAATTGTAAACAGCCTACAATATATCTTAATTGTTTCATCATCGCGTTCTCTCTTTGTTTCGTGGACAAATCGAATTGAAACATTGGTTGTGTGTGTGTGTGTATGTGGCAGAATGTCAAATGTTCGTAAATTGAAAAATCTCCTCTCACTAACTAGAATCATTTAATAATATTAATATGTTTATCATCCGCATGTTTTGAAAGTTTTTTCTCCGCGCTTATAATAACCTATTTAATGTCCAGCATTAGTTCATAGTTATTCTCGGTGATTGTTTTTTTGATCTCATTTTCAACTGGATTCTAGTGTGTCACTGTATTCGTGTGGGTGTCACGTTTAAACGCAGTTTAAACAATCAACATAAATAATTATTCGATAATCAATAATATAATCCATTCGTAAAATAAATAAATTCTTTTTTTTTCTGTGTATGGTAGTAAATTTCTAAAGATTCTCAACAAATGTTTGCGTTTTTTTCTTCTTCTTCTTTTTTTTAAAGTTTAGTTTAGCGTTGTTTCAAAAACTCAAAAACAACGTTCACGCACGTGTGTGTAGAAACAAATTGCATTTGTTTTGTTTTTGGCAGTTGGTTAACAATCACGCACAGCCACACCGAATTCACAACCTAAAAACCACTTTTAACCTGATTTTTAGGTTGGAATCGAGTGTGGACAGTTTGAGGTGATCATCATCATCACTGCGGCGCTGCGTCACACAAAATGGCGGAAAACGAAGAGAACAAGCCGCTGCTAGCCGAGCCCACCACCTCTGTATCTCTGTGTAGTAATTCATGCGCAGTTACCACGCGCACGCCGGCTGTGCGAACAAAAATAAACGCCGGCGCGCTGCGACAATTCTCTAATATCACTAACATTACATATTACATATCCAGAAAGATCAAGTAAGTGACAAAGAGAGGTTAATATTAATATTAACAAACAAACAATGAAAAAAAAAAATAATGGCGTGGCAATCGAAACAAAAAAACTATATGACTAGTATGATTAGTAATTAGTAATTAGCAATCTCAGTTGGGTGGGGGGTGTGGGACCTATTAAACATTAAAAACTCAACAATTAAATAAATAATTAAACCAAAGAAGACGCAAATAAAAACGAAAGATGCGCGCGCATGGTGTGTGTGAGGGGGCTGCGACTGCGCGCCGACATTTTCTTTACTTTCTTGCAATACCTCCGCAAGAAATGAAACCTTACTTTGTCCTATTTTATAGGCGCTATTATTAAATTACACATTTGTTTTTGTTACTGACAACTGTAGACTACTCTCCGCACACCCTCTTTTTGAAGGTCAAAAGGTTAAATCTCGATTTAGTTGCGTTAGAATTTTTGTTTTTTTTTTTTTATCAAAAAGAGGGTGGGAATGTTTAGTTGTACGCATAAAATGCCCCGCTTCCTACTAGCTGAGTTATTTTGCTCAATTATTAAATCGAAGAACGCGCTTTTCTATATGATTACTGTTTTGTTTTTTGTTTTAGTGTTGCCTTTCTTGCGACCTGTGAGGCTGTTTTAGTAGAGCGGAGCGGATGTGTGTTGTGTGTTTGTTGGGAGAGCTGGACGCGCTCGCAGCAGCATTGTGGATGAGGCGGCGCTCCGAGAGTTTTACTTGCCGCCGGCGTCCTGCGATTGCCCGCCGCTGCCGCCGCCGCCGCCACCACCCGTGCCATTGCCCTGCACAGTAAACGATGCATCGTTAGACGCGGCATCACTGTTGCGCCCGCTGCTGCTGGATCTTACCAGCGGCTGGTCGGCGTGGTTCTGCTTGATCTTGTCGCAATAGTCGGCGAGAATATCGCGAAACCGCGGCCAGATCTTCTCCGGCACCGTGATCGCCGTGCGGAAGTTGGTCTTCACCTCCGAGATGCGCATGTAGATGCCGCGATTGTTCTGCCCGACGTCGAAGTAGAAGTTCTTCGAGTCGACGTGCAGATGCCGGCCCTCGGGCAGGTCCGGTTTGTAGGCGTGCTCGTCGCAGCCGAACTCGTCGAGCAGGTCGGTGAGCGCGTCGCGGAACTCGATCATGCCCTGCGCTGGTATGGCGACCTGTGAGCGCGGCCCGCCGCGCGTGATCGTCTGCGAGACGCGCAGAAAGCGCCCGCGCGAGTTCTCCTTCAGGTCCAGGTAGTAGCGGCGATTGTCCTTCACCATCATCTCGCTCTTCAGCTTGCCGTCCTCCGGCACCGAGTCGGGGTTGGGCGGCCCCAGCGACGAGTAGAAGTCGCTGAAGGTGCTGAGGTGGTCGCGGAACTCGCCGGCGGTTGACAGCGCGAGGAATATCTGCGATCTTCGTCCATCTGCTCCTATCTATATAGGCATTACTCAACAGTTTTATTCTGTCAAAAATGGTTTTGTTTTGATTTTACCTCAGCAACTTTTATAAAACGCCCGCGTCGATTTTGTTTCACGTCTAGATAGAAGCGCTTGCTCTGTATCTGCAGCATCTTGGTGGCAAGCTCCTGTTCCATCGCGCCCTGCTGACCTAAAACGCAAAAATTTCCCAAATTTTTTATTCAAATTTTGACAGATTTTTTCGCAATTTTTTGACAGACACATGATTTTTTTTTGATATTAATATTGTACCTGGGTCATACTCCGTGTTTCCTTGCTCCATCCCTTGGTGGTATTCTAAAAAACACAATAAATTTCACACACAACTTGCATCGCCGCGAAATCTCAAACGGCGAGCTTTGTTTCCGCGGGCGGCGCACGTCGAAGGCTACAACTGAATCGCTATTGGCCAAGGTCATCGCGGCCTATGACAATGCGACGCCGCGTAATGCAGGCGGCGGGGGCGCAAGAGACAATGAAAGCGGCGCCGGGCGACCGCTGGACGTAATGACACGCACCGCCGTCGATGCCGGTGGGATGTGCGTGCCTGCTGGTGGCGGTTCGACGGCGGTGCGTGCGTCCTTCGCGTTGATTTCGCGAAGGTCGCGACGTTGCGCGCGGCCGCGGCCATCTTGCCCTTCCGCGGGGGCCGCCTGTCAGCTGGTCGGCCGGCGGGCGCCCGCTGCTTGTACGGCTGCGACATGTCGTAATACGCGGTGGATGTGATCCGGGCGCACTTACTCTGCGAGTTCGACCCCTCATCGCCGCTCCCTAAATCCGACATGCTCCTCACTCCTCACACGGCCGGGGCGCACCAACACACTACACCGAACCTGCGACTGTTTGGCTGCCAACCTGCTAACCGCTGCGCATTAACAGTCCGACAGACACTGAGCGCGGGCCGCGGCGCGGCGCGAGCGCTAGGCGAGAAACACACCAGCGCTGCTATTGTTCCAGGGGCAAATAGCCATGCTACTCTGATTATGGCAAATCCCCACTAGATGTCGCCACCATCGCTATAAATTATTGTAATAATTATTTAGTAAAATAACAATTTTAACTTCATATTTAATATGAATAATATAAAATTAATTATTTACTATAATATAAAAATACTTTTCACGTATTTATATAAGTTTTTAATACGTAAAAATCAATTTGTAATTCATGAGATTTGAAAATATTTAATGGCGGCGTTGATTTGTAGAGTGCGCATGCGTAGAAGTGGACGCTGCCCGAACGCTGACAACAAGCGGCGGCGAACGAAGATGGCGACATGTCGTGCGGCCATTTTCTAAAGTGAGACAGACGTCGCGTGTTTTCCTCGAGTTTTTCGCGAATTTCGGCGTGAAAACCCATCGACGGCGGGCGGCGCTCGACCTGGCGGACGACAAGGTACGTACTCCATGCACCGCATCATATTTCCACGCCGGGCGCGCATTATTACGCACTGGGGATGGTTTCGCGGGCGCCCGGTCGGCGCGGCGGCGTCCAACAGAGAGACGCGCGCTTCGAATGCTAGACGCGACGCGATAGATTCGACTAGAACGGAGCGATAGAGACCGCGGTGTGGTTCAAAACAACGCTCGCTCGACGATATGCGCTTTTGTTTCTTTGTTCATTTGTTACCCTCCTGTGTCGCCATGGCAACATGTTCAACATTTGTTTCTTGTAGATGTTCGACCCGAACACGATCACCACGCAGCAGTCGCAGGTGCAGGTGCAGTACGGCCAGCCGCAACAGCAGCAGGCGCAGCAGGATAGCAAAGAAGTGGTCAAGATACAAACGCAGCAACAAACCCAGCAACAGCAACAAGACAACAAGCAGCAAACCTTCTCTGGGTTTTGCTATACCAACGTGAACATGATTCACAAAATCGAGCCGAATACCGACACTGTAACACACAATTCAACGGTGAACATGTCCCAACTTGCTGATGACAAATGCTACATCACACAACCATTCAGCTACAACTATGCACTGGTTAATCAAATGTCCCTGGCACAGACCAACATCAGCAACATCACTTTCAAGTGTGATGTGTGTGGTTTAATGTTTGCGCATTTATCACTGCTCAATCATCACAAGAGAATACACCAGCAGCCACAGCAACAACAGCCGGAAGGCACCCAGCAGATCACTGTCCAGGTCCAGCAACAACCGCAACAAATTCAAATTGTGTCGGCGGATCGAATAAGGTGAGTTTTATGCTTGAATAAAAACACCGACGGATTTAACGCTAAGCTTAACTTTAAGTGAGCAATATTTTAGGTACAGCTGTGATGAGTGTGGCCTCACGTTTCTCACACAGAACGACCTCAAGACGCATCGCCTGCAAACGCATCAGAACAACCACCAGCCGCAACAGCAACAAGTGCAAGTCACGCATGCGCAGCAAGCGCAAAAGATCAAAACCTGCGAGACTTGTGGTACACCATTACCACAGGAGGGCAACAAGAAGCGCGCGGTGATGAAAACCAAATGCGAGACTTGTCTCAGCGCCGAAGCAATCCAACCGCAGCAGATTTTCGTTGTTGCTTCTGCACCGGCGGATGCAACTGTGAAATTCGAAGAGACTACAGCGACGCAAACACAAACAGCGAGTAATGTTGGTATTGGTACACAGAATACGATACCAATCGGGAGCTTACCAGCGTCCACTGAGGATCAGGATAATACCAACAGTGAGGTGATGGTGGTCGAGCCCAAGTACGAAGCGCCTGATATGACTGAGATTTCCGAGCTGCAGGCGCAACTGTCTTAAGTTAATCTATTATTATTTTTCTTTTCGTCTTTGAATTCACCGATGTTGCATGAGAACATATGATTTTGAAGATTCGCCAAGTTTTAGCTCTTGACTCTCCCTAGGTTATACGAATTCTTGATTGAATGAATCGATCGGCAGGATAATAATTACCTATTAGTAATATGTTTCTTGAATGATACAAGTTATGATGTTATATTGTACATAGTAGCTGTAAGTTATGCTAACCGATCTAATGCTAGAATGAATACAGTTTAAGTGATAAGAATAAAGAACATGCCAAGATACTTGTGTTTGTTATTTTCTTTGAGTTTTCCTTGAGAAAATGAAGGTCATGTCAATTGTTGACATGTTGAGGTAGGAAAGTGTTTGTATTTCCTGTACAGATAAAGTTATTTGAAGTATCTTATCAGTTTGTGATAGTTAAAAACACGCTTTACAATCTGCATACCTTTCCTACTTCCTAAATCATTAGAAATTACCCTAAATTGCCAATCAAACTCAATTTTTCTAAAATTTTGCAAGGTTAGCTTAGAAAATAGTTCATATCTCCCAAACTAATTAAGCAATTTAAGGTTTCTTACCGTTATATAATAGTTAAAGAGTCCCTTAATAACCTGCACGCTTTCCCGTTCCCTTGAATCTACGAGAAGTGCCCTAAAATGCCCTTTAAACCTCAATTTTTGTGAAATTTCGCAGTTTGCTTAGAAAATAGTTCATATCTCCCGAACTAATTAAGCAATTTAAGGTTTCTTAACGTTATATAATAGTTAAGAAGTCTATTAATGACCTATCGACTTTCTTGGTCCTTTAAATCCACGAGAACTGTCCTAAAAGGCCATTCAAAAATTTAATTTTTGTCAAATTTTGCACTTTGCTTAGGAAATTGTTCATATCTCCTGAACTAATCAAGCAATTTCGGGTTTCCTTTCATTATATTATAGTTAAAGAGTCCCTTAATAACCTTACCACTTTCTCGATCCCTGAAATCGACGAAAAGTGCCCTAAAATGCCCTTCAAAAATTCAATTCTTCTCAAATTTCGCATAATTTGCATAGAAAACAGTGCATATCTCCTGAACTAGTCAAGCAATTTAGGCCTTCTTAACGACATATAATAGATAAAAAGCCCCTTATTTATCTGCCCACTTTCTTGCTCCTTTAAATCCACGAGAACTGCCCTAAAATGCCCTTCAAATGTTACATTTCTCTAAAACTTCATACACAGGAGGTGAAAAACTGTCCATATCTTCTGTACCAATTGAGCAATTTAAGGTTTTTCAGCATCAGATTATACTTAAAGAGTCTGTTATTACGGTACATACCCTTTCAATCCCTTAAACCCTCTGAATGTGCCCTAAAATGACCAATAAACATTCAGTTTTTTACAAATTTCGAAAAGTTGGCATGGAAATCAGCCCATATCTCCTGATTTAATGACGCAATTTTAGATATCTCACCGTCATTAAATAGCTAAAGAGTCCCTTTATAGCGTGAGTGTATTCCCGATCCTTCAAACCCTTCGAAAATACGTTAAAATACCCTTTAAAGGTAATTTAAACCATTATTTTCCGTTCTTTCGTCGACATAACCTCATTGTGTAAAATTATTTTCGGTCGAACAACAGGGTCGAACTTGTTTGAGTTAAATTATTTTCGCCGAAGAACAGGGTCGAACTTTTTGTGTTAAAATATTTTCGGTCGAAGAACAGGGTCAAACTTTTCGGTTAAAATTTTTTCCTGCGAAAACAAAATAAAACTTTAAATGCCTATAACTCCTGAACTAAAAGGGCTAGAAAGAAAAGGACTTCAGATCTTGAATGCTTAAGAAATTCTGTATTACATAGGCTATTAAAAACAACAAATTCTCAATTTATTGTTTCGTGTATGTGTGAATGCATGTGTGTGTGTGTCCAATTTCGGGCTGAAATCAGTGGTAAAATCGAGTTGTGTTATCCGGATCCCAGAAAGTTGAGGAGGCTGAAAACTTTCGTGGGATTTTTAACTATATCTTTCTCTCTCTGACTTTATATCACCCTCTCTCTCTGTAAACTTTCGCGGGATTTTCGACTGAATTTGAAATCTATTTGCTACCTCTCTCTTTCTCTCTCCGTCTCTCTCTTTCATTTCGTTCAATTTTGCCTCGAAACTAAGGGAAAAATTGATTTTAATATTAGGAACCCAGAAATGCGAGGAGGCTGAAAATTTTTGCGCGATCTTCGCACGAATTCAAAATAATTCCGAATTATTTTTAAAAACTTCGCCGGAAATTTTCAGATTTCATGGAAAAAAATGGGCAAAAAATGCCAACATTTAGGGGTATTTTTAAGGCATTTCTAGGCCTTTTAGGGCACCGAAAATGATATCAAACGATGAATCAACTCTTTTTCTACCAAATAAAATAAAGAACAATCAAATTGAAGCAGAAACAGCCGAGATACAGGGCGTTTTCGAGGGCGTGTTTCAAAGAATTGCAAAAAAGGCCGACTTTCAAAGTAGATTTTAGGGCATTTATTGGGCTTCTAGGGGATTAAAAAGCATATCAAACAATGAAGCAACTATTCCTCTACCAAATGAAACAAAGATAGCTCAAATTGAACCAGAAACAGCCGAGATACAGGGCGTTTTCGATAGCGTGTTTCAAAGAATTTCAAAAAAGGCCGACTTTCAAAGTAGATTTTAGGGCATTTATAGGGCTTCTAGGGCGTTGAAAAGTATATCAAACAATGAAGCAACTATTCCTCTACCAAATGAAACAAAGAAAGCTCAAATTGAACCAGAAACAGCCGAGATACAGGGCGTTTTCGAGAGCGTGTTTCAAAGAATTGCAAGAAAGGCCGACTTTCAAAGTAGATTTTAGGGCAGTTGTAGGGCTTTCAGGGCGTTGAAAATATATCAAACGATGAAGCAACTATTCCTCTACCAAATGAAATAAAGAAAGCTCAAATTGAATCAGAAACAGCCGAGATACAGAGCGTTTTCGAGAGCGTGTTTCAAAGAATTGCAAAAAAGGCCGACTTTCAAAATATATTTTAGGGCATTTATAGGGCTTCTAGGGCGTTGAAAATTATATCAAACGATGAAACAACTATTCCTCTACCAGATGAAATAAAAAAAGCTCTAATTGAACCAGAAACAGCCGAGATACAGGGTGTTTTTGAGCGCGTGTTTCAAAGAATTGCAAAAAAGGTTGACTTTCAAAGTAGATTTTAGGGCATTAATAGGGCCTTTAGGTGGTTGAAAAATATATCAAACGATGAAAGAAGTATTCCTCTAGCGAATAAAATAAAGAACAGTCAAATTAAACCAGAAACAGCCGAAATACAGGGTGTTTTTGAGGGCGTGCTTCAAGAAATTGCAAAAAAGGTCGACTTTCAAAGTAGATTTTAAAGCATTTATAGTATCTTTAAAAGGTAAAAGTACATATCAAACAATGAAACATTTCTTTCTCGTTGTAATAACAGATAACGTGACAAAATTAACCAAAAAACAACGGAGATACAGGGTGTTTTTCATAGAACGTGAATAACAAGACAAAAATCTTCGTAACTAAGCATATATTTATAAAATCGTTACAAATTTTACATAAAAATAAAGCTTATTAATTAATATATGAGTTATAACAAATATAATTTAACAAAAAGGTGTGATAAAATATTTAATGAGTGATTTCACATAAATATACATAAATAAACGATGATATTACAAATGCTGCGTGTTTTGTGGGTTGCCTATAGTCACATCTTATATTCAAATTAATTGCACCAATAACTCATGCAAAACTCGCATAAAATGTAAACTGAACCAAAAAACATGTATGGGCTTTTATTACACACCTATACTAACAAAATCTGTGTACAAACCGTGTATTTTCTTAATTTGGATAAACATCAATGGTTTTAACCATTTTGAAAAAGTTTGCGTAGAAAACAGTTCATATATCCCGATTTAATTAAGTAATAAAGGATTTCTTTTCGTTATATAATAGATAAAAAGTCTCTTAAAATCACGCACACTTTTCAATATCTTTAATCAACGAGAAGTGCCTTTAAATGCCATTCAAAAAGAAATTTTTCTTCAGTTTTGATAAGTTTGCATACAAAACAGATCATATCCCTCGTATCAATTAAATAATTTAGAGTTTCTTATGAACAAATAATAGCTAAAGAGTCCCTTAAACATCTGCCCACTAATACAATCCCTTAAATGTGCGGGAAGTGCAGTAAAATAACAATCAAACATTTATTTTTCTCACATCTTGATCAGTTTGCATAGAAAACAGTTCATATTTTCCGAAGTAATGAAACAATTTAGGGTTTCTTATCAATATATAATAGTTAAGGAGTCCCTTAATGATCTGCCAACTTTTCAATTCCTTTTAAACCACGAGAACTGCCCTAAAATGCCATTCAAAAGTTGACACTGTTCTTAAACTTCATCAACAAAAAGTAATAACGGCCCATATTTCCTGTAAAAAATGAGGAATTTAGGGTATTTCTGCATCAGTTTATAGCTTGAGAATGCATTATTAAGATACATACCTTTCCAGTTCCTTAAACCCTTTGAATGTGCCCTAAAATGAGCTATAAATATTTTGCTTTTCGCAAATTTCGAAGAGTTGGTGTGGAAATCAACCCATATCTCCTGAATTAATAACAAAATTTAAGACATCTCATCGTCATTTAATAGCTAAAAAGTCCCTTTATAACTTGAGTATACTCACCACCCTTCAAACCTTTCGAAAATACTTTGAAATACCCTTCAAAAGTAATTTATACCATTATTATTCGTACTTTTGTCAACATAACCTCATTGTCAGAAATTATTTTTGCTCGAACAACAGGGTCGAACTTTTTGAGTTAAAATTTTTCGGTCGAACAACAGGGTCGAACTTTTCGGTTAAAATTTTTTCGCTCGAAATCAAAATAAAACTTTGAACGCTAATAAATTCTGAACTAAAATGGCTAGAACAAGAAACACTTCAGATTCTTGATGCTTGAAAAATTCTGGACAAACTGGGCTACTCAAAAAATAAAATTATAATTTTATTGTTTTTTTATGTATGTGTGAATTTGCATGTGTGTGTGTGAGAGAGAAATTGCATATGTGTGAGTGTGTCTAATTTCGAGGCAAAATCATATGGTAAAATAGGTTTGTGTTATCCGGATCCCAGAATGTCGAGGAGGCTGAAAACTTTCGCGGGATTTTCGACTGAATTTGAAATATAATTTATTTATTTCTTCTCTTTTTTCCCTCCTTCTCTCTTTTTCTCTTTCTCTCTCTGTGTTTCTGTTTCCTTCTCTCTCTTTTGTGGCCAATTTCGAGCCGAAAATCAATGGAAAAATTGGTTTGATTATACGGATCCCAGAAATGCGAGGAGGCTGAAATATTTCGACTGATGTTCGCTGGAAAAATATAATTTCGAATTTTTTGTGAATTTCGCCGAAAATTTTTAAGATTTCAATGAAAAAATGTGCCAAAAATGCTAACTTTTAAAGGCGTTTTTAGGACGTTTCTAGGCCTTTCAGGATACTAAAATTGATGTCAAACGATAAAGCAACTCTTCTTCTATCAAACAGGTCAAAGAACAACTAAATTGAACCAGAAACAGCTGAGATATAGGGTGTTTTCGAGAGCGTGTTTTGAAGGATTGCAAAAAAAGCAAATTTTCAAAGTAAATTTTAGGGCATTTCTAAGATTTTTAGGGGGTCAAACGGTGTACCAAACGATGAAGCAACTCTTCTTCTACAAAATGAAATACAGAACAGTCAAATCGAAGCAGAAATAGCTGAGATACAAGGTGTTTTCGAGCGCGTGTTTCTAAGAATTTCAAAAAAAAGCAATTTTCAAAAATGATTTAAGGGCATTTCTAGAGCTTTTAGGAAGTCAAAAAATATATCAAACGATGAAGAAACTCTTCTTCTATGAAATAAAATTTAGAACAAGCAGATTTATTCAGAAACATCTGAGATACAGGGTGTTTTTGGACGTGTGTTTCAAAGAATTTCAAAAAAGGACAATTTTCAAAGCAGATTTTAGGGCATTTGTGGACGTTTTAGGTGGTCAAAAGATATATCAAACGATGCAGCAACTCCTCTTCTTTAAAGCAACTTTAGGAACGACAAAATCGAACCAGAAATAACCAAGTTACAGGGTGTTTAATAGAGCATGTTTCAACGATTTTGAAAAAAAGCGGACCTTTAAGGACATATTTTAGCCATTTCTGAGCCCTTTAGAAACCGGAAAAGCGCAACAAATGATGCAGTAACTCTCCCTCTATAAAATGAAAAAAAGATCATCCAAATAAAACAAGAAACAACAGAGATACAGGGTGTTTTCCACATCAACTTTTTAAAATCGTACTAAAACATTGACAGCATCTGTAAGGTCCTTAAAAGGCATTATCAATAAGAAACACATCATCTATCCTCAATTTTAAATTAAATAGTTTATTTCAATCGCACTTAAAACATTATATTACATACAAGACTAAAATAAACCTAACTCTTACGCTTCAAATACACAAATGAAAATAAATACAATGTATATCAGTCGTTTTGTGACTTCCTTTGACTTAAATATCATGCTAAATCCATCATTTTCAAATTTTATCACATAATTAATTACTTACGCTGCTAGAATAAAATACACAGTGGATGATAGGTGGATGTATGGATAATACGTTGCGCTATATACAAATGTAACAAAATGACTAATAAAACAAAATCAAAATCAAAATCATAAAGTATCCTAAGTAAAACATTCGCACAATTTCAAGATGGTGGACATAGTGTGGACAATAATAATGGCAGCTAAATCCTCTCCTCGTGTTAGTTTGAGCACCGTCACTCGATCACATTTATATGAGCTTACAAAATAGTTAAGTACTCCTGCCCCGAGCAATGCCTTAGCTTACTACCCTCGTTACCCTGTGACATCATAATCAACCCCCCTTTACCTAATCTATAATCTCAAATCAATAACACCTCAACTATCGCTTGTTATTGACACTATTCGACGTATCAAAGAACCCCAGCGTCCTCAGGGTATTAGAAACCCTCGCAACCAACGGCTCCTTATACTTCCAGATCGTCGTATCCATCACACTGGTCTTCCTGTATTCCTCACAGCTTTTCTTCAGCGTCTTCACACAATCAGCACGATAATGATGCAGTTGTGCATCCTGTGTTTCTATGGGATAAGACGTGCATGAACTACCCAGACATGAGAGTGGGAAGTGATTATGCAGTGTTAAAACCTTCTCTGTATTATGGAAACATTTCACGTATTGCCCAGGTTTAGTAAAGTTCTTCGCACGGTAAACATGCTGTAACATATGCATGTACTTAGGGACTTCTTTAAACCATCCGTGGTCATGCAGTAAATCATCCAGGAAGTACACATTGCGGACATTATAGGAAGCGCGGTCTTCCTTGTTGATTTTGCGAGACTTCGGCAGGACGACGTCCATTAACTCACGCCATGTGCGCATGTCTTTCGGCATGATCACCTCGTCGATGTCTAGTAGAGCAATGTACTTGTATTCGTACATATGCTTATAGAAACAGTCATTGTATGGGATCAGCTCATTCTGTCGCTTGTTGTTGGTTTTCTTTGTGAGGTACAAGTGTTGGAAGGATGGCACATTGGGCTGACCTCCAGCTAGGGATATAGGAGTAACTTGGACTTTACCTAAAACATAAAAAACATTAATTTAAGAAAACTGTAAAATATTTAGAAAAAATAGCGTTTATCAATAATCAATTTTAATTGCGTATAATTCCTAAACTAATAACTCAAATTTAACTCGCAAAACGTTATTTTGAAGCTTATATAAATACTTTTAATAAAACATTTCAGTCAAAACGATATAATTAAAACTTTTAAAGTTATAAACATTTTAATTTTAAAAAAACACTTAAAACCCGTAAAAATATGACAAATTTTATTATTTAAATCAATTTTAAACAAACTTTTAGGTAAATTTAGATTAAAAAGGTGAATTAGTCAGATAGAGAATTTAATTATCTTCAAAATGAAAGATTTTTAAAAACTCTAAGTTGATTATTATCAGAGTAATTAATAAAATTGCAAAAATGTCGAAAAAATAGTTTTTAACAATATTCAACTTTAATTGCTTATAATTCCTAAACTAAGAACTCAAATTTAACTCGTAAAACGTTATTTTGAAGCTTATATAAATACTTTTAATAAAACATTTCAGTCAAAACGATATAATTAAAACTTTTAAAGTTATAAACATTTTAATTTAAAAAAACACTTAAAACACGTAAAAATATGACAAATTTTATTATTTAAATCAATTTTAAACAAACTTTTAGGTAAATTTAGATTAGAAAGGTGAATTAGTCAGATAGAGAATTTAATTATCTTCAAAATGAAAGATTTTTAAAAACTGTAAGTTGATTATTATCAGAGTTATTAATAAAATTGCAAAAAATGTCGAAAAAATAGTTTTTAACATTATTCAACTTTAATTGCTTATAATTCCTAAACTAATAATTCAAATTTAACTTGTACTACGTTATTAATTTAATGTAAAATGTATAAAAAATCTAAAGCAAGTTAATTTTACTGACCTTCTTGTTCATAATGATCCAAAACTTTGGTGATATTAGGATGTGTTTGTAGTTTATAAAAGAAAACCTTATCAGCCCCAAGAATATTCAACAATTCAATCCATTCAACCAGTCTGACTGATAGATCCTCATGCAGGAAGTCTAATCCTTTGACACAAACAGCAAAATCTTTCTTTACTTCAGGCCGTTCATAAATAACCCTCAAATTATTCGTGGCATTGTCGCATTTTTCTCCACTAGTGAAACACTTGCAGGAATTTGATTTTTGTATCCAATGGGTAAGACACATGCTGTCAAATAAGGTTGGTAGATACCCTGTTTGTAATTACCCCACTTCTTATACCAGATATACTTATATTCAAAGGATTTTGTAATCACGGGTTCCTTCTTCCCTTCGAACCATAACTGACAATAAGTTACTACAGATGGTTCAATTCTATCAATCATCCCCAGTATCCTCACAGTTGGTCCCAGGCGGTTCTGTGCACGTTTATCTAAATAAGCACCATATAATTGAAAAGTCCCATCACTGGTCCTCAACGTTTGCCAGTAGAGATTGTTGAATTCCAGATCGAACATGCTTGGAAACCTTGCGCAGGTTGAATTCATCCCCATTGGTTTATTCTTGTATTTGTTCCAGTAGACGATGGGTAAGGAGGGCATTTTGTTTTGGATCTCTTCGACGAGTTTGTCTTCGGTTAGTGAAGGTGAGCGGTCTATGGATGGGTCCTGGTCGAAGCCCTCGGTGGTGGAGTCGGCGTGGCGTGTGAGTGTGTCGTGGTTTTTCGCGAGGAGGAAGCGTGATGGCAGGTGGGGGACCATGGTCACGTCGATGGTGGTTGTCAGCTGCTCGATGATCATCAGGCAGCTGATGAGGAACACGGCCAGGAGGAGGATTTTTGTTATCCAGCGCCCGCCGAGGTTTTTACAGAGTGGAAACATAGTGTAATCTGAAAAAATAGAGAAAAATTAGTTTAAGGGTGAATTTTAGGGGTTTAGAAGTGAATTTTGAGTTAATTTAGGAGGTGATTATATAGAGAATTTAATTATCTTTAAAATGCGGCGTTTTTGAAGACTGTAAGTTGATTATAATTAAGGTAATTAAGAAAATTGTAAAATATGTCGAAAAAATAGTTTTTATCAACATACAACTTTAACTGCGCATAATTCCTAAACTAATAAGTAAAATTTAACTTGGAATACGTCATTCTAAAGCTTATTTAATTACTTTTAATAATACCTTTAAATCAAATTGTTTCAACAAAAACTTTAAAAGTTATAAACATTTTAATATAAAACCAATTTTAAACAAAATTTTAGGTAAATTTAGATTAAAAAGGTGAATTAATCAGATAGAGAATTTAATTATCTTCAAAATGAACAATTTTTAAAGACTGTAACTTGATTATTATCAGAGTAATTAATAAAATTGCAAAAAATGTCGAAAAAATAGTTTTTAACAATATTCAACTTTAATTGCTTATAATTCCTAAACTAATAATTAAATTTTAACTTGTGATACGTCATTTTAAACCTTACTTAATTATCTTTAATAAAACATTTAAACAAAAACATTTCAACAAAAACGTTAAAAGTTATAAACATTTTAATCTAAAAAAACACGCAAAACACTTAAAAAATACCAAAAACTTTATATTTAAAACCAATTTTAAGCCATGTTTCAAAATCTTTTTAGAAGCTTTAAGCAACAAAACCAAAATCCACGTTAATCATCTTCACAACACCGTGAAGAGTTTTCGATTACCACAAGTCATGCTTGCGTAACACTCGAAAACGATTTGATACATTTTTCATGTTTTAACTTCTTTTTGTAATAATTTTAGCTTTTTTTCTTAACATAACCTCAAATTTTATAATTTTCTTAAGTTTATAGCCGTTTTTTCAATGATTTTGTCCGTTTTTAACCAAATTACTACAAAATAACCTCAAACTTAACCTTTTCAACTTAATAACATAATTGTTTAATAAATTATTGAAAATCTCTTCATTTTACGCAAAAATATTACAAAAAAACTTACCGTACATATAATTATTATTATATTTTGTTTCTAAATCTTAATTATTCCTGTCTGTAATTATACTCACTTTAATTCATCAAATTATAACCAAATCCATGCGTTAACTGTACTAAATTAAAGTGTAGATAATTATTATAAGTGTGGAAGTTGTGAATGTTTTGAAAATCACGTCCGCTCTAGCAATTAAGCGCGATTGAACTGCTTTAAAATAATCGATGCGCTATTTATTCGCGAAACGGCATGAAAAATGTCTAAACTAAAGTGTGCCGTGGCACTCTAAAACTGCATTCTGCAGATAAACTTACTTGTGTAATTGTGAAAAACATACTTGAATACTTTTCGCCCGTGTATTATCTCCGCACAAATACCATCCACATTTTAGGTTCTACTTTCATACAATTTTAAAATTTTTAAATAAATATTATGAACGTTAGTTTTCGCTGAGAATTTAAATGCTATATAAAAATTTAAAATTTTTTAATATAGGCAACCTAATATACATATAAATTAAGAAAACCATTTATATTTCATGTTTTTGCAATTTTTTTGTGATTTACTTGTTTGTTTAATGCACAAAATCACCAAATTATTAATAAACGTAGAAAATATAAATAAAATTTGATATTTTTGATTTTTTACGTGTTTACACACAGAAATAACCTTAAAATGTCAAATTTTCACTGTTTTGGCTTATATTAACAATAAATAACCTCAAAATGACACATAACCTCTTTATATTTCGTTTAATCACTAATTGATAACATATTTCTTACAAAACACAATATCAAATTATTAATTTAAGGTTATATTGCAAGAAAAGTATAAATTTGAGGTTATTCCACGCAGAAACAGTAAAATTTTGTTCAAATGCAAAAAAAAATATGAAACAACTTAAATTTTAGGTTATTTCAAGAAAAAATACTTAAATTACCTAAAAATGAGTTAAAACTTGGTTATTTTTACCTTTTTCAAATTTCCACACTCATTTATACACGAAAATAACCTTAAAATACTAAATTTTCACTGTTTTAGCAAACATTAACTCAAAATAACCTCAAAATAACACATAACCTCTTCATATTACATAGTATCAATAATTTATAACATACTAAACCTCAAACACTATATAATATTAATTATTTAAGGTTATATTATGTTGAAAAGCATAAATTTGAGGTTATTTCATGAAAAAACACTAAAATTTTGTTAAAAAAAACAAAAAAAATTCCTAAAAACTTTAATTTTATGGTTATATTAATCAAAACCTGTCATAAATAAAACAAAACTATCAAATTTTAAGAAAATTCATGAAAAAACACTAAAATTACGCCAAAAACAAGCAAAAACTCCAAAAACATTCCAAAAATTTGCAACATTTCTCTTACATTTAACGTAATAAACAATTCTACGATCATAAACATTAAATTATTATGAATATTCTAAAACGTGTGTAATTGTTCCGTTGATATCCAAATGACTACTCAAAACAATAAAATTTTACGATATATGCAACCCAACACACAAATAAATCAAGCCTGAAACCCGAGCAATAACTAGTTACGCTAAAATCGTTTGTGGAGTAGAGCAGATGTAATAAACCCGATCGTTTTTAATTGAAAACAATCACGCAAACTGGCACGCTCGCGCTGGCAATTAACACTCGCCTGAAATGTAATTAAATCATGACAGTAGTCCACCCAGATTACACAAACACTACGCATAACTATACAAAGTATACAAAGTGTTCCTATAATTAATACACAATAAATGCATGAATAAATGAATTAATTCTTTAAACACAGCATGATGAATGAATACAAAGTATTGTTTCACGATGCGGCTGATGCACATGCGCAACTAGTTCACACCGGTGATTAATCAATTTCTTTTATATCACTGCACGCATTTTTACCTTCTGAAAGCAGTCAAAATTGAGGTTATGACAGATTCGAGCAACGCACAAGTCAATTACACTCGTCACAAGCAGGAAAATTGTATTATTTCACACACAAGTTGACAGTTGACACGTATTCAACACACTGTGACTTAAGTTAACTTAAGTTAAGTTAAGTTGAAGTGACTTAAGCCACAGTGACTGCACGAGTTAAGTAAGTATATCAAAGCAATTGAATTATCGGTCAAGTATGTTGTGTGTTGTATGCTGAATAGACGAATTGTTCGAATTGATGCGGCGGCGGCCATCTTGGCATGGCAGCGAGTGAACAACCTTGTCGCGCGTCAATTATGATCAATTATTCCAGGCACAGGCACAGTGGAAATAAAGAAGAAAATAAATAATAAGCGCGTGATTGCGCAATTTTTCGATTTGATTGCGACGCGACGCGCGCGAAAAAGTGACATTGAAGTTAGGTGCGCGCTCGTTAAATATGGCGGCGGCGTGCGTGCGCATGCGACGCATACTAATTGAGTTATTTATTTGAAATCGAATTTTGTGTGCGCGCGGCTAATGATGGAAGGCAAAAGTGGTCAACGTAAACACATGTGTAATTGGAAAGAAGAACAAGGTGGCTATTATCGGACGACCTTGAGGTTACGTTTTCGGAAATTGGAATTGCATGCTACATTTAAATTGAATTTCGAGAACAGTTTAGAGTTAAAATATAAAAAAAAAAGACAAAAATAGAAAATAATGATTCTTTTCTTTTTATATCTGGATTAATCATTAATTTAGAACAGACTGTGTTTGAAATATGATAGCAAGTTATAAATTTAAGGTTATATTTTCAGGAAAAGTCTAAATTTGAGGTTATTTTAAGAAAAACTGCTTAAATTGCCTCAAAAATAAGTAGAAATTTTGTTATTTTTACCTTTTTTACTTTTGCACATCAATTTACACATGAAACTAACCTTAAAATACAAAATTTTTATTTTTTAGCGTACATTAACAGAAAACAACCTCAAAATGACACATAACCTCTTTATCCCTACTAATATTAAAAATGCGAAAGTCCTGATGTTTGTTACACTTTCACGCAAAAACAACTTAACCGATCATCATGAAAATTTTTACACATATTCTTAGTGGTCCCCGAATGGTTGGTTATAGGCTACTTTTTATTTAATAAAAAAAATTATTTTTGAAATAAAATAAAGAACTTGTTTAGCCAATAATACCTCTACATCTGGCTATTTGACTACTTTAACGCCATCTAGCATTCCAGCAATGAAGCTCAAACCTAAGTACTATAGTACCATCACACTGTATTATCACACTGTATTACCGACAGCTACGTCAACATCAAATCCAATTGACTACACTATGGAGACTGTACACTATACTTCCATAGACTATACTTTCAGCCATTTTAAACTTCCCGCCATTCTACTTCATTGTTACTTCTTCTGTGACTACAGACGCGTACGGAAGCAACTTCATTATTTTAGATATTCGCGAGCGAAGCCAAGGGTTAATGCTAGTTATAACATATAGCATCTCGAACACAATATAATATTAATTATTTCAGATTATATTGTTAAAAACGTCCAAATTTAAGGTTATTACTGACTTTTTCTTGAAATAACCTCAAATTTTGTGACTTTACATCTTTTTGACAGTTTTCCTTTGCAATAACTATAAAATTTAAGTCATTTCAAACTTTTTTCGCCTTTTAAACAAAATTTTCACATTTTTTCATGAAATAACCTCAAATTTTTACTATTTTCGTTAATATAACCTTAAAATTATATGTTTGAAGGGAAGTATATCATAAATTAATGATAAAACGAAATAAAACAGTTTATATGTTATTTTGCGCTTATTTTTAACGGAAAATCAACTACTTTAAGGTTATATCTATGTCAAATTGTGTTTGAAGTATCAATAAAGCTAAAATAACAACTTTTATTTATAATTTACACATTGAATCATAATCAATCACTTGTAAACTTGCAACCTTCGTGTGCAATAAGCAAACAAGTACATCACGACTTGTTTAAACAATTACCGCCGCACGCCAACGAGTTATTTATTTATACGTTCAATATTCAAAACTATTACATTGAAGATGCGCGATGAAGGATGTTGATTCAAGATGGCGGCCGGCGCAGTCACGGAAATCCTCGCCAATTAGCACCGATAAACACATATCGGATGATATCATCTACGGATGATACGCTCGGCTGCACGCTCGCGTTCGTAATTACCCGCTTCACAGTAAATTGCGAATGGCCGGCCGAGGCGGCATGCAAATTATCGACGAAAAACAAATAAACACATACGTTACGCAATCCGCAGTTGGTAAATTGGGCAATTTGATTAATTCTGGCTTTTCTTTTGTGTGTAACCTGTGTGCAATCCGCAATTTTCTCTTCTCTTCTATGTTAGAAATAAACAAACAACAAATTACCGGCACGACGATTGAAAATGAATGATGTATGTGTTAATAAACTTTATATTTACGAGTTTATGGAATGCCGTGACGAATCGCGCGTGTATTGTTATAGTCGAAATCACGACATAAGTGTGGTTACTTTACAGCCAAATTAATGCTGCTATTGTTACATATTTGGGAGTGAATTTAACGCATTGGTAGAATTTTTGGAATGGTTTTGTAATGATTTTGCCAAAGATTAAGCTAAATTTTCAAGGTTTTCATTAATTTTTGACGTAATTTGATCATATTTTAATGAAATACAAATACGAATATAATAAATACAATATATAATAAAAGTTTTAACATGTTTTTGATGAAATTTTAGTTTTTAACCTAAAATTTAATGCTTTGAAAGATTTTTGACAGCTGTCATATGCTATAACCTTAAAATTCATCTTATCACATCCAATTTTACAAATTTTTAATTTAATTTCAGCGCTTTTATCCTCAAAATTTGATTTTTAACCTCAAAAATAATTTATTTAGTGTTTATAACGCCTGTCATGAATTTTGACATCCGGTAATATAAAATATAACCTTAAATTATGTTCAAGTATCATTGCTTTGGGTTTTTAAGTATTTTAACTCGAAAAATTGATAAAAATATCAAAATTTCGGCGAAATTTGAGCAGTTTTTCTTGAAATAACCTAAAATTTAATGTTTTGACATGTGTTTGACAGCTGGCTTATGACTTATAACCCTAAAATTCAACTTTTTAGACACTTTTTCAGCGTTTTTTCTTCCAATTTTCCTTTTTTAGTCGAAATCACGACTATTGTTACATATTTGGGAATGGATTTAACGCATTGGTAGAATTTCAGAAATGGTTTTGTAATGATTTTGCCAAAAATTAAGAAAAATTCAAGGTTTTCATTGGAGTTTGATGAAATTTGAGCATTTTTTAATTAAATATCGTAAAATTTAAAAGTTTTGACATATTTTTGACAGTTTTCTATGTTATAACAAGAAAATTTAAGTTTTTTTAAAATATTTTTGATTGTTTTTGAACAAGATTTTAAATTTTTAGAAACTTTTTATAAAAAAACGAGGAAAAATCGTTTTTTTACATTTCTGGTTACAACAATTTATGATTTATTTGTTTGTTTATTCCATAAAACTACCCATTAATTGATGTACGTGTAGAATAAACATAAAACTTGTTATTTCAGCTTTATTACTACTTCAAACACAATTTGACATAGAAATAACCTCAAAATAGCAAATTTTCCGTTAAAAACAACCGCAAAATAAGACATAAACTGTTTATATTTGGTTTTATGATTAGTTTATGATATACTTCCTTTCTAACACAATATCAAATTATTATTTTAAGGTTATATTAACGTCAAAGTATAAATTTAAGATTATTTCTCGAAAAAAATGTGAGATTTTTGTTAAAAAGCTGAAAAAGTATGAAATAACTTAAATTTTATAGTTATTTCATAAGAAAACTGTCAAAAACATGTTAGTATCACAAAATTTGAGGTTATTTCAAAGAAAAAAGCTAAAATCATTGCAAAACAAGTATAAAGATTAAAAATTTAGCAAATTTTACCTTATTTTGAACAGAAACACAAAAATAACCAAAAAATTGTTTCCTTGCATTTGTTATTGAAACTATTTGTAATTTACTTGTTTGTTTAATGCATAAAATGACTAATCAATCAATAAACGTGTAAAATAAACATAAAATATATTATTTTTACCTTTTTTCCTGTTCCACACACATTTGCACACAAAAATTAACCTCAAAACACAAAATATTCACTGTTTGCATGTACATCAACTAAAAATAACCTCAAAATGACACATAGACTACTCTTATTACACTTTATCACTAATTTATATCAGAATATCATATTCCCACCGCCCATCAACCACAATATCAATTTACTCTTTAATCTAAACAACAAAAAACCCAGTTTAGTCATTTTATTGTATTATTACTCAGTGTAAACATCAAAATGTTACTTAAAACATTAAGTAAGTAAAAACAATTATTATTTTTATTATTTTAAAACTTTATATGCATTAAAAACATTCCATCAGTGATTTTAGCAATTTTCTACTTAAAACCTACAAAATCCGCTATCCGTACATGGATAGGCGGAAACGACGCCATTTTAAAAACACCCGAAGAAAATTGCAGAGGCTTACAACTCCCAGATCACTATCAAGCTGTTATTTTATTATCATCGCAAACAATTCATGAATTAATCCTACCATCAACAGGCGCCATTGCTTTACAAGATGGCGCACGTCTAACCTTCGATATACGAGACAAATCATGTAAATATAACCTCAAAATACAAAAAACATAACCTTATTACTATTATTATTATTCCCATAGGTTCACAAATAAAACTCATAAAAACCAACGAAAATCGTCCGGAAAACTGGAATAACCTCAACAATCGTGCTATTCCCTACCTAGACCGCCTGCCATGTCAATGGGACGCCATCTTGATTCCACAAACAGACATAATCGGCATCATATCCGTACCTGAACTCAACGTGAAATCATTAAAACTATTCAATCGAGAATTAACAGTAAACGAGAAAGATTTGCATCTTTTTGGTGCTAATATCAATCCTGATAACACATGTGACCGCACAACATGCGTCTGTCAAAAACACTCACTTGTAGATGATAGAGATTTGTGTACAAGATTAAATCAAACACAAAACGATGATAATGTGTATAATGAAGAATATCCAAATGATAAGGAAGATAAAATTAAAACATATACAGAGGAAATGTACGATGACATCTACTGTGAAAACCCGACGATTGTATGGCGTAACTGTCGGAGAATATGCGGAGCGTCGATTATTTTAACAGGAAAGAGTGATTTTTTAATTAAGAAGATTGAATCACTTTTGAAAGATGAAGGAAACAATGGTGATATTGATTATTATTATGGGTTGGTTAATATGGCTGGGCCCAAACCCTATGGGCAGTTTGTTATTGTGGATAAGATGGTGGAGAGTGGGGGGAGGTACACACAAGGTGTTGTTGAAAAATTAAAGAATATGTTGAACAAGGTGGAAATCGATTCTAATGTTTATTATAATAGTAAGTTACGAAAAAATTGAAATAATAATAATTAATGTTTTTTTAAGGTTTTTATGAATTAGTTTGAGGTTTGTTTATGTTTTTAGTTATTACTTCGGGGGAACCGATTGTTTTTCGTACTTTTGCTAATTCTGGAGGGGCGATGGTGTTGATTACGTTCGCGTTGACTGTTTTGGTATTCCTGGGGATTTATATGGTGTTTATGACACCTGTTAAGGATTTTGAAATCAGGTAATGAAGAATATAACCATAAATTATCTTTAAGTATCATTATTTTTGGATTTTTAAGTATTTTACGTTAGAAAATTAAAAAATTGCTCAAAATATTCAACGATTTTAAAAGTTTTGAGGATATTTTCATGACATAACCTAAAATTTAATATTTTGACATGTTTTTGACAGCTGTTATTTGCTATAACCTTAAAATTCAGCCATTTTTATAATTTTCTACTAATTTTCAATCGAATTTTAACATTTTTACTTGATAAAACTTCAAAGTTGAGTTTTTTAAAGGTTTTGGCGTAGGAAACTTAAAAATTTATAGATTTTTAACTTGTTTTTGATGAAATTTTGGCCTTTAAACTAAAATTTAATGCTTTGACATGTTTTTGACAGTTGTCAATGACAAAAACCATAAAAATCAAGTTTCTACTAGTTTTTTCAATGTTTTTAATCAAATTTTAATATTTTTCATCAAATAACCTCAAATATAATGTTTTTGACAGCTGTCATACATTATAACCTTAAAAAACAACTTTTTACATACTTTTCTATGTTTTCTTAAACAAATTTTGAAATTTTTACACGGTATAACCTAAAATTTAATGTTTTCACATGTTTTTGATAGCTGCCATATGCTATAACCACAAAAATCGCCTTTTTATACAGTTTTCAATGATTTTTACATCAAATTTTAATATTTTTCCATCAAATAACTTCAAGTATATGTTTTTGACAGCTGTCATATATTATAACCTTAAAAATCAACTTTTTACATACTTTTCCATAGTTTCTTATCAAAATTTAAATATTTTCCCCAAAATAACCTCAAATTTATATTTTTTGTTAATTCCAGAAATTTCCGCTTGAACCCAGCGAATTTCCGCCCATTCATTTTCGCGCGTTTCGACAACGCTGGAGACGCAAGCGATGCCGAAGACGACGACGCCGCCATTTTACGACAGAGCCGCGGGCGCGTTGACATTTCGTTTACACCAACCACAAACTCAAACACCAACACAACCACAACGATGAGTTTACAATCATCGGTATTATCAGCAAGCGCGGCAGCTTCCTCGTCCGAATCCGATAATGCCAACGTCGTGCGCGGCGAAGGCGCGTCGTTAGAAAGGCGCGATTGCGCCTTCGATAATCCACTCTACGGACAAATGGACGACGACCCAACAACCACGACACCATCCTCATCCACACAAACTCAATCTTTGGACGCAGAAAGGAAAGTCAAAACAAAGGTATGCGCACTTGCACCCAAAGAATTGAATTACGAGTAGGTACACTTTGTGATCAATTTGTAGCAATTCAATATGGCGGATGTTTAAACTTCAATTGTGTTGTGTTTGACTTCCTCATTTGTTTACAGAAGGGAAAGAAAGGTACGAGTAGAAAGCATAGTCACGCATTCGAACAATTGCTGCGTGACGAAGTGGATGACGATGGAGAGAAAGACGATCAAGAGATGAGCGATTTACATGAACGAATGCAAGGCACGGAATATGAAGATGAAGAAGAACAGAAAACACAAAAGGAAGGTGAAATATTGGAAGAAGAAGTAACTGGAGTAGATCCACGAGAAGAAATGTTACGGATTATTGAGGAGAATATGCAACAAGTTAATTTACTCGATGAGCAATTATAATTTAACTTAAAATTTTGTTTTTAAAAGGTCTCAAATTAAAGGAAATGTCAAAATTTATTGATTTTAATATTGATTCTATAAGATGACTTGGTAAATATTAATTTTTTTAAAATTTTCAAAGTTTTTTCGAAGTTTTAACATGTTTTTGATGATATTTTAACTTTTAACCTCAAATTTTAGTATTTGACATATTTTTGACAGCTGTCATATGATATAACCTTAAAATTCACCTTTCCACATCCAATTTCATAAGTTTTAATCTCAAAATTCAATTTTTAACCTGAAATTTCTATCTTTTTATTGATTTTTCGACAGTTCATAAGAAAAACCAGCGCAAAAAATTTATTTAGTGTTTATGACGCCTGTCATGGTTTTTGACATCCGGTAATATAAAATATAACCTTAAATTCTCTTCAAATATTATTGTTTTTGGGTTATTAAGTATATTAACTCGAAAAATTGATAAAAATGTCAAAATGTCAATGAAATTTGAGCAGTTTTTCTTGAAATAACCTAAAAATTAATGTTTTGACGTGATTTTGAAAGCTGTCATATGCTGTAACCTTCAAATTCACCTTATCACATCCTATTCTACAAGTGTTTAATCTTTTTCAGCATTTTTTTCTTCAAAATAACCTCAAATTTACATTTTTAAGCTAAATTTTCATTCTTTTTCTTCATTTTTCATCAATTCAATAAAAAATCAACAAATTTATCAATATAACCCATCTACCATTTTCAAAACAAGTTTTATTCAAGTTAAATCAATTTAAACAACTATTACCTTCACAACAAATCAATCATAACCTCAAATTCCAGCTCCTACATATGTTAAGTTAAGCTAAAATCCTACAGATGTCAATTTTTTATTAATATCAACATTAATCCTAGTAGAAAGTAACATTAAAAATGATTATAACTGGTAAATAATAAAAAAATTGTCATTCATTAGCATACAGCTAACGAAAGTAACAAATATCGCGACGCATCTCCGCCACCAAAACACAAACTTTCTTCTCTTAAATATTAACAACCAGATATATTACACTTCCGTGAGTATACCAGTAAAGTAATAACATTTAGTATTTAGTGTTTATCCGTTTATATGTTTATTTGCATCCTAATAGCACAATTTTATTAATTAGAAATTCGAACCTAACTTTTATTCTTCTGTAATTTTTACTACAGTGGAATCCCGATAATCCGACAATCACTTTGCATAATAGAATCAGGAGTTTATTTATTATAATATTGGAATCAAGTGGAAAATTATTTAATACTAGCTTTAACCCTTGACTTCACTCGCGAATATCTAAAATATTGAAGTTGCTTCCATACGCGTCTGTAGTCACAGAAGAAGTAACAATGAAGTAGAATGGCGGGAAGTTTAAAATGGCTGAAAGTATAGTCTATGGAAGTATAGTGTACAGTCTCCACAGTGTAGTCAATTGGATTTGATGTTGACGTAGCTGTCGGTAATACAGTGTGATAATACAGTGTGATGGTACTATAGTACTTAGGTTTGAGCTTCATTGCTGGAATGCTAGATGGCGTTAAAGTAGTCAAATAGCCAGATGCAGAGGTATTATTGGCTAAACTATTTCTTTATTTTATTTAAAAAATATTTTTTTATTACATAAAAAGTAGCCTATAACCATTCGGGGACCACTAAGAATATGTGTACAAATATTCATGATGATCGGTTAAGTAGATTTTGCGTGAAAGTGTAACAAACATCAGGACTTTCGCATTTATAATATTAGTAGGGATGACCGTGTCGGATTACAAGAGGTGCCGTATCAAGCCGGGTCCGGATTACCGGGATTCCACTGTATTTCTATTTCTATTGCTACCGTGTAATTTTTCACGCCGATGCGCAACTGGGGTAGCGTGCCAAAGTAAAACTTATTAATGGGTTGAAAATAAAGGTCTAATTGTTTAACTAATTGCTGTTAGTAGGCACACATGCCAATTAAGATGTACGTAGAAACTTACGCATACGGAATGGATGTAAAGCTAGCCGGCGTGACAGGTTATGAGTGTGATAAATTTCACGATTGTGAATGTGTAAATTGTGTGAAATGCGCGAAACGGAAAATAACCAGTGCGGAATAGAAGCGTGTTTTTATAAATATGTAAAGGAAAAATCACAAAATCACAAGTTATAGGTGAATGCATGCAAATTTTAGCAAATTTAGGAAGAAATTTTATAATTATTTATATTTTTCGGTGATTACTTCAAAGAAATTTATTGTTTCTTGTATTTTTGGTAATTTTTTGAGTGTTTTGGTGTTTTTGGGGATTTATTTGGTGTTTCTGACGTCTGTCAAAGATTTTGACATCAGGTAACATTAGATATAACCTTAAATAACCTAAAAGTATCATGATTTTCAAGTTTTGTTGTGCTTTTTCCATGCTTTTGACAAAAACAATGGAAAATGTGTAAACTACATGATTTTTTCCCAATTTTATTCACAATTTCGACTTGTTTTTAATATACTCGTAATTATCGAACTATTCATAAAATAACCTGAAATTTATTGTTGTTGACAGCTTTTATGTCAATAATAACAATTTTTATGAGTCTTTATTAAAATTTTAACCGTTAAATACTTTAAAAGTTAAGTTTTATACAATACCAGATCAAAAAAATTGAAAAACAATAAAATATCAACATTTTTTATATAATTATAAAATTATTCATAAAATAGCCCGAAATTTATTGATGTTGGAAGCTTTTTTGAGAGCAATAACTACTTTCATAAGTTTTTAATCGAATTTTAACAGTTCAATACTTTATAAGTTAAGTTTTTTTACGACTTGGGAACAAAAATATTAAATAATAATAAAATATCACTATTTTCCTATGTTTTCTCAATAATTTAACTTGATTTTAACAATATTTTCGCTTTAAACATGAAATTTCATGCTTTCACACCTTTTTGACAGCTGTCATAAGTTATAACCATAAAATTCCAATTATTAACGCTATTTTTATGAGTTTTGATTCAAATTTTAATAGTTACACAGTTTAAAAGTTAAATTTTGTACGGTTTCGTCACAGAAAATAAAAAATGCATAAAATACCAACATTTCCGTAGGTTTCTTCAATATTTTAATTTGATTTTTACAAAATATTAACTTTTAACCTCAAATTTAATACTTTGACAGTTTTTTGACAGCTGTCATATCTATAACCTTAAAATTCACCTTTTCACATCCAATTTTAAAAGTTAAAATTCATATTTCACATTTTTTTCAAAAATAACCTCAAATTCAGAATTTAACCTAAAATTTCTTAATTTTCTTAATTTTAACTTTTAAAAACATTTACCAACAAAAGTTATGGCAAAATATAAAATAAACCACACCCGCCATTTTAAAAACAAGTTTTAATCCAGTTAAAGTCAACTTAACAACTGCACAACCATTAACCTTGCTACAAATTTGTTATTCGCCAAAAACCAGACTTAACTCTATTAAACTCCATTAACTCTAAATTTAAATCATTGTCAACATTCTAAATGTCAAGGTTTATTATTAATAATCCACCAAATGTGATGTGACGTGATAAAGTTGATTGCACTGTAATGCATTTTTCATTTTTGATCCTCCAACAACCTGTTTTCAATTAACGGTTGTTTGCACTGCGCATCAACTTCAACATCAACTTTAACTCAACTTAACTTACAGAAAACTGTAAACGTGCAAAAGCCACAGAAATCACCAGCAACACACTCAGCGCTAATTATCCCACTCTTCTCCACCAAGATGCAACACCAAAGCAACACATGTACAAACATAACCTCAAAATCATCTAATATTTACTCAACTTCAACTTAACTCGAGTTGCGTTTAACCTCAAAACCAAAAAATCATAGACCAAGTTCTGTTACAAATGTTACGTTTAATTGAACACAACATAACCTAGTTTCAGTTACTTCACATCTCGACATCTCGCCGGCCATCTTGTTTTTTATATTTCATATTTCATATTCAGATTAGATTTATAGGATACCGGAATGCGATGAATGCCGTAACATCAAATGTAATACTTGTGGGAAGCGGCATTGTTTCCGAGCGCGACCGCTAAGTCACATCAGCGACTCCCGTACTTAGCTTAACGCACGTGAGAAAAAACAAATGGAGACGCCATCATGGTGGCATCATGGCCGCCCTGGGAGATAATCACGGCTTCGTGACGGTTAACGCACAAGCACAACTTTTTTTATTATTATCTTTCCGCTGACTTAACTTAAGTCATGTGTTTGCACTAAGTAATAATAATAATCATAATCGTAATAAAGCAAGGTCGTATATGCGAGTATTTATAGAAAACTATATACATTGGGGATAAATGCAAAATTGGTAGTTTAAGTAAGGTGACTTAAGTTAAGTAATGTTACTTAAAGTTAAGCTATTAATGTTTTATTGTGTTTTACGTCATAAAAATATAAAAAATTAATGTACCGTAGATAAAATTAAAATTGGTAATATAAGTACTGTGACTTAACTTAAGTAATGTTATTTAAATATATAAAAAGGTCCTAAAGTTAAGTATTATCATTTTATCATGTTTTAAATGATAATAAAACATGGAAAAATATATACGCTGTGGATAAGAACAAAATTGGTAATTTTAAGTAATGTGACTTAAGTTAAGTAATACTACTTACTGCAAAACTGCGAAAAACTTATGTTAATACCAATTTATCATGATTTCTATTAAGTTAAAGCAAAGAAAACTTTATACGCTGTGGATAATTGCAAAAATTGACATTTAAGTAAAGTGACTTAACTTAAGTAATGTGACTTAAATGCACAAAAAAGCCCTAAACATAACTTAATAAAACTTTTTCATGTTTTTCATGAATCTAAAGGAAATAAAACTGTATACACTGCAGATAATAACAAAACAAGCCATATAAGTAAAGTGACTTAAGTTAAGTAATGTTACTTAAATACACAAAACGGTCCTAAACTTAAATTATTATCATTTTATCATGTTTTAAATGAGTAAATGCATGAAAAAGTAAATACAGCATGGATAATTGTAAAACTAGTCATATAAGTAAAGTGACTTAAGTTAAGTAATGTTACTTAACTGGACAAAACTGCCAAAAACTTAAATTAATGCCAATTTATCATGTTTTACATGAATTTAAAGCATAGAAAACTCAGTACACTGTGGACAAAACAAAACTAATCATTTAAGTAAAGTGACTTAACTTAAGTAAAGTTACTTAAATGCCCAAAAAAAGCTCTAAATTTAACTTAATATGATTTTATTATGTTTTTCATGAAGATAACCAACATAAAACTAAATACACTGTGGATGCATCCATAACTAGTCATTTAAGTAAAGTGACTTAAGTTAAGTAATATTACTTAAACGTGCAAAACAGTCTTAAACTTTAGTTATTATCATTTTATCATCTTTTAACTCCAAGAAAAGGAAATACCTAAGCATTACTTACAATAAATGACTTAAAATTAGTTATGTAAGTAATAACTGGAGGTTAAGTAACGTATGTTTTACGGAAACTATCTAAAAATACAATTTCTTACGATTTTATCGTTGTTTGAGGTTTGCTACAGCCGCAGTCGCGTTCTTTACGACGGCACGCATAAAACTAATCAATTTTATGATATCCGCCTCAAAAACCCAATCTAAACTTATCCGCCATGTTGAATTCAACTAACTTTACACCAACTTCAACATTAAACCAACCTTGAACTCAAATAATTATTTCCTTCAGTCCACTATTATTAAATCAGTATTACAAGTAAAACCTTGATTTGTTATAAAACGATGACTAATTATTGAAATCATCAGCATTTATCCGCCAGCGGCCATTTTTTTCCCTTCAATGTCTAGGTAAACATCACCAGCGTCATCAAAGCGCAATTAGATGTTACTCAGTAATTTTTGATCAAAACACGTCTTCATTTATTATTTATTACTTAAGTTTTTATGTTTATCCGGTTGAGTCATGCATGAAAGTGACTTAAGTAGTAAGATGAGTAAAATATGTTAAGTTTTACATTATTCAACATAAAAATAACGCCAGATGTTGGAAATATGCGCAGTAAATCATTGAAAAATTAACATGACTTAAGTTAAGTCAGTTTGGTCAATGAAAGTTGAAGATTTGGGATTTATTGAATTTCAACGAAAGTTTTTTTGAGGAATTAAGTGAAATTTTAGTTAAGCCGGATATAAATGCAGAAAAAGTGCGCTTAGGTGTAAAAATTATAGTTTTTAGTGTGCGCAACTGACTTAAGATCGTAATTAAAGTTTGAGCTTGAGTTAAACTAGGTTACTATCACATTCAAGAAGACCTTGCACTAATTCTACGGAAACCAAATGTTATTTGTGTTTTTTATTGATTTACTTTGATTAGGACAAAATTTTTAGAGTGTGTAAAGTGAGTATTTTGCACACTAGTGTCAAAAATATCATATGTATGTGTTATTAAATTAATTTTACTATTTTTATGTTTTATATTACAAATTTTTAAAATTTCTGTTTTTTTTTTAATTTTTAGTGTTTAAACTGATAATTTTATGCACGTGAATTTAAAAAAGCAATTTTAAACATTTTACATAACATTTCCAGCATTTCAATTAATTTTACATGAAATAATAAAATTTTAACATCCATAAATTATGATTTTCATATTCTTGCTTATGACAGGTCAATAAGTTGTCCATCAAAATTTTAATGTAGTGAATAGTCGTAAAATTGAATTAATTTTGTATTGTATGCAACCAACGTGACATTTCAATTGACTGCTGGTTGTATACTTACAATTTTTGATATATACATAAAAATTATTTAGATTTTTGTAGCTTACCAACAAAATTACACAATTACACTTCTTGTTTATCCCTACTAATATTATAAATGCGAAAGTCTTGATGTTTGTTACACTTTCACGCAAAAACTACTTAACCGATCATCATGAAAATTTGTACACATATTCTTAGTGGTCCCCGAATGGTTATAGGCTACTTTTTATTTAATAAAAAAAATTAATTTTTAAATAAAATAAAGAAATAGTTTAGCCAATAATACCTCTGCATCTGGCTATTTGACTACATTAACGCCATCTAGCATTCCAGCAATGAAGCTCAAACCTAAGTACTATAGTACCATCACACTGTATTATCACACTGTATTACCGACAGCTACGTCAACATCAAATCCAATTGACTACACTATGGAGACGGTACACTATACTTCCATAGACTATACTTTCAGCCATTTTAACATGTTCGTGGGGTGTTTGGTGTTTGGATTGTTGGAATTTTTATTGGAATATTAATATTTTTCTTTGAAAAGTTATGGGTGGCTATATTTTATAGTTTTTCTTTTGTTTAAGTCAATTATTGTTGATATTTTAAATTTAAAGGGAAATCACATTAGATGTGTGTAATTCGCATATTTTCTCATAAAATTGTAAGTTTTGTATGTTTGTTCCTCTTTCACACAAAAACTACTCAACCAATTTTGATGATACTTAATAATATTATAGTTAAGTCATCTAAATAGAAGATCAAATACTTTTTATTGCTAAAACTTAACTTAAAACGCGTAAAATTAAGAATTGAAAATATTTTGCTAAAGTTTACTATTACCATTAACACTCTACAAATCTAGTTCTTGATTAATATTTAAACTCTTGTTAAACATGCTGTGAAATGAATAATAAATAGAATATGCAATAATTAAGTATTTTTTTATGTTTTAAAGCACACTAACTCAATCAAACTTCCCGCCATTCTACTTCATTGTTACTTCTTCTGTGACTACAGACGCGTACGGAAGCAACTTCATTATTTTAGATATTCCCGAGCGAAGCCGCGGGTTAAAGCTAGTTTATTATAAATAATTTAAATTATTTATTTTGAATATTTACTTGCAAAAATATCAAAATTTCTATAAAAGTAATTTAATTATGATTAATTATTACATTATCTAATCTTTAATTACTATTTTTTTCTTTATTAACTTAATCATTTTTGTTTTCGTTTTTATTGTATTTTTTAATAACATTTTGCTGGTTGCTAATTAAAAACACAATGAATGCGTTAAAATGAAGGTTCGTATAAGGAATTGGCCAATTTAACAAATTACACGCGCCGAACAAGAAAGGAAGCGCTTGTGGGAAGCGAGCGGATGCAACTTTTTGAACAACAATCATTGTTATTAACAATATATTAACAACATTAACAATATTAACATGTTCAGCTTTTTGATTTATAGCTAATTATGCTTTAATTAAGCGCCTCGTCAGCCCCAAGAAATCGCGTTCTTGCATCATTTCTATTAGATTTTAATTGAGGTTAGATAATATTTAAGTATAGGCAACACATTATACATAAAAAGATAGGAATTGTACATGGAACAATCAAAAATCAATTTTAGAAACTTATTTTTGTTATTTTTATGTTTTAACTTAAAAATATGTTTGTAATATCTACGGAAATTAAGTTTTAGGTTATGTAAGGTTATATTATAGTAAAAAGTTGAAATTTGAGGTTATTTAGTGTTCAAAGTCTAAAATTTTAATAAAAAACATTGAAAAAGATGAGAAAAATACGAAAAATGTCAAAAACTCACGAAAAAATAATAAATTTTAGGTTATGTGATGTAAAAATGACAAAATTTCACTAAAAACTACTAAAAACATAGAAAAAACTTTAAAAAACAACAAAATTAAAATTTTGTTTTGTTTTGTTTTTGTTTGATTTTTTCGCATTTCATACACAAACATTCGCAAAACTTAATTAAAACTGTAAATAATAATATTTTCCGGTTTTAATTTATCTTAACTTAAGTTATTACTTAAAGTTTTAATAAAATTTTAATGTCAAGTATGCAAGATGTTTTAACCCGTTACAAGTTATTAGCATTAGCATCGTTTAAGGATCGTCTTGCTCTGCATACCTGGCGACATAACCTAACCACACCTCTAATTCCTTTAATCTCTCACTGCGCATGCCTGCTGCGCTTTGCCTGCAATCACATTGCATATTGTTTGTCGCACGCGCGCGCCGCGCACTTTCCTTTCACGCCGACGCTGACTGTGACTCCAAACCAAAGCCAACTTTAAACCGAGATTCAGCTTAAGTCGTGCTAATTAAATCGACGAATATGTATGAGCGATTTGCTTTTGAATTTCAATTTTCACTTTAATCGCCTTGCTGCCCGCATTGAAATCGTTTACAAGATGGCGGTTAATTGTGTTTTGTGTTTCGGCGTGCCCAGAAATCAATCGCGATGGACAATTATAATTGGCACGCTCGGTGACTTTTACGATTATTCGCTGCGTTAAAATTTTGATGGACAGCTTATTGACTTGTCGTAAGTAAGGACATGAAAATAATAATTTATGGATGTTAAAAATTTATTATTTTATGTGGAATTAATTGAAATTCAGGAATGTTTATGTAAAATGTTGAAAATTGTGTTTTTTAAAGTCACATGCGGAAAATTATTAATTAAAAATTAAAAATTAAAAACAACATAAATTTATATTGAAATAGCTATAAAAAAAATGAAAAATTAGTAAAAAACCTGTCGTTGAGTAAAAAATATTTAAATGTAGTTTAGATTCATAACTATTTGGAGTTGAATATTAAAAATAAATAATTTAAATAATTTATAATAAACACACAGGATGTGCAATTGTGTAATATTGTTAGAAATCTAAAAAATCTAAATAATTTGTATGTTAATGTCAAAAACTCTATTTATACAATCAGTGAGCAATTAAACTGTCAAGTTGGTTGCATACAATACACATAATTATTAATTCTGTCATTGAAACCAAGAAAAAAACGAAAAAATATTAGAAAATGTTATATATAATTAAAAATAATAAATATACTTTTCATCAAAATTTATAAATATTTGCAAATAAATATGCAAAATAAATAATTTAAACAATTTATAAACATAATAAATAAACAGGATGTCTAATCATGTAATTTTCTACCAAATTTACCAAAAATCTAAATAATTTCTATTTAAATGTCAAAATTTGTAAATTTGGTTGTTATTATACAACCAGTAACCAATTATACCTGTCAACTTGGTTGCATACAATACAAAACTCATATTCTGTCATTGAGCAAAATAATTAAAAATAATAACATAAATTCTCAAGGTGCATCTCATTTAAAATCTGTACAAAAAATTAATTAATTTATACTTTAAACGTTTAATAACTTAGCATTCAACATAACCTCGAAATTTCAACGCATTTCAACTCAACTCAACACAATACAACGCAAGTCGTTACTTATTACTCATTACTACCGGAACGATAATTCTTCGAAAACAATTACACAGTTATTCACCGATTAACAACATTACGTGAATAATTATTATTTTTGATAGCCATGAAAACATCTTTCAGCTAACCTCACTCGTAAATACATCGCATACATTTCGACAATGACAAAACACGCTTTATTGTTCGTAATAATGATCAATAAAAGCGTGATTTATTGGGCTTCGATAACATTGTCGTAATTCATAAACAAATCAGTTTTTAATAACCGCAGAAACAATTGTTTTCATTTTCAGGCTCAGAGAATAAGAAAATGATTTATTATGTGACATTTCACGACAAAATCAGAATTGTTATCACATTTTTTTGACAACTTTTGCAAAACTTTTGATTTTTTTTAATATTTTCGGGCATAACTTTTAAAATAAAATTAATAAAAATATGAAATTAATATATGTTATAGATTATTAAATTATCTTTCATTTGATGTATAATTTATTCATTTCTGATTGTTAGTTTTAAGGTTATGAAGTGGGTAACATAAAGTTGTGTATACAACACGTGAAAAACGCATGAAAATCTGTTTAAAACTTATAAATTCGTTAGAAAATTAAAAATTTGATTAAATATGTGACATTTCTCGATAAAATCAAAATTGTTATCACATTTTTTTTGAAAAGATTTGAAATCTTTTGATTTTTATTATATTTTCGCGCATAACTTTTTAAATAAAATTAATAAAAATTTGAAATTAATATATGTTATAGATAATTAAATTATCTTTCATTTGATGTAAAATTTATGAATTTCTGATTGTTAGTTTTAAGGTTATGAAGTGGGTAATATAAAGTTGTGTGTACAACACGCGAAAAACGCATGAAAACTTATAAATTTTATAGAAAACAAAATATTTAATTTATTATGTGACATTTCGCGAGGAAATAAAATTGTTATCACATTTCGTTGACGAGATATGACAACTTTTGATTTTTATTACATTTTCGGGCATAACTCTCATAATAAAATTAATAAAAATATGTAATTAACGTGACTTATAGATTATTAAATTACCTATTATTTGATGTATAACTTATAAATTTCTGATTGTTAGTTTAAAAGTTATACACTGGGCAACATAAAGTTGTGTGTACAGCGCGTGAAAACGCATGAAAATCCGTTAAAAACTTATTAATTTTATAGAAAACAAAATAATTGATTAATTACATGACATTTCTCAAAAAAATAAAATTATTATCAGATTTCGTCTTCGAGATATGACAAATTTTGATTTTTATTACATTTTCGCGAATAACTCCAAAAATATAATTAATAAAAATTTGTAATTAATATACGTTATAGATAATTAAATTACCTTTCATTTGATGTATAACTTATAAATTTCTGATTGTTACTTCAAAAGATACAGAGATGGTAACTTAAAGTTGTGTGTACAACACGTCAAAACCTCATTTTTCATGAAAACCGTTTCATAAACTTATAAATCGCTGCGTAATTTACAGTTTACTGCACTTTGTAATCCTTCGCCGCTCGGATGCTTCTTTGACCTTTCCAACCGACACGAGACTCTTTGTTGCTATCTCTTGTAATATAAATAAATAACGCTCGTGATGTGTCGCTGGCGTCTTTTGTTTCGTCGCCAGGCATTAAAACACTCGTTACGCGTATCATTACCGACCGCCATCAGTCATCACAACACACATAATAATACTTTGTTGTCGTTAAGTCGACTTAACTCAATCATCAATCATCGATCAGTGTTTCAACATTAAAATAAAATAATCATTAATTTATTACCAACGCGACATAAAACTAATATTTTTATGTATTGCCCCTGACGATTATGCAACCCAAATTACACGCATGTAGATGTGCAGGTTGTAATGTGTAATTTATGGAAAGTAAAAGTTGACATTTCGTCGGGCCAACAATGGACAACCACACCGATGCTCGATACAAACGCGAAACCGAACGGATTCTTTGTTCTGGCACACAGCGCGAGTAGAGTAATTCATTTGTTCGATTGTTGAAATATGCATATTCTAATACGCATCGCGCATTTCCTAACCTCTAATTTTCGTCATGTCGAGATGCATAGGAATATATTTTCGATTATTATATGTCCTCGTTCTGTCTTTTGTGCACGTCGTGCACGACTTTTCTATTCAGCGAGAGGATGATGTAATATATAAAATGTACTCACCGAAATTATTGGAGAAGTTTCTAATGCTGACACAAACGGGAAAACAACCTGCACACAAAGAAGTAGAAGAAGATTAAAATGTGTATTAAGAGTTGCATATGTTAAACTGACATGGTGCATCAGTTGATTTCACAAGAGTAAAATGTGTATTGAGAGTTGCCTATGTTAAACTCTCACAGTATATCAGCTGATTGAGTATGTGTTTAGTACTATGAAAATGTGTATTAAGGGTGGCCTATAGTTTTGACCAAACAAACATCCGCTGAGTTCATAAGAGTAAAAGGTGTATTGAGAGTTGCATAGGTTAAATGACCCGGTACATCAGCTGATTTAGTTCGTGTTTAGCACTACGAAAATGTGTATTAAGGGTTGCCTATAGTTTTGACCAAACAAACATCAGCTGAGTTCATAAGAGTAAAAGGTGTATTGAGAGTTGCATAGGTTAAAATGACCCGGTATATCAGCTGATTTAGCACGTGTTTAGCACTACGAAAATGTGTATTAAGGGTTGCCTATAGTTTTGGCCAAACAAACATCAGCTGAGTTCATAAGAGTAAAAGGTGTATTGAGAGTTGCATAGGTTAAAATGACCCGGTATATCAGCTGATTTAGCACGTGTTTAGCACTACGAAAATGTGTATTAAGGGTTGCCTATAGTTTGGACCAAACAAACATCAGCTGAGTTCATAAGAGTAAAAGGTGTATTGAGAGTTGCATAGGTTAAAATGACCCGGTATATCAGCTGATTTAGCACGTGTTTAGCACTACGAAAATGTGTATTAAGGGTTGCCTATAGTTTTGGCCAAACAAACATCAGCTGAGTTCATAAGAGTAAAACGTGTATTGACAGTTGCATATGTTAAAATAACACGATATAACGCAAGAATTAATGAAACTAAAATATGTTTAAAGTGTTGCATACATTAAAATGTCAAAATCTATTGCTTGCCAAACAAACCTCTTAAAAATGAATCAAGTGAATGTTTTTTTGACTCTCATGCTCTAATTACGCAAGGATTTTGTTACTTCGAGACGATTGATGTGCACGTATCGACTTCTCATACATTCCATTGACATTTGAAGATGTTACAACCATCTAAAAGCGTTAAAAACGTTACATATGTTACTCTTACGCCATCTTGTCAATTATCTGCCGTCTCTCTAAACTAAACTCATAAATAAACACGAAAATGTTAAAATAATTAAAAGTACAAAGTGCTCTTCCAATTTATTTTGATTCGCTGTGTGTTATCAAAGGAATTGTTTACAATGACTTACACTCATCTTTGAGATGCCTTAAGTTGGCTTTTCGTAACTGTGTCGACTTATATTCGACGTAACAGACGCATTCATAGGCTATAACTTGTTAACACATGAATTGTTGTGAAGGTCGTTCAGGTTCGGTTTCTGTTTTCGTCGCTTTTACCTTTCGTGTTTACTCATTCGCTTTTTTTTCGCAACTTTCAACTCTGCGTCGGAGGCGAGCTGGCATTCTTTGTAAATCAATGATTCAATCTTAATCACGCGGAATCTAAAAATACATCTCACCTAATTTCATTCATTCGTGTAGTTTTGGTTGCCTATATATTTAAAAATTAATTTTTCTTTAAAAAAAAGTCTAAAACGTGTAAAAACAGTTGCATATGTTAAAATAACAAGATATATTCGTTCTTCATACTTTAATTCATGTAATTCTGGTTGCCTATGTATTTAAAAATAAAATTTTTATTTAAAAAAAGTCTAAAACATGTAAAAACAGTTGCATAGGTTAAAATAACAAGATATATTCGTTCTTCATTATTTAATTCATGTAATTCTGGTTGCCTATATATTTAAAAATTAAATTTTCATTCAAAACCTTCAAAAAACATGTATTAAAAGTTGCCTATGTTAAAACATCAACACACACTGCTTGTAAATAATTTAATTCATGCTATACTGGTTGCCTATATATGAAAACTCTAAATTTAAACCAAAAACTATTTTTTTGTCTGTTTCTCGCCACACATGATGCACATACATAACCTCAACTAATAACGACACTTTATAATAACTTTAATTTATATTTAGACGTGTAACACATGCGTGAGTGTGTTTTATAGCGCAGTAAATGCAGTTAAAATCTTGAAATCAACTCGTGTTGGTTGTTGGTCGCGCACTCCACCTCCACCTATTTATATAACCGAGGGAGACGTGAAGAATGTGCAGGAAAACGGCCAGCGTCAGTGCAACGGCATTAAAATGATTAAAATGCACATAATAAGTGCCAGAGAGTGTCTGCGAGCTGAAATCACCGACACTCGAACGTTAAAATGGAAAAATGTTTGAGTTATGAGTGTAATACAAGTTGCATACGTTTAAAAAATGAAGTATATTAAGTTTAAATGTGTTTATGTGTGTTTTGGGTTGCCTATAGTGATTCTGAGCAATCATAACACATTTTTAGATTAAATTATTAAGAAATATGGAGTAATACTGGTTGCATACCTCAAAAAATCCAAATATATTGTCTGAAAATGTGTTTTTATGTATTTTAGGTAGCATACAATGATTTAAAACAATAATAACACATTTTTACATGAAATTATTGAGAAATATGGAGTAATACTGGTTACATACCTCAAAAAATAAAAATATATTGTCTGAAACTGTGTTTTTGTGTATTTTGGGTTGCATATAGTGATTCAAAACAATCACAACACATTTTCAGATAAAAACACATTTTTCGATTAAAATATTGAGTTTAACCAAGTAATACAAGTTGCATACATAATAAACACATTATTTTACTCTAAATCATAATTTTTGTGTATTTCTGGTTGCCTATAATGATTCACAACAACTAAAACACATTTTTAGATAAAATCATTGAGTATTATTGTGTAATACAAGTTGCATACATTAAAAAACCCAACATATTACTCCCAAACATAATTTTCATGTATTTGGGGTTGCCTATAATGAATTCAATCAATCATAACACATTTTCGATGAAATGAACGCACTTGACACGACTGCATGACATTAAAACCCATAAAATCCGGCTGTTTAGCCTGCTATCTCGGTCTCGACAACATCTCGCGTATTTTTTTTCGTTTCGTTTTGCTTTCTACTGCACGTTTTCGATCCTGCGCGCGCGATCGTCTTCGGTGTGCAATTTCGTCCACCGGAGAAAGACGCATTTCACGAGCGCTCAAAATCTAAGCTATCAATACACACACAGACACAAACAAAAAAATATAATAAGAATTGAACTATTTCATTTATTGTCCATTGTTCTCGATATAGAAACAGATTTCATATTTTATTTCGCGCACAATGAGCGTTTGCGTGCATATTTGGTTGCCTACGTCATTAATACAACTAAATATGAATAAACAATTGAAATAAATTATGAATATTATGTTTATATTGTGTTTTATTTTATTTTTAATTGATTTATTGATTGTTTTCGTTGATTTTTTGAAGAAATTATTTAAATTTTTGTGAAAGTTGAAATTTCGTGATGTAATTGTTTAATTTATTAACAAATTAATGTTCCACGTGGATTTTCGACCTGTTCGCGTGGTACCTTCATGTCTATATGCCGTTAATCCCTTATCACGCACTCTGTTATCATATATTATGTGGTATTATGGTAAAAAGCCCCGCTGACGAAATTTTTAACAATTTAGGGTTTATCTGATAAGGAACTAGAAATACATGTTGATTTAGATAATAATTGTGCTACCATATTGTTATAGAATTATATTATTATAAATTTTATTCATTATTCGTTGTGTTTTATTGATTTCTGATGATTTTGTTTATAACATTGTATCTGATTGTTTATAGTTGATGATAACGATGTGGTAAATGTAAAATTACATGGTGATGCTATAAAAATTTGATTGGTCATTTTATGTGGTATAGTTTTCGAGTAATCAGCAATTAAAGTAAAATAATTTTAATTTTTTAATTGAATTCGCATTATGTGCAGTATAGCGGTCTGAAAACGTGAAAATTTTGTTTTTGTTGAGATTTTTGATGATAACTCGGGGAATAATTGAGATATCAAGATGATTCTTTCAGGAATTGTTAAGTATTAAATTTTGATTATATATTGTATAATATATAATAAATTTTAATAAGTTGTGATGGTTTAATATAAATTTTAAAAAATTATTGTAATTTTGCAGTATTTTGCAATAAAATGTTATAAATAAATAAAATTCATATGGTTTAAATATATATTTCGATAGATAGTTTATTTGTTTATAAACTAGTAAAAAATTCAAGTCTTTATCTTTATTAGTTTATGAGTAATTAAATATTTAATAAAATAAAATTTATTTTTTTGACAAAAAATGGTAAATATGACGGATAACGGTCTAAAACTCATAAAATCTTGCTTTTAATCACTTTTTCAATAATAACTCAAAAACTAAAAGACCTACGGACTTCATAAAAAGAACAATAAACTCACAATTAAATTCTAAAGCAACTCATTATCACACATTTAAAAAACAAAAAAGATTTAAATGTTCTAAATAACTTTAAACAAATTATATATACATTTCACTAAAATAGCAATAAAATACACTAAATAATAACAAATTACAACATAAAAAACAACAAACATATGTTAAAGCTTCTCCTCTATAATTCAGTAAAAAAATCACATCACTATCTCTTTTATTTCATGAGTTATAAACAAAAGTATGTAAAAAAACACGTGTTACTCATTTTCAGACCGTCATTCTACACTAACCGCAAAAAACCATACATTAAAGTAGAGTAAGTAAAAAGTATCAACTTAAGTCGATTAGAAACCTCAAAACTTTTATGACTTGAAAGTTAAGCGTTAAAAATGTAAATTGCATCAATTAATTAGACCCCAACAGCTACTTACATTGATTTCCTGGCCGTACACTTTTTATTTGTTCTTTCCGCTGATGATAATCCAAACACTTACTTAACTTAAGTCAAATGCAACAATACACATTTATATTAAATCAAATTATTAATTATTAATTTCAAAACACAAAATAAAAAATTTTTCATAAAATTTAAAAAATTTTATGTGACTTAAGTCTTAAGTCTCTTCTTAAGCGTCTTGTCTTAAGGTTATGTTCGGCTGGACACCGACCAGTCCACGCACGCTCGGCATTCCGTTCTTCGCCGCCGGCATCAACCTCAACCGCACGAGAAAGATAACACCATGATAAAAACAATCCCAAAGCTACTTAACTTAAGTCACTTCGAAAAATCACCACACAAAGTACACACGACGTAAATACAAATAGTAAAAGGTAAAAGTATTACTTCTATATCAATACGAACGTGTCGAAAACTTAAGTAAACAGCTAAGTCAGTTGCGTGTGCGCACGCCGGCACTCCTCGCGCGAAACTGATTCGAACTGAGCCGAGCGACGCGTCTCAAGCAGCGCACTCCTCGAAGTGGAGGAAATCCACTCGACTAACGACTGGATTCGGATTTCAATGCCACACGCACACAGACTTAAGTCAATCATCAAGATTATGTACAATGCACACTGGATATATTGTTTGTACATAATAAAAAGAGATTAAACGCAACACACATGTGTGTACATGTGTCATATGCGCATGCGCGACTCACTTAGTCAACCATGTGTGCGCATTGCACACCACAACTACGAATATGACTCAGTTTCTTGTACGCTTGCAGATTTTTTCACTTATTATTTAAATATCACACATTTTGATGATGATTATTTTTATTTTTTGAACATAACCTCAATTTTTCACTAGTTTTGTAGTGTTTTTACGCGTCAGATTGCGTTAACGAACCGGAAACAAATGAATATCGAAGCGTTCGTCGACTGTTACTCGGTTAGTTTACTCGAAGCAGTCTATCGGAAAATATTAGCCTACACAACAGACACGAACGCCGCTCTGAAGACGCTGTGGATGTGGTGGTGTTGGTGTTGCCTATATATTCATTGGTGTGTGCGTGGTGGACGATGAATAAAGCAAAAGGTCGCATCCGATGTGAATTTACACCCTAGGCCACAGACGTGAAGTGAACATGTGTCTTTTATTCTCTTTTTTCCTTCGTTTTTTCTACCTGGATGTAAATTGAACGGAAATATAACTACACAACGGGGAAAAACGTTTTAAAATGTGATAAAGTGATAGTCATTAATAAATATGGTGTTTATTGTTTTTATGTTTTTATTTTGTGGTTTTTATTGTTTTATTTCAATTAAACGTGAAATTTAAGTTTATTTTTATTTAAAATGTGATTTTAACCTATGCAACCATTTATACACGGTTTATTTCTATAAGTTGAATGTATATTTAATTATTTAGTGTTTTTTTGTTATTTTAAGTTGTTATCTATTGTTTATTAAGTAAATAATTGTTAAATTTAAGTTTGTTTTGATTTATTATGTTGTTTTAACCTATGCAACCACTTATACACCAATAATGTGCGCTTTTCATTTTTTGTTTTTTCTTGTTTTTAATGAAATTCAACGTGAAATTAACACTGAATAATTTAAATATTAATATTAAATGTTTTATTTTAATGTTACTTACTTATTTTTACTGTTTTTATAACTTTTTATTAATAATATTTCATCCATTCACTATAGGCAACTTAAAACACACCTTAAACACTGTATATTTAATTATTTTATGTTTTTTTTGTTGTTTTATGTTATTATCTATTGTTTATTGAGTAAATAATTGTTAAATTTAAGTTTATTTTGATTTATGATGTTGTTTTAACCTATGCAACCACTTATACACCAATAATTCTTTTTAATTTTTTGTTTTTTCTTGTTTTTAATGAAATTCAACGTGATATCAACACAAAATAATATAAAAATTAATATAAAATAATTTATTTATGTGTTACTTACTTATTTTTATCGTTTTTATGACTTTTTATTAATAATACTTCATCCATTCACTATAGGCAACCACAAACACACCTCAAACACCTCTACAAACAGTTTTATGTTGTAAATGTGTTCTAAATATTGTGGCAAGTGGTGTAGGCGATAGTTATTTAGTGAAATAACACCGAAATCGATCCAACACCCGTTTATACCTCGTTTTTTCCAACCGTAGCGACGAGCGACGTTTTTAATCATCAAAACTTCTCTTTGTCATGTTATAAGACTCATAAATAATAAATAACAAGCGGAGTGACTCGGTTTACTTCACTGATGAATAATAAAAATCAATACTGATTGATTTATCACTTAGTTTGTAGCAAAAAACATTAAAATATTAAAAAATTAATTATTCACAAATAAAAATGATTTTGGAGGCGCCGGGTATCGATCCCGGTACCTCTCGCATGCTAAGCGAGCGCTCTACCATCTGAGCTACGCCCCCTGTTGTCTGTGCCCTATATAAATAACAAACACATTATAACAAAGACCTAATACTACTTAAGTCATATAATATGCGCATGCGTGACATACTTAAGAGAAAATATCATGCGTAAACACTTATAAAAACAATATATTCATCAATATCGCTTTATTACACGTATATAACTAATATAATTGATCATAAGTGATACTTTGTTGAATTATTACTAATCGATGAAGTATTCCGCAGTAAAAACACCATAAACTTGTGTAATTAGGTTAATTACAATTAATTACAATTAAGTACACTATAACAACTCTTAGCAATTAAACAGCTTCACCTACAGGGCGAATCGTCAACTCCGTAACCTGGACGTTTTCCGGTGTGCCCAGAACATACAAAACAGCATCTGCAACATCAGTGCTGTTTAAATATGGCGACGCTGCCTCGATACTAACGACATCTTCCTCTTTCATGAAACCGTTGGCTGTCAAAATCTCTGTTTTGACATAACCTGGACTCACACTCTAAAAATAAAAAACAAAAAAAAAACAAAAAAATTAAAAAATTTAAGGTTAAAATAGGTTATGTTAGGTTATATTGATGTTTATGTCAATGTCAACATACCGTAACCTTAATCTTCTTCCCCTGTCTGAATAACTCCTGCCTCAGTGTTTCTGTCAAAGCAGTGACGCCATGTTTCGCTGCTGGATAAACATTGATCAGCGGAATGATCGGCACGTAATGGCCGACGATGCTGTTGATGTTGATGATGTGCCCATCGACGCCATTGTCGATCATGCTCTGACATGCCTCGCGCGCAGCAATCACGAATGCAAGCAGATTGGTTTCCAGCACACGTTTGAAGTCCTGTGTGTCTCCGCCGATGATATCCGTGGGGCGTGCTACGCCTGCGTTGTTGATTAGGATATGCACAGGGCCGTGAGAGGATATGGCCCAGTTGAAGTTCCCGGAAACAAATGAATATCGAAGCGTTCGTCGACTGTTACTCGGTTAGTTTACTCGAAGCAGTCTATCGGAAAATATTAGCCTACACAACAGACACGAACGCCGCTCTGAAGACGCTGTGCATGTGGTGGTGTTGGTGTTGCCTATATTGATGCTTGTGTGTGTGTGTGTATGTGTGTGTGGTGGACGATGAATAAAGCAAAAGGTCGCATCCGATGTGAATTTACACCCTAGGCCGCAGACGTGAAGTGAACATGTGTCTTTTATTCTCTTTTTTCTTTTTTTTTTCTACCTGAATGTAAATTGAACGGAAATATAACTACACAACGGGGAAAAACGTTTTAAAATGTGATAATTATTAATGAATATAGTGTTTATTGTTTTGTATGTTTTTATTTGGTAGTTTTTATTGTTTTTTGTTAATTAAACGTGAAATTTTAATTTATTTTTATTTAAAATGTGATTTTAACCTATGCAACCATTTATACACTGTTTATTTCTACAATTTAAATGTATATTTAATTAATTAGTGTTTTTTTTTGTTGTTTTAAGTTATTGTTTATTGTTTATTGATTAAATAATTGTTAAATTTAAGTTTATTTTAATTTATGATGTTGTTTTAACCTATGCAACCACTTATACACCAATAATTCTTTTTAATTTTTTGTTTTTTCTTGTTTTTAATGAAATTTAACGTGATAATAACACTAAATAATTTAAATATAAATATTTAAAGTTTTATTTATGTGTTACTTACTTATTTTTACCGTTTTTATAACTTTTTATTAATATTACTTCATCAATTCACTATAGGCAACCTAAAACACACCTTAAACACTGTATATTTAATTATTTTGTGTTTTTTGTTGTTTTATGTTATTATCTATTGTTTATTAAGTAAATAATTGTTAAATTCAAGTTAATTTTGATTTATTATGTTGTTTTAACCTATGCAACCACTTATACACCAATTACTCTTTTTAATTTTTTGTTTTTTTTATGATTTTAATGAAATTTAATGTGAAATTATCACTAAATAATTTAAATATAAATATAAAATGTTTTATTTATATGTTATTCACTTATTTTTATCGTTTTTATAACTTTTTATTAATAAAACTTCATCCATTCACTGTAGGCAACCAAAAACACACCTCAACTACCTCTACAAACAGTTTTATGTTGTAAATGTGTTCTAAATATTGTGGCAAGTAGTGTAGGCGATAGTTATTTAGTGAAATAACACCGAAATCGATCCAACACCCGTTTATACTTCGTTTTTTCCAACCGTAACGACGAGCGACGTTTTTAATCATCAAAACTTCTCTTTGTCATGTTGTAAGACTCATAAATAATAAATAATAAGCGGAGTGACTCGGTTTACTTCACTGATGAATAATAAAAATCAATACTGATTGATTTATCACATAATTCCCAAAGAAAAACATTAAAATATTAAAAAATTAATTATTAACAAATAAAAACGATTTTGGAGGCGCCGGGTATCGATCCCGGTACCTCTCGCATGCTAAGCGAGCGCTCTACCATCTGAGCTACGCCCCCTGTTGACTACATATGTCATAAATAACAAACACATTATCCTACCCATATTATATTACTTAAGTCATATAAATATGCGCATGCGTGACATACTTAAGAGAAAATATCATGGGTAAACACTTATAAAAACAATATATTCATTAATATCGATTTATTACACGTATATAACTAATATAATTGATTAAAAGTGATACTTTGTTGAATTATTACTAATCGATGAAGTATTCCGCAGTAAAAACACCATAAACTTGTGTAATTAGGTTAATTACAATTAATTACAATTAAGTACACTATAACAACTCATAATAATTAAACAGCTTCACCTACAGGGCGAATCGTCAATTCCGTCACTTGGACATTTTCTGGTGTGCCCAAAACATACAAAACAGCATCCGCAACATCCGTGCTGTTTAAATATGGCGACGCTGCCTCGATACTAACGACATCTTCCTCTTTCATGAAACCATTCGCTGTCAAAATCTCTGTTTTGACATAACCTGGACTCACACTCTAAAAATCAATCAAAAAAATTTAAAAAATTTAAAAAAAAAATTAAGGTTAAGTTTGGTTATGTTGATGTCAATGTCAATGTCAACATACCGTAACCTTAATCTTCTTCCCCTGTCTGAATAACTCCTGCCTCAGTGTTTCTGTCAAAGCAGTGACGCCATGTTTCGCTGCTGGATAAACATTGATCAGCGGAATGATCGGCACGTAATGGCCGACGATGCTGTTGATGTTGATGATGTGCCCATCGACGCCATTGTCGATCATGCTCTGACATGCCTCGCGCGCAGCAATCACGAATGCAAGCAGATTGGTTTCCAGCACACGTTTGAAGTCCTGTGTGTCTCCGCCGATGATATCCGTGGGGCGTGCTACGCCTGCGTTGTTGATTAGGATATGCACGGGGCCGTGAGAGGATATGGCCCAGTTGAAGTTCTCGACAATGTCGCCCTCTTTGGTTACATCTGCGCGGCGTGGGTAGAGTTTGCCGGGGTGGTGGGAGAGGCGCTTGGCGAGGCACTCCATTTTGTCTACACGGCGGGCCAATCCTACAACCTGAGAGATTATGTGTTTATTTGGTATTTTTGGGTGGATAAATGTTAAGTTTTGTTTTTTATAGTTTACTGGCTTCGGTCGCAAATATCTAAAATAATGAAGTTGCTTCCGTACGCGTCTGTAGTCACAGAAGAAGTAACAATGAAGTAGAATGGCGGGAAGTTTAAAATGGCTGAAAGTATAGTCTATGAAAGTATAGTGTACAGTCTCCATAGTGTAGTCAATTGGATTTGATGTTGACGTTGCTGTCGGTAATACAGTGTGATAATACAGTGTGATGGTACTATAGTACTTAGGTTTGAGCTTCATTGCTGGAATGCTAGATGGCGTTAAAGTAGTCAAATAGCCAGATGCAGAGGTATTATTGGCTAAACTATTTCTTTATTTTATTTAAAAATTAATTTTTTTTATTAAATAAAAAGTAGCCTATAACCATTCGGGGACCACTAAGAATATGTGTACAAATTTTCATGATGATTGGTTAAGTAGTTTTTGCGTGATAGTGTAACAAACATCAGGACTTTCACATTTATAATATTAGTAGGGATTTTGGTTTATTGTGGTTGTTTAACCTAGGCAACCGCTTATACATGTTTTTAATTCTTTTTTGGTAGATTTTCATTGTTTTTGATTGAAAAAAAATTAAATTATGATACAGGATGTACGAAAATGATAAGGTGAATGTTATTATTTAATTATTTAGTGTTTTTTACTTGTTATTTATTGTTTATTAGTTAATTAATCGTAAAATTTGGATTTATTTAATTTTATTATGTTTTTTAACTTATGCAACCATTTATGTACGGTTTATTTCTACAACTCGTAAGTATATTTTATTAATTAGCGTTTTTTGTTGTTTTCAGTTATTATTTATTGTTTATTAAGTAAGAAATCGTTAAATTTATGTTTATTTTATTGTGTGTTGCTGTTTTAACCAATGCAACCACTTATACATGTTTTTAATTCTTTGTTTGGTTAATTTTCATTGTTTTATATTAAAAAAAAAATTTAAATTATGAAACAGGATGTATGAAAATAATAATTTAAGTGTTTTTATTTAATTATTTAGTATTTTTTACTTGTTATTTAGTGTTTATTAACCAATTAATTGTAAAATTTTAATTTTAATTTTTTTTATTATTTTTTAACCTATGCAACCATATATGCGCCATTCATGTCTACAAAATCAATGTATATTTTAGTGTTTCGTGTTTTTTGTTGTTTTAAGTTATTATTTATTGTTTATTAAGTAAGTAATCATTAAATTTAAGTTTATTTTTATTTCTTATTCTGTTTTAACCTATGCAACCACTTATACACATTTTCTTTCTTTTCCTTGTTAATTTTTCTAATTTTAGTGTTTTAAACGTTTAAAACAATATTACACAACCTACCAATGTTATAACATTAATAAATTTATGTTTTCTATTAATAATTTTAGTTTTTTCATCCTAATTTCCACATTTTTACTAATTTTACCTCCATTCCTTCCTTAACCAATGCTTCAGCCACAGCAGCACCAATCCCCGATGATGCACCAGTAACAATCGCGAGTTTTCCATACCAGCGGTCCATTTTGTGTGGTTCTTTCTTGTTGGGTCTTGTAGTTGCTTTTATGGTCCAGGGTTTGCGTGAAATTTTGTTCGAATTGTATTTGCCGCGCGGTCTTGAATAAATGTTTACTGCGCGAAGTGTAAGAGGTGAATAGAAGTTGAGGTGCGTTGATACCGAGAGAAACTCTGGTTGACTAGCGAAAGGAAAGTCGTTTGAGTTTAGTTTAGTGTGGTTCAGGAGAGTTTTCGAGAAGAAAAAGAAAAATGCCGGAGAGAAATTGTCGGTTTGCGTGCGCGTTTAACGACATTAAATGTGGATGTGGAAGTGGAAAGGAAAGGTGAAAAACGCGACACGAATGCAATAAAAACATTAATTATCGATAGTGGCTGGGTGAGTGGAAGTAGTTTAAGGAGAAGGCATTGAGTTTAATTGAGTTTATGGATTTTTAGGTGTTTAATTGGGATGGAAATTGGAATAGATGAACTAGATGAGTTGGTTGCCTAATATTTTGTAATAATTTTATTAAGTTTTGTAAAAATTGATTGGAATTGTTTAAAATAATGTTTATTTATATAGTTAGATACGGAATATTTAGTTTATTATTTAAAAAATAGAAATTTAATGAGAAAATTTTAATGTTTTTGATAATTTTGCAAATTTGTAAGAGAAATGCATAATTTTGGATGCTGTTTGATGGGATTTCTAATATGTTTAGAGAGTTGCAATAAATTGTACATTATTGCCCAATTCCTTTACTTCACAACAACATAAATTTTATTAAAATCGATTAAAAGAATTACAAGTTACAGGGTGTTTTTCAAATCAAGTTTCAGAAATGTTTAAAAAATGCCTAATTTTGGGAACGTTTTTAAGGCACTTCTAATTATTATAATTAGTTGAATCAAAAAACAAAAGATAAAGCCGTTTATCTGCTACTTGGTGATAATAATTTTGTAAAAAAATATTAATACACCCGCTAGATACAAAGGGTTTTCTATAATGTGTTTTAAAAAATTATGAAAAAAGTCAAATTTCCAGGACGTTTTAATCAAAACTCCGCTTTTTCAAATAAAAGCAATAAACTGTACATGATTAAACCACTCATCCTCTATGGAACACCATAAATTTTATCACAATATAATTTTCCGTTCCTAAGTTACAGAGGTTTGAAAATAACGTGTTTTGCACTTTTTCACAAAATGCACGTTTTCAAAGGCTTTTTTGATGCACTTCTATTTATTAAAAAAATTCAAATAAAATGTAGCTGATAGAGACACTCTTCTGATTTAAATTAACATAGGATACAATAAAAACTATCGAAAATACAAGGTGTTTTCTACCACGTGTTCTACCAATTCTCACAAAACACCAAATTTCCAGGACATTTTAAGGACACTTCCGGCATTTTTACAAAACCCCAACAAAGCCAACGCAATAGAACAACTCATTCTCTACAAAACACAAAAAAGATCATCAAAATCAAAAACACCAATTCCGAGATATTCACCCCCAAAAAACACCTAAAAAAATCGGAATTTCCAGGACGTGTAGAAAATAATTCCGCTTTTTTAAATAAATGCAATAAACTGTACATGATTAAACAACTCTCCCTCTTTAAAATGACATAAATTTTATCAGAAACTAATTTTCCATTCCAAAGTTACAAAGGTTTGAAAATTACGTGTTTTGCTATTTCTTTACTATATGCACGTTTTCAAATGCATTTTTGGAGAACTTCCATATATTTTAAAAATTTCAAATAAACTGTAATTAATAAAGACACTCTTCCACTTTAAATTAACACCAAAAACTATAAAATCAAATAAAATGCATAAAATATACAAAGTGTTTACTAACACGTATTTTTCCAAATCTCCAAAAACACAAAATTTCCAGGACATTTTAAGGACACTTACTAAAATTTTACAAAATCGCAACAAAACCCACACGTTAGAACAACTCTCCCTCTACAAAACTCAAAAAAGATAATCGAAATCAAAAACACCAATCCCAAGATATCCACCCCCAAAAATCACCAAATTCAACCCCTCAAAAAAAAAACCACAAATTCAAAAACCCATATTATATATAAGTAATCATTATTTATTCATAATTCACCACTCCTTTTTTATTTAAATAATATCTCTCTAGATTTAGTACAACAATGTTAATTTTATCCTACCTAACCTCCCTCCACATCCCTAAACTCCTAAATCATACATATTATCCTCACAAATCCACATATTCACTCATCACTCACCATCATCGCACACATGGACATCATCTTCGTTATTCATTAAAATCTTACAATAAGTAAATCATTTCTATCTAAATACAATAACATTAATAATAACTATATATCATATATATCAATCTATATATAAATATTTATATTTACTGTGTGTATTGTATCTTCTAGAACGGAAACACGTTGCTTCTTGCGGACGCACTTGAAATCGGACATTTTAACTCATTTGACAGCGCCATCTACACAATCATATATCATATCATATAATTGACTGTCAAAACATTACATCCCGAGTCATATTAATATATAAACAGTATACAAATATACAAAATGTTAAAATTCATTACGCTAAGTTATGCAACCAAATATTCACACACTGCTCTCGCTCCCTTTCCCGATATAACTAATCCCGGTGGGATAGACATATTTTTTCCGTCGGACAAAGTTCGGTGATGTCCGCTCACTACCAGCGCCTAGATTAGTCAACAGAGGTAATGCTTCACTACGTGAGAAAAACTCATCTGAAGTATTAAAACTATTCCTTCTTTTAGAAGATGACAGAATAGTTTTCGGTTGGAAGTCACTCCTAGATGGCGGTGATGGTTGAAAGTCTCTTTTTCGTGTCGTAGACATAAAATTCCACTTTCTACGCTTTGGTGAGCATTGCGGCGCTCGTAATTCCTCAATATTAATAACCTGCGGGTTAAAAGTGACATTCTTCGCATGATCTGATGGTGTACGACACATGGATCCCGAATCAATCGAATTCGCCTTGGAATTTGAATTGGAAGCAGTCGTAGCCACTTCATAACTCGCCTGTGACCTATGTTCAGAATCCAAAGTTAAATCAATCGCGAAATTCGATAGTAAATCAGGATCATTCGTTGGTGTCGGTGTCAGGGGTGATGTCAAAGTGATTTGACCTTGTGAAGGTTGATTCTGTAACTCAAACGCTTCATCAAAGTGTGTTTCGAGGAACGTTGACTTCGAATTGAAGAAATCCGCACAGCCAGCTGACTGCATCACTGAATCCAGTATATCTTCAACTGATTGAAAGTCGTCGCTAGATGTCGCTACAATGAAATCATTTTTGACATCCTCAACATGACTACTTGCAGATTCATAGGATAGATTACTGCTGGAGTTTGTAATATGTGTGTTGCTGCCTAATAAACCTAAAGTAACATCTGCGCATGCGTCAGTTTCATCAAATGTCAAATGTTTTGATATTTGACCTAATTTTTCATAATATCGCACGTTTTTAATGTCATCTGCGCATGTGGATAGGTTATTGTTGATTTTGGGTGTGCGACGCATGACTTTCGGTGTTTTTAATTCAAAACTGCCGACTCTAGGTATGCCACCTATCGTCGTCGGAGTTAACGATAATCCCAAACCAAGGAAACTAGCTCTGGATGAAATCGAACTCAATTCTGATAAACTTTCAGGACTTGCAAGTGGTGCCAAACCGAACCAATCATCATGGATTAAATCTATTTTACCACCAGGGTGCGCTGATGGTAAATCCAACGACATTGTTTTGTTGGGTTTAGTAGAACTTGTTAGAAATAGGTTATGTTTACTTAGAGGATGATGAAAGCCATTTACTGATGATGATGCGTTACTAGCAGGCGCCGAAGGGCTCTGGAGGCTTGTAAATGAAGTTTCCAGTAGAAGTTTGTTAGTTGAAGGACTTTCCGGTTGGGGATGAAAAACCGGACGTAGTGAATCTTTTTGACAGTTTTCAGAAGAAGATCCAGACTGGGATGTGTACGTTGTGGTTTTCTTGGGCCTGGTGTTGTTATAACCTAAAATTTTTATTAAAAAAATTAATTTTTTGTTTTTTGAGGTTAAAAATAAGTAAAATACGTGCGTAAGATGAAAATATACAGTGTGTTCAAGCTGTTTTTACTTATATAGTGCACAAGGCGACACACAAGGGCAAGAGAGGCAGATAGGGGGAGTTAGCACGTGTTTATCACTTCAAAATGGCGGTTAGAATGTCAAAACAGTGTTTAGAGGTTATGTTTAAAGGTAATCACCATGGATTTATATTTATTTTATGTTTTTGTTTAGATTTTGATTTAGAAATATTAAATTCATGGTTTTTATCGTTGAATATTCGTGGTTTTGTTTGTTTTTGGTGTGTGGGTGATGTGTTGCGATACCTTATGTCCCGAGGCGGTGGTTTCAGCTCTAAGGGCGAACCCGGGACGCAATGACGATGCTCCCGACCGCCACCGACCACCGCCCTCTCCACCTATGTGCACAACATCCGCCCGGTTCAGTTTCTCATCAAAATAATCACAAAAAACGCTAGATAAAGCTCAGAAACTAAAAAAAACATCAAAAATTTATTAATTTTCAACTGAAAATAAATAAACATAATGTGCAAAGTATAAAACTATAAAAAAAAATCAAATTATAAGCAAAAAAACAATACATAACCTATTTTCACAACTTTTTAACCTCAAAAAGTCATAAAAACTCAAGAAAAACAAGTTTCATCCTCGGTGAATTTATATTTGCGTTGGTGTGTAACGCCGTGATAATCGCGTACCTTATTCAGCGCATCCAGGACCTTATCAGGCATGTGATCCTGAATCATCACCGGCGAGATCAAAACTTCGTCGAAATCGACGTTCTGCGCCCATAACGCCTGATACACGGGTTCTTTACTGCTCAACGCTTGCCTAAAACAATAAACAATCATTTTTAGTTCATATAACCTCAATCAAACACGTTTTTAGGTTAATTTGCAAGATATTCTAACATAAATCGAAATACGCATGCGCGATTACTCAGGGTTGTGGCACAACATTAACGTTACCTCCATCTTGTTTCGTATTTCTGTCTGCCGGTAAAAAATCCCAAGCGCATTCAAGCAAAGATAAAATATTGAAAAAAGTTTAAAAATTTTTAGGTTAGGTTTATAGTATGAGAAGTAATACTTACTCTCCTTTCGATGGATGATGTCGCACAACGTGGATTATCTTCCCTGGTGGATATAACGGTTGATGTGATGTTAATGCAATGGAACTATCCTGTGGATGAACCTTGAAGCAGCGCGCTTTATCCTTGGCCTTCATGTATTCGGTTACAGTCGCGTCGCCGGTTGACATCTCGACTGCTGACGTCGGTTCATGCCGACATCCACAACAGAGGACGCTGCACGCGATTGTTTTCCACTTGGGATCAACACTACGTTTGATTGCGTTGATTAAATCCGCGCGGAGTGCTTCCATTTGATGTAGACCGATTCGCGGAACAACATCTTTACCCATCACCACGGATATTGTGAATGATTTTGTATATTCCACAGCTGGCATGCTCAGCAAGCCACCTGGCGGACTATAGCAGTAACACAACAGATCCGGGTACTCTTGGCGTAGTAGTATGCCTAGTATACACGCTGTGCCAGCACCGAGTGAATGACCAACACAAATCAGCTGGTAAGTCATTGTATCCTTCTCGGGTTTGTGGTGTAACGCACGTTCGATTAAATTCTCTGATTTTAGTTTCTCGAGGATGTATTGTGCTGCTTGAACCATACCTTTGTGACCCAGCCAGTCTTCCTGCACGGGATTCACTGGTAGACATTCACCTTCAGCGTTGAGATCTGTCAAAATATCTTTCATACTGAGTGTTCCACGAATACTGATGACAATGTTGCGTCTGTCATAATCCAACGCGACGAAAAATGGCGTCTCGCCCACATCCACATGGTACGTAGCGTAAATAATCTCTATATCTCCTAATTCACGTAGTTTTTCCAGCGCGGCGAAGTTACATTTACAACAATTATCTTCGACGATTTCAGCATCGGATGGTTTCTGACATGGAAAGCAACAACACCTCAGGTTGGCACAAATCAGACACATGCCCATATCTTGTGTCATCACATAGATCGGCCATCCGTACGCACGCACAGCGAAATGCGCAAAGTGTATAACGGTTTGGAACAGTTCCAAGTCCTGACCTTGACCATCAGCGCCATTTTGTTGCAGGGATAAAAACTGTGTCCTTGGCGTGACCGCGACACCAGATAAAAACTCGTAAGTGTCATTTTTACGGTGTTCTACTATGGCTTTTCTTTCGATTTTTTGAAATTTTCGCAGCAGGACAAGACCAGCAACGACATCTGACGGTACTACGTCTAAGTCACGGAAAAAATCCGAGAGTAATCGTGCGATGTCGGCGAAACTGTTGCGATTGCGATCGGAGGGTCGCATACAACAGAAGAGAAACCGACAGCGTTGATGCCAACTATCCTGATACGCACGCAGCACTTTTCGCTGTCGCCAATTACGAGTGCTTCCAGATCGTTTGTACTGAAACTTGGATTCGGATTCACGCATCGAGCGTTGATACTTCTTCATTTTCACCCATGATCGCCCAGCGGCGTCGTAAGTACACCAGACTGTCACGATTATAGAGACTATTATACACCAATTGCACACGATAAGCCCTGCAACCAGTTATACACCAAATTTTTATACAATATTTTTAAGGTTGTGTTGAATATTAATTACCTAAAACAGTTTGTTTTGCTTTGTCGATAGGACATCCTGGGTAATAATAGACGAGCCAGACGCATCCTGCAACCAGCCAGCCTGTTTCAAGTAAGAGTAGACCTAGACGCACGTAGAGTAGATATTTCATTGATGCGCGCGGTGCGGTGTCTAATATGCTGCCGCGTAATGCGACGATGGCTATGCCCAGTTCGTTGATCATGTTGAATCCGAGCAGGATCATGTAGATCAGGACGAATGTGAATAGTAGGACGATGCAGTGTTGTTCAAGGTCGAAGTGGATCAGGCCCACGAGGAGACCTAGCGCGATCATCCTAAAAATAAAAATAGTATAAAGGAAATGTCAACGCAAATGGTTTAAATATCACTGGAGCAAGTTTTGAAGTATAATGTCGCGATAGATTACGGGGATAATGCAGTAGTTTTATATTAGGTTGACATTTTGACAGTTATTAATACTCGTGGAGGTACAATAGTTTGGTTATCTATGGTATTTATTCGGATATTTTTATTTTCGAGTAATTAAAAAGAGTTGGGTTTTGGTTTTATTTTGTTTATAACTCGGTTGTTTATAATAACAACAAATTTAGACAAATGTTGTTTTAAAGGGAATTTAGTTGAGAATAATTTAAGAGTAGGTATAGGTCTGTATCATTAATTGTTTGAAAGTTATTAACGAAAAAGTAATGAATTGCAATATTACAATACGAAATATAGTTGAAATTGTGTAGAAAATTGTTGATAACTTTTGAAGTATTAAAGATTTGAGTTTGATTTAAAAATAGAATCAAAGATAATTTAATTATCTATAATAATAATTTTATAACAATTTCCTATTTATTTTTATTTTTTTGGAATTTTAAATTGAAAATTAATTTTGGTGCGAACATTAAAAACGCGTTTTATCTTTAACTTTAAATAACAACAAGACAAACCATTCAACAATTACAAATTATATGTTATCTGATAGGGAATGAACCGCATATTAAGATGACGTATAAAATGAATTTATTAAATAAGTAAAACGGCCGTAATCGCGTTTCAAACACAAATTTTCATTTATACGCAGACGAAGAAAAAAAAGTTTAAATTTGGCATAAAATTGTTTATAACTTTTAAAGTATCAAAGATCGAAGTTTGATTTTAAAATATAATGAAAGATAATTTAATTATCTACAGAATTGACTTTATAATAATTTTGAATAAATTTTTATTTATTCCTAATCCGATATTGAAATTAATTTCACACAAAAAACTTAAAAAACGCGCTTTTTTGTTTAACTTTAAAATATCAACAAACTATGAATCAAACAACAATTTTTATCTCATATGATACAAAATAAACCAAAGATTACTTTGTTATTTCTCCTGCATTTCAACAGTTATTAATAGCCGTAATAATTTTGTCATCTTCGTTACTTATTGAGACATTTCTCATTAGTGAATGTAGAGGGTTCGTAAAGCAATTCGGTATTCTGTGGTTGTGTGCAGAGGTTTTCCTTTCTTTTCGTGTTCTCTTTTTCATTGTGTTTGCGCCGCGACGCGAAGCAACGTATGGAAGTAATAAAACTATTGGGTAATTGCATCAAATCCGTCTTACTTCGCACATCTGCTCACAGCGGGCGAAGCGCCAGAAGTCCGAAGAACAAGAAAAGCTAATCAACGATAATAATACTCGTGCTTGATGTATTACTTTGATTTATTGCGATTTGCGTTGATTTATGGCGAGAGGTTTGCTTTAAATTAAAGTGTTTTGTTTGAGGTTAGATTTTTTTCGAGTCGGTAAAGTAGAAAACTGTAAAATCACTTCGAAACAAAAACTTTAATTAGAAAAAGTCATAGTTTTGCTCATTTTTCTAGTGTTTTATTTGAGGTTATAGATCTTTAGTCGATAAAGTAGAAAACTGTAAATTCAGTTTCCAAAACAGGTTCGAAAATATGGTTTTATATGTTTTAAACACTTTTGTGTTTGATTAAACCGAAAAAATGAAAAACTTATCTAAGGTTGAATTTTGTGTCGGTATAGAAGAAAACTGTAAATCTATCTTTAAAAATACGTTAAAATTAATTTCTACGCAGCCATAGTACAAAAATAAAACAAAATGGCGGCTAAAACACAATTTTTACGTTTTCTCTCACTTTAAAACACATTTTCCACTAGATTAAACAAAAATTGATCAAAAATATATTCAAGTGATATCAATTGCTAGAAATTCTTCATCAATCACATCCTGAAAGCAATTTTGGCACCGCCACAAAACTATCCGCTCTTGTTTTTACTCATCTGGCTGTTTTTGCAACTCCCTGACGTCACTAGGCCATAGCCCCAGGTCGATACTAACCTCAAACACAACAAACCCATAAAAACCCGCGTGGAAAGCGAACGTGACGAAGGATAGCAGCACGAGTCAATCAGGATAAACGTCAATCAACGCCGGAAACGCTCTAAAAAGATAACCGGCCTGATTTTATATCTATTCATACGTATTTTTACGACCCACCACCACGCGTATAACCTAGAATACACAAAACACAACCTAACCTAATATTTATAACTCATAACCCTACATAATACTACTTTTGACATTTTAAAAAGCCCTACGAGTTATAAAACTCGATATTATTACACTGCACGCGGTGTAATGGTTATCGAGGGTGGATTCGCACTTAACACTAAAAGGACGTTTAAAATTATTAGTACACGTACACAGCCGCATTGGGGTTGTTACACCCTGGGCTCAGCTGCACTGCAGGAAATTTATCGCTTTTGCGCTTTTTACTGCGCAACGGGGATATTTAAATATTTCAATAATTTATTAATGTTTTTAAGTCTTAGGGACGGGATTTAATTAAATATTATACAGGTTGTCCAAAATATTAATTATTTGTTTGTGTTTTATTTGCTTTTCAAAACTATTTATCCGAAAACCTCATATCCAAAGATTTTAATGAATAATTCGGTAATTAATTAATTAAAATATATTTTCAAACACAAAACACCCTAAAGACAATTTATAATATTTAATTAAATCTTGTGTCTTAAGATTTCACCGTAAAAACATTAATAAATAAAAAGGAAAAACGCGTTTCATGAAATTTGCGTTGAAATGAATTTTCAATTTTCAAGATTACAAGGAGACAAAAATAGGTAAAATATTATTATAATATCTAACTTATAAATAATAAAATTGTATTTAATTCTATCTTTAAACTAAACTCCTAACTTTAATATTTTAAAAGTTATTAACAATTTTATACAAAATTTCAACTTTTTTTGTCTGCAAAAAATTGAAATTTTGTATTTGGGGCGCGATTATGGCTGTTCTAATTAATTAATTATTTAATTTTCTATGTTATTATAATCTTGAGTTCATTCTGTACCATATGAGATATAAATTGTTGTTGTTGAATTGATAGTTTTGTTGTTATTTAAAATTAAACAAAAAATAAACAACGTGTAAACCAGCTTAAAAAGCGCGTTTTTTTTTAAACTTTAAATAACAACAAAACTATCACTCATACAACAACAATTTATGTCTCATATGATACAGAATAAACCAAAGATTATTTTGTTATTTTTCTGCATTTCAACAGTTACTAATAGCCGTAATAATTTCGTCATCTTCGTTACTTATTGAGACATTTCTCATTAGTGAATGTGGAGGGTTCGTAAAGCAATTCGGTATTCTGTGGTTGTGTGCAGAGGTTTTCCTTTCTTTTCGTCTTCTCTTTTTCATTGTGTTTGCGCCGCGACGCGACGCAACGTATGGAAGTAATAAAACTATTGGGTAATTGCATCAAATCCGTCTTACTTCGCACATCTGCTCACAGCGGGCGAAGCGCCAGAAGTCCGAAGAACAAGAAAAGCTAATCAACGATAATAATACTCGTGCTTGATGTATTACTTTGATTTATTGCGATTTGCGTTGATTTATGGCGAGAGGTTTTCTTTAAATTAAAGTGTTTTGTTTGAGGTTAGAATTTTATCAAGTCGGTAAAGTAAAAAACTGTAAAATCACGTGGAAACAAAAACTTTAATTAGAAAAAGTCATAGTTTTGGTCATTTTTCAAGTGTTTTGTTTGAGGTTATAGATTTTTAGTCGGTAAAGTAGAAAACTGTAAATTTAGCTCTCAAAATAGGTTAAAAATATGGTTATATATGTTTTTTGAAATTTTTAAACACATTTAATGTTTGATTAAACCATAAAAACTGAAAAAGATTTATTTTAGGTTAAATTTCGTGTCGGTATAGAAGAAAACTTTTAAAATACTTTAAAAACTAATCCCTACGCAGCCATAGTTCAAAAATAAAAGAAAATGGCGGCAAAACGCAATTTCTACGTTTTTCTCCACTTTAAAACCCATTTTCCACTCGATTAAACAAAATTTGATCAAAATGTATTCCACTAATATCAATCGCTAAAAATTCTTCATCAATCACATCCTGAAAGCAATTTTGGCACCGCCACAAAACTATCCGCTCTTGTTTTTACTCATCTGGCTGTTTTTGCAACTCCATGACGTCACTACTCCATAGCCTCAGGTCGATACTAACCTCAAACACAACAAACCCATAAAAATCCGCGTGGAAAGCGAACGTGACGAAGGATAACAGCACGAGTCAATCAGGATAAACGTCAATCAACGCCGGAAACGCTCTACAAAGATAACCGGCCTGATTTTATGTCTATTCATACGTATTTTTACGACTCACCACCGCGCGTATAACCTAGAAAACACAAAACACAACCTAACCTAATATTTATAACTCATAACCCTACATAATACCACTTTTTGACATTTTAAAAGCCCTACGAGTTATAAAACTCGATATTATTACACTGCACGCGGTGTAATGGTTATATTTCGCACTTAACCTAAAATTCTACAATGTGGGCGATCTTATTGCGCTGCGGCCTTCATGAATGACTCACACTTCGATTATTCGCGGCGGCGTTCATCCTGAGGGGGTGAATATTATAGTGTGGGTGTAATATATTGTGTAGTGATGTATCGGAACGAGTACGAGGGTGGATTGCACCCCTGATGTGAACAAACGTGCAGGTTTGACCTTCGCTATGCACTTTTAGGGATGCCGCAGCATCCCAACATGCTCGGGACGTTTAAAATTATTAGTACACGTACACAGCCGCATTGGGGGTTGTTACACCCTCTGGGCTCAGCTGCACTGCAGGAAATTTATCGCTTTTTGCGCTTTTTTTACTGCGCAACGGGGATATTTAAATATTTTAATAATTTATTAATGTTTTGCGCGTCTTATGCACGGGATTTAATTAAATTTATATACAGGGTGTGCAAAATATTAATTACTTGTGTGAAATGAAAATTAGTTTAAAAAAAAAACGTTTTTTGTTTCACTTAAAATAACAACAAAACTATCAATCCGAAAATAATAAATTATACCTGATATCATAGAGAAATAATCAAAGATTTTGATGATATGCCAAATTAGTTAATTAATTAAGTATTACAACCGTAATCGCGCCTCAAACACAAAATTTTTATTTTACGCATCCAAAAAAAGTTGAATTTCTGTATAATATTGTTAATAACTTTTAAACAAATAATTGAACAAACCTAAATCAAACTTGTAATTATTCTCCACTAAATTCTCTTTAAAACAACGTTTGACTCATTTTGTTGCTATTATAAACAACTGAGTTATAAACAAAACAAAAACAGAAAAAACGTTTTTTTAAGTTGCACTGAAATTAATTTTGAATTTTGAATTAGAAGAAAACGAAAATATATAGAAAATTACTATAAAGTCGTTAATATAGAGAATTAAATGCACTTTAATTATATTTCTAAATCAATTTCCTATCTTTATTATTTTAAAAGTTATCAACAAATTACTAACAAGTTGTAACTTTTTTTGATGTTGTAATATTGCAATTTGTTACTTTTTCACTAATAACTTTTAAACTAATAATTATATTAACCCAAAACAAACTTGCTATTATTCTTCACTAAATTCCCTTTAAAACAACATGTCACTCAATTTGTTGCTATTATAAACAACTGAGTTATAAACAAAACGAAAACAGAAAAAAAAATTTAAGTTGCACTGAAATTAATTTTGAATTTTGAATTAGAAGAAAACGAAAATATACAGAAAATTACTATAAAGTCATTTATATAGAGAATTAAATGCACTTTAATTATATTTCTAAATCAATCCCCTATATTTATTATTTTAAAAGTTATCAACAAATTACTAACAAGTTGCAACATTTTTTTGATATTGTAATATTGCAATTTGTTACTATTTCGCTAATAACTTTTAAACTAATAATTATATTTGACCCAAAACGAACATGTTATTATTCTTTACTAAATTTCCTTTAAAACAACATTTCACTCAATTTGTTGCTATTATAAACAACTGAGTTATAAACAAAACAAAAACAGAAATTTTTTTAAAAGTTGCACTGAAATTAATTTTGAAATTTGAATTAGAAGAAAACGAAAATATACAGAAAATAACTATAAAGTCATTTATATAGAGAATTAAATGCACTTTAATTATATTTCTAAATCAATCTCCTATCTTTATTATTTCAAAAGTTATCAACAAATTACTAACAAGTTGTAACTTTTTTTTGATATTGTAACATTGCAATTTGTTTCTTTTTCGCTAATAACTTTTAAACTAATAATTATATTAACCCAAAACAAACTTGCTATTATTCTTCACTAAATTCCCTTTAAAACGACATGACACTCAATTTGTTGCTATTATAAACAACCGAGTTATAAACAAAACAAAAATAAAAAACCTATTTTCAACATTCACTACTCGTAAATACTCATAAATAGAAATATCCGAATAAGTACCAAATAGCACAAAAACTATAACCTCCACAACTAATAATAACTGTCAAAATGTCAACCTAATATAAAACTACTGCATTACACCCGTAATCTATAGCGACATTATACTTCAAAACTTGCTCCAGTGATATTTAAACCATTTGCGTTGACATTTCCTTTTTATTTTATTTTTAGGATGATCGCGCTAGGTCTCCTCGTGGGCCTGATCCACTTCGACCTTGAACAACACTGCATCGTCCCGAATTATCAACGATAATAAATAAAATTTACGCAATTTTGTCACGAGACATTAACCTAAATAGGTTTGGTGTTTTTGTTTTGTTGTTTGTAATTCGGTTGTTTATAATAACAACAAATTGAATGAGGTGTTGTTTTGAAGAGAATTTAATGGAGAATAATTATAATTTTGTTTTGGGTGTGTATTGTTGTTTGTTTAAAAGTTATTAGTGAAAAAGTAAACAATTGTAATGTAACAATACGAAATATATGTTGAATTTTTTTTAGAAAATTGTTAATAACTTTTAAAGCATTAAAGGTAGGGATTTGATTTAAAAACAGAATCAAAGGTAATTTAATTATGTATATTAATAGTTTTATAACAATTTTCTATATATTTTCGTTTTGCGGTAATTTGATATTGAAAATTCATTTTGGTGCAAACATCGAAACACGCATTTTTTCTTTAACTTTAAATAACAACAAAACAAACAATGCAACAATAACAAATTATATGTTATGTAATAGTGAATTTACTAGATATTACGGTGACGTATCAAATTAATTTATTAAATTATTAAAACGGCTGTAATCGCTTATCAAACACAAATTTTCAATTTGACGCAGACAAAAAAACTTATAATTTTGTTTATAACTTTTGAAGTATCAAAGATCGAAGTTTGATTTTAAAATATAATCATAGATAATTTAATTATCTACCAAATTGATTATATATTGATTTTTAATATATTTGTTTGTAATCCGAAATTGAAAATTAATTTTAGAAAAAATTTAAAACACGTTTTTTTTTGTTTAACTTTAAATAACTACAAAACTATTTATCCAACAACAACAATTTATATCTCATATGTTAGAGAATGAGTCAAAGATTATGATGACATACAAAATTAATTAATATATTAATTAGAACATCCGTGATCGCGCCCCAAACACAAATTTTCAATTTAACGCAGACAAAAAAAATTGAAATTTTGCATAAAATTATTTATAACTTTTAAAGTATCAACGATAGAAGTTTGATTTTAAAATATAAGCAAAGATAAATTAATTATCAACAAAACTGACTTTAAACTAACTTTTTATCTATTTTTATTTGTTTATAATCCAAAATTGAAAATTATTTTCCGAAAAAACTTAAAAAACGCATTTTTTTGTTTAACTTCAAATAACAACAAAACTATCAATCCGATAATAACAATTATTATAGAGAATTAACCAAAGATTAAGATAACATACAAAACTAATCAATTAACTAATTAAAACAGCGATAATCACGCTCCAAACACAAAATTTCCCCCCAAAAAAACAAATTTTCATTCATTTCTATCAAAAATCATCCACAACTTACCAAATAAGATGCATCAGAAACAAAAACAATCCGGGAACAACCAAATCATCCGATCCGACACTCCATCGCCTTCGAAACACCACAATCCCCGGCATCTTGCACACGTTGTCCGGACACTAACTATGCCCAACACACTCAAGACCCAAGCTAAGTTTGTTCACTTTCCTATTCCTACACTTTGCTACACTTTGTTCACTCACTCGGCGCACGCAAATTGAATTTAACGTGCACGTTTCAATAAATTACTCTCATCCCTCGAGGACACTCGTAACGAGCCAAACGAGCAACACTCCCTCGCCGGGAATATCTCTCGCGTCTTCCGGTTCCTGCCTGCGCGCGACACAAAACACTCGTGGCTGGCGACACAATTAAACACACAATTCGCATCCTCCAGGACGCTTTCGTCCTGCTTACGCTGCGCATTGCACGAATTATTTAGATGGTGCGATTGTAATCACAATAACCACCCACCAAACTTGATAATAATTCCATTTTTGTTTGTTTCGCACAATGTTTTAAGCTGGTGATGAGTTGGTTGGTTGACGAAGTGATTCCGGGTCAAAGTCATGGAATTCATTGAATATTGAATGATTCATGAATTATCTGAAACAAATGAATCATTTGATTTAATATTAATTATAAGAATAAAGATAAATAATATAAAAATGTGTGAATTGTTGGATGTGTGTTGGACGACTGTGACGCCATTTTGTATTGCTACATATCGAGGCTTGTAGAGAATAAACGTGCGCATTGAATTAAAATGTTTTATTTTTGTAACAACAATAACACAAATTTCATTGAGTTTCAAACGTGATTGAGTTTAAATTTCTTGCTGACCTTACCATTACCACGGCGCCATTTTGAGTATTCTGTAGGTGTGTAAAATTGTAGTTAAACACATGTTTGATCACGTATTAATCACGACAATGACTAGACTTTTGATTTGGTTTGCTTAATTTTATGGTGTTTGTACGATTGACGATCTGCAGCGCATTGATAACGGCCGGAATACGCTGCGGCTTATCACTTATCATAAACGTGACCTTTTTATGGCGGACTGTGGTGCACTCGATTAGATTACGTCATGAATTTGTTCAATGCGTGTTTAAACTGGGAATAAACGGATTGAATCGCTGAGTAAATCGGTGTTGGAATAGTTTTGATGTTTTGATGTGTAGTTGTAGGTAACTGAATGTACATGTGAGTATTATTTATGTAGTTTGCTTTTTAGTTGTGATAAGGTATATAAATATGATTATTATTATTTGCATAGGGATTTATAGGGTTTTGTTGATGTTTGCATAAATATTTGTGGTTAATTAATGGAAAAACGTATAAAATGTGGGAGTATATTGAAGGTATGCAACCAATATTACACAACAATTAATTATTTATGATTTAATGTGGAATAGAAGATGTGTTTTGTTGTTTTAAGTGATTTTAGGTTCAAAAATGCCTCAAATTCGTACTTAAGAGTTAGTTTTTTGTTCTAGTAAAAAATGCCTTCGAAAACACTCTGTATCTTGGTTGTTTCTTGCCTAATTTTGTCACGTTTTGTGTTATTATAAAGAGAAAGAGTGTCTTCATCATTTGATATAACTTGTGAGCTCCTAAAAACCCTAAAAAGGCCCTAAAAGCTGATTTGAAAATCTACCATTTCTGCACATCTTCAAAACACGCGCTAGAAAACACCCTGTATCTTGGCTGTTTCCGGTTCAATTCGATTGTTCTTTATTTTAGTCAGTTGAGGAAGAATGGGTTCATTGTTTGATTTAACTTTTGACCTCCTGAAGGCATTAAAAATACTCTAAAATTTGATTTGAAAAGCAACTTTTTCTAAAAGTAAAAAAATTAAACACGCGCTAGAAAACACCTTGTATCTCGGCTGTTTCCGGTTCAATTCGATTGTTCTTTGTTTTATTTAGTAGAAGAAGAGTTACTTCATTGGTTGATATACCTTTTGACCTCCTAAAGGCCCTGAAAAGGTCCTAAAATTTGCTTTTAAAATCAACCTTTTTTATACAAATAACTTCTTCTATTTTGTTGTTTTAAGTGATTTTAAGTTTAAAAAATCTGTTTTCTGCCAAAATTATGCAATTAATAATAAAAAAAACTTAGTTTTTGATGAAAATATTAATAACAAATATAAGTATAGAGATTTATTAACAAATTAAATAAAATGCAATATTATTTTAATTATTGCAATGATCAAAACATATTTTTCAGTATTTTAAGCATTAATAAATTACTTTAACCAGTAATAAACAAAAAAAAACTTACAAAATTTTGCAACCAAAATAACAAACTCATAACTTTTCATACAAAAAACAACAAAAAGCGAAGAAATAATTAATTTTTACATCGAATTCAATGAAACACTTAATTATTTCATTTATTTTACATCAAAATTAAACATTTGAAGCGTCTTCCATGAAATTTTTAATCAAAATCGATTTTACTCGACGCGTTAATCCAATAAATTCCTTTAAATACAAAATATAATTCGTATTAAAGCTAAATCTCACATTTCTGTTAATTTAAATTACATAAATAACAATACAAACTTACAAACAAAAAATTAATCTTAAACATCGATTTTTCTCGTTTTAATAATAAATTACTGTCATTTTTAATCGAATTATGCCGTAAATATTATGATAATATGCTTTTGCATAAACTTACGTGTTTCCTGCGGCATGCGCCGCCTCCGGATGGATGCGCTCGCACATGTTAAACGTATCGTATCGATTCGTCTTCATCGGCTATCAGCCGCCGTCCAGCAAACAAAATCTCTCAATTCTTATCACTTGCACACACTTAAAACATTGAATCAATCCAAAACCCATTCACATACAATAATTAAGTCACCATGTTGAAAATATTCATCAATTTACTCAAATAAACATAAAATAATTAATTTTAGTTAATAATCAATCCATTTATAATGTTTGTGTTTGTATTATTATTATTTTTATGCATTTTTTAATCACTTCCTGTTGTGTTTCAGCTGTTATTGCACACAGGTTAACCCAGAGGGCTTCTTTTCTCACTGCGGATGTTTACGCCAGCGCGCGCACATCTTAAACGTAAATGAAAACACATTTTTGCCACGATTTACAACGCAATGTTGTATGCTAATTAATTTATGTTTGTAGCGTTGCGGTTCAATGCACGAGCGAGAAAAATATTTTCGAGTTGGCGCTGGAAAAGCGGCTGGAAATAGACTGCGAGCGATTGTTGAGAGGCGCGCCGCCGGGACGCCGTCGGCGTCGCGACGCACGCGATCGATGCGCGTGCGACGAGGAACAAATGCGCCGGAAGACGGAACCGACGGCAGCACGAAGCAGCACAAGGGTGGATGTGGATCGCGTATGCTATGCGAGGGTGGATGAAGGTGTTTGAACTGGCAGTCGGGCAATCGTGCAGCTGCAACCCAATTTACATGCTTATCATAGTTAAGCATCGAAATTGTGCTGTTCACTGAACGTGACGCGTTAAAAAATGTAGAGTTAGAGGAAATTAAATGCGGAGAAATGGAATTAATTTCATGGATTTAAACGTGGTAAATCATGCTGTGTGGCGCTGTGTTGGTGGGAATTTATTATTGTTTGGAAAACTGGTTAAACAAAAGAAAATAAACGGTTTATACATAGATTTTGTTATTATAGGTGTGTAATAAAAGCCCACACATGTTTTTTGATTCAGTTTACATTTTATGCGAGTTTTGAATGATTTTTTGGTGGGATTTATTTTGAATATAAGGTGTGTCTATAGGCAACCCACAATACATGTAGTGTTTACTTTGTAAGCATTTATTTATGTAAAATAATTAATTTGATGTATTAACATACTTCCTTATTAGTTAATACTAATTATAATTTACAGAATAATTAATTAGGTTTGTTTTTATGTAATATTTGTAACGATTTGATTAATATACGTTTTGTTATGAACATTTTTCTTTTGCTATAAGCGTCCTGTGGAAAATACCCTGTATCTCGATTGTTTCTTGCTTAATTGTGTCACGTTATATGTTATTATAAGGAACATGAATGGCTTCACCATTTGATGTATCCGTTTCCCTTCGAAAGGTCCTATAAATGCCCTAAAATCTACTTTGAAAGTTGATCTTTTTTGCAATTCACTGAAACATGCGCTCGGAAACACCCTGTATCTCTGCTCTTTTTAGGTCAATTTGATTGTTTTTTTACTCTCTTTAGTAGAGAAAGAGTTGCTTCATCACATCATATATCTTTTAACCTCCTGCAGGCCCTATAAATGCCCTAAAATCTACTTTGAAAGTCGACCTTTTTTGCAATTCCTTGAAACACGCCCTCAAAAACACCCTGTATCTCGGCTGTTTCGGGTTCAATTTAAGCTTTCTTTATCTTATTTTATAGAAGAATAGTTGCTCCATCGTTTGATATACATTTTAACCTCCTAAAAGCCCTACAAATGCCCTAAAATCTGCTTTGAAAGTTGACCATTTTTGCAATTTTGTAAAACACGCCCTCGAAAACGCCCTGTATCTCGGCTGTTTCTGGTTCAATTTGAGCGTTCTTTGTTTTATCTTGTAGAAGAATAGTTGCTCCATCCCTTGATATACTTTTCAACCCCTTAAAGCCCTACAAATGCCTTAAAACCTACTTTGAAAGTCGGCCTTTTTTGCAATTCTTTGAAACACGCTCTCGAAAACGCCCTGTATCTCGGCTGTTTCAAGTTCAATTTGATTGTTCTTTGTTTTATTTGGTAGAAAAAGAGTTGATTCATCGTTTGGTGTTATTTCCGGTGCCCTGAAGGGCCTAAAATGTCTTAAAAACACCCTTAAAAGTTGGCATTTTTTCATTGAAATCTAAAAATTTACGGCGAAGTTTTTAAAAATAATTCGGAATTATTTATAATTCGTGCGAAGATCGCGCAAAAATTTTCAGCCTCCTCGCATTTCTGGGTTCCTAATATTTAAATCAATTTTTCCCTTAGTTTCGAGGCAAAATTGAACAAAATGAAAGAGAGAGACGGAGAGAGAAAGAGAGAGGCAGAACATAGATTTCAAATTCAGTCGAAAATCCCGCGAAAGTTTACAGAGAGAGAGGGTGATATAAAGTCAGAGAGAGAAAGATATAGTCAAAAGTCCCGCGAAAGTTTTCAACCTCCTCGACATTCTGGGATCCGGATAACACAACTCGATTTTACTTGGTTTCGGTCCGAAATTGGACACACACACATATGCAAATTCACACATACACGAAATAATAAATTGAGAATTTGTTGTTTTGAATAGCTTATGTAATAGAGAATTTTTAAGCATTCAGGATCTGAAGTCCTTTTCCTTCTAGCCTTTTTAGTTCAGTTGGGTTTTAATGGCATTTAAAGTTTTATTTTGACTTCGCAGGAAAAAATTTTAATCGAAAACCCTGTATCTTGATTGTTTCTTGCTTAATTTTGTCACGTTATATGTTATTATAAAGAACATGAATGGCTTCACCATTTGATGTATCCGTTTCCCATCTAAAGGTCCTATAAATGCCCTAAAATCTACTTTGAAAGTTGATCTTTTTGCAATTCACTGAAACATGCGCTCGGAAACACCCTAAATCTCTGCTCTTTTTAGGTCAATTTGATTGTTTTTTACTCTCATTAGTAGAGAAAGAGTTGCTTCATCACATCATATATTTTTTAACCTTCTGAAGGCCCTATAAATGCCCTAAAATCTACTTGGAAAGTCGACCTTTTTTGCAATTCTTTGAAACACGCCCTCGAAAACACCCTGTATCTCGGCTGTTTCTGGATCAATTTGAGCGTTCTTTATTTTATTTTATAGAAGAATAGTTGCTCCATCGTTTGATGTAGATTTTAACCCCTTAAAAGCCCTACAAATGCCCTAAAATCTAGTTTGAAAGTTGGCCTTTTTTGCAATTCTGTAAAACACGCCCTCGAAAACGCCCTGTATCTCGGCTGTTTCTGGTTCAATTTGAGCGTTCTTCGTTTCATCTTATAGAAGAATAGCTGCTCCATCGTTTTATGTACTTTTCAACTCCCTAAAATCTCTACAAATGCCTTAAAACCTACTATGAAAGTCGGCCTTTTTTGCAATTCTTTGAAACACGCCCTCGAAAACGCCCTGTATCTCGGCTGTTTCTGGTTCAATTTGATTGTTCTTTGTTTTATTTGGTAGAAAAAGAGTTGATTCATCGTTTGGTATCATTTCCGGTGCCCTAAAGGGCCTAGAAATGTCTTAAAAACCCCCTTAAAAGTTGGCATTTTTGGCACATTTTTTCATTGAAATCTGAAAATTTCCGGCGAAGTTCTTAAAAATAATTCGGAATTATTTTGAATTCGTGCGAAGATCGCGCAAAAATTTTCAGCCTCCTCGCATTTCTGGGTTCCTAATATTTAAATCAATTTTTCCCTTAGTTTCGAGGCAAAATTGAACAAAATGAAAGAGAGAGACGGAGAGAGAAAGAGAGAGGCAGAAAATAGATTTCAAATTCAGTCGAAAATCCCGCGAAAGTTTACAGAGAGAAGGTGATATAAAGTCTGACAAAGAAAGATATAGTCAAAAATCCCGCGAAAGTTTTCAACCTCCTCGACATTCTGGGATCCGGATAACCCAACTCGATTTTTCTTGGTTTCGGTCCGAAATTGGACACACACACACATGCATTCACACATACACGAAATAATAAATTGAGAATTTGATGTTTTTAATAGCTTATGTAATAGAGAATTTTTTAAGCATTTAGGATCTGAAGTCCTTTTCCTTCTAGTCCTTTTAGTTCAGGAGTTATAAGCATTTAAAATTTTATTTTGACTTCGCAGAAAAATATGTTATTCGAAAAGTTTGACCCTGTTTTTCGACCGAAAATATTTTAACGGAAAAAGTTCCACCCTGTTCTTCGACCGAAAATATTTTATCGGAAAAGGTTTGACCCTGTTGTTCAGGCGAAAATAATTTCAAACGAAATAAAATTCAAACAAAAATAATTTCCAAGAATTTTTTTATTGCTTTTCTAACAAAAATATTATTATAACAATTAAATATTACATATTTGGCTTTGTACTTCGACTAAAGATAATTATAATCCAAAGTGGAGTCAGTATTTTAACAAAAATCTGAAAAATAGAGTAAAAAATGGTCATTTTCCGTGGGCATTTTAGGGCACTTCCCAAGGGTTTAGAGGGTGGATTAGGTACACATTTTGTAGAGGCTCTCTTCATCTATAAGTTGACGCAGAAAAACCCCAAATTTCATTATTTTTACAGGAGATACGGGGTGTTTTCCACGGCAACTTTTAGAAAATTTTAAAAAATGGCTACTTTTGAAGGGATTTTTAGGGCACTTACCATGGGTTTAGAGGGTGAATTTGATACTTATTCTGTAGAGGCACTCTTCATCTATATGTTTACGTAGGAAAAGCCAAAATTGCATTATTTTTACAGGAGATACGGGGTGTTTTCCACAGCAACTTTTAGAAATTTTTAAGAAATGGCAACTTTTAAAGAGATTTTTAGGGCACTTCCCATAGGTTTAGAGCATTAATTTTGTACTCATTTTGTAGATTTTTTCATTAAAATCTGAAAATTTCCGGCGAAGGAAAAAAATAATTCGGAATTATTTATAATTCGTGCGAAGATCGCGCAAAAATTTTCAGCCTCCTCGCACTTCTGGGTTCCTGGTACCCAAAATCAATTTTTCCCTTAGTTTCGAGGCAAAATTGAACAAAATGAAAGAGAGAGACGGTGAGAGAAAGAGAGAGGCAGAACATAGATTTCAAATTCAGTCTTACAGAGAGAGAGGGTGATATAAAGTCAGAGAGAGAAAGATATAGTCAAAAGTCCCGCGAAAGTTTTCAACCTCCTCGACATTCTGGGATCCGGATAACACAACTCGATTTTACTTGGTTTCGGTCCGAAATTGGACACACACACATATGCAAATTCACACATACACGAAATAATAAATTGAGAATTTGTTGTTTTTAATAGCTTATGTAAAAGAGAATTTTTTAAGCATTCAGGATCTGAAGTCCTTTTCCCTTAGCCTTTTTAGTTCAGGAGTTATGGGCATTTAAAGTTTTATTTTGACTTCGCAGGAAAAAATTTTAATCGAAAAGTTTGACTCTGTTCTTCGACCGAAAATATTTTATCGGAAAAAGTTCGACCCTGTTGCTCAGGCGAAAATAATTTCAAACGAAATAAAATTCAAACAAAAATAATTCCCAAGAATTTTTTTAATTGCTTTTCTAACAAAAATATTAATATAACAATTAAAAATTACATATTTGGCTTTGTACTTCGACTAAAGATAATTATAATACTGAAAAGTATTATAAACACAAAAATCTGAAAAATATAGTTGACGCAGGGTGGATTAGGTACAAAGACTCCTAAATTTGACGCAGGAAAACCCCATTGCATTTTTTACAGGAGATACGGGGTGTTTTCCACGGCAACTTTTAGAAACATTCATAAAATATCGACTTTTGAAGAGACTTTTAAGGCACTTCCCTTGGGTTTAGAGGGTGGATTGGGTATTCATTTTGTAAAAGCACTCTTCATCAATAAACTAGCGTAGGAAAAACCTAAATTGCACTATTTTTACAGATGATACAGGGTGTTTTCCACGGCAACTTTTAGAAATTTTCAAAAAATTACAACTTTTGAAGGGATTTTTAGGGCACTTCCCAAGAGTTTAGAGGGTAAAGGAATAGAAAAGCTGAAAGGTAATTAAGAAACTCCTTAACTATTATATAATGATAAGAAACCCGAAATTGCCAAAATGTTCAAGATTTGAAAAAAATAAATTTTTGATGGGCATTTTAGGGCATTTCCCGCACATTTAAGGGATCGTAAAAGTGACAGATTTTTAAGGGACTCTTTAAATATTACATGTTCATAAGAGACTCTAAATTACTTAATTAATATGAGGGATATGAGCTGTTTGGTATGCAAATTTATCAAAATTGAAGAAAAATTACTTTTTGAAGGGCATTTAAGGGCACTTCTCGTTGATTCAAGAGGCAACAAAGGTGTGCTGGTTTTTGAAAAACTTTTTATCTATTATATAACGAAAAGAACTCCTAAATTGCTTAACTTATTCGAAAGATACGAATTGTTTTCTATACAAACTGTTTCAAATAGGAAAAACTATTGTTGTTTACCAAAGAGCAGAAATAGTACTATAAAAAAAAATTATACTTTTGCTTACATCTAATAAAAGTACAACTAATTGTTCATATTCACACCAAATATGGTTAAATTATACCAATTGAAACAATAGTTATACCAAAATAAAGAAAATAATTGAAAAACCACAACCATATTCCAGGAAAAAATGAATATAATCACCAATTGTTTGTAGATTTTAATCGATTTTATCACAAAAAATTGTTCACATAATCATTTATCGTACAAAAACACAAAAAAAAACTAAAAAAAGAGAACTGTAGATAGTGCACAGATGAGTTAAACAAAAAAAAAACATTACATCGTATTCATCACCCGTAATAAATTAAATTTACTTCGATGTTGTCGCTGTTCGGGTGTCAAAACGTCAATAGCGTAATCTAAGCTGTTTTAGGTGTGACCTCATCAGGGACAGGTGCAACGGTCGGGATCTCCGGGTATTCCAACACAGCGCCATCTTCGCACTTGAAGGTCGGGCAACATCCTGGGAACGGCGCGGTTTTGTTGGTCTTCTCTTCGTCCAATTTGCACTTGGGGTTGGCCAATGGCAATGGTCCACAATCCTCGACCAATTCAAGCAGACGCGGTGGTTTGTCTTCACTCAAAACGCAGGTGGAACGACCACAGAACGGGGTGAGGTCCCAGGATTTACCAGGTTCAACTGTGGCGCACTTGGTGCTAGCGAAACACATTCCAGGGAAGTCTGAAACAAAACAAAATGGCCGCTTAGCATCAAAGTACAAAAAACTGATAAAAAACATAAAAACAAGATGGCTGCGGTGTATAACAGTGAAGAAATCATGAATATTATCAACAGGAAACGAAATTAGCAACAATAAACGCTAAACGAATGAATTAAATGAATAAATAAACGGTGACCTTGCAGCCTCGTTGAAATTCATCTCAAGTGGACTTTTCCTACATTAACCAATGCTAATAGACGTTGACAACACTTCTGGGAAATGTTTAAACTATTTACAAACATACACTCTGTCCAAATCAATACTTGCATGAAAAACATATGCAACCCAACATACACCACGCGTATATTAGTAATTTATGCGTTGATTATATCATCACAATTGTGTTCTTCGACTCGAATGATCATCGCATCACATCACAGTTCGTTAGCTTTTAGTCCGACATGAAAATTTTTGATTTCCGGCTGCGATTGTGACACAAAGCAAAAATGTTACAAGCTAATAATAGCTGTATGCTTGTAGTAACAGCGTGTAACGAATACTACGACTACGAATCTAATTATAATTACTATTACGAATTACTGATTATGGTTTACAATATTCAGCGAGTGCGGTTTGGTGGTTCTTTTGTTTGATGCAATGCACGCGATCGTATTTGTGCATTGTGTTGGCGACACGGCCGCCATTTTGTCAATTATTGATGTTGGACTAAACGCGTTGGATTATTATGCAAAGTATGCGCCAACGCAATGATTAGTAATTATTCTGCGGACAATCATGAATAGTTTATAATAAATAATGAAATATGTGTTGTGGTAGTGATGAATGTGTTGCATATATTCATTTTTTCTGTTGTTAAAGTTTTATTGTGAATAACTTTTGTTACAGATGGAATATTCGAATTTTGTAAAATACGATTTAAAGAGTGGTTAATTGTTGATATTTCTGCGAATTTGTGTTTAAATCAAATAATTATTAAAGAAGTTATAAGATTTTTTATGAATAGTGTGTTTTTTTTTAAATATATTTTTAGTATAACATATTTTAACACCAAATATTTTTGGATCTGTAATATATTTTTTAAGTCTGTACTTGATAAAATAAATATTGTACTTTATTATCGCAAAATTTTATTTGAAAATCATTATCAATAATCTAGTTATGTTGATAAAACTAGAATAATGCACGTTTTTGTATTAATCAACTTTAATATCAAATATCTTAGATAATAAATCAAATATTTGAATTTTGTAAATGTCATTCTATAAACAAAGTTACACTCAATATGTGCATCTAATTTTGTTAAAATATATTAATAAACAACAAAGTTACAACAAAATTTAACAAAAATTATTTAAATATTTTGCTATATTCCAACAAGTAAAATTTCAATTACAAATAACTTTTGTTATAGATTAAATATTTCAATTCTTTAAATTGCAGTTGATAAAATATCTATTTGACTTTACTATCACCAAATTTCACTTAAAAATTATTGTCAATATTCTACTTATATTGATAAAACTAGAATAATGCACAATTTTGCAATAACTAACTTTAACCTCAAATAACTTTGATACTAAATAAAATATTTGAAATTTTCTAAACGACAATTAATAAACAAAGTCATAATCTCCCACTATACCAAATTTCATTAAGAAATAATAATAAACAACGAAGTTATAATAAAATTTATAAAAAAAATGAAATTATAATTGCGTTATTTTATTATATTCCATCAAGTGAAACTCTTAAGTAAAGCTGTGAGTCAACTTCCTTTTCATTTCACTTCAACTTCGATTACGCAAGCGCGACCGGTAAAATTTCGAACATCACTTTCAACTTAACTTAACTTAAGAGTTTAATGCATTTAAATATATATAAAAAACCCGAGTATAAAATGTGATGAAGCAACCGTAGCAGTAAAGTAAGACGCAGAAAGTGTGTTACTCGAGCAGCAGTTAATTAGCGGTGTGATAATCAAGTGCAATCGACTTTTCGAAACGTGGAATCCACTTAAGTACATAAGTGGATACACTTTATACTAATCCATACTTAAGTCAAGTTGATTTGAACAAATTTAAACAAATCAAATCAAAACTCAGTTGAAGTGCCATCACGGAACACTTTGTATATGTGCTTATGTTGTAAGTAAGTGAAGAATATTCGAGAGTGAAACTTAAGTCACTTTCCTGTTTTGCCATTTTTGGCATCAATTGCAAACAAAAAAATAATTTAATTCTGAGTAAAATAATTCTACTTAAATTTTAAACTAAATTTTACGTACTTAAGTCATATGACTTAAGTTAAGTTAAGTTGACTTAAGTCGTTGCGCAACAAATGCAAATCTTTTCGTTAATTTCAACGCGTTTTTATTAACTTGTACTCGTTCTGTTTATTGCCATTTTATTCTCTTGTTCTTGTTCGTGCTTAAGTCAAGTTAAGTTGACTTAAGTTGGTATTTTGGGTGTGTTCGCCATTTATCATTCTGATTTCACTTTTAGCAACAACAGCAGACAAGTTAAATATATTAAAGTTTCAACTTTTACCTTTCACAAGCGAATTATTTGTAAAAAAAAAACATTAATGGAAGCAAAAAAGTGGAATGATTAAATGTCTGACTGGTTTACTAATGAATATCTCCGGTTCTAGACGGAATTTTTAACTTCCGTAAACGGCAGTTTATAGTATAATTAATCGTTTATGTTGGAACAAAATATTTTTGCTAAATAATTATTATTACTAAAGTTATAAACAAAAAAATAAAATATTTGCATATTTTACACATTTTCAACTTTAAACTCAAATAACTTTTGTTGTAGATAAAATATTTGAAATATTTAAACGTCATATGATAAATAATTTAATTGTTTATATGTTTGCTGAATTCTGTTTAAAATTATTAATAAAAAAATGAGTTATAACAAAATTAATAATACGTTGCATATTTTAAGTTATTAATTAATTAAGTGTAATATCTTTGGTTATTAATAAAATATTTGAATAAATTTGGCGTTAAATTATAAACAAACTAATTGTTTATATCTGTATGAAATTTGGTGCAAAAATAATAATAAACAAAAAAGTTACAACGAAATTAAATTTTAAAAACACAGACTACTCTATTTTCTGAATAAAAATCAATCAATTTTTTCATTTTTTACATCAAATCATTAAAAAAAAACTGGATGTACAAGTACAGAAACGTGTTTATATGAAGCACTAGTAATACTAGAGGTACACGTACCCGTAATTACTCTGACCTACTTCTAAAACTATCAACATTCAACTCTTTTCAAAACAAAATTCAATTTTTTTCATAAATTTAATTAAAAATAAGAAAAATTTACCTCTGAGTACATCAGCAGGAATGAGCCTCTTGTAGGTCTTCCCCTTGGCCTCTTCGGCGGCGGCAGGCTTGGCTGCCTCCTCGGCGAGAACAGCCGCCACGCAGACGACGGCGAAAACAACGAAAGCTTTCATTTTGCGACGCAGCAAAAATCAAAACCAACTTGAAAAAGTGTACTGACTCACGAAGAGCAGAAGTTAAGCAAGCGCGGCGTGTGCTGTCCGACTAGATGACCGCCGGCGGGCGCTCGCGATTTATAACCGCGTCCCCCGCGAAGACATCCCGCCTCCCGAACGCAGAATCCAAGCGTAACCATCACCGAAACGAGGAAGAGCGAGAAACAAGAGAAAACGTTGAAGAAAAAAAACTCACGCAAAAATCTTCATCCACTAAACATTTAACAATTTAACAATTACGTTAATATAATTAAAGTTGTCATTCGTTGCATGTCGTTGTTTATTGTTTATTGTTAATTATTTTGAAAGGAACAAGTCGTGCTTGACTCGAACGCGAAATCCTTTCGAATTTGATTCGTGCGCTGTGTGTTTGTGTGGTTGAAGTCAATTACGAGCATGAAGCACCATAAAAGACGACGGTTTATTGCTGGAATAAATGAAAACTGGAATAATATAACATTTGAAATTCTAAGCGGATTTATTTTAAGGTTGTTGTACTGCAGAAATGATTAATTTAAGAAAAATTTACATTTTGATATCATAGTCAAGTTTAACAATGAATATCTTTTGCTCCGTTTGAGATAATTTAATTATGTTAACGTCAGATGATAGTATAATTAATTATTTATGTTTGGGCCAAATTTGGTTTTATAATATTAATTAGTAGGCAAGTTATGTTAAAATTAGTAAAATATTACAATGTTTTATTTTTAAATACATAATTTTAGTTTATGATTATTTATTAGTGAATATCTTGAGTTGTAGCATAAATATTTTATTTCTGTAAACGGCAAATGATAGTACATTGAATTGTTTATGTTTGGGCCAAATTTGATTTAATTATATTATTCAGTAAGCGAGTTATGTTTAAATTTGTAAAATATTACAATATTTTATTTTTAAATACCAAATTTTAGTGTATGATTATTTATTAGAGAATATCTTCAGTTGTAATATGAATAATTAATTTCTGTAAACGGCAAATGATAGCCAAATTAATTATTTATATGTATACAAAATTTTATATAAATATGTTTATAAATAACAAAGTTATGAAAGAATTACTGCAAGACAAAGATTATGCACATTTAAATCTCAATTTTTTAATAGTCAAACATTTATGGTGAATAACTTTGGTTATAATATAAATATTTATATTCTGTAAACGTGAAATAATAGTCCCATTAATTGTTTATAAATATCATTAACCTTTGCATCAAAATATTGAAAATCTAAGATTTTATAACAAAATTACTAAAGTATTAGATTATTTTACTCAAATTAACTTTATAACTAAATAATTTTTGTTATTAAATAAATAAACAAATTCTTTAAAAACAAATAGATAGACTAACTAATAATCTACAAACATACAAATTTTCATTAAAAAATATCAATAACTTTTAGAGTAATCATCAAAAAACTAAACAAACAAATTTTTAATTCCATAGGTTAATTCATCTCGTTCTTGTTTTGACTGTAAAACATGATTTATTTAACTTTAAACGACTGCCCCAATAAACAATCTGTAGCGGATTGATTCCCAAATTAAGTATGATTAATTTTTACAGTTTCCGACACAATTAACTAACCGTTAAAACGATTTAAAATACATTTTCGGAAACTGGAACTCAACTCAATTCCGAATCGTGACTGCGGCGAGTCGAAGCGAAACTGGAACGACAACGCGCGCCCACGACCGCCATTGCCAATTGTTATTGTTCATATTGTTCATGAATAACAACAATAACAACATCACTACAATGAAATACAATTGTATTACGCGTATTCCACTTGTACAACTAGATATAGATATAAATAAATAAAAATACACCAAAATGAACTTTATAATGAGAAATATGAAATGTGAGGTTAAGTAAACTGTACTTAAGTATAAATATGAAGACATATAATAAATTATGAGTTGCATATTAAAAGTTTATGAGTTTTATATGTAAATTAAGATGTAATATGTTGATTTAAAGCAATTTTAACCTTAAAAACACAAAAATAGCTTAAAATTGAGGTTATGTTATATTACAACATGTAAAGTAAGGTTATATCAACATATATGCAGCATATTAATCATTTTTATTAGTTTAAAGTGAAAATATCCAAGATTTATCTATGAAATTATCATTTTGTTTCTATTTGTTTATAATTTTAGTTTTTTGACACTTTTCTCACGAAAACTAATTATCACCTTCATTCCGCAACGAAATATCAACAATGACACATTCTATCCACACTTTTACGTAACAATTCCATACTTTAAAACACAAATCGTTGACTTGTTTGTTATTTATTCGTATTTTTCATGCATGAGTAAGTAGTTCTTGAAATATTCAAAAATTAATTTGTTCCAAGTAAAGCAAAAAAAACCAATGACAACAAATAACAAAAACATTATTTATAATAATATTTATAATGTTTATAACAATTTGTAGCAATTTGTTCGGATGTACCGATAGTGTCTTCATTTCCACCGTGATGTATCGTACGTAATTCGAAAATAATAACATTAATAACACATTCAATGCTACGTTGGCACATTTCAATGCGTAGCGCAAAAAAATTGTTTAATTAAAATCGTCTCGCATCGTATTATCACCTTGAAACTGCAAGCACGGTAAATTCATTGAAATAAAATTTACATTCACATTCAAATTCAACTAGAACTTCCACTCTGATGAATCACTTTGTAAATATACAGAGTGTTTCAATATCTACACACTGAAAAATAATTAATAATTGTTTATATTGTTTTTTAATTATTATTAATGTTGGTAATAAAAAAAGTAAAAATTTTATATGAAATATAATCAAAAGTTTTAAAGTTTAGAAAGCGTGATTCCTCAATGCGTATAATTTTTGTTTTGTTGTAATGTTGGTCAAAACAATGCGTTTGTTTGTTGCTAAATTTTCGCTGTGTAATTACCTGCTCTATGCGTATGTAGTATGTAGGCAGTTATTGCTGTCATTGCCATTGTACATAGAAAACATTTATAAGGCAAATTAATTAAATTTTTACAAAAAAAATTGTTAATAACAAATTAAAATAATTTTCTTTATCATAAATTAATAATATGCACTATAAAGAATAAAACAACGTTTAAATAATTGATTTATCTCTAATAGTTCAAAAGATATAAACAATTTAAATATATTATGCTCCGCCCATGAATATTTAGGTTAAGAACCCGCAGATTATTACTATAAACACCTATAAATGTTATAAAAATATAAATAATTAAGTATATAGTCTTAAACTTTGATTTACACTTAAAATTATCATAATTAAATCAAAAGATAAAAATTCACGTGAACTACATGTGGGATTTGAAGTGTATGCAACCAAAATAACACGTAGTAGTTGAAGAGTTCTACGCAGTTAATATAATTACATTTATATTAATACATTATCATCAAAAACACAATTCTAAACGAATCTATTGATATAAATCGATTTGTTTATCAATAACACTTAAAATGAGTATAAAAACATTGAAATTTCATGTTTTCAATCAGTATTAACCAAAACACAAAATGGCGACGTTGAAAACCTTGATTTTATTGTGCTGCGTTGTAGTTTTTTGTTCTGCACAAGATGCAGGTAAGAAAAATAGCTTAAAATTGAGGTTATGTTGATTTTAACAACAATTCCAGGATTAAATAAAGCTGGGGCAAGAATTTGGGGTGGATTTGAAGCGGATCCTGGTCAATTCAAATGGCAGGTAGGCATAGGTCACAGAAACGATGATGGAACCTACGGGAACTTCTATGGCGGTGCCCTGATTTCAAAACAATGGGTTTTGTCTGATTCATATGCAGTTGAATTGTAATTATTATAAACAATCATTGTTTATTTTTAAAAATTATTTTTGTTTTTTTTATTGAAATTAGTGTTGATAAAGAAAAGATTGATGTAATCCTGGGCGCTACTCAAATCCACGGTGAACAAAATGGCCGCATAATCACGAAAATTGATAAGATTGTCTACAATCATCCAAAAATGCTAAGTTTAATCAAACTGGTTGCACCAGTGGAGTTTAACGATTATATCGGTGCGATTAGACTACCGAAAGCTACTGATGACCTTGAGGAAGGCGCCATTGTGTGGGCTAGTGGATGGGGTTATGTAAATGACAGTAAGTTTATAGAATAGCCTAAAAATGAGGTTAGAAATGAATAAATTGTGTTTTTAAGGTAATATTCGACATAATGAGCTTAAGTATGTTGACTTAACTGTCACTGCGAGGGATGCATGCAAGCAATCAGGGCATATACTTGAGGATTATTATGTTTGTACGGATGGTAGTGAAGATAAGTGCGCGTGGTATGTAAGTATCGCTCAAAAAATAAAATTAAAAAAATTTAAAGAAAAAATTAATTTTTTAAATTTATTTGAAGGGTGGTGATATGGGTGGGGCACTTGTGCAGTATATTAATGATGATTGGACACATGTAGGTGTTATCAATTATGTGATTGATAATGGATGTCATGCTGGTGAGCCTACAGCTAACATTCGCACTTCTTCCATTTTGGAGTTTATTTATACTCATACCGGTCCTATTTCGACGATTGTTTAAATAATTATCAATTTTGTTTGTTTTATGGCGTGAAATAAAATAAAGTATTGATTAATGATTATAATAAAAAAAAATTATTTATTTATCTTGATTAGTTTAGGAGATATGAGAGTTTAAAGAAAAACTTGCTACGCCACTGGGTATTTAGGTTAAAAACTTTGTGTTCAAAGTAGAAAACTGTAATTTTTGAAGTAAATTAAAAGTATATTATTAAACTTTGTATTTGTGTTTTTATTTTTATTAATTTTGCATTATTTGATTAAAATTATCTTGAATTTCGTTTAATTTGTAATGTATGCAACCTATTTATCAAGTACTTGTTATTAACTTCCACGAAATTGCACTTAATGTTATCTAAAGTAGAATTTCTAGGAATATTTTAAAATCAAATAGAATCTAATTGTGTGCTGATTAAATTTGCAACAAAATTGACTATAAAACTATGACAATTGAATGTTTTCCGTCAGTGTTGTACAAAACACAAAATGAAGGCCGTCCATAAGTTTCTTATATTCTGCGCTGCGGTTATTATGTTTGTGTGGAAAGCTTTCTGGATGAGTGTCCTGCAAAAGTAAGTATTATCTATTCTTTTTCTTATAAATAAAAAACATTCGATGTTAATTTCATTATTTTATGTAAAGAATACTGACTTGGTTGGGGCAATCATTCGGAGAATTGCAAAAATCGCATAAATCCAGGTGGACTTGAAGTACGATTACCAATATCAGTTTTATTATTGATTAGCATTAACCAGCGGCTTCGCACACGAATATCTAAAATAATGAAGTTGCTTCCGTATGCGTCTGTAGTCACAGAAGAAGTAACAATGAAGTAGAAGGGCGGGAAGTTTAAAATGGCTGAAAGTATAGTCAATGGAAGTATAGTGTACAGTCTCCATAGTGTAGTCAATTGGATTTGATGTTGACGTAGCTGTCGGTAATACAGTGTGATAATACAGTGTGATGGTACTATAGTACTTAGGTTTGAGCTTCATTGCTGGAATGCTAGATGGCGTTAAACTAGTCAAATAGCCAGATGCAGAGGTATTATTGGCTAAACAATTTCTTTATTTTATTTAAAAAATAAATTTTTTTATTAAATAAAAAGTAGCCTATAACCATTCGGGGACCACTAAGAATATGTGTACAAATTTTCATCATGATCTGTTAAGTAGTTTTTGCGTGAAAGTGTAACAAACATCAAGACTTTCGCATTTATAATATTAGTAGGGATTCTATCCTTCCTTATACTACTACTGGATTTTATTAAAAGTAGATAGATTGTAATTAAGTAACGTGCTGATATGAGTTTCAATATCTTTCAACAAGTTTTAAATCTGAATCACATTTGTGGTTAGTTATTATTTTATTGATAATAGAATTTATGCAAATACTGGTCCCATAATCATAGATGTTTTATACCACAAAGAATCGGAGGAACAAACAAAAAATATTGATTTATCTTGATTAGTTTAGAGATATGAATGTTTAAAGATAAACTTGCTACGCCACTGAGTTTATAGGTTAAGTATTGAGGCAATATCTACAAAACGCATATTCTACTCATGTCTTCATTTTTATCTAGTATTTTATCTATGACAGCAGTGATTGATGTTGAATTTTTATTAATTGTTGTTAACAAACTATTTGTTACTCAATTTGCACTTCAAAAGATAAATTTTGTATTTTGTTAAGTTACAAAACAATATATTTATATAATATTTGCTAATAATATCCAGATATAACTAATTAATAAAAAGAAATTTTTCTGTCTTTCTGTTTATCTAACGCTCCAAGTTCTAATAAAATCGAGTATAAAACTAGCACACTTTATTGTTGATAATCACTGTAATCACAAATACAAAATGGCGATAATCAACTTGTTAATTTTATTGTGTTGTGCAGCAGTATTTGTTTCTGCACAAAATGCCGGTAAGTCTATTAGCTTAACATTGAGGTTATGATTGTGTATGTATAAATTATAGATGTAGCAAAAGCTGGTGAAAGAATTTGGGGTGGAGTGGAAGCAGAAAGAGGTCAATTCAAATGGCATGTGGCCATCGGAAAGAAAGTTGAAATTGGATATTACTATCCAGTTTACAGTGGAGCCCTAATTACCGAACAATGGGTTCTGACATATCCCGGCATGTAAGTTTAGTAATAGTAGTTATCAAAATGTGTTTGCAATATTGCATGTTTTAGTGATACCGAGTATGACGTTATTTTGGGTGCAACTCGCTTGCACGATGACCAAGATGGCAAAATAATAACTAAATTCGAGAAAATTGTAACTAGCTCCAAATATTATGCTGCTTTAGGTAAACTTGTTGCACCAGTTCAGTTTACCGACTACCTGGGACCAATTACACTACCAAAACCAACTGATTGCCTTGCTGGAGGAACTCCAGTGTGGGCTAGTGGATGGGGTTGGACGAATAATAACGGTAAGTTAATTTTAAATCATATTACAATTAATTTATAATCTGAAGTTCTAATAAAATCGAGTATAAAGCTAGCACACTTTATTGTTGATAATCACTATACACACAAATACAAAATGGCAATGATCAAATTGTTCATTTTATTGTGTTATGTAGCAGTTTTTGTTTCTGCACAAAATGCTGGTAAGTCTATTAGCTTAACATTGAGGTTATTATTGTGTATGTATAAATTATAGATGTAGCAAAAACTGGTGAAAGAATTTGGGGTGGATTGGAGGCAGAAAGAGGACAATTCAAATGGCAAGTAGGCATCGCAAATAAACTTGAAACTGGATATTACTATCCAGTTTACAGTGGAGCCCTAATTTCCAAACAATGGGTTCTAACACATCCCAACGTGTAAGTTTAGTAATAGTAGAAATCAAAATGTGTTTGCAATATTGCATGTTTTAGTTATTATTCTAATTACGACTATGACGTTATTTTGGGCGCAACTCGCTTGTACGATGATCAAGATGGAAAAATAATAACAAAATTCGAGATAATTGTACATAATTCCGAATATTATGCTGCTTTAGGTAAACTAGTTGCACCAGTGCAGTTTACCGACTACATTGGACCAATTAAACTACCCAAACCAACTGATTACCTTGCTGGAGGTACCTCAGTATGGGCTAGTGGATGGGGTTGGGTAAATGACAGTAAGTTTCTTCTAAATCTTTTTATAGTTTAACTAAAACTGAATGTAATTTGGTTTTAGGTTCATACCATACCAATGAACTCAGGGGTGTTGATTTGATTACGCTTGACCCGGAAAATTGCGCGTCTGGTTTATACCAGGATTTTTACGTGTGTACAGATGGCAGTGAAGGAAAATGTCCTTGGTTGGTAAGTATTGTTCAAATATATAAAACTGAGAACAAACATTTGACAGGGATTGATTTTATTTTATTTTATTTTATTAAAGGGTGGGGACGAAGGTGGGGCACTTGGGCAGAACGTCAATGGCGAATGGATACTTGTGGCTACAATGAGTTTTGGTCATAATTACGGATGTGCTAATGGTGAACCCACTGTATACACACGTACTACTCATCTTCTTGATTTTATTTACGCCAATATGGATCCAATAATCAATTACACTTAATTATACATTTATTATTGTAAGCATAAAATAAACAATATGTGTATATTGACTTGATAAATAAAGTTATACCTATTTATCACTATTAGTTTATGAGTTATATTTGTTTAAAGATATACTTGTTACGCCACTGAGTACTTGGATTAAGCAGTAGGGTTATGTCTCAAAAGTGCATATCCTACAAATACGTCAATTCTTTTTCATGGTTCTATCTGTGACAGCATTGATTGATGTTAAATTTTTATTAATTGTTGATAATAAAGTGTATGTTATCAATTTGCACTTATTTTGTTAATTTATAAAATTTATTATTCTGTGATATTTGATGATAATATCTAGATATAACTAATTAATAAAAAGAAATTTTTCTGTCTCTCTGTTTATCTAACACTCAAAGTTCTAATAAAATCGAGTATAAAGCTAGCACACTTTATTGTTGATAATCACTGTAATCACAAATACAAAATGGCGACGATCAACTTGTTTATTTTATTGTGTTGTGCAGCAGTATTTGTCTCTGCACAAAATGCTGGTAAGTCTATTAGCTTAACATTGAGGTTATGATTGTGTACGTATAAATTATAGATGTAGCAACAGCGGGCGAAAGAATTTGGGGTGGAGAGGAAGCAGAAAGAGGACAATTCAAATGGCAAGTAGGCATCGCCAACAAAATGGAAAATGGACTTTATTATCCAGTTTACAGTGGAGCCCTAATTTCCAAACAATGGGTTCTAACACATCCTTCCGTGTAAGTTTAGTAATAGTAGTTATCAAAAAGTGTTTGCAATATTGCATGTTTTAGTGGTTCCGATTTTGACGTCATTTTGGGTGCAACTCGCTTGTACGATGATCAAGATGGCAAAATAATAACTAAATTCGAGAAAATTGTACGTAGCTCCGAATATTCTTATGTTGCTTTAGGTAAACTTGTTGCACCAGTGCAGTTTACCAACTTTATTGGACCAATTAAACTACCAAAACCAACTGATTACCTTACTGGAGGTACCTCAGTGTGGGCTAGTGGTTGGGGTTGGATGAATAATAACGGTAAGTTAATTATGAATCATAATATAGTTTATAATACAAATGTAATTTGGTTTTAGGTGCAGAATTTGTCAATGAACTCATGTGTGTTGATTTGATTACGCTCTCCCCGGAAAATTGCTACTCTGGTAATTACCCGGATTATTTTGTGTGTACTGATGGCAGTGAAGGAAAATGTCCATGGGAGGTAGATATCACTAAATAATACAAAACTAAAAAAAAAATTGATTAAAATTTATTTCATTAAAGGGCGGAGACAAAGGTGGGGCACTTGTGCAATACGTTAATGGCGCTTGGACTCATATGGCTATAATGAATTTTATTCATAATAGTGTTGGATGTGCTGAAGGTGAACCCACTGTATTCACACGCACAACATATCTTCTTGATTTTATTTACGCTAATACTGGTCCGATATCCAACTATAATTAATTATTCATTTATTATTGTTAACATAAATAAACTTTGTGTTTATTGACCTAATAAAGAAAGTTATACCTATTTATCTCTATGAGTTTATAAGTTATAAATGTTTAAAGATCAACTTGCTACGCCACTGAGTACTTGGATTAAGCAGTAGGGTTATGTCTCAAAAGTGCATATCCCGTTAAATCGTCTATTCTTATTCATGAATTTTTTTACATTCACCTACAAAGCATCAGTTTTTAGACATAAAAAGTGGTACTTTATATACATACTGCAAAGCCGTGAGTAATATCTATTATCTACGGGTATTCTCTACGGATCGCAGCTTGCGCTTGCGCTTTTGCCTACAGAGCAGCACATGACCATATGAAATACCATGGGACGTGTTACAAGGCCCGGCGCGCAGAATGACATTTATAACCTTACATTTTGTAGTAGTGTATGAGCAAATTTTGATGATTTAAAATATAAAGTTGAAATATAAAAACTTCAACGTGGAACATGAATGGAAATTGAAAAAATAGCGTAAGCACCTCGTGACTAAACGTTATTAAACACTCGAGTGCTTAAACACACGCTACGCGCGCTCTCAATCAATCTCGTGAGTAAAGTCCCCGTTTAGCCACTTGATACTTAATATACTAATAATTATGACAGCACTGATTGATATTGGATGTTTATTAATTGTTGTTAATAAACTATTTGTTTATCAATTTTCATTGCAAAATATGAATTTTATATGTGTTATATGTGTTAATTTATAAATGTCATGTGATATTTAATGATAATATGCAGATATAGTAAATTAATAAAAACAAATAAATTTTAACACTTTATAAAATTTTTCATTTTTTAAATGTTTTTCCTTCTAGGGGTAATGTACCTATATTGATTATTTTTAACTCTAAATAAATCGGTGGTAATAATAGTATGTTAAGTATCAAGTGCGCTAAGTGTATTCTTTTTACTTTCACACTATTAACACATTTATATTTTTATATTTATACTTTTGTATTATAAATCTTCAAAATTCGCTTGCGCGCTACAACAAAATGTAAGGTTATAAATGCCATGCTGCGCAATTTGTTTGACTGACGGCGCATGCGCTGTCGCAGGCGCAAATTCCACCCCGTTACTAAAGTACTTTACTCACGGCTTTGTCCGTTCCTTAATAAACCATTTCAAATGAAAACATAATACAAACATACAGTGATACAAATTGTATTATATTGTTCTAAAAATAAATTCCGAATCTCAAAATCTGATTAATACTGGTTTTATCTTAATTTTATCACACAATTTCATCATTCATTTATATTTCAAGTGATTTGGTTTATTAGCCTTCCAAACAGCAAAATAATTCTTGCGATATTTGTGCAATACTGGTCACATCCCTACTAATATTATAAATGCGAAAGTCCTGATGTTTGTTACACTTTCACGCAAAAACTACTTAACCGATCATCATGAAAATTTGTACACATATTCTTAGTGATCCCCGAATGGGAAACACCCTGTATATTTTATTCTCATATTCTCTCGTAGGCTTAACCATATAAACGAATACGTTTGTCTCTTTTTAGTGTCGTTTCATTCATTTTGTAATCACAACGATTCTAAAAATGTTTTCACTTCATCAAAATGTTTTTGTAGTTCTATTCATGTTGACGTTATTCTGGGAGCAACTCACTTGTACGATGACCAAGATTACAAACTAGTGACAAAATTCGAGAAGGTTGTCTACGAGTTCCAGCATGATATTGTGTTAGGCAAACTGGTTGCACCAGTTGAGTTTAACCAATACATTGCACCGATTAAACTGCCGAGATCAACTGATTACCTTGAAGGAGGAGCTTCTGTGTGGTTCAGTGGATGGGGTTATGTATCTGACCGTAAGTTGATTATATTTTTTATTATATTATAGTTGATTTATAATCTGAATGTAATTTGATTATAGATGCTGAATATGTCAATGAACTCAGGTTCCTTGAATTGACTACGCTTGATCAGGAACAATGCAGCCCTATCCCTAATTATTACGTGTGCACTGATGGCAATGATGGAAAGTGCCCATCGTTGGTAAGTATCGCTAAAATATACTAAATTAGGAGGAAACGTTGATAGAAATTAATTTTTTTTTTTTTATTATTATTAAAGGGTGGTGATGAAGGTGGGGCACTTGTACAGATCGTCGATGGTGAATGGACTCATATGGGTGTGATGAGATCTACTCAGTATGATGACTGTTCTAGAGGTGGACCCACTCGATACACACGCACTCCTCCGATGGTTGATTTTATTTACGCTACTGTTGGACCCATCAACAATTCAAATTGATTATTCATTGGTTTTTGTAAACATTAAATAAACAATGGGTTTATTGACCTAATAAAGAAAGTTCAATTTATTTATTTATTTTTATTATTAGTTTACTAGTTTTTGACTTTGATTATGTCCTGGTAGTGTTTAATAAACAGGTAATTCGTTTTTACTCTTTTGTTCTTGACATAGCATGTGTCAATTGTATCAATAAGATTTGCAATTTTATTTTAAAGAAATTAATTATATAAAGAATTGCTAATAATGCACTTCAGCGCGCCACCTCGGATTCAACTATTTAACTATAACTATGATTGAATCTCAATGCCAACATTTGTCCTATAGAAAAGGGCTATCTTTTGAGGTTTCCAGGCAAATATTTAAAATTTCTTGCCGTTAAAACCATCTTTGGACTTTAACAAATATTTAAACAATAGAATTGGCCAAATTGGTCTAGGCGCTGTTGAGTTATGCGCATATCAACACAGTTTGCAATTCGATTTTATATTATAGGTGAGTTGTAAGTGTTTAATGATATACTTTAAGGTTATACTTCAAAAGCGGATATCATACTCATGCATCCTTTCACTTTCAATATTTTATCTATGACAGCTGTAATTAATGTTAAATTTTAATTAATTCTTGGTAATATACTCTTTGTTAATCAATTTGCACTTCAAAAGATAAATTGGGTATTTTGTTAATTTACAAAACATTATATTTATATGATATTTGATGATATTATCCAGATATAACTAATTATGTATGTTTCTCTCTGTTTATCTAACACTCAAAGTTTTAATAAAATCGCATATAAAGCTCGCGCATTTTATTGTTCATAATCACTATAACCACAAATACAAAATGGCGACGATCAACTTGATAATTTTATTGTGTTGCGCAGCAGTGTTTGTTTCTGCACAAAATACTGGTAAGTCTATTAGCTTAACATTGAGGTTATGATTGTGTATGTATAAATTATAGATGAAGCAAAACCGAGTGAAAGAATTTTTGGTGGAGAGGAAGCAGACAGGGGACAATTCAAATGGCAAGTAGCCATAGGATCTAAAAGGGAAGATGGATTTTACTCTCCCCTTTTCAGTGGTGCTCTTATTACCAAACAATGGGTTCTGACAAATTCCAAAATGTAACTTTATTAACATTTATTATCAAAATGACCTTGCAATATCGCATGTTTTAGTGATCCTGCTAATTACGAGTTTGACGTTATTTTGGGTGCAACTCACTTGTACGATGATCAAGATGGCAAAATAATAACTAAATTCGAGAAAATACTATTTCATTCCGAATATTGTTATACTGCTTTAGGTAAACTTGTTGCACCAGTGCAGTTTACCGATTACATTGGACCAATTAAACTACCACAACCAACTGATTATCTTGCTGGAGGTACCACAGTGTGGTTTAGTGGATGGGGTTGGGTGCATTCTAACGGTAAGTTAATTTTAAATCATATTACAGTTAATTTAAAATCTGAATATAATTTGGTTTTAGGTGAACAATTTGTCAATGAACTCAGGTTTGTTGATTTGATTACGCTTTTCCAGGAAAATTGCATCGATGGTGATTTGCCTGATCATTACGTTTGTACAGATGGCAGTAAAGGAAAATGTCCGTGGTTGGTAAGTATTGCTAAAATATAGAAAACTTCAAAAAAGAGTTGATAGAAATTAAATTTATTTTATTTTATTAAAGTATGGGGACGAAGGTGGGGCACTTGTGCAGTACATTAATGGCGCTTGGACTCATATGGCTACGATGAGTACTTTTTACTATAATGGATGTCCTTCGGGTGGTCCCACTGCCTTCACACGTACAACATATCTTCTTGATTTTATTTACGCCAATACTGGTCCGATATCCAACTACAATTAATGATTCATTTATTATTGTAAACATAAATAAACTTTGTGTTTATTGACTTAATATAGAAAGTTTCACTAATTTAGCTCTATTAGTTTGTGAGTTATAAGTGTTTAAAGATATACTTGCTACGCCACTGGGTATTTAGATGAAACAGTAAGGTTAAATCTCAAAAGCCCATATCCTACTAATACGTCAATTCTTTTTCATGATTTTATCTGTGACAGCACTTATTGATGTTAAATTTTAATTAATTATTGTTAATAAATTATTTGTTAATCAATTTGCACTCCAAATGATAAATTTTGTATATTGTTTAATATTTCTGTGATATTTGATGATGATATCCAGGTATAATTAATTAATAGAAACAAGTACATATGAGTATTTAGTAGATATGTTTTCGTGTATCTAACACTCAAAGTTTTAATAAAATCGGATATGAAGCTAGCGCACTGTATTGTTGATCATCAGTAAAGTCACAAACACAAAATGGCGACAATCAACTTGTTTATTCTATTGTGTTGTGTAACAGTGTTTGTTAGTGCACAAAATAGTGGTATGTCTATTAGCTTAACATTGAGGTTATGATTGTGTATGTATAAGTTATAGATGTAGCAAAAGCTGGTGAAAGAAATTGGGGTGGAGTGGAAGCAGACAGGGGACAATTCAAATGGCATGTAGCCATCGGAAATAAAGCAGAAGATGGTGAATACAAACCAATTTACAGTGGAGCCCTAATTTCGAAACAATGGGTTCTCACACATTACGGCATGTACGAATAGTAATAATAGTTATCAAAATAATGCTGCAATATTGTATGTTTTAGCAATACTTCTAATGTAGATTTAGTAGTTATTTTGGGCGCAACTCGCTTGTATGATGACCAAGATGGCAAAATAATAACTAAATTTGAGAAAATTGTGTATAGATATGAATATTGGGTTGCTTTAGGTAAACTAGTTGCACCTGTGCAGTTTACCGACTACATTGGACCAATTAAACTACCAAAACCAACTGATTACCTTGCTGGAGGTACCTCAGTGTGGTTTAGTGGATGGGGTTGGGTGAATCAAAGTAAGTTCATTTTAAATTCTATTATAGTTAATTTATAATCTAAATGTAATTTGGTTTTAGCTTCAGACTATGTCAATGAACTCAGGTGTGTTGATTTGTTCACGCTTTCTAATGAAAATTGCAACTGTGGTAATTACCCTGATTATTACGTTTGCACCGATGGCAGTGAAGGAAAATGTCCGTGGTTGGTAAGTATTGCTAAAATATAGAAAACTTCGAAAAAGAGTTGACAGAAATTAAATTTATTTTATTTTATTAAAGGGTGGGGACCATGGTGGGGCAATTGTGCAGTACATTAATGGCGCTTGGACTCATATGGCTATGATGAGTTTTATTCACTATAATGGATGTCCTATGGGCGAACCCACTGTATTCACACGTACTACATATCTTCTTGATTTTATTTACGCCAATACTGGTCCTATAACTATTTACAATTAATTATTCATTTATTATTGTAAACTTTAAATAAACATTGTGTTTATTGACTTAACAAAGAAAGTATCATTTATTTGTCTCCTTTAGTTTATGAATTATAAGTGTTTAAAAATAAACATGCTGCGCCACTAAGTATTTAGGTTAAGTACTAGGGTTATACTTCAAAAGCGGATATCATACTCATGCGTTCTGTTACTTCCAAGATTTGATCTATGACAGCATTGATCGATGTTAAATTTGAATTAATTCTTGGAAATAAATTGTTTGTTAATCAATTTGCACTCCAAATGATAAATTTTGTATATTGTTTAATATTTCTGTGATATGTGATGATGATATCCAGGTATAATTAATTAATAATTTTCGTGTATCTAACACTCAAAGTTCTAATGAAATCGGGTATAAAGGTAGCACACTGTATTGTTGATCATCAGTAAAGTCACAAATACAAAATGGCGACAATCAACTTGTTAATTTTATTGTGTTGCGCAGCAGTATTTGTTTCTGCACAAAATGCCGGTAAGTCTATTAGCTTAACATTGAGGTTATAATTGTGTACGTAGAAATTATAGATGTAGCAAAAGCTGGTGAAAGAATTTGGGGTGGAGTGGAAGCAGACAGGGGACAATTCAAATGGCAAGTAGCCATAGGATCTAAAACGGAAGATGGATTTTACTCTCCCCTTTTCAGTGGTGCTCTTATTAGCAAACAATGGGTTTTGACAGATGGCAGAGCGTAAGTTTAGTAATAATAATTATCAGAATGACCTTGCAATATCGCATGTTTTAGGATATCTCCAGATTACGAGTATGACGTTATTTTGGGCGCAACTCTCCTGTACGATGACCAAGATGGCAAAATAATAACTAAATTTCAGAAAATTGTACGTAGCTCCGAATATTCGATTGCTTTAGGTAAACTAGTTGCACCAGTGCAGTTTACCGACTACCTTGGACCAATCAGACTACCAAAATCAACAGATTTCCTTGCTGCAGGAACTCCAGTGTGGACAAGTGGATGGGGTTGGACGAGTTATAGTAAGTTCATTATAAATAATATTATAATTCACTAGCTGACCCGGCAAACTTTGTTCCGCCTCGCTTTGCTCTTGTGATTGAGAAGCACGAAATCGAGTCATACTAACACGGGGCTTTTCACGTGCAATTCTTTGTTCTTCTTCAGTCCTTTCATTCACAATCCATTGAATCCTAGTTGCATTACGGTTTTGTCGGATAAGATTTGATCGTTTTGGTCGCTGCATGTTGAGTGGGTAAGCTACGAATCGCACAAAGAGGAGACGGGGATAATTGAAAACTTTGTATTTGTGTTCTCTTATTCTCCCGCAAGATAATCCATATACGCAAATATGTTTGTCTCTTTTTAGTGTCGTTTAGTGCACTTTTAGAAAAGTTTTCATTTCAAAAAGTACCCCATTACCTTCTCCTGGCCCTAAGCTACCTCTCCACCAATTTTTAGCTAAATTGGATTAGCCGTTCTTTAGTTATAATGGAGTTAACCAACACGACTTTCTTTAAATATATAGATGTATAATCTGAATGTAATTTGGTTTTAGAGGAAGAACATATCAATGAGCTCATGTGTGTTGATTTGATTACGGATAGTTGCAACAATGGTAATCTTCCTGAATATTTCGTGTGTACAGATGGCAGTGAAGAAAAATGTCCGTATTATGTAAGTATCGCTAAAACATACAAAAATATGAAAAAAAAACTGACAGAAATTGATTTTATTTTATTTAATTGAAGGGCGGAGACGAAGGTACTGCACTTGTGCAGTACATTAATGGCGCTTGGACTCATATGGCTACACTGAGTTTTCTTCGCAGTATTGGATGTACTGAACCCGCTATGTTCACACGTACTACATATCTTCTTGATTTTATTTACTCCCATACTGGTCCAATATCCAACTACAATTAATGATTCATTCATTATTGTAAACATTAAATAAACAATGAGTTTATTGAGTTACCAAAAAAAGTTTCATTTATTTATCTCTATTAGTTTATGAGTTATAAGTGTTTAAAGATATACTTGCTACGCCACTGAGTATTTAGGTTAAGAACCTTGTCTTCTTATAGAAAACTGTATTTATATAATCTTTGTATTTATATTTTTATTTTCATTAATTTTGAATCATTTGATTAAAATTATCTTGAATTTTATTTAATTTGAAGTGTATGCAACCTATTTCACAACTACTTGTAACTGGCTTGCATGAAATTGCACTCAATAATAGCCAATATAGAATTTCTAGGAATATCATAAAATCAAGTTGAAAACACTTGTGTACTGATGAAAATTACAACAAAATTGACTATAAAACTATGACAATAGAAGGTTTTTCGTCAGTATTACCCTAACCACAAAATGGCGACCATCAAAACATTTATTTTATTATGCTTTGCTGCAGTGTTTATCTCTGCACAAAATGTCGGTAAAATTATTACTTTAAAATTGAGGTTATGATAGTTTACACTTGCGTACAAATCCAAAATATAACCATAAACATAAATATAAATATAAACTGATACAAATTGTATAATCTCACTATACAAAAACATTCATAACCTCAAAACCCCACCAATACCAATTTTATCTAAATTCTATCACGGAAATTTACTCAAGTTGATTACAAGTGTTTTATTTACACTTCACATACAAAATATATCAAGTCATCTATCAACTTCCTAAAATCAATTTCAGATTACTTATAAACCAATACAAATCACACATTGTTTAAGTCCATCAACCACCACCTTATAAACATGACCTCCATAACCTATATTTTGTGCTTATGTTACATAACCACAGTTTTTGCCAATCCTAACCTCATTTCTGGTAAGTTTCAATATCTCCATCCACAAAAAAAAACAACAATAAACTAATTTTTCAACAAAAACAGTTCCAAATGAAAGGATAATCAATGGTTCCGAAGCAATTCAAGGCCAATACAAGTGGCAGGTCGCCATTTTCTACTCCACAGGCAACAACCATGATTTCTGCGGTGGCGCCCTCATCAGTAATCAATGGGTACTAACAAATGCACGTCCCATATTCATGTAAATACAAAACACACAAACATAACCAAACATAACCTCACATAACCTAATTTAACATAATTTAAATTAGTTCAGCAACAATGGAAATAATCTTAGGAGCATCTCTCCTCAACCAAACACAAGAAGGCCAACTCTCTCTAGGAATAGAAAAAACTGTTCTACATCCAGAATATGAACCATTAACTTATAACAACAATGTGGCGTTGATAAAACTCAATGTTTCGGTGCAATTCAACGATTTTATCCAACCAATCAAGTTACCAAAAGCCTCGGATTTCTTGCAAGCGAATATTCCGGTGTGGGTGAGCGGATGGGGCAAAACAACCAACGGTAAGTTATTATAACCTACATTAATTAATAATTAATAATTCATAACCTAAAATATACATCTCTAGATGGTAGTATTAGTAATGTCCTTCATTATGTCCAATTGACAACTATAACCGATGAAAAATGTGCAGAAAGTCATAAAATTTTGGATAATGTTGTTTGTTGTGATGGCACAAGCCTACAATCAATATGTCAGGTGAGTGTATTAGTGTTTAATGCAATATATTGACAATATAATGATGGGAATATTTAGGGGGGATGTTGGAGGTGCTCTTGTACAGTATAAAGACAGTGATTGGGTGCATGTAGGCGTGGCGAGTTTCTTTGATAACAAAGGATGCGGAAATGGGACACCGAGCGGATACATTCGGACATCCACCATCTTGGATTTCATCTATATGCATACAGGACCTATCTAATTTGTAATATTTGATAATAAAATGTGTTTAGTGAATGTTTTGTTGATTTTTCTTTATTTATTTGGAGGTTATTTTAGTTTTGAGTTATTTAATCTTTGGATGATGATATAGGCAACCACATTAACATCAAACATGTGTTTAGTAGGTTTACATGTTATATTTGGTAATAATTATTGTATTTAAACATTTTGGAGTTAAATAAAGTCATGAAACGATTTTTGGTGGAATACTGATCTTATCTATCATGTAATATTTGATAATAAATTGTGTCTAGTGAAAGTTTTATTGATTTATCTCAAGTTGTTTGGAAGATATTCAAGGTTATTTATGTTTAATTTTAGATTAGAATTACTATGTAACGTAGATTGAATCAATCACGACACCACTTGAGTGTTTTAATCTTATCGTAGAGATAATATCTGCATTGTATTTGTATATTTTGTAAGAATGTTATTTAGAGCATAAAATGGCGGCGATGCAAACGTTTATTCTGTTGTATTGAATAGTGTTTCAGGTGGTACTATAGGCAACCTCATAAACACCAAAGTAAGTGGTGCGTTTGTACAATATATTGATGACAAATGTATACATGTACAAGTTGTCAATCATGTTGCTTGTGAAATTAGTACTTTTATTCGTACAGCATCCATTTTGGATTTTATTTATGATACAACAGGTCCATTGTAAAAATATTCTTAAAATATTGTTCAATATATTGTTCAATCATTCTGTAAAACAAAATAAATACAACTTTTTAATTTAAATCAAAATTTCTTTATTAAAATAGTTTTATTCAATATATGGCGCAATATTTATTTAAATTGCAATTGTTTATCATGATTATTATCAATATACTTAAGTAATATAATAATGGAAGAATCCATCACGCTACCACGTGAAAGTCATCATCTTATTTGAAAGATAAAATTCAGCTATAAAATCATCGCAATTGTGCGATTGTGACTCAGAACACAAAATGGCGACGATCCAAACTGTTATTCTATTGTGTTGTGCAGTGTTTGCTTCAACTGCTACTATAGGCAACCACATAAACACCAAACATGCATTTAGTAAGTTTCCCAATTAATAAAACCAAGATTTATGATTATTTAACCATTTTTAGACTTAAATAAGACCAATGAAAGAATCATTAGTGGTTCTGAAGCAGTTCAAGGTCAATACAAATGGCACGTTGGCGTTAAATACACCTACGTCGGCCAATATGGATTTGCAAGTGGCGCCCTCATCAGTCCACACTGGGTATTAACTAGAGCTTACGTAACATCAAAGTAATAACTACATAACCACAATAATACTACTAAAAATAAAATTAAAACATTATGTGTGCAGTTCACACGCAGTACGAAAAGTGAAACCTTCAGAATACTGCACGGCGAGAGAATAAGACAAAAATAGAATCAGGAGTAGGATAATCATAGGGTTTATTTATTATAATATTGACATCAAGTGGAAAATTATTTAATACTAGCTTTAACCATTGGCTTCGCTCGCGAATATCTAAAATAATGAAGTTGCTTCCGTACGCGTCTGTAGTCACAGAAAAAGCAACAATAAAGTAGAATGGCGGTAAGTTTAAAATGGCTGAAAGTATAGTCTATGGAAGTATAGTGTACAGTCTCCATAGTGTAGTCAATTGGATTTGATGTTGACGTAGCTGTCGGTAATACAGTGTGATAATACAGTGTGATGGTACTATAGTACTTAGGTTTGAGCTTCATTGCTGGAATGCTAGATGGCGTTAAAGTAGTCAAATAGCCAGATGCAGAGGTATTATTGGCTAAACTATTTCTTTATTTTATTTTAAAAAAAAATTTTTATTAAATAAAAAGTAGCCTATAACCATTCGGGGACCACTGAGAATTTGTGTACAAATTTTCATGATGATCGGTTAAGTAGTTTTTGCGTGAAAGTGTTACAAACATCAGGACTTTCGCATTTATAATATTAGTATTGATTTAGAAAATATTCCGAATCAAGTGGCTTGTGGCAAGCTACGAAGCGTTGCACAAAGAGGAGACGAAGATAATAGCAAACACCCTGTATATTTTGTTCTCTTATTCTCACGCTGGCTTAACCATATAAACGCATACATTTGTCTTTTTTTAGTGTCGTTTCATTAATTTTGAAATCACAACGATTCTAAACAAGTTTTCACTTCAATAATAATAATAAAGTAACGGTTTATTTATTTATTTTTCAGTATACAATTGAGTACTATTCAAGTTATCCTCGGAGCAACCCACCGAACAGAGGAGCAAGTTGGGAAGCTCACCATGACTGTCAAACGCGCTGTCACACATCCTTTGTACACTGGAACTGTCAAAAACAACGTGGGATTATTAGAACTTAGTTCCCCTGTACAATACAACGACTACATTGGATCCATTGGTTTACCAGACGCTATGAATATTTTACAGAGTGATAAACATGTTTGGGTTAGTGGATGGGGTCCAACAAGTGGAACAGACCCTGGTAATGTTCATATTCATAAACTTTGGTTATGTTTACTTTTGACATTTTTGTTGATTGACTTTTGATGTTGTTTTAATTATTTAGAAGGAGATGCCAGTGAAGTTCTGAATTTTGTTCAGTTGACAACGATGACAAATGAAGAATGTGTTGATTTACGTCCTGGTTTGGTTTATAACAATGTTGTGTGCGCTGCTGGTCAGAATGACGAAGCTACATGTGGGGTAAGTGTATTTACTTAAGTCAATTCAATATTTTTTGGAGAATGATATGATTTTTTTGTTTTTTTTTTCTTGTTAGGAGTATGATGCAGGTGCTGCGCTTGTACAATATATTGATGGAAAATGGATACATGTAGGAGTTGCCAATCATGTTACTTGTGAAGTTAGTACTTTTATTCGGACAGCTTCCATTTTGGATTTTATTTATGATACAACTGGACCATTGTAAAAAATATTGTTCAATATATTGTTCAATCATATAGTAAAAAAGTAAAAATAATCTAATTCATCTTACGTCCTAAAAGTTATATTTAATTTAGAATAAAACATGTGTCTTCAATATATTGCTCAATATACTGTTCAATCATTATGATCAAAATTAATAAAAACGATATCTTTGTCACTGAATATTTACATTTTCTTTGTAATAAAATACTATATTTTATTTAAAATGATTGTTCAATATATTGTTCAATCATATGATCCTAGAAACTAAAAATAATTAAATACATTAATTTTTAAATTAAAACAAAATACTGTTCAACATATTGACTAATAAATTGTTGAACGTTAAACATTGTCTATCATGATTATCATCAATATACTTGAAAATAATGATTCATTGAATGATTAATGATGATTAACTATTTCATTCTATCACGCCACCACTTGAATGTCATAATCTTACTTTAAAGATAAAATTCAGCTATAAAATCATCTCAATTATACGATTGTCATTTAGACTACAAAATGGCGACGATCCAAACGGTGATTCTATTGTGCTGTGCAGTGTTTGCTTCTGCTGGTACTATAGGCAACCACATAAACACCAAACATGCATTTAGTAAGTTTACTAAGTAATAAAACCAAGATTTATTGTTATTTAAACTCTTTTAGACTTAGACAAGACCAATGAAAGAATCATTGGTGGTTCTGAAGCAGTTCAAGGTCAATACAAATGGCACGTGGGTGTTAAATATGTACTTAACGACGAACCTACATTTGCAAGTGGCGCCCTCATTAGTCCACACTGGGTGTTGACAAGAGCTTACATAACACACAAGTATTAATTACATAACCATAATAATACTAATAATTAATAATAACAAAGTAATTGTAAAATTATTTACGCAGTGCAGAATTAAGTTCGATTAAAGTTATCCTCGGAGCAACCCACCGAACAGAGGAGCAAGTTGGAAAGCTCACCATGACTGTCAAACGCGCTGTCACACACCCTTTGTACAATGGAACTGTCAGACACAACGTAGGGTTATTAGAACTTAGTTCCCCTGTACAATATAATGACTACATTGGATCAATTCGCTTACCGGACGCCACAAATATTTTGCAGAGTGATAAACATGTTTGGGTTAGTGGATGGGGCCAAACAGATCCAGGTAATTGTATAATAATAATGTTTTTCTTCTTTTACTGTTTTGAGACCCAAAAAGTTGTAATTTAAACACAGACAGCCAAAAAATACAAAAAGGACTTTAGTCACGGGTTTTAGCCACGGGGTGAAGCCTTTCTCTATGAATTTACCTACGGTGCAGCACAAAAATTTCAAATACTAAACAAATCGTTGAAATAAAGTGACAGTAAAAAAATTACAAAAAAAAACTATCCTAGACGTGGTTAAAGTGCCGCTTAGCACACTTGATACTTAATATACTATTTGAATGATTATTTTGATACAATTTGCACTTTTTGTATGATTTAGATGGAGAGGAAAGTGAAATTCTTAATTTTGTTCAGTTGACAACCATAACAAATGAAGAATGTGCAAAAATACGTCCTACTTATGTTTATGACGAAGTTGTTTGCGCTAGTGGTCTAAATGGCGAAGGCATATGTGGAGTAAGTGGAGTTACTTAAGTCACTTCAATATTTTGAGGAATAATACGATTTTTTGTTTGTTTTCTTAGTTGTATGATGTAGGTGCTGCGCTTGTACAATATATTGATGGTAAATGGATTCACGTGGGAGTTGTCAATAATTCTAATTGTACTATGGGTACATCCATTCGTACTGCATCCATTTTGGATTTTATTTATGATACAACAGGACCATTGTAAAAATATTGTTTAATATACAATTAATAAGAGATTTTAAAAAGATTCCTACAAAATTAAAGCTGAACATGAAAAAACAAAAAAATTATCTCTGTTAGTTTAGTAGTTATACGAAGTGAAAGTAAAACATGCTCCGCCCAATGTCTACAGGTTTAAAACCTGCCAAATACCACTACAAAACTTAAAACTTCAATAACTCGCTTGTTAATTACCCAAAATCACTTCTGTTTTCACCAAAACATCCGCCAAATATTCCGGAAACAGTTAATTGCATTTGTTTATATCAAATATGTCAACGTCTATTGTTTTTCTATACAAAACTGTACAAAAACCTGCTCTAAGCTAAACAAAACGTATTAATAACCTAAAAATCTACAAAGTGTATTAGATACATCATTAAACAGAGCAAAATATCACAGAATTATTAGTCCAACGCTTACAATTTATATTACGCATTAAATGTACGCCTAATTAATTAATAATAAACAATTGTTAAACGAGTAATGAATAAATCTCAATTTGGAATGCTTTGACACATCACAGTATTGAATGTTTAATTAATTCCTCCCGGTAATAATTTATAACTGCGAGAATTCGCTGTTTCTCGCCGCCATCTTTAAACTACCCCTACCATATTTCGGCCCGTGCATGAAATCATAATTAGCTTCCTTCCGATTGAAACTTTCGACTAAATTTTTGACAATTGAATGACTGCCAGTGCTTGTACAATCAATATTTTTATTTTTGTGTTTTAAAGGTTAGATTTACATCTTATGTATGATATTTTACTTCTAATACAGCAGGACCACTGTAAAATGATTGTTCAATATATTGCTCAATCAAACATCCAAAATTAATAAAAGCAATAACTTATACACTGAATATTAACATTTTATTTTACAATAAAACACTAACCTTTATTAAAAATTATTGTGCAATATATTGTGCAATCATATACAATGTCTATCATGACTATAAACTTATTACCATCAAAATTATAATGATTTGCAAAGATTCTATCACTCAATGACTTAATTACCTCATACACAATGACATTCAATTATTAATCAATCACCACATCAATCACATCCAGATTCATTGATAATACCACATATATAACAACCCAACCACCATCCGAAACTATTCACAACAACAAGCAACATGTCCACACTGAAATCAATCACTTTCCTAACCTGCATTGTGTTTACATTCGCGTTAACACAAAATGGCGGACCATCAATCAACCAACCATCAACAACAAGTAAATTTTAAAGTTACATTTCCACACTATTCACATACACTAACAAAAACATAACATTCAAGGTCATGGAAAGATTATCAATGGTTCCGAAGCAGTTCAAGGTCAATTCAAATGGCAAGTAGGCATAAACTATCACGAAGACAACAAGAATCGTTTTGACGGTGGCGCCCTCATCAGTAACCAATGGGTATTAACACGAGCATACACATGCAAATAGTAAGATGTCAAAAAACACAAAAATTAAACATAACCTCAAATAACTCAAATAACTCAAATAAAAATTTTTTGTTTTTTTTTTGTTTAGCGGTTATGCTTTTGAGGTTATCTTAGGTGCAACCCTTCGTACGGAACCACAAGAAGGTAAAATAACACGGCGTGGAATTAAAGCCCTCTATCACCCGCAATATGAAGCATCCAGTCAATATAATGTCGGATTATTGAAGATGAATACCCCGGTTGAGTTTAATGAGTTTATTCAAGCGATTGGTTTACCTTTGGCTACGGATTATCTGGAAGATGATAGTGTGGTGCAGGTTAGTGGATGGGGATGGACGGGTGGATGTAAGTTAACCTCACATAACCTAAATGTTGATATTGTATACATAACCTATTTTCTGTGTGTTTTAAGTGCCTGGCGATAGTGAAAAGTTGAATTTTGTTGAATTGAACACAATCACAAATGAAAAATGTGTGGAGTATTATGATAAGGAAAGGATTTTGGAAAATGTTGTCTGTGCGCAGGGGGATATTATTCAATCGACTTGTGCTGTATGTATTTATAATTTTTAGTGGAGTAATTTGTGATTTTTTATTAAATTTGTTTGTTTTTTGATGCAGGCTGATTTGGGAGGTGCGCTTGTACAATATATTGACAATCAGTGGGTGCATGTAGGCGTGGCTAGTTTCTATGATGATTCGTATTGTTCACATGGTGCTCCTAGTGGTTATGTGAGGACTTCAATGATTCTTGATTTTATTTATAATAATATTGATTAATAAACCAAAAAAATTAAAAATTTCAACAATTTCAACAATTAGATGAGTGGCAATTAGGTATTTTTATTAATAAAAAAATGGTGTTTTGGTGTCTAATGGTTTAGGAGATATGAGCGTTTAAAGTTTTTTAAGCTCCGCCCATTAATAGCTCAAAGTTTGATTGCTTATAACTCTGAAACAAATAGATATTTCAACATAAATTTTTTACATTTATGTTTATATGTGTTTATATTTTATTTTATATACAGGGTGATACAAAAAATCCACAAAATTAAAAATCAATGGCGTCTGGATTTAAACAAATTTTATAAAATAAATAAACAAAATACTCCTTAACAATATACAACAAAAAAAAATTAAATTATCTCCATTAGTTTAGAAGTTATTCAAAGTGAAAGTTTTTTGTGCTCCGCCCATGCTCCCTTGGTTTAGAACCCGCCGCATGCTACTACAACACTTCACATACAAATTCACTCCAAAAAACCAACTTTGTTAACATCAACATGTGTAGATATTTATAGAATTATTAATTGTATTATCACTTGAACATTACCCGTACTCAAAACGTTAAATTTCCAATCACTTTAAATCACAGCACACACTCAAAACTCAAAAAAAAATCATGACAACTGGGAATTCCTCAACCACAACTTACTCACACCAAAAACGGTAACTTTACATTGTTACTAAATTGATAAGCAATAATAAACAATAGAAAACACATTGACGCACAGAAAAAAAAAGAAAAAAAATCATGTGTCCTTGAAACCTTCAGAACACTGCATTATTATAATACTAGCTGACCCGGCAAACTTTGTTCCGCCTCGCTTTGCTCTTGTGATTGAGAAGCACGAAGTCGAGTCATACTAACACGGCGCTTTTCACGTGCAATTTTTTATTCTTCTTCAGTCCTTTCATTCGCAATCCTTCGAATCCTAGTTGCATTACGGTTTTGTCGGATAAGATTTGATCGTTTTGGTCGCCGCATGTTGAGTGGGGAAGCTACGAAGCATCGCACAAAGCAGAGACGGAGAAAACTCGTTTAGTATCTTCCAAAGAAGTTTTCACTTCAAAAAGTATCCTATTACCTTCTCCTGGCCCTAAGCTACCTCTCCACCAATTTTTAGCTAAATTGGATTAGCCGTTCTTTAGTTATAATGGAGTTAACCAACACGACTTTCTTTTATATATATAGATACAACAGGTCCATTGTAAAAATTATTCTTAAAATATTGTTCAACATATTGTTCAATCATTTTGTAAAATAAAATAAATTCAATATTTTTTATTTAAGTCAAAATTTCTTTATTAAAATAGTTTTATTCAATATATGGCGCAATATTTAGTTAAATTGCAATTGTTTATCATGATTATTATCAATATACTTAAGTGTAATGGAAGAACCCATCACGCTACCACGTGAATGTCATCATCTTATTTGAAAGATAAAATTCAGCTATAAATTCATGATAATTGTGCGACTGTGATTCAGAACACAAAATGGCGACGATCCAAACGGTTATTCTATTGTGTTGTGCAGTGTTTGCTTCAGCTGGTACTATAAGCAACCACATAAACACCAAACATGCATTAAGTAAGTTTACTAAGTAATAAAACCAAGATTTATTGCTATTTAAACATTTTTAGACTTAAATAAGACCAATGAAAGAATCATTAGTGGTTCTGAAGCTGTTCAAGGTCAATACAAGTGGCACGTTGGCATTAAATTCACCCACGTCGGCCAATATGATTTTGCAAGTGGCGCCCTCATCAGTCCACACTGGGTGTTAACTAGAGCTTACGTAACATCAAAGTAATAACAACATAACCACAATAATACTAATAATAATAAAATAATAATCATGTGTGCAGTTCACACGCGGTAGAAGTGAAACCTTCAGAACACGGCTTCGCTCGCGAATATGTAAAATAATGAAGTTGCTTCCGTACGCGTCTGTAGTCACAGAAGAAGTAACAATGAAGTAGAATGGCGGGAAGTTTAAAATGGCTGAAAGTATAGTCTATGGAAGTATAGTGTACAGTCTCCATAGTGTAGTCAATTGGATTTGATGTTGACGTAGCTGTCGGTAATACAGTGTGATAATACAGTGTGATGGTACTATAGTACTTAGGTTTGAGCTTCATTGCTGGAATGCTAGATGGCGTTAAACTAGTCAAATAGCCAGATGCAGAGGTATTATTGACTAAACAATTTCTTTATTTTATTTAAAAAATAATTTTATTATTCAATAAAAGGTAGCCTATAACCATTCGGGGACCACTAAGAATATGTGTACAAATTTTCAAGATGATCGGTTAAGTAGTTCTTGCGTGAAAGTGTAACAAACATCAGGACTTTCGCATTTGTAATATTAGTAGGGATACAGAAAATCTTCCGAATCAAGTGGCTTGTGGCAAGCTACGAAGCATCGCAAAAAAAGGAGACGAAGATAATAGGAAACACTCTGTATATTTTTGTTCTCTTATTCTCTCGTAGGCTTAACGTTTTTCTTTTTTTAGTGTCGTTTCATTCATTTTGAAATAACAACGATTCTAAACAAGTTTTCACTTCAATAATAATAATAAAATAACGCTGTATTTATTTATTTTGGCAGTATACAATTAAGTACTATTCAAGTTATCCTTGGAGCAACCCACCGTACAGAGGAGCAAGTTGGAAAGCTCACCATGACTGTCAAACGCGCTGTCACTCACCCTTTGTACACTGGAAATGTCAGATACAACGTAGGGTTATTAGAACTTAGTTCTCCTGTACAATATAATGACTACATTGGATCAATTCGCTTACCGGACGCCACAAATTTTTTGCAGAGTGCAAAACATGTTTGGGTTAGTGGATGGGGCCAAACAGATCCAGGTAATTGTATAATAATAATGTTTTTCTTCTTTTACTGTTTTGAGACACCAAAAGTTGTAATTTAAACACAGACAGCCTAAAAATACAAAAAGTACTTTAGTCACTGGTTTTAGCCACGGGGTGAAGCCTTTGTCTATGAATTTGCCTACGGTGCAGCACAAAAAGTTCAAATACTCAACTAAACGTTGAAATAAGGTGACAGTAGAAAAATTACAAAAAAAAAACTTTACTAGGCGTGATTAAAGTGCCGCTTAGCACACTTCATACTTGATATACTATTTGAGTGATTATTTTGACACAATTTACACTTTTGAATGTTTCAGATGGAGAGGAAAGTGAAGTTCTTAATTTTGTTCAATTGACAACGATAACCAATGAAAAATGTAAAGAAATACGTCCGCTTTATGTCACTGATGAAGTTGTTTGCGCTAGTGGTCTAAATGGCGAAGGCATATGTGGAGTAAGTGGATTTACTTAAGTCACTTCAATATTTTGGGGAATAATATGATTTTTTGTTTATTTTCTTAGTGGTATGATGTAGGTGCTGCGCTTGTACAATATATTGATGGGAAATGGACTCATGTAGGAGTTGTCAATAATGCGAATTGTACTATGGGTACATCCATTCGGACAGCATCCATTTTGGATTTTATTTATGATACAACAGGACCATTGTAAAAATATTGTTTTATATACAATTGATTGTTTAATCATACTTACTAAATAAATAAGAGATTTTAAAAAGATTTCTACAAAATTAATGCTGAACATGAAAAAACAAAAAAATTATCTTTGTTAGTTTAGTAGTTATACGAACTGAAAGTAAAACGTGCTCCGCTCATTGTCTACAGGTTCATAATCCGCCGAATATCACTACAAAACTTAAATCTTTCATAACTCTGTTGTTAATTACTCAAATTCACTTCTGTTTTCACCAAAACATCCGCAAAATATTACGGAATCAGTTTATTGCATTTGTTTATATCAAATATGTCTACGTCTATTGTTTTTCTCTACAAAACTGTACAAAAACCTGCTCTACGCAAACCAAAACGTATTAATAAAATGTTGTGTGTGCGCAGGGGCAAATTATTCAATCGACTTGTGCTGCATGTATTTATAATTTTTAGTGGATTAATTTGTGATTTTTTATTATATTTGTTTGTTTTTTGATGCAGGCTGATTTGGGAGGTGCGCTTGATATTTCAACATAAATTTTTACATTTATGTTTATATGTGTTTATATTTTATTTTATATACAGGGTGATGCAAAAATCCACAAAATTAAAAATCAATGGCGTCTGGATCAAAACAAATTTTATAAAATAAATAAGCAAAATACTACTTAACAATATACAACAAAAATAATTAAATTGCTCCCTTGGTTTAGAACCCGCCGCATGCTACTACATCACTCTACATAGAAATTCACCACAAAAAATACTTTGTTAACAACAACACGTGTAGATATTTATAGAATTATTAATTATATTATCACTTGAACATTACCCGTCCTCAAAACGTCAAATTTCCAATTACTTTAAATCACCAACCACAAATATCAAAAATCCTTCAAGCGCTTATCTCTCCATGAATTTATGAGTGTGTTCAACTGTTTGCACACACTCAACACACAAAAAAAAATCATGACAACCGGTAATTCCTCAACAACAACTTACTCACACCAAAAACGGTAACTTTACACTGTTACTAAATTGATAAGAAATAATAAACAATAGAAAACACATTAACGCACAGAAAAAAAAGAGAAAAAAATCATGTATCCTTGAAACCTTCAGAACACTGCATTGCAAGAGAATAAGACGAAATAGTATCAGGAGTGGGGATAATTAAGGGGTTTATTTATTATAATATTGGAATCAAGTGTAAAATTATCTAATACTAGCGGCTTCGCTCGCGAATATCTAAAATAATGAAGTTGCTTCCGTACGCGTCTGTAGTCACAGAAGAAGTAACAATGAAGTAGAATGGCGGGAAGTTTAAAATGGCTGAAAGTATAGTCTATGGAAGTATAGTGTACAGTCTCCATAGTGTAGTCAATTGAATTTGATGTTGACGTAGCTGTTGGTAATACAGTGTGATAATACAGTGTGATGGTACTATAGTACTTAGGTTTGAGCTTCATTGCTGGAATGTAAGATAGCGTTAAAGTAGTCAAATACCCAGATGCAGAAGTATTATTGACTAAATAATTTCTTTATTTTACTTAAAAAATAATTATTTTTATTAAATAAAAAGTAGCCTATAACCATTCGGGGACCACTAAGAATATGTGTACAAATTGTCATGATGATCGGTTAAGTAGTTTTTGCGTGAAAGTGTAACAAACATCAGGACTTTCGCATTTATAATATTACTGGGGATTCAGAAAATATTCCGAATCAAGTGGCTTGTGGCAAGCTACGAAGCATCGCACAAAGAGGAGACGAAGATAATAGCAAACACCCTGTACATTTTGTTCTCTTATTCTCTCACAGGCTAAACCATACAAACGAATATGTTTGTCTCTTTTTAGTGTCGTTTCATTCATTTTGAAATCACAACAATTCTAAAGATGTTTTCATTTCAATAATGTTGTGGTAATTACCAATGACGTCATGAATAACAAAACACTGAAATTTTTACAAAACTAATAATAATACATGTAGCGGTAAATTATTTAAATAGTTTACCGTTTGCAATAAATTTCAACAAACAAATAAGTCTAATATCCTTATCGATAAGTGGCTGAAATTCATTTATTTTTGTGTGACACTTGAAGTGTTGTCGCCGGCGATGCGAAATCACTCAGATCGCGTATAAATACGCCGCCATTGGTGCAGACAATCAGTGTTCGAGTGTTCTTGACACACAATTCACACACTGCAAGTAATAATAGAGAAGTAATAAAATAGAAGTCAACATGAAAGTGTTTATTTTATTGTGCAGTTTTGCGCTTGTCTACGCTGGGCAAGATGGCGGCGTTGTGGTCAACAATGCACCAAATAGTAAGTTTATAGTTTGTAGGTTATATAGGTGAAAGAATTTTTTGATTATCTTTATTAGTTTAAGAGATATTTAAGTTTAAATTTTTTTTGTAAAAAATAGGTTAGATTTTTGGGTTATTAATGTATATTTTATGAATTATTGTGTTGAGGGTTGAATAATCAATGAATAATATGAAAAACAAACAAATTATCTCTATTAGTTTAGAAGTTATACGAAGTGAAAGTAAAACGTGCTCCGCCCAGTGTCTACAGGTTTAGAACCCGCTGAATATCACTACAAAACTTAAAACTTCCATAACTCGCTTGTTAATTACTCAAAATCACTTCTGTTTTTACTAAAACATCCGCAAAATATTCCGGAATCAGTTTATTGCATTTGTTTATGTCAAAAATGTCTACGTCTATTGTTTTTCTATACAAAACTGTACAAAAACCTGCTCTAAGCTAACCAAAACGTATTAATAACCTAAAAATCTACAAAGTGTATTAGATACATCATTATACAGGGCAAAATATCACAGAATTATTAGTCCAACGCTTACAATTTATATTACGCATTAAATGTACGCCTAATTAATTAATAATAAACAATTGTTAAACGAGTAATGAACAAATCACAATTTGGAATGCTTTGACACATCACAGTATTGAATGTTTAATTATTTCCACCCCGGTAATGATTTACAACTGCGAGAATTCGCTGTTTTTCGCCGCCATCTTTAAACTACCCCTGACATATTTCACCCTGCGCATGAAATCATAACTAGCTTCCTTTCGATTGAAACATTTGACTAAATTTTTGATAATTGAATGACCGACAGTGCCTGTACAGCTAACATTTTCTTTTTTAATGTTTTAGAGGTTAAATTAAAATCTTTTGATTAATACTTATAAATATATCTAAAGAGTATGTTTTATTACACAAAACGCAAAAAGAATTTTTTAATTATCTCTAATAGTTTAGGAGATATTTGAGTTTAAAGAAAATTATGCTCCGCCTTTTGAAAAGTTAGGTTAAAAACCCTCTACATGTTACTAATACATACTTTCATAGACTCCAGCTCCGAGGGGAGAATAATCAACGGAATCGAAGCGGCACGTGGTCAATTTCCATGGCAAGTCGGCATTTTCCACACAATCAACGGCAACCGACAATTCTGCGGCGGCGCACTGCTCAACAACCAATGGGTTTTGACAGCTGGACACTGCGTATACAAGTAATACATCATAACCTCTAAATGTTTAAATTTCTAACTTAACGTTTTATCTCCTTCTTTAATACTTGTAGTGCCAATACTTTTGAGGTTATCTTGGGCGCAACTCGTGCTTACGACAATCAAAACGGTAAAATAACAATGAAGATCGAAAAGGCACTGTATCATCCACGTTACAATCCCAATAACCTCAACAATGACGTGGCTGTGATTAAACTCATCTCGCCCGTGCAATACAGCAACTACATTCAGCCAATTAGGTTGCCTAAGTCATCGGATTACCTTCAACCTAATAATTATGTCTGGGTCAGTGGATGGGGAAAGACTAGTGATCGTAAGTGGACATAACCTTAACTTTTATTATTTTTATTATTTTTATTATTTTTATTATTTATTAATATTTGTTTGTTTTTGTTGAGTATAGAACAGTCGCAGATTACTAATATTTTGAATTACGTCCAATTGAGAACCATTTCTAACCAAGAATGCAAAAATTATTTCAACTCTAATTTAATCTTGGATAATGTTGTTTGTTGTGATGGCAGACAAATCCAATCCACTTGTAATGTAAGTGTTGAAAATTTCATCGAGATATCTCTTATGGTTTAGGAGATATAAGCGTTTGAAGTTTTTTAAGCTCCGCCCATTAATAGCTGAGACTTTGATTGCTTATAACTTTTGAATTAATGGATATTTTAACTTCTAATTTTTATATTTTATATTTTTATAAAAATGTTTATGTTTTGTTTTATATACAGGGTGATAGTGGTGGTCCACTCATTCAAGAAATCAATGGCGTCTGGACCCATGTGGGTATTGTGAGTTTTGTGAGCACTAGGGGATGCGCTGTGGGTTATCCAAGTGGATTCATACGTACTGCTTCCGTTCTGGACTTTATCTACACCAACACAGGCATTTCTCGTCAATAATTACCAAATGTTAAAATATAAATAAATAAATATGTTGTTATTGAACAAAATGTTGAAAGAATATTTTAATTATCTCAATTGGTTTAGAAGATATACGAAGTGAAAGTAAAACGTGCTCCGCCCATTGATACATGGTTTAAAATCAACCGAATAACACTATAAAACTTTAAACGTGAATAACTTTGTTGTTAATTACCCAAATTAAGTTCTGTTTTTACTAAAGCATTCGCAAAATATTCCTGAAACAGTTTATTATATTTCTTATTATTCAAAACTTGTAACTAACTAATTATACCCACATGTGTTCATCTTTGATTTATATACTGCACAAGACAACCTCCGCTATCACCCTGTAAATATCCAGTGAAAATTTGAGGTTATTCGATTCAGTGGTTTAGAAGTTATACGCGTTTTTAGTTGAGTAGTAACAAACGGCGGGTTGTAATCCACGCGGCACTGGGCGGAGCACGTTTTACTTTCACTTCGTATAACTTCTAAACTATGAGAGATATTTGAAAAATTCTTTCGGCGTTGGTATTCACTTGACATGGTGATTCTATGGTGCGACCCACACAGCACACAACATTGTTTGAGATATTACTGTATGAGAAATATTTATTGCAATCATGATTGCTGATTGTTTTTAGGTTGACAAAGTATAAATTCAAAGAAATCAGGTTTTAAAGGTGAAAATATTATAATAAACATAAAAAAATATTTTAAGGTTAAGTATACTTAGCATATTAAGTGGTGAGTTGTATAATATTGTTTTTATCACAAAATTGTACAAAACACTTTTTAAATTAAAATTATTAATAACCTAAAAATTTAACTAAAATTATTTTTCAAATTATTATAATTTAAGTTGAAAGTAATATTTTAGGTTATATAAATCAAAATGTCAAAAAAATTTTCCAATTATCTCTATTAGTTTAGAAGATATACGAAGTGAAAGTAAAATATGCTCCGCCCACTGCTTACAGACTTACAACCCGCCGAATATCACTACAAAACTTAAAACTCACATAACTCCTAAACTATTTAAAATAATCACGTTCTGTTTCCACTATCATAATTACAATACAATTATTATTATTCCCAGCGATAAACATAATCGTCTACATTGAAAACATTCCAAATAATTGCAAAATCAAAAATTTTCATAAATCATGTTTACGCAAGAAAAAAGTAAAACAACAATGTAATATTGTTAACAAAATCAATAAAAACCACACTATCAGTCACATTACCACTAATCCCATTGTCCCAAATTAATGACGGAGAAAATTACATTAATTTATCGGTGTCGCACGGTATAAAACACCAAATTTAACAAAAACACCATATTCATGTTGTTGTTAACAACAACAGCAACATTATAACACCAAACAATGAAAATAATCATTATTCTGTGTGTAATCATCATAACATCTTCATATAAACAAAATGGCGGATGTAGAAGTAAGTATTAAGGTTATATTATTACATAGGTTATGTTAGGTTATATTTTTAGGTTATCCAGAAGCAAAAGAAACAAACCGTAAGTTAATTAAAGGTTATCCCGCTGCGCCAGGGCAAATAAAATGGCAGGTAGGCATCTATTACAACTCCAGTGGTGTTACACACTTCTGCGGTGGCGCCCTCATCAGTAACCAATGGGTACTAACAGCTGCGCACTGTGTTTACAAGTATATAACCTCAAAATATCAAAAAAAATCCAAAAAACAAAATTAACCTCATTTTATTGCAGTTCACAAAGTTTTGATGTGTTTTTGGGTGGTACGCATGCGTATAGACGACAATATGGTAAAATATTGACGAAAATCAAAATGGCCGTCTTGCATCCACTGTATAACACGTCTACATACGAGAATGACGTCGCCATGATACAACTTATCAGACGTGTGAGTTTCTCGTATTTTATTCAACCCATAGCACTACCTAAACACAATAATTATCTTAAAAGTAATGAAGATGTATGGGTTAGTGGGTGAGGCACAACTCAATATGGTAAGTCTACTTAAACTTAACCTAAAAAAATTTTATGTTTAATTTAATATTTTATCACCTTTAGAAAACCCAATTTCTTCGTATTTATACTTTGTCAACCTAAAAACAATCAGCAATCATGATTGCAATAAATATTTCACATCCAGTAATATCTCAAACAACGTTGTGTGTTGTGTGGGTCGCACCATAGAATCGCCATGTCAAGTGAGTACCAACGCCGAAAGAATTTTTCAAATATCTCTCATAGTTCAGAAGTTATACGAAGTGAAAGTAAAACGTGCTCCGCCCAGTGCCGCGTGGTTCACAACCCGCCGTTTGTTACTACACAACTTAAAACGCGTATAACTTCTAAACCATTCGATAGAATAACCTCAAATTTTCACTGGATGTTTACAAGATGATAGCGGAGGTTGTCTTGTACAATATATAAATCAAAGATGGACGCATGTGGGTATAGTTAGCTTTACAAGTTCAATTGGTTGTACGCGCGGTGCACCGAGTGGATTCGCACGGACGGCGGCCATGCTGGATTTTATCTACGCCGCCATTTCACATTATTCATAATATTATTGATTTTAACCTTAATTTTTTTGTTATATTGTGTTATATGTAAAATAAATCATGTAGGAATAGTTTTTTGAAGAATGCGCATGCGTATGGGTAAAATATCTTCCCGAAGATTCGATCGTAGTCGTCTTTAACCTCGAAAAATATTTGCATGCCATTCTGGTTGAAAAACCGCTCGGTTTCTTTGGAAGCCGTTGGATTACCACGTACGAGGTTAGGTAATGAAAACAATAATGACGTGGGTTGTAAATCGACGTCATAACCTATCAAACGTAACTTGTCATTTTTGATATTACGTTTTAAGGTTAACTTATGGACATGCGTGACATTCACTGTGAACAAAACAAAAAATCATTAAAATATCTACAATAGATCAAAATTATTCAAGTTTTAAGTTTTTTATGCTCCGCCCACTTTTGCGTTACCTGAGGTTATGTTACACAGTCCATATCCGTCTATGACGTGCCCCATGACAGTTCCGTTCCACTTGAAGTAGCCAACCATGTCAAAAACTTTCATCTCCAAAGAAAAGTTGAGGTAAACATGTGCAGGACTGATTTTAACCTCAAAATTCGTGACGTTAGCCATTGACATACCAATGAATTTAAAGTCGTAGTATTCTTGTGTGAAACACACTTTAGATGTTGTGTTAGCACGCACGTGAATACGTTCAATCACGAACGGATCTATTGATGGTAAATCTAATTGAAGGTTAGGTTCACGTAGTGATTGTAAACCCAACATGGCGGCTGATTTGAGGCATGATTCGTCTGTGTACTTACACTGCGGCATTCCTAAACAAAAATATTTATGATTATTGTTTTTTTGAGTGTTTAGAAGGTTATATGTTGAAACTTACGTAGTGTAGGTTTGGTTGCATAGCACAAATTGATGCAAATCAGTATAAGTAACATAAAATATGACATTTTGTATGGAAATTATTCTGTTGTGAGTTTTAAAAAGATTTTAAAAAGACTAATGAATAAAATATTGTCGTGTCGCCATTTATAAATAACTTATAAGTCATAAAAATGATTCTGTGCTTTATCATTGACAAAAAAACAGCACGTATGACACGTCTGACACGTTTTAACAAAATATCTAGAAAATTAAAACTAATCATGAAAAAATGAACAAATTATCTCTATTAGTTTAAAAGTTATACGCATTTAAAGTAAAACATGCTCCGCCCATTGCCTACAGGTTTAAAACCCGCCGAATATCACTACAAAACTTAAAACATCCATAACTTGCTTGTTAATTACCAAAAATCACTTCTGTTTTCACTAAAACATCCGCAAAATATTCCGGAATCAGTTTATTGCATTTGTTAATGTCAAAAATGTCTACGTCTATTGATTTTCTATACAAAACTGTACAAAAACCTGCTCTAAGCTAACCGAAACGTATTAATAACCTAAAAATCTACAAAGTGTATTAGATACATCATTATACAGGGCAAAATATCACAGAATTATTAGTCCAACGCTTACAATTTATATTACGCATTAAATGTACGCCTAATTAATTAATAATAAACAATTGTTAAACGAGTAATGAACAAATCACAATTTGGAATGCTTTGACACATCACAGTATTGAATGTTTAATGATTTCCACCCCGGTAATGATTTACAACTGCGAGAATTCGCTGTTTTTCGCCGCCATCTTTAAACTACCCCTACCATATTTCGGCCCGCGCATGAAATCATAACTAGCTTCCTTCCGATTGAAACTCTCGACTAAATTTTTGACAATTGAATGACCTGCAGTGCCTGTACAACCCAAACTTTCTTTTTTATCGTTTTTTGAGGTTAGATTTACATCTTTCGCGTTAATATCTTTAAAAGTATCGAAAAACCGTCGTGGTAATACCGGTGTGAATGCTTTTCGTTGTAGAAACCGTGGTGTGCCTGTCAAATCCAACATTTTCGGTGATTTCCGTAAACTGCGCAGCAATGGCTCCTCTTCTATAACCTCAATCTGTTGAGATGTCATTGTATTCGCGTCGTTTTGCTTAAATATGTTCTTATTCAGCGTATTGGATGATACTTTGTTTTGTACTTTAGTTAACGGCTGTATAGTTTGTGGTTTTTTCTGTTTTTGAGGTTTTGTAACCTCTAAAGTACTGCGTTTACCACAAGTTGACAGTTTGTCCTTGACACAACCTTCTTCTAACCTATCGAGGTGCTGCGTCTTTAAAAATCGATTCCGCGTGAAATTCTTGGGGACTTTTCGTAGTGACTGACGATGATCCTTGATATCTTTGAGGTTATTCTCAACAGGTTGTACAATTGCTTGTTTTTTAAGTTTTACAGGGCATAAACTCTGTTTGTGGGTTTTATCCGATTCGTTTACATACGCAGCGTCGTTCTTTAAAAAATCTATGTTTTCATAATTAGGAAACTCTTGATTAGTCATTGTTTTATCAATAACTAAAGTATTACTAAAATCATCGCATGATTTCGTACAGAATTCATCGAAATCATTCGTGGATGAATGCAGAGAACAATTTTCCACGCTTTTTGACAGCGTGCCCAACATGGCGCAGGGTGTATGCGCATGCGTAGCCAACGCACGCTTCAAAATCGTCTTCGGCTTCTTTTTGAGGTTGGAATCCAGCGGTTTGATACAATCCGAGCTGCGTGACTTGGAAATGTTATCCACGATGAGTTTACCTTCGGTGATTGGTTGCAGAGCGACTGGACTACGATGCCCACCAGTACCAGCGCCAGCGCCACCTTCCGGAGTATTACTGCCACTGGAAGCAGGACTTATACCTTTGAAATGTTGTATATCAAACAATAAATCCGCTGGTAACGGACATCCAACTGACAGGTGAATTGCAAGTGATTCTAACCACACTTCTATAACCTCAAAAGGCGGCCTAGGAGAAAAATAACCTCAAAATTAAGTTTTAAGGTTATGTATGGCATAAAAACTCACCGTTTATCCGGATTAAGATCCGTACTGAGGAAGGCGACTTGAAAGAAAGGTTCCGGACAACTAGCACAGAACTTTTCCCGGAAATCACTCTGATTCAGCCCGAAATCATTACTCCTGGGTAAAAAATCCGGATCCGCTTGTACCCTACCAATAATCTCACAGCAAACAATACCGAAGCTAAATATATCAAACTTTTCATCATATTTATTCCCCTTCATCATTTCCGGTGCCATCCAGTATGGATTACCCACAACTGTGTAACGTTTCTTCCTCTCATTGCGTTTCTGTTGATTATTACACTTGTGATTCGGTGAACGTCGTATACTATCGGTATTCTGTGATATTATACGTGCCAGACCAAAATCAGCAACAATCACAGTCTTATCCTGCATAAAAACAAACATTTTAAGGTTATTTTAACTAAAAAGTAATTTTTTATAGGTTATGTGATGTACAAACCTCTCTAACCAAACAATTATGCGAATTCAAGTCACGATGTATAATATTCATCGAATGTAGATACGCCATACCAGCCGCAATGTCCCTGGCGAATGACACGCGCTGTTGCCACGCCAAAATCTGCTTGTCATCGTGTAAAAGTTCGGTTAGCGTCCCGCCGGCGATGTATTCAGTCACCAAATGCAACTTGCGCTCTTTATACAACACCCCGATGAATCTCAGCACGTTATTATGATGTAAACTCCTCAAAACAGCCACCTAACCAAACATAACCTCAATTTTAGTCAATTTTTATAAATTTTTAAGGTTATTATACACAAAACATAACCTACCTCTTTTAAAAAGTTCTTCTGTGCTTCCTCATCGACTCTATACAACTCCTTCAACACCATAACCTCTTCAGTGTCCCTCGTTGTAACCTTAAACACTTGTCCAAAGAATCCCTGTGTTTTTCTGTTTTTGAGGTTTTGTAACCTCTAAAGTACTGCGTTTACCACAAGTTGACAGTTTGTCCTTGACACAACCTTCTTCTAACCTATCCAAGTGCTGCGTCTTTAAAAACCGATTCCGCGTGAAATTCTTGGGGACTTTTCGTAGTGACTGACGATGATCCTTGATATCTTTGAGGTTATTCTCAACAGGTTGTACTTGAACCGGTTTTTTTAATTTTACGGGACATAAACTCTGTTTGTGGGTTTTATCCGATTCGTTTAGATACGCAGCGTCGTTCTTTAAAAAATCTATGTTTTCATAATTCGGAAACTCTTGATTCGTCATTGTTTTATCAATAACTAAAGTATTACTAAAATCATCGCATGATTTCGTGCAGAATTCATCGAAATCATTCGTGGATGAATGCAGAGAACAATTCTCCACGCTTTTTGACAGCGTGCCCAACATGGCGCAGGGTGTATGCGCATGCGTAGCCAACGCACGCTTCAAAATCGTCTTCGGTTTCTTTTTGAGGTTGGAATCCAGCGGTTTGATACAATCCGAGCTGCGTGACTTTGAAATGTTATCCACGATGAGTTTACCTTCGGTGATTGGTTGCAGTGCGACTGGACTACGATGCCCACCAGCGCCAGCGCCACCTTCCGGAGTATTACTGCCACTGGAAGCAGGACTTATACCTTTGAAATGTTGTATATCAAACAATAAATCCGCTGGTAACGGACATCCAACCGACAGGTGAATTGCAAGTGATTCTAACCACACTTCTATAACCTCAAAAGGCGGCCTAGGGGAAAAAATTAACCTCAAAATCACAAATTTAAGGTTTTAAGGTTATGTATGCCATAAACACTCACCGTTTATCCGGATTAAGATCCGTACTAAGGAAAGCCACTTGAAAGAAAGGTTCCGGGCAACTAGCGCAGAATTTCTCCCGGAAATCGCTCTGATTCAGCCCGAAATCGTTACTCCTGGGTAAAAAATCTGGATCGGCCTGTACCCTACCAATAATCTCACAGCAAACAATGCCAAAGCTAAATATATCAACTTTCTCATCATATTTATTCCCCTTCATCATTTCCGGTGCCATCCAGTATGGATTACCCACAACTGTGTAACGTTTCTTCCTTTCATTACGTTTCTGTTGATTATTACACTTGTGATTCGGTGAGCGTCGTATACTATCAGTATTCTGTGATATTATACGTGCAAGACCAAAATCCGCAACAATCACAGTCTTATCCTGCATAAAAACAAGTATTTTAGGTTATTTTAACTAAAAAGTAAATTTTTATAGGTTATAAGTAAAACTAACCTCTCTAACCAAACAATTATGCGAATTCAAGTCACGATGTATAATATTCATCGAATGTAGATACGCCATACCAGCCGCAATGTCCCTGGCGAATGACACGCGCTGTTGCCACGCCAAAATCTGCTTGTCATCGTGTAAAAGTTCGGTTAGCGTCCCGCCGGCGATGTATTCAGTCACCAAATGCAACTTGCGCTCTTTATACAACACCCCGATGAATCTCAGCACGTTATTATGATGTAAACTCCTCAAAACAGCCACCTGAACAAACATAACCTCAATTTTAGTCATTTTAAACAATTTTTAAGGTTATTATATACAAAACATAACCTACCTCTTTTAAGAAATTCTTCTGTGCTTCCTCATCGACTCTATACAACTCCTTCAACACCATAACCTCTTCAGTGTCCCTCGTTGTAACCTTAAACACTTGTCCAAAGAATCCCTGTCCTAATAACTCTCCCTTAACCAAATCCGACGCTGCGTTGTTGTGGTTTAGACTCCAAGAATGAATATGCTCTTGACAGTTCATTCGGACGTTTATTATTGGGTAAATCATCCAATAAACGACTCATGGAACTGCTGCGTTCTTTATCCAATGACGGGCGTGTTTCTAGGTTATGTTTACGTCGTAATAACTGTCTGGAACGTGCGGTGCAACAACCGGTTTCATCTCGACGTTTAAATAACCTTTCTTTTACTTCTGTATCAATGGAAGTATTGGAATTCACTTCCGGTGGATTAATAATGGCTTCTTTTTGTTCTGTGGAGGTAAATCAATAAATACTAGGAATAACACTAAATTAATATCAAAAGATGAATATTTAGAGGTTAAAACTATGTTTTTATGCTTTTTTTAAACAAAAATCTTAAAAATATTAAAATTGAATGTTTTAGAGGTTAAAAACGTTGTGGAAACATTAAAAGGTTAACAAAAAGATGAAAGCAAGTTAAAATAGTAGTTTATTAATCAAAAAAAAGCTGAAAGTAATCAATAATCACTAAATACTTACTGTGATATAGTCAAATGGCTTTGTGCGATTGGATCTGAAGTCAATTTGATGCCTTTGGGACCTGTGGGCAGTTCAACCAAGCGAATTGAATGTGGTTTTGTTATAAAAGGATACCGCGTTGTTTTCTGCAGTGGTTGCATTTGTTGTTTGTAACAAACACCACAATACAGCTTGGATCTCTCGACCAAGGCATATGAATCTCCATCACCAATGAAAATTGAACACAGTGTGCAACAGAAGCACTCGGGATGGAACTTGTGTTCACCTGCTACCATCACAGGGCCTGTGATTATCTAAAAATTAAGAATTTTGTGTTTTTTTTTATAAATTTTTTGATTTTTTTGATTTTTTTAGGTTTTTACCTGCGCACACTGTTGGCAGCTCTCACCAAAGCGATTCCAGTAGTCATTCTTACAGAATAACAGCCCGTCCTTCTCAAAATACCAATTTGAGAGCAATGCATCGCAAACTGTGCACCTGAAGCACTCGACATGCCAGTCTTGGCCCAATGCTGAGATGGATTCATTGTCATGGACTGAATTGAGGCATCCAGCGCATGCCGCCTCTGCCTCATCTGAAATTTACACCAAAAACATTATATTTAAATAGTTTAATCTATCCCAGAACTTGCAGGATGTTAATTATCATGAAAACAAGTAACAAATGCAAACATCCCACGCACATCGTAACGATGAGCGGAAATCAGTGATAAAATCGATGTAAACGCACAAAATGTGATTGAATTTGTGTGGAAAATGTGTAGGGATATTACCTGCATCTTTTGATTGATCCATTGTGGGTTTAATATTGCTTGTTACGTTTTAAAATCGAGTTTTGTTCGGGTCGCGATGGGCAGAATCGACTATTCGTCATGCTGGATGCGGAAGACAAACATGCACCTAGATGACGGCAACCCAGTATACATATATTTTAAAAAACTCAGAATAATATGTTTAAAAACAAGAATTATATGCAGGTAATGGTTTGTTTGAATTATTTAAAGTGTTTTTAATGTTTTATTACTAAAAATGTCATGAATTTACGCATTTTTAGTTTAAAATATAAATTTTATTTGTTAGTTTATATTATTGACGCAGAGGGCAGCACAATGCAGAGACACGCCAAGAATTTATTTCAAAATTTATATTTTAAACCAAAATATTACCAAATCAACTAGTAAACATATAAATAATTCATTTAAAAATTATTTCATAATGAATTTATATATTATTTTATGATATACTTAATAAATTAATACTTTTTTCTTAAAATTAAATATTTATGTTGGTAGTACTCACACACGCAGCGCGCCCTCTCGGCAGAAAAACACAACAAATATGACATCAACCCCAATGGCTGACGACAACGGTTGTGAAACTCAGTGAAACATCTCGTGGTAATAAAATTTAATTCTTTATTCATATTAATAACATAATTGTCGTATAAATAACCTAAACTAAGTAATCAGTAAGTAATAAGACCTACAAGTCAACACAAACACTGCTACAAAATGGTATGTACAAAAATTCAAATCGTATCTTACGTTATCCTAACCATTACGGCCGCCATTTTACACATCGCTAAAATCAGTGCTTCATACATTTCTCACTTACATCATTTAAGTATTCATAACTACGCTTAGTGTGAATAAGAAGGTATAGTAAGTATATAACGCGGTGCTCTTATACTGAATAGTTGAGTGTGGCTTGTTTAAATGTGTATCTACATAGCTTAAGATCACAGACCGTTAAGTAACCTTGTCTCTCGCCAGTCGTCCGCATTTTCATCACCTCACACAATCATGTGTGAGGCGGGTTGCGTATCATCATGATATGTAATCGAAACATTTTTCTGCATGGTCTAAGCTATAAGGATGTGAAACATTGCGAATTCACGGTGAATCAGCTTTTCTCTTGTGAGTTTTGTGATACTGCTGGAGTTCTGCCTTGGCTTTCTGGTAAGACCTCATACGACAAATACCATAATCCTATAACAGGTAAAAAATAATATTTTGAGGTTAAAAGTATAAAATTTTAGGTCATGAAATAAATACCCAGTAACCAAATGGAATTTTTGACGTTTCAGCATTGACAATCGACCACAGAGTCCAGAACAGATGACTAACCAACGTGAAGACCCTAACTTCATGCATTAACACCTGTGGATCTTCATCGGAGTCCTGCTCTTTGAGATAAGCATGGATAAAATGCAGGCGTTGAGCTTCACTTGGGTAATTCTCCATGGTGGCTTTGTAATACGGCGCTGATTTGTGCGTGTAATCATAAACCCATTCGAGGAAATGATTCGCCAGGTCAAATGAGCGATAGTTGTACGAGCAGTACTCGAAGTCGATGATTACAAGCCGTGGTTCACCATAGTTGTTCTCATTCTCGTCCTGGACGCTTAGGATATTCCCTTCTTGCATGTCATTGTGACAGAAAGCGACTGGGCAGTGTAATTCGTCGACGGTTTGACGAATCCAGCGAGCTTCTGCGTGTAAATCACATTCTTGTAGGGGTTGTGCATCCGGTGGTAATTTGGTCGCGCTCATGTCTTTCCAGGTGTTGAGCCACCTGTGTAGGGTCTGCCAGAGCCATGTGGGTTCCTTGTGTAAAGGCACCTGTAAATTCATTTGATTTTAGTAAGTTGAAGCGAATTTTGTTGATTTTTTGATAAAAAATTTTGATGTTTTTTTTTTTATTTTTTGATTCTTTGATTGAGTTTTTTTAAATTTTGGTAATGTTTTGTTTTGTAATGATTGTTATGAATTTGTTTTATGATTGATTGATTGATTGATTGAATAAGGTACATTGGAGATTCCTACGATTTCCGGCATTGCTCGGCATTTTCTCTTTCGTTTCGTTTTGCGCTTGGCCGCCCCCCAAGCGCTTTTATGGCGTGAGCTCGCCCCCGGTTCTCGGCTAAAACATGGAACAAAAACAAAAACAAACCCCATATGTGTGGATGACGAAATGGCACAAGTACACAGATCTAATTAGAGCTAGAGCTAGATTATTGGAATGAAGGGTCAGGTTAGATAAGACGCGCAATTCGAGTGCACACAAAATATTTGAATAAACAAGTTTAATACGTGGAGGTTTAAGTTATGTTTGAGGGTTTTAGGTTAAAAATCGTTTTTTTCAGCGTTTAAAACGTGTTTTCTAGAAATTTTCTAGTTTTTAGGTTATAATTCTTGAAATATTTTGGGTAGGTTGATTATTTGTTGATATATTGGTAGATAATTGAATTTTTTATAAGATTAGAGCTTGATTTTTGTTTTTAAATAGTTTAAAGTATTTTTTAATTGAGTTAGAAATCGATTTTTCACTTAAAATGAGTGTTAGTGTTGTTTTTTTTAGTTTTTCCGTGATAACTTCTGAACTAGTAATTATTTTTGAATTATTTTTGCAGTTCTTTGTAGATATTTAAATTATCTTTAATTTGATACCCAACTTAAGTTACTTAAATTGTTTTAAGTATACTTAAATATTTAACAAAGTTGAAAAAAAAACATAAAAAAGCTAAACTAGTTGACATTTTTAGGTTTTTCCATTGTAATTTATTAACTATGAGTCAGATATTATTTATTTAAAGCATTTCTAACAGATTAATTAATTCTCTTTCATGTGGTATACCACAAAACAATTTTTAACAACATTTACACTACTTAAATAACAATATTTCTAAGAAAAAACCAAAAACCTCATAATTCCCTCACATTTTACTTAATAACTTCTTAATTAATCCTCATAAATCACTCATCTCTTCAAAACCAACTCAATAATTAAATTCCCCATCACAATTAATACTAACATTTCCTCTAAACAATCAAAAACACTTGAAAGCAAGTAATTTAATAAAATATTTAAGGTTAAAAAGTCAAGCGCTCTAGAACAACATTTACTAAATCAATATAATATACGAGTAGTTATATCTATCCGTCTAGTTTTCCGATGTTTATCAATGGAAACCTACTCCAAGTACGTTTTAAACTTGTTTATTTAGATTGTCGCCATGGCATGCAACTATGCATGTCATAACAACAGTTTATCGCGCTCTATTCACGCCGGCGCGTAAATTTCCTAAGCATTCTGGGTACACTCGACAAACGCGCGCGACGCCAACTTAATTTCAGTCTCTTTGGTTGAACAATGAACAATTCAAGCAATAATCAAATTATCATTAATTACACAATAGCAATTACAAGTGATTGAACTTACTTTTGTGAGTTTTTAGTTTTTTGTTTATAACTTTTGAATTATTTGAGATATCAAATTTATTTTTACTTATTTTGGTAGAGAATTAAATTATTTATTATGAGAGATGTTAATTTAGTGTTAAAATTGCTTAAAAGTTATAAATAATTAGCCATAAAGTCGAAATTATGAAGAAAACTAGGTTTTAAAGGAAAAATTTATTTTTTTGTTTATAACTTTTAAATTATTTGAGATATTGTAATTATTTTTATTGAAAATGGTAGATTATTTAATTATCTACCAATTAAGATATTAATTTGGTGTTAAAATATCTTAAAAGTTATAAATAATTAGCAATAAAGTCGAAATTAGGAAGAAAAACTAGGTTTTAAAGAAAAATTTAGTTTTTTGTTTATAACTTTTAAATTATTTATAAGAGAATGATTATTTTTTCATAAATTGGTAGATAATTAAATTCTCTATAAAATGGCTCATAATATTATTCGTAAAATTGTTTATAAGTTATAAATATCTAAGCCCAAAGTCAAAGTATCATAGAAAATCAGTTTTAAAAGTTACTTTTGAGTTTTTTGTTAATAACTTTCGAATTATTTGAGATTTCGTAATTATTTTTACTGGAAACGGTAGTTTATTTAATTATCTATCAATAATGATATTAACTTGGTGTTAAAATTACTTAAAAGTTATAAATAATTAGCCATAAAGTCAAACTAATGATGGAAAACTAGAGTTTCAAGTAAAAATTTAGTTTTTTGTTTATAACTTATGAATTATTAGAGATTTCGAAATTATTTTAACTGAAAATGGTAGATTATTTAATTATCTACCTATTAAGATGTTAATTTGTTGTTTAAACTCCGTAATAGTTATAAATAATTAGCCACAAAATCAAAATTTCAACAACAAAAAAACTTAAAAGAAGTAAATTCACTTCTTCACTTATAACTTCAAAACTAATTTGATTAATGCTTGAATATCAATTGACTTTGTGATCATTATAGAAATAAATTGTATGATTCTCACCAAATGATCTGGAAAAGTAATAAATAAAATACTGGGGAAGCAAATTTCTCTCTCACCGCGAATATAAATCTATCTCTAAATGTGAAATTATTTCAAATATTTTTATCTCACCTCCATTTGGTGTATCATCGCCATTTTTTCGGCGATGAGGCGCGAATAGAGCGGATCATGCAGGTCGTGCGTCTGTAGCGTGCGCGCATTGATGTATTCCTCAATGCGTCCGCCGGGGAAGATGCCGTGTAGTTTAGGGCCTAAGCCACGTTCGCTTAGCAGGGTAAACACGACGCTTTCGGTGATGAGGCAGGCGAGGGCCTGGTCGGCGTCGCCGTGGGTTTGGCCATAGACACGGATGAGGACCTCTTTTGGTTCGCCGCGGTATTTCTCGCCGCCGATTGCGTCCTCTGGCAGGGAGATGTGGTATAATAAGTTGGATAAACCACCGCTAAGGGAGAGAGAAATTGATTTGTTTAGTTTTTTTGTTTATAAGTTTTAAAGTATTAAAGGTAGAGTGATTGTTTAAATGGATTTTGGGAGGTGATTAAATTGTTTATGAGATGTAATGTTTATTTGGTTGAAAAAGTGTTTGAAAGTTGGTAAAAATTGAGGTCAAAGTGAAACTTTCTAAATGAATGTTGATTTAAAAGTGATTTTGGTTTTTTGTTTATAACTTTAAATATTGGAGATAAAGTAATTATTTTTGCTTATAAATGTAGATAATTTAATTATCTACCACGTGAGGTGTTAATTTAGCGTTAAAAGTATTTAAAAGTTATAAATAATTGGTTGCAAAGTAAAAATTCCGCAAAAATTCACTTTTAAAGAGAATAATTTAGTTTAATTAAATTAAATTAAATTATTTATAATATAAGACATAAATTTTGTCTCAAAATTGTTTATAAGTTATAAATATTTAAGCTCAAAGTCAAATCTTCATAGAAAACATGTTTTGATAAATAATTTTTGATTTTTTCTTAATAACTTTTTAATTATTTGACACAACGTGATAATTTTTGCGTTAATCTATAGATAATTAAATTGTCTATAATATAAAATATTAATTTTCTTCAAAAAATGTTTAAAAGTTATAAATAATTAAACTCAAAATCAAAATTTCATCAAAAATACGATAAAATCACTTTAATTCAATTTTTTGTTTATAATTTGTTTAAAAATTATTATAAACAAATTATTTTTGCATTACTCAATAGACAACTAAACAAAAACTAACAGTAAACCCATCGTAAAGCAAAACCTGCTAAATTTAGGACACATATTAATTATTTTCGCATTACAACGTAATATTTCCAATGTTTTTTATAGTTTCTTTCACCTTGAGCGTAAATTTTGGCTAAAATACTCATACACCATGTAATAAACACACTAGAACGTAAAATGCAAAGGTCTACACACAGTATACTATATTCTATACATTTCTACAACATATATCTATTTTTAAGTACTCGTAAGCATGGATGCTTGTAAGAACTGCGCGTCGTAGTGAAAGCAAAGACGTCGCGCAGAGCAAACGCAAACACATCTTCGATAGCGGCTCTAATTTCTGTTTCAACTCCTGCTTGCAACGATTACGTCTTGCAACACGCCACATCCGAGTTATAAATAGGCGCAGCGTGCAAAACTTGATTTAGGATTTCGCTCACATTAAACATCACACACTACTCACTCACACGTGCAAAATTTAATTAAAACGAAATTAAAATTCGTGGAATAATAAGATTAGTTAGGATAATTAAAAATATTCCATAATAGTGGTAAATAATTAAATTATCAGTCATGTGAGATGTTAATTAGGTGCTAGAATTAGTTAAATGTTATTAATAATTGAATACAAAGTCAAAATTTCAAAAAAATGAATTTGAAGAAAGAAAATTTCGTTTTTTGTTTATAACTTTTAAATATATAGAGCTAGAATGAATATTTTTTCATGCATTACTTGATAATTAAATTCTTTATAATATAGCACAAATGATTATTCATAAAATTGTTTATAAATTATAAATATTTAATCAAATTTTCATACAAAATCTGTTTTAAAAGGTACTTTTGGGTTTTTTGTTAATAACTTTTAAATAATTTTAGATATCGTAATTGTTTTTGCTTATAATGATAGATATTCAAATTATTCATCATATGAGATGATAATATTGCATTAAAAATATTAAAAAGTTATAAATAATTGCTTACAAAGCCAAAATTCCGCAAAATCTATTTTTTAAACAAGAAAATTTAGTTTTTTGTTTATAACTTTTAAATAAACAAAGATATTATGATTATTTCTTCTTATGTTAGTAGGCAATTAAATTCCCTACAATACAAACTATAAATTTATTCTCAAAATTGTTTATAACATATAAATATTAAACATCAAATTCAAATTTTCATATAAAACCTGTTTCGATCCACAACTTTTAATTTTTTGCTAATAACTTATCAAACACAACACATCACAAAATTCAACTACACCAAAATAAAAATCCATAGAAATTAATCACAATCAAAAAACATACCGCTAGAAACACAGATAAACATCAAACCGAAAATATTTCAAAGCAAAAATGTCGAGTATTCCACTTGACTGTTAGCAATTTTTGCGAATACATATTTTTTGTTGATTAGGCGGCAATTATTTACGAATTACGCGTTGTCAAACTCATTCCTGATGATATCAAATGACACATACTTAAATCCAAGTAGCAACAATTATTTACACATCAAAATGTATCATATTTAATTTGTTTACGTCTAAAATCCTCCAAAAAACAATAAAACAAAAAAATCAAATCTCAAATGACTTCCTGTTTTCGCCAAAGAAAAAAAAACTACTCCTAGTCATATGAACACACACATAAACATAAACAAGATGTTTACAAGCGACCTAGATACAATAAACAAACATTTACAGAGAGCAAAGGAGAGAATAATTACTACAATGTGTCGAATGACGCAAAACATCTAAAAGTTCACAGATAAATGATAAATCATAAGAGATAAGCGATAACGCGTGCTAATTTAACAAAAATTCCAACATAGACATAAAGATGGCGCTAGTAACTAACCATAATTAAAATAAAAACACTATTATCTTATATAAAAATGAATCGAAAATGTGTTGGTACGCGCATAACTCAACAACGCCTAAACAAATTTGTCCAATTCTTTTTTTAAAATGTTTGTTAAAGTCCAAGGATGGTTTTTACAGCGAGAAAATTTCGAATAATTCCCGGGAAAACCCTAAAGACACCCCTTTTCTATAGGATAAATGTTGGCATTGAGATTCAATCATAGTTATAGTTAAATAGTTGAATCCGAGATGGCGCGCTGAAGTGCATTATTAGCAATTCTTCATATAATTAATTTCTTTAAAATAAAATTGCGAATCTTATTGATAGAATTAACACATACTCTCTCTAAAACAAGAAATAAAAACGAATTACATTTTTATTAAACACTACCAGGACGAAATCGCAGGCAAAACTAGTAGTTATATACTCATAGAGACATAACCTTGAACTTTGTTCTTTTACCTCGTATACTCATATTTAAGCAGTCTGTGAGTAATCACCTGAATAGTAAATAGATTAAGGCAGCAACACGTCTTACCTGATGTGTTTGAAGCCGATTGTTTGTGGTGTCACGTCCTTCCACGCGCCGTTGAGATAATCGCGGCAGATTCGTGTCGCCAGCTCTTTCATTTCGGCGTGATCCGAATGCATCTGGAATACATGAAACAGTGAAACAGGTTAGCACCGAATATTACAAGTAAATTTTGTTTAAACAAGAAGAAATCCTTGAAAACATTGTGTTTTACAAAGTGTCGTAGTTATCTGTGTTTACATTTTTGTCATTTGATGTTTCGTATGCAAATTGCATGCGCGGGCGGGTGATAAGACTGTCTAACGTTTTGATGATAGTAAAATGAGGATTTGGATAAACAAATTGGAAATTTATATTTATTTTCAGTGAAAATTTCAATGTTTATTGATTTTTTTATGAAGAAACATTTAAAAAATTGCAAAAGTTCGGGATTTTTATAGAATTAACCTCAAAATGATTGTTTTTGGTTAAATGGCAACATTGTAGGTATTTTGTATTGGTTTGTTTTTTGCTGGTTATGGTAAGATGGCGGTTTACGACGTAATTATTACGCTTGGCGGTTTGTTATCTGCATAATTCATTAATTCATAGAATCATAGCGGATTACTGACGGAACAGAGAGAAGATAGCAGATAGAAGATTTAAAGTGTGTTAAAGTGTTAAATGGCAAGTTATTTCACGAATGTTGTGTGTTTGAACTAGATTAACGCCTTTAACAAAGTATTACACTTCTAAAAATTTACTTTTAAAGATAAAATTTAAAAGAAAATCAAAATATTAAGGTTAAAATGCTAAAAAATGTGTTTTTATATACTAATACGCAAAAATACTACTAATTATTAATTATTTTGATTGAAATAATTTGATTCTGATTTGATATGAATTGTGATGCAATTTTTAATGCACGTATAATAATATTGTAGCTGGCGATTAAAATCGCAAGTGAATCATATGATTGCAATTTTTAATATGTGGGCGTGTGATTGCGATTGTGATTGTCAATGTCATAAAGTGTTGTAAGTACGAGTATACCGATAAGCCGCGTAGCTGATGACCTGGCACTGATAACATACGAGTAATTCACGTAAATTACGCTCGTATTCATTGCTGTTACTTATTCAGTTTAATTTTTGTTTAGTTTATCGCAGGTAACTTTTGAATTATTAGAGGTATATAAAATATTTTGGATGATATTGGTAGAATATTAAATTATTTACGAAATGATATATAATAATGGATATATAATAAATTAAATATGAACATAAATTAGGTTTGAAATTAATTTTTTAATGAAGTAAAATTTTTTAGGGTTTTTGATAGTTTTTTGGATATAACTTTTAAAGTATAAAAGTTACATAAATTATTTAACAACTAATTGATAATATATTAAATTACCTTTAAAATGATATATAACACAAATTATAAAAAATACCACAAATAGCCCTAAATTAACCTCAAAACTGAAATTTTACATAAAAGTCGAAAATTGGTGTTGCTTTACCTTTAGTTTTTCTATCATAACTTTTAAAATATACTCATTAGATAAATTATTTAAAAACTATTTAAGAGTATATTAAATTACTCTCGAAATGACATATAATACAAATTATAGAAAATTTCATAAATGATTATAAATTAACCTCAAACTTGAAAATTCATAATTTTAAACAAAACCAAAAAAATCATTTTTCTTAAATAACTTACAAACAAACAATAAAAACACCTACAAATGAACTCATAAATACTAAAAACAACTAACACTTATAAATATCAACAATTTAACACCTCAATTAAACAATTTCCACTCTATTTTCACTCAATTTCCTCAACAACCCAACAATTTTTAAATAAAATATAAAATATCGATTTTTCCACGAGTTTTACACGTCAAAAAAATTCTAATAATAGTCAACAACCAACAACTCACTGATAGTGATTGCACAAACGCCGAACACCGAACGCCACCAGTCACACGTCACACGCCCGACGTGCACTAATTATTTATTCAATTATTTACCAGCTACGTGCTCAACCTTTAAAACCTTAAAAAAATACCGACACAAAACTAGATAAAAACCTCAAACTTTAATAAACCAAGTAAAACACCTCATATTTCTATGTTCTATCAAGGTTAAAACACACAAATACACAATAATACAACACACAAATACATAACGCATTAAAAAATCGATTCTGTAGTGGGTTGCAGAAATGAATAACCTTGAAATAATCATATCACAAACACAACCCTCAAAACCTTCATAAAAACAAAAAAAACATAAAAATACAAAAAATAGATATTTACCAATCTCGCATAATGATTGCTATTACTCTTATTCTTATTACTCGCAGCATTATCTATAGAAGACGTAGAAGACGACGAAGACGATGATATACTATTTGTATTATCACTCGTGATAAGCGTGCTGCCACTGCGTACACCCGCTAGTTTCATATTGGTGTGTTTCAAGGGTCGTGTCAGCGGCGACCGGCCGAAAATACACCGGCCGCGCGCGCCCATTGCCTTTAAATGCCGAATCTTGCCTTGGTTTAATGAATCCAGGATTAAAAACACAACCGAAACGGAATTTACAAACGTATTACGCGGATAGTTATGATATTATGGGTGATTTAATGATTTCAACACGCAGAGTGTTTTTTTTAAGGCGACAGTGACGTTTCTCACGCGTTCAGAGTCAAACTGACGCAACGTGGCGCAAGGGATGTTGCGGAATCGATCCGGAAATAATAGTGGGGGTAAATATTGAAAGATTTGATTTAAAATGATTTAAAATGTGGGTTTAAGTCAAAAAATGTGAATTATTTTAATAATTTGCTTTGTTTATCAATAAATTAAATAAAATTTGAATTTATCATAACAATAATGGTATGGTGGGTGTAATAAGACATAAACATATTAAATTTTGAGGTAAAAAACGTAAAATTTTAGATTTGTAGAGAAAATTTTCAAAAATTGTGAATAATTTCATAAAATTTGTTACAATTCGTTGTTTAGCGACTTTGTTTATTAATAAATGATGTAAAATTTGAGTTATTAATAACAATAATGGTGATATAGAAGAAATAAAACATTAAAATCTTAAATTTTGAGTCAAAAAAAACGTAAGATTTGTGATTTTAAGTGAAAATATTCAAAAATGCGAATTATTTTATAAAATTTGCCATAATTCGTAGTTTAACGACTTTATACAACAATAAATAAAGTAAAACTTGAATTAATAATAACAATAATATTATTATTGTTAGGTGGGGGTAATAAGGCATTTAAAAACTTAAATTTTGAGTCAAAATATTGAAAAATATTAATTTTAACTCAAAAAACTTGAATAATCTAAGAATTTTACTACGATGCGTAGTTTAATTGCTTTGTTTATCACAAAATGAAGTAAAACTTGCGTTTATAATAACAATAATGGTATTGTGACTTCCTAGACGTCAACAATTCCAAGCCGGGCAGATAAGCCGCGAGCGCAAAGTACAATAAACTGAATTGTTTGAATTACACGCGCATAATCAGACGCTGTGCAAACAACGAATTGAATTTCGACGCATTTACACTCAAAACACACATTCACACCAATAAATTTATAATTAAAAATTAAAAACAAAAAATCTTACCTTTTTATTGGTCATAATACTCATGTTTCTTCACGCTTCTTAAATTTGATTTTTTTGATGGGACAAGCAGCGCCCTCTGCCCAACACGCACAAGAACACAAATACGCGCAAGGTGGACAGAATCTTTACGATCTGTTACGATAAATCTAATAATTTAATTAATAGTTTAAACAATTTGTGGAAATTATTTTGCATAAAATGTTTTTGTACGCATAAAATAGTAATATTGATTTTTTATATTATATACGTGCGATTTGTATATAAACTTGTATTTGTATCAGTATCACGTTACGTGCCGGACGCCGAGACGTTTCGATCCAAACTGATGCGAGCTGATGCGCAGAGACCGGTTTATACAATCGTGCGCCTATCGTGGCTGCTCGTCTGGCGGTAGCCTCGATTTACTGCGAACGGGAATTTACCGACGAGAGTGTACGAATACCACGGGATTACACGATGGGAAATTGTTCTAATGGACATCGTTCTGCCATCTGGCGGAGTAAAAATGAAGTAAAATACGCCATTTTGTGTATTTTTACGGAAAATGAACTAAAAACATAGAAAAAAGGTTAAAAATGTCTAAAATTAACGTAAAAAAACAATAAAATTAATGTTTTTATATATTTTAAAGTAATAATTGGTAAATTATTGATTTTTTTGTTTTTTTGGTTTAAAATTATGTGTTTTTAGCTTTAAATAGGTTAAAAACATCTTTTTCTAACCTTAAAACATAATTAAAATACGTTTTGGTCTTTTAGTATTGAAATACTCACTAATTTCATGTTTTTGTGATAATAAATTGTTCCAAACGACATGGTAGTGCCATCTGGATGTGTATAGACGAAACAAATACGCCATTTTGTTGTTTTCACCAAGAATACACTACAAACAACAAAAAACTCCTAAAAGTATACAAAATTAACATAAAATAAAAACAAAAATTATTATTCTTATAAATTTTAAGGTATATTTCATAAAATTTGTATTTTTTCTTTTAAATTTTTAGTTTCTTTAGCTTAAAACTTCAAAAACAACTCAAAAACACATTTTCTAACCTTTAAAATATATTTAACCTAAATTTTAAACTTTTAACACCTAAAATACTCACTTTTCTTCCTTAAAATCCTTAACAACAAACAAATTTTATATGTTTTAAATAAAAACATCAATTTTCCACCACTAGATGTCCTTCTCACCAACTTTCCCTCAACCTCCCTCGAATTTTCCAGACACACAGTTAGTTTGAGGCGTCGCCACCAATCAATTCCCTCGCCACCCGGCACACTCGACATCTTCATCATTTCCCGCTTTCCGCATTGAATTTTATGTGATTCCAATCACCACTCACCGCCCAGGATGAATCAAGCCGTCGTGGAGCATCTGGAAAAACAGGTTAAACAACAAACCATCATCAACAAACAAAAACAATCAATATAATAATAATAATAATAATAACACAAATTTTAGATGCATCAAACCGACGCACGAATGGATGAACTCGCCCTGCAAGTGGGCGACATCCAAAAAAACATGACCATCGACGAGAACGGCGACGTTGAAGTCGGCCAACTACTCCAATCAGTGAGTGAAGTGCGCAGCAACTATCAAAACCTCCGCAAAGAAATCTCCGAAGTACAAGACCTGCAACGTCAACTCAGCAGCTCACTCCAGCTACAAATCCGCGTAATGCAGAGTAAATTCGCGCATCTCAAGGAAAAGATCCAATCACAAGCACCGGAAGTCTCGCTGGGTTCATCAATCGCCTCCAGCTTGGATCAATCCCATCAATTTCAACACATTCAACACGTGAATTGCGTATCTGACCTGAGTTTGAATGACGACGGAGGTTTCGGTGCTTATTTGAGCAAGGAGCATATGCCTGTACCGGCTATGCAAGCACCAGTCCCGAATCTCCTGATGGATGTGCCGGAAGTTCCGCTAGAGAAACGATTTCGACATTTTTAGATCCAAAAAGAATCAAACAGAGAAGATAAGTTATACTACCATAGTCTCACCTGCCGCACACTCGGCGACTCGTGCCGGCAACGACCTCTTTTGGTTGAATTTATATCTATATCTATATTTCTACTTAGATGATTTCTGTTGCGTTGCGCAGAGCTGCAAAAGTTTTCATATTATTTCACTGAGAGACACACAGATCATTCACATCTCATTCAATGTCATCAAAAAGTCATCCACACACATTATACTCACATGAGATATCTAGACGAAGGTTTGCAAAGCTTTTATGATGATGATGTGTTGACTGTGACTAAACACGAGTGCAGAGATGAGTCAACCGATTTGATTTCAAATTCACGTGAGGAGATATTCCAAGCAAACGTGGAATCAATCCACTACATTCCCTTGTTTTTTTTTTGTTGTATTGTTGTGTGTAAACTGCACGTTGAACATAACCGTAAACATTTTCGAGCATGCTGTGTGTGTGTGGTGTTGTGTTGGTTGCCTACGTTTGCATGTTCAATGATTCAACCTTGTGATCCATGGAAAGTGTGTGGCAAATTTTTGATAGGAATCTGCAAAATTTTACGTATGTTAATATAATATATATTACATGTTTCTATATTGATGTTTTAGCGACGAATCAAAATTTTTCAAACACTTGCGAGCACAAAACGTACCTGATACTCGGCTGCTTGATGTTTTTGTTGTGTGTGTTTTTTGACTGGACGCAAGACTTGTTGCTCAAACACTCGGAACGCATTCAATATTCTAACCGAAAGCGATAATAATACAATATCTACACGTAATATTTGTAAGTAATGATGATGTTGAGACGTTGGAGGAAGAGAAAAAACGAGAATGTAGTGTGTTTTTCGAAATTTTTTATCACTTTCGTTTGTCTGCATATATTCAACAACGATTATTACTCATATAAACGATGCAAACTGATATGGTAGGACGTTTAACGCGACACATATGCGACACACTAATGAATTTTCGACGCGTTGCACCGTTCTAACCACACTTTTACCTACACAATGACGACATATCGACCGTCGATGCAAGTTACTGCGATTAGAGTTACATTCTCACATAACCTATTACTTACACGACGTATTCTAACACTTTGGTTCGACTTTCACACCAGTATTAAGAAATAATAAAGGCGTATGATGATTAAAATGATTTTGACATCATTTATACCTTTAAATGTGGAGTGTGTGGCCATCTAGCGGTTGTTAGATGAAGTATTTGGAGTAAAATTAAGTTTAACCTAAAATATAGAGTTTTTTCAGTGAAAAACAAAAATTTAGTCCGGAAAACTTTAAAAAATAGTGTTTTACAACGTTTTATAAGCTAATATTGCTAATTTAACCTTAAAAACAATGATTTTTATCATAAAACATTAAAAATGTCATAAAAATGATTGTCAATCATAACTTCAATCAGTTGATGCAATATTATTTGACATTTTGACATCTTACTGACATTTACCAACAAAAAATCTTTAAAAAAGTGATTTTTAGATTAAAAACAACAAATTTAATCTTAAAAACATAAGAAATTAGTGTTTAACAACGTTTTATACACAAATATTGCAAATTTAACCTTAAAAACAGTGATTTTTATCATAAAACAAAAAAATGGCATAAAAATGTATATCAATCATGACTTCAATCATTTGATTCAATATTATTTGACATTTTTACATTTTACTGACATTTATCAACAAAATATCACTAAAAAAGTGATTTTTAGGTTAAAAACAACAAATTTAACCATAAAAACTTCAAAAACTAGTGTTTAACAAAGTTTTATAAACAATTTCTCCTATTTTAACCTATAAACCAATGTTTTCCATCACAAAACATCAAAAATAACCTTAAAATATGCTACAATCATGTCTTCAATTATTTTGCTCAATATTTTCCACAATTTTTGCATCTTACTGCCATCTATCAATTAAAAAACTCTAAAACTTTATTTTTCCTAAAAATTACACTGTAAATCAAGTAATTCGATGCTGAAAGATTAATTATCATGTGTTTTTTAATTACCAGCAACGCAATCAAGTGTAAAACGTGAAAAACATCTGTTCATGAGACTCTAACGCTCAACATCTGCTCAAATTCGTACGCTTCGCTGATTTTCATACCCAAGCATACCCCTGAAGCATAAAAACGTATGCAACTTCAAATGCTTCCAACATTGCGCTGGTATTTGTCGGTAGTTACGGTTGTTTGGCGCGTTGCTATGACGACGCCGCCGGTACCGGTGTTTGCGGTGTGCACGTCGATGATTTCAACCATTCATCAACAGAAAACGCCGAAAAGCGTGTTCAATAACACATATTGCACACAAAAGCAGCAAAATTTAATATTGTAACACTAAAAACAATGATTTTAAGTCCAATGAATGTTGAATTAACCAAAGTGCATTACTACGAGAGCTTCCGGAAGCATCGCAACCGAATAACACATCCGGGGGCGGCCGAAATGTGCGAAACCATCGACAATAAGATAAATATCAATATAAAACGTAATATTTTCGGGCAGAAGTCATGGACGTTCAATGTCCAACCTAAAAATGAGTTTAAAAAGCCAAAGAATAAATCTGGGAAATTATTACCGGTTATTGTAACATCCTGTGTGATTTTTGCGCTTATTTTGTCAGCAGCCATTGTTACAGGTAAGAAAATAACATAAAAACTCTTAATATAACCTTAAAAATCTTTTTTTTCATGTTTTAGTGATTTACATGTGTAATATCCATAAACATAACCAACATAACCAACAAAACAATCTGAAAATCCCTAATAACCACAATACAAGTCGAATATTAGTGTTTGATCATGCAGAGATCAGCGTTGAGAAAGTTTTACACAAGATGAATTTACATTCGCAAGATGGCGTTAGTAAAACACCGCATAATGATATAAAAATGACTGTTTGTGTCTGTGAAACGAATGAAGTTTGTTTAAGACAGAAAGACGGGTTGCCTAAGTGTGTGAAAGGTAGAGATGGACGTGATCCAAGCGGATGTTCAGGTTTATGCGCGGTGAACACCGAACACTGCCGATTGTTGGACAGAAAGTTGATGGTGTATGAATGTGTGCAAAATGGCGGCGGGTTGCACTGTCCGCTGGGGTATTTCAACTGTGCGGATAGTTTATGTCTGCATGTTGATAATAAATGCAATGGGAGGGTTGATTGTGGGGATTTGAGTGATGAAATTGATTGTGGTAAGTTGATTTTTTCATTTTAACCTAGAAATTGTAGGAAATTGAGTGTTTTTAGTGATTTTAAGGTTAAAAATTATGTAAAATGTAGTTTTTAACTTAAAATTAGTGAAAAACAGTAGAAAACTGCGTGTTTTAGTTGTTTTTATGATAAAATTTATGAAAACTTTAGTTTTTAACTTAAAAATAATGTAAAACAATAGAAAATGGTGTGTTTTTAATGATTTTAAGGTTAAAAGTAATGAAAACATAGTTTTTAGCCTGAAAACAAGTGTAAATTGTGGGTTTTTAGTAATTTTAAAGTTAAAAACAATTAAAAACATAGTTTTATGCATAAAATTAGTGAAAATTTAGTGAAAAGTGGGTGTTTCAGTTGTTTTTAGGTTAAAAATTAAGGAAAACGCTATTTTTAACTTAAAAATAATATAAAACAATGTAAAATTGAGTGTTTGTAATGATTTTAAGGTTAAAAGTAATGAAAACATAATTTGTAGTCAAAAAACAAGTGAAAATGATGTGTTTTTAGTCACTTTAAGGTTAGGAACAACAAAAAACATAGTTTTTAGCTTAAAATTGGCGAGAACTAGTAGAAAATTGTGTGTTTTAGTTGTTTTTAGGTTAAAAATTAAGAAAAACATAGTTTTTAACATAAAAATAACATAAAACAATAGAAAATTGTGTGTTTTTAATGATTTTAAGGTTAAAAGCAATAAAAACATAGTTATTATCATGAAAACAAGTGTAAATTGTGGGTTTTTAGTCATTTTAAGGTTAGAAACAACAAAAAACATAGTTTTTAGCTTAAAATTTGTGAAAACTTAGTGAAAATTGGGTGTTTTAATTGTTTTTAGGTTAAAAATTAAGAAAAACATAGTTTTTAACCTAACAATAACATAAAACAATAGAAAATCGTATGTTTTTAATAATTTTAAGGTTAAATCTGATGAAAAACATGTTTTTTGACCTAAAAACAACATTTTTAACCTTTAAAACACCATTTTTCCACTTTATAACCTAAAATTTTATATTTTTTAGCTTGTGACTTATCTTTGAACTTCCACTGCGGTAAAAACACATCCTGCTTACCAAACTGGAAACGCTGCGATGGAAAACCCGACTGCTGGGACAACTCCGACGAACACAACTGTCTACCACTAAATTCCTGCCCCACAGGACAAATTTCCTGCTCAAATTCAACCGGTTGCTATCACTCCTCACAGTTCTGCGACGGCGTCTTCGATTGCACCGACAAAAGCGACGAAATCTGCTCATAAACACCCCAAACCCCAACAATACAACAAAAACCCAACAGAAATATATACATAACCTATTTTTAATAATAAAAAATATCTTATTTGTCATATTACAGCTTTGCACATCATCTAAAAGTCCAGATCAGAACAATAATCAGCCAGGAAGCCCAACAGGAAAGTAAATTGATCTTTACCATCGTGTTGATCAACAACAACCTGAAAACACTCACAGATTCTTCCAAGTGTATCAGATTCCCAGTTAGTACGAAACACAGCCAAGCATTGCGTCTCAAAATCATCCAAAGATAAAATATTATGTTTGAGTAGACGTGATAGGAGATTAGAGTAAGTTTTCCATGCATTTTGAGGCGCATGCATTAAAATAACTATATTTCTGATGGAGATTATGCCGATGAAGATGTCCTTGAGGTAAATTTCGTTGCAATCACTCCAGAAGGATATAAACTCATCAAGAAGTGGTGAAGATGTAACTTCCGGACATGATTTACCTATAAAAACATGAAAATTTAGTAAAATAGCAACATAACCTAAAAAAAATTAATTTTTTTTGTAAAACTTACATAAAAGTATAAAATAATCAACTATAAGTTGATTAATCTGATGCCAGGCGATATCACTAAGATCACTACGTTGTTGATGACATTTTCTCGCGTTTTGAAGCAAATCCACCGCGTTTTTCACCGTTATTTTACAGTTTCCTGTAATTTTTTCATGTAAAAGTTTAGAATTTGTTCGTTGAAGTTGTGTTAATAGTTTAGACGGATTAATTGCACATTCTGAAGAGTCTTCTTCGTCGTCACTGTCAATATGTTGTATATTGCTGCGTCCTTGTGTGGGTAAAGTGATAAACTTTTGTTTTGTGCTTTCCTCGCGTTCTTTTGTTAGGAATTTGTCAATGCGTTCGATATCCATGTCGAATTCTTTGAAAACACCTGTGGAGTAACATAATATTGTATGTTTTTTTATTAGTTATTGGTGAATATGTGACTTACTGGTGTTAATTCGTGTGTTAATCCATTGTCGGACGCGTTCTTCACATAATCTGCTTGTGATTTGTGTGCAGACGTCGACTGTTTCTTGTAATTCATCGCTGCAGACCAGTGAGAGTACTGCAGGATGGATTTTGGTGTCTATTTGAGTTGTGAGGGTGTTTTCGCAGTCGTTTTTTAGTTCCTCGAGGTGGTTTTCGATGATTTTTGTTAGTTTTTGTTTGATTTCCATCTGAAACATTTTAAATTCCGTTAGAGGAAAGTTTTGAAGGTGGAATTTTTTGTGTGGTGAGGTTGGTAGTAGTGTGTGTCATATAAAGTACTTCGAAGGTTTGCGCGGTGTGTCGTAGTTGCGATTTTTTCGAGTTTTTTCGTGTTTTTCGGAAGAAAATCATCAAATATAGGTGAGAATATTAAATTATAGCCAGTCTGTGAACTTGTTTGATGTAATTTACGTGTAGATCGGCCAAAATTAAGGCAAAATCAATCAAAACATAAAATAGTAAAACTAGTAACTAGTTTCCTCTGCTAGTCACCCAGCAGTGACTCTAGTTAGGTTGGTAGCAGTACTTGTCATTAGTAACTTTTGTACTTTGTTCGTTGCGTCGTGCTCGCAAGTTTTCTTAAGTTTTTTCGTGTTTTTCGGCAGAAAATCATCAAATATCGGTGAGAAAACTAAACTTTAGCTATTCCGCGACCTTGTTTGATATAATTTACGCGCGGATCGGTCCAAATTAGCGTTTAATCTCTTAAAACATAAAATAGTAAAACTAATAAGTAAAACTAGTTACTAGTTTCCTCTGCTAGTCACTTCGCGTTCCCCTGTTGGGTTGGTAGCAGTACTTGTCATTGGTAACTTTTGTACTTTGTTCGTTGCGTCGCGCTCGTGAGTTTTCTAAGTTTTTCGTGTTTTTCGGCAGAAAATCAACAAATATCGGTGAGAAAACTTAACTTTAGCCAATGCGCTAACTTGTTTGATATAATTTACGCGTGGATCGGTCCAAATTTGCCTTTTATCTATTAAAACATAAAATAGTAAAACTAGTAACTAGTTTCCTCTGCTAGTCACCCAGCAGTGACCTTAGTTAGGTTGGTAGCAGTACTTGTCATTGGTAACTTTTGTACTTTGTTCGTTGCGTCGCGCTCGTGAGTTTTCTAAGTTTTTCGTGTTTTTCGGCAGAAAATCAACAAATATCGGTGAGAAAACTTAACTTTAGCCATTCCGCAAACTTGTTTGATATAATTTACGCGTGGATCGGTCCAAATTAACGTTTAATCTATTAAAACATAAAATAGTAAAACTAGTTACTAGTTTCCTCTGCTAGTAACCTAGCATAGACCCCAGTTAAGTTGGTAACAGAACTTGTCACTAGTAACTTTTGTACTTTGTTCGTTGCGTCGCGCTCGCGAGTAATTTCAAGTTTTTTCGTGTTTTTCGGCAGAAAATCATCAAATATCGGTGAGAAAAGTTAACTTCAACCATTCCGCGAACTTGTTTGATATAATTTACGCGTAGATCGGCCGAAATTATCATAAAATCTATTAAAACATAAAATAGTAAAACTAGTTACTAGTTTCCTCTGCTAGTCACTCAGCAGCGTCCCCTATTAGGTTGGCAGCTTGACTTGTCACTAACAACTTTTGTTTTTATCTTTTGCAGTCGCGAGTTTTTCCAAGTTTCACTTCACGTGTTTTTCAACGAAAAAATCGGTAAGTAAACTAATAATAACTCCACGGTACAATTTGTTACACACGTATTTCACAACAAAATCGCCTTCAAATAATTTCAAACATAAATTCGGACTCGTCAATTAATTATCTTCACAATTAGTAATAAGTTAAATAAGTTACAAAGTTCGTAACTCACCTTAACAACACCATCCGTCGTATCAACCTGCGCGTACCTCACAAACAACTTCTTCCTCTCATGCGTAACCCTCGCCTTCACATCCGGCACAATATTATTACAAATCGTCTTCACAATACAACTCGCAATCCTCTCACTAACAAACTCCAACGTCTTCCTCAACGAACTCGGCCTGGAATTCAAAAAAGCCTCCTGCAGCTGCAGCTTCATCCTCCTCTCATTCATCTCACTACTAATCGTCTCAATCGCCGTCACCGGCGTAATATGCTTCGACGTAATACTCCCATTCCTATTACAATTATACTGCAACAGTTTCTTAAACTCCTTCAGGAACGGACAAATCCTATACATCATATTCAAATCAACCATACGCACTGAATCCACACAATCTTTACTCATCCCTCCCCTCCACTTAATCCCTCTGTGTTTAAAATTCAAAAAATGAAAATAATTCTCACTGGGGAAGTGACTCTGCTCAAATAACCATCCAAGACAACACCGTATCAACTGGTAGTTATAATAATGCGGACAATTCAGGAATATCTCAAACAACTTCTCAAAAATCCTCTCGAAATACGGCAGTCTCAACGAAGTCCCATCCAACATGGCTAAATACTCCACTAGCCATGGAATCAGGAGCACAAGATGGCCGTTATCCATCGCAATGGTCAACTTCTGATATAAATCAATAGGTGGCGCCATCCACGAGCGAGATTCGACTTCCTCCAGGGTGATTTTATCGTTGACAATCATCGTACATGATGTATAGGGCATGCTTTCAATCAAACTGATGAATTTTGCTAGTAATTGCAGTGATTTCACCACTAGGCAGTAGTTTGATCTGGTGGATTGGTCAAACATGCCTGCGTCAGTCTCGAAAGTTGTATCATTGAGTTGTAGTAGATCTTGAATGAGTACATTGCGTAGATGTGTGCAGAAAACGTGTGTCTGCGCTTGTATTATTAACTCTTTGTAGAATTCTTGGTGTCCGGGGAAGGTGGGCGGTGCATTTATCCCAGGGGATTGGTCTTTGGCAACTAGGCGGGTTTTTAGACGGTTGAGTTTCTCTGCGTTGACGTTCGGGAGCGTTGTGAGGAAGGAGAGGTGGTTTTCTGGTAGAGATTCACTCTAAAAACAAAAAATATTAGGTTTTTTTATACCCCCACCACTTTTTGCGGGTTGTATAAAGGTTAAAACGCGGAAAATAGGTTTTTAGTACTTTAGTCACACCCATGACTAAAGTGTATTTTTCGTGTTTTAAACCGTTTTAAGGCTGGAAATGAAATAATTTATCATTACCTGTATCTTCGTGCATGTTATCAACAGCTGTGCTTTCACCAATCGACTCAAATGTCGAAAATTCGCCGGGTCTGAATGCATCCCCATCAAACTACGCACTTTCCCACCCAATCCAGCAGCGAAATTCCACCCGTCCGCCGTGTGATTCGTCTCCCAAGCATTGAGAATCTCGTAAAACATATCCCGCTGCTTCCTGAACGCATGAAATGACGCATCCGACGGGAAATTCTCCCTGTTATCAGTCTCGAAATCAAAACACACGTGTTTCTCGAACATATCATCAATTTCCACTGATTTTCTGGGTGATTCTTTCAAATCTTCACTCAAACTAACAATTTTTTCCATTAAACACGCATCCAGTGACTTTACACGCTCGTTACTCGTGAGTAACCTCAACGTGGACTTATCCAACAAGTTCAAGAGTTTATTATCGGTAAAATCAGCGATTTTCCGTAGACAATTCAACGCGAAGTACACAACATTGTGTATCGACGCGAAAATCGGCGATGGGAAGTAATCCGCATCGAATTGCTTACATAACAATAGAGTTATAATGAAATATAATTCACTGGTCACATTTAGCACTTTATTGCTATCAATTAACTCCACGTAAAGTGTGATTAATATATTTAATTGTGTTTTGGATGTTGTCTTTGTTAAATCCGGCGGGATTTCTTTCTGTGGGGCTTTCGGTACGATGGTTTTCGTTTCTTTTACTTGTTTCACATTCGGTGTACTGTCATTTTTGAAATCAAAACTATTCTCAGTGTTTAAACTCTTTCTCTGCGCTACATTCGTCGGATTAATGCGTCTTGTCCTCTTTGAATCACCAGCAGAAGGTGTAGATGGTTTTTTATCTCTTCCTGTGGGTGTTATTGTGGTTGATTTTCGATTTGGTGAGATAAAATCACCCAGACAGAAGTTTTTTGACTTGGGAGTTGCACCTCCAGGTGAATTCTCCACTGATTGTGTGTTTAATCTGGTGTAGAGTGGTGAGACAGGTGATAATGGATGAATTTGTTTCTTCTCTTCAATTCTGCAGTCATTTTTTGACTCGTTTTGATTGAATAATGCTGGTCTACGGCGTGGTTTGGTTGATATTTCTAATTTTCTGATGGATTTTGGTGTTTGCACCTTTTTTGGTGTCTCTCGATACTTTTCAAAGCTTTTTTCACATAAAAATTAATTATTTATATAAAATTGTTTTAAAAACAAAGAAAACATACCAAAGGGCTTCGTCATGGATAAAATTCAATAGATGTGAGATAAACTCGCCGCGTGAGCAGGAAAATTCATGTTTATGCTTTGCCTCCTAAAAGTTTTGAATTAAATTAACTTGGTATTCGATGGGTTTTAATGCTGGGTGCTTACTGTTAATGAAATCCATCGTAGAATTTGGTCTAGAGGTACTTTTTCGGCTAGGAGTTGACTTAGGAGGAGTTGCGACATTGTTTTTTGAAGTTTTTCAAAATGTTCATCGTTTGATTTTGTTGGGTTATGTTGCATGAACATAGATTTTCTTATCGTTTGAAGTCGGATAGAGGTCGGCTGATGTCGAATTGTTGGTGTATTCTGTTTTGGTGGAGTTTATGTTGGTAGTAAATTTAATTATATTAAAATTAAAAGTTAGGAAAATTAGTAAATATGATTTTAAACATGAAATAAAAATGTATGTATATATTTATTAATATGCAAAGAATATTTATTTGTTTAATCATCATTTATTTATTTTGTGTTTTTTTTTATGTTGATAGGTGGTTTAGTTGGTTAGTCATCCAGTCGGCCATCTTGAATCACAATTCCTGTGGTGTAAATTAAGTTTACAACAATTTTTGGTGAGTTTTTAAATAAATTCTTACAATTTTCAACGTTTTTGACGCATATCTTCTATAATTTAAAAATAAATCGCAAAATCTGTTGGTAAGCGCATAACCCAATAACGCCTAGACCAATTTGGCCAATTATTTCTTTAAAATGTCCAAAGATTGTTATTACGGCGAGTAAATTTTGAATAAATGCTGGGAAAACCCTAAAAACTGCCCTTTTCTATAGGATAAAAGTTGGCATTGAGATCGAATCATAGTTATAGTTAAATAGTTGAATCCGAGATGGCGCGCGGAAGTGCATTATTAGCAATTCTTAATATAATTAATTTCTTTAAAATAAAATTGCAAATCTTATTGATAGAATTGACACATACTTTGTCTAGAACAAGAGAGTAAAATGAATTTCATTTTTATTAAACACTACCGGGACGAAATCGCCGGCAACAGCTGCTTCACAATATTTTTAACAATATAAACATTTATAACACGAAAAACACGCATTACAAGCGTGAAATACACAAATCCGCTTTCTTTCGCAAATCCACTCATAACACTAACAATAACAACAATATAAAAATAATATCACGCAGCATTCAATATTTACTGAATGATCACCTTATCTCTTACGCTCCGCTCAATATTTTAACATTTGACCTTCTGCCACAAGCGCAAAACACCATTAAACACTATAATTCTGCGATTAAAGTAGATTACGTCAAGTATTGCATAACTCATATTATGAGTTACACGAGCAAAACAAAACACAACAAATGTTAACATAACGCCTGAAATTATCACACCAAACACCAGTCCGGCTCAAAGCGTCAAATAAGTAACATCAACACCTGATCACTCAAAATATTAAAATGGAGGCTTTAACTTTCAATCTGAAACAACATAAGGGCAAGCTGCGTTATAATGCCGACTTCCCCAAAGCGCAAATTCAAAACCCCGACGACGTCTTGATCCAAGTCGCCTACGCCGGCGTGTGTGGGACTGATCTACACATCATGGAAGTAATAATACAAAAATTTAATTTTTTTCTCACCCAAAATATGGTAATAATTGCATAAAAAATATCTCAGGGTCATTTTCCTTGCAAACCGGACGGTGACGTTGTCCTGGGCCATGAATTTTCCGGCCGGGTTGTTGCAATCGGCGCACAAGTCACAAACGTTAAAGTCGGCGATCAAGTTTCAGTAGATCCCAATCAGTAAGTCACATTTTCCCATTAATATTCATCATTTTCTACAAATTTTCACCCAAAAAAATAAATTTCAAGAGGTTGTATGGTCTGTGGTGATTGTCGTTATGGCAACGTACACTACTGTCGTGATGGCGGCCTTAACAACACAGTGGGCATCTATCGCAATGGCGGCTTCGCGCAATTTGTCGTCGTCCCCGACGTACAAGTCCACAAACTCCCTTCGGAATTATCCCTTATGCAAGGCGCACTCACCGAACCTTTATCCTGTATTGTCCACGGATGGGATAAACTGCAACCTATTCCTGTGGGTAAAAAAATATTGATCCTAGGCGCTGGTATTATCGGAAACCTATGGATTTCCATCCTGCAAGGTCAAGGCCATCGCAAGATTACCATGTCGGAGGTTAACAAAAGCCGCCTGGATCACATTCAGAAGTATTTCAGTGGTGTTGAATGTGTCACACCGGATCAATTGTTGAAGCGTGTTGATAATGAAGAGTCCTTTGATTTGGTTATTGATTGTTCTGGGAATGGGAAGGCCATCGAGCAGGGTGTCAGTGTGTTGAAAACTGGAGGTACCATGTGTATTTTTGGTGTTGCAAGTCCCGAAACTCGTATTAGGTAAAATATTAATTGAAAATTAATTTTAAATTATTTTATTAATTTTTAATTGATTCTTTTCGGTAGCATTGCACCTTATGAGTTGTTTGCGAAAGAGTTGACTATTATGGGTGTGAAAATCAATCCGTTTACGTTCCCCAAAGCGCTGGGTCTGATGCAATCGCTTTGCGATCAGTTTTTGGTTTATGAGAAACTAGGCATCAAAGTGTTCAAACTCTCGGAGTTTGAGAAAGCCATTGAGGATTTGAAGAAAGGTACCATTGCGAAAGCAATGTTCCACGTTGGTCTGTAATTGATTTTATTGGAATTTATGAATACTAATGGTTTATTGATGGAATACTTAAGGATTTCAAGTCAATTCGAGTGATGATGGGGATTTTGCACATTTGTATGCATTCTTCGTTAATGAGTAAACATTTATGCAATAAAAAGAATAAAAAATTAGGAAATTATAATGAAAATTATTGTTTTTTATTAGTGATAAGATGGCGCTAGGCACTTTTATAAATAAATAAGAAAAAAGGAGAATTTTGCATTTTTTCCTAAAAATTCGGCAATATAAACATAATTTAGCTCCGGTGACTAAAGTACTTTAGTTGTGACCGTGTTTAAAGTGCAATTTTTGTGCCTTCTTAAAAGTGGAAGTAAAAAACAATTTAAGTAATATAAAACACAATAAATAAACAACATATTGCACATTCCAATGCATCTTGGGCGATAAAACATAACTACATGAGCGTGAGCGGTGAGAGATGCGAGTGATTGATGAGAATTTGGCGCGCTTGCTGGCATTCTTCGTCAATGAGTAAAAATATACGCAATAAAAATATAAAAAATAAATAAGTCTTGTATATTCCCCATTTACGCACCAGCCATGGTCTCAATCAAAAGCGAAAAAAGTAAATGAAAATTCGAAAAATCAAACGCAATAGAAACCGAAACCCTCTGCTTTTCAAAGACATCAGGCGGCCATTTTGGTAAATGGGAAGCAGACGACCAGCGTCATATATCACGCCTCTTGCGGAAGAAAGGCGGTCATAAAATAAAATTCAAACTAACAGAAAACAAATCGAGATGAAATGTGAAATATGAAAGTGAAAAACAAAAAACTTCGATAACTTCTTTGATAGTCTTTGACACATGATAGGGTAGATGTTTTACCATGGACCTTTGAGGAATGGAATATCAAAATCGCCAGCGCCGCCTCCAAAGAATCTATGGTAGTGCGGTGAATTGTTACGCAGCGACATCTGCGCGAACGTGCGATTTAAATACTGCGGTACACCTATAATAAAAAACGCGGTTTAGAGGTTATAATAGCACATAAATCAGGTTAAAACATACCACGTGGATCACCATGCGACATATCATAAAACAGATTAGGTCTTTGCTGTGAGTAATCATCTGCAATACGCATGCGCAGTAAATACTGACAATTTTCCACTTTCAAACCATTCAGATGATTGATGCCTGATTGCGCAAATTCAGCACGAGCATAATAAAACAATAAAAATGATTTAAAACTAATGTTTTATTAATAAAATCCATATAATACTGGAAATTTAGTACGTAGGGATTTCAATTCATTTCAATACACTTACAACTAAAGTTAAGTATACTTATAAGTCAATATAAGTCAGAACTTATTCAAGTACATCAATTGCGATTCAGACAGTCTTGGCTCGTGTACGGCGGCGGCGGCTCGAGACTCATCACGTCCGTATAACTCGGCGGACACTCATCCCTCTCCCTATCTCTTGCTGTATTCGTATTCGCGTTCTGCTCACTGCCACGCCTTAAGATATCATCGCTCAGCACCAGCAGCGCATCATTCACCTCCGTCGTATCCACCTGACACACAATCCTCGCGCGATAGTTATAATTCCGCACGATGGACGCGTGACTCCGGCATTGAATGCGATGATTACAATCGTCGAGATATAATTGTTCAATGCGCGCTTCTCTACACCGCGCTTTCTTCGCCATCATGAATATTTTACTGAGTATCAGCAGTAGTAATAGCATCGAAAAGAACGTGGCTAGTATGCAGAGAGTGATGAAAATGTAGCGGCTGCCGTTTTGGCGAACGGGTTGAGTCATATTGTAAGGCACGTAGCTTTCTGGTTCTTCGTAGCCATCGGAGAGGATTTGACAACATGGCGGCGGGTAGGAGACGCTGCAGTTTAAGTCCAGGTGGCGGTCGCAGCACCACGCGGTTGGTATGCAGCGGCCGTTGTCGCATTGGAGTTTATCGACGCATGGGTCGCCTTTGCAGGTTTCGAGGCTTTCATCGGAACCATCACTGCAGTCGGGTTTTTTGTCGCAGACGTAATGGGGACTTATGCATGCTCCTCCAGATTTACACCTTGAAAAATATTAATTTTTAGGTGTAAATTTGTTCAATATTTCATAAATTACGATTAGAAATTTAAGAAAATTATTATTTTGACTGGAAAATTGAATTTTCATGACTTTATCACAAAATTTTATCAATATTCTAAGCTGCAAGTGATTAATCTTTTATTTAGCTACATTTTGATGTACTTTTGATGCATTTCTGACGACTGGTTCAAAAGTTACGAGCAAAAAACTTGTAAAGTTGGTGATTTGACCGAAAACACCGTATACTTCCCGGAAAAGTCTATTTTCGCAACGTTTTCACACATTTTCATTAGAAATTAATGGTTCCCGGCATAGAACTTCTCTTGAGGTATGTTTTGATATAAATTTCATCAATATTTGACAACTTTACACACTAATTACGATCAAAAATCTAAAAATGTGATTTTTCGATAGCAAAATCCGCAAAACTAACTAAAAAAGTAAATTTTCCCAATTTTCTCATTAAATTTCATTAAACTTTGAAGCTCCCTGTGATAAATCAATCTATTAGCTATATTTTGATACAAATTTGATCAATTTTGACAGCTTTTCACGCAAATTTCGATAAAAAATCCAAAAAAACTTATAATTTTGACTGCAAAACTTCAGAAAAATTAATTTTTCACAATTTTCTCATAAAATTTCATCAACATTTAAAGTTTCCTATGATAAATCATTCTATTAGCTATGTTTTAATATAAATTTTCAAAATATTTCACACCCCGTTCAAAAGTTATAAACAAAAACCTCAAAAAGTCGTTTATATCGCGATAAATATATAAAACTTCAAATTGCAACTTACTTAAACATTAACTCATTGCAGTATAAATTGGTCCTCTTACGTCCCGCATACCAATTACTCCCGGCTTCACTCTTGATTGCCAATTTTGGTTTGACCACAACATAGACAATCTCAAAGATCATGTACTTCATGCTGCCGCAGAAATACGTGCCGGCGTCTTCCTCTCGAAGCGGCGCGAATGTTTTAACAGCTCTATTCACTTCCTGTGTGGCTGGCAGTGCATTATTGAAATATGCAAACATTTGACTTGACTTCTTCTTAGCTAAAGTCTCCAAATCACTTTCATTCTTAAACCTTAAACAAAAATTAAGTAACTTCAAAGTAAATTTTGTTTTTTGTGTGGTTTTATGTTTTTATATTACTTGAAGCTCTGTGTGGCTTTGCCCCATGCAATCTGTTCATCGTAGGCTGTATTATCAGCACTGAAGAGGTCACAGCTCAGAGTAAGATTCTGCCCGGCTTGTTCCTGCACGCCGGAGTGTATCTGCGAGTAGGACTCGTCGATGACGCGTGAGATTTGCAATTTATTCCTGTCGCCTACAAAACCACATTTTATAAAAATCATTAAAATGTTAATATTCATATTTAGACTTACTTTGAGCATGATTATAACTAATGTGTAATATGCTTAGTATAAGAACAGAAACAGACACCCTCCTCATGATTTCGTGCGGTTTGAGACTTTCGTCAGTGATGTATTTCTATTCGTGCGTGCATTTTCTCTTCGTTCATCTACATCTTAATAAAACCATCACAAAGCCTTTCATTCGCGTCGCCCGACGCCATTTTTCTTAACCAGATCCGCGGGTGTAAGCTGTAAGCTCCCAAGAGATATCAACTCACAACACGCATGCGCTGCTTACTTAACTCGTCATTACAACCGCGCGAAATTCAAAAATAAAAATTCAAACATTGCTGCATAAGTTTATTAATTCATACACATACACATACACACATAAGCTAGATAAATATAAACACATCGAATATAAATATAAATATCTCTTAGTTTCGTTTCGGTACATCCTGTAGATTGGCATAACTCGGCGGTGGTTCCTCATGCACCACATCCTTGTAATCCGGCGGCGCATCCGCCTTGTCTTCATCAAGTAAATGCTCACGCATACTATCTTGTTGACGTTCATTCACCACGGTCTCTACTACGGGACGTGCCACAGCTGTGATAATCACAACCGGTGTACATTCGGGTACTTCCTCCAAAAGCGCAGGTCTAGACTCAGCGCGACCACTGCGATGTGCAATGAAAACGCACTTTAAAATCGCCATCATCACAATGAAAAACGACAGGCTGATTTTCGTCCAGCTGACTTCCCGTCGTGTGGTGTAAGTGGTGATTTCATAACTTGGCCGCGGTCTCTTGGGTACTTCATACTCGGGTATTTTGAAATTTTTCAACCAGGAATCATATATTTCCGTGCAACATGAGGGCTGCTCACGGGCTTTACAGGAAGTATCCTCGAGGAAATGATTGCAACACCATTCGTTTGGTATGCATCGACCATTGTTACATTTGCGTTTGAATGTGCATACATCCAGGCGTTCGCAGGTTGTGAAACTCTCATCGGATCCATCGATACAGTCCTTGATCCCATCACAGACGTATTCCGAACTTATACGTTCGCCAAACATACACCTGGAAGTTTTAAGTTGTGGTTATGTTAAAGTAGTGATGAAATAAGGTTAGGTTTACATACGTAAATTTGCGTTTTGACACGCTGGTGTATGATTCCTTGCGGATTTGGAGCAGGACAAGATCGCTTAAGTTGTATTTCTGGCTAACGCACGAATAAATATCCCAATCGTCGTCGTGCCTCACCGACCCGAAACTAATCACCGCCCGGTTGATTTCTTGTTTTATCACCGGTGGATGTTTACGAGTGTTATTACTCCATGTCAGATTGGCATCCGTGATGGTTGTATCAGCGCTGGATAGGTCACAACTCAGGGTGAGGTTCTCACCGGCTTGTGCGTATAGAAATAATTCCGGATGTGGGATGTTGGCGCCGTTGACGACGCGCGAGATTTGCAGCTTCGGACGCGCATGTTTTACGCCTTCTGGAGCAAAGTAAACAGTAGGCTAAAAATAGACGAGGACAGGGTGTGTCCTGCAGCAGACTAACCTTGTGTACGGCGAAGGTCTCCAAAGGGTAGGAAACACAATGTGAAGGCCACGAGTGAGATGCGAATGAAGGGCGGCATTGCAAATGCGCGGAGTGTGCAACAGACTGCGGTCGCACACTACGCCATTTGAATATGTAAACAAAAAGGTGACTTGAATGTTGCTAGGCAAGTGGGAGATTTGATTGTGTGGAAATAGATTTTCGTACGCATGTGGAAATGCTTGTTTGGGGATTAATTTAGCGAGTGATAATTTTCAGAGGAAAAGCATACACACAGTGAGTTGAGATAAATGGTTGGGTAAATAATGTTTGTGCGGATGGGTGAGGGAATTAATTTGGTTGAGATTAGATAATGTGGTGAAAAATGAAGTGGACTGTTGGTTTTGATAAAGTTTTGCTTGCATTTGATATGAGAATTTGCAGTTTTCGGTTTTTTAGTTTTTAGTTGAACAAAGTTACTTGATGCGCCATCTGGTGAGAAACTGTGAGATTAGTTGTCAGTAATTTGTGGATTTTCCCAGGAAAAATTGTTATTCATATGTTTTACGTCAAGATGGCGCTGTAGTATACTTTTATGAATGAATAAGAAAAGTTTTTGTAATTTTTACGAAAATTTCTTCGATTTAAACATGATTTAGCGCTCAGCCGTGACTAAAGTACTTTAGTCATGACCGTGATTAAAGTGAAATATCGTGAATTCGTGAAAAATTCATTTTAAGAAATAAATCCCATGTATATTCAACAAATATATTCAATATCAATATAAAACACAATAAATAAACAACATATTGCACATTCCAATGCATCTTGGGCGATAAAACATAACTACATGAGCGTGAGCGGTGAGAGATGCGAGTGATTGATGAGAATTTGGCGCGCTTGCTGGCATTCTTCGTCAATGAGTAAAAATATACGCAATAAAAATATAAAAAATAAATAAGGCTTGTATATTCCCCATTTACGCACCAGCCATGGTCTCAATCAAAAGCGAAAAAAGTAAATGAAAATTCGAAAAATCAAACGCAATAGAAACCGAAACCCTCTGCTTTTCAAAGACATCAGGCGGCCATTTTGGTAAATGGGAAGCAGACGACCAGCGTCATATATCACGCCTCTTTGGGGAAGAAAGGCGGTCATAAAATAAAATTCAAACTAACAGAAAACAAATCGAGATGAAATGTGAAATATGAAAGTGAAAACAAAAAACTTCGATAACTTCTTTGATAGTCTTTGACACATGATAGCGTAGATGTTTTTACCATGGACCTTTGAGGAATGGAATATCAAAATCGCCAGCGCCGCCGCCAAAGAATCTATGGTAGTGCGGTGAATTATTACGCAGCGACATCTGCGCGAACGTGCGATTTAAATACTGCGGTAAACCTATAATAAAAACGCGGTTAGAGGTTATAATAGCACATAAATCAGGTTAAAACATACCACGTGGATCACCATGCGACATATCATAAAACAGATTAGCTCTCTGCTGTGAGTAATCATCCGCGATACGCACGCGCAGTGGATACTGACAGTTTGCCAGTTTCATACCGTTCAGGTGATTGATGGCTGATTGCGCAAATTCAGCACGTGCATAACTAAAAAAAAACAAAATTAATAAAATAAATCAATATAAAACTAAAAATAAAAACACCTACCGCACGAAAGCAACGCCACGCGGCAATCCAGTGGTTTTATCACGCAGCAAACGATGTTGAATTATCTCCCCATACTGCCCAAACAGTCCAATCAACTGTTCGCCATTGAAGAACTTCGGCAGGTTACTAATATACAAATTAGCGTTCTTCGTCACCTGACTCGATGGTCGTGAATAAGACACCTTCAGTATTTTATTCCTATACTGCAAGCGATTGAATAACTCAATCGCCTTCGCCGCGCTCTCCTCACTGATGTACTTCACAAATCCATACCCATAGCTATACCCAGTCCTCGGGTGCTTCATAATCTTCACCGACTCCAGCTCACCAGCCAGCTTGAAGAGCATCATCATGTCGTAAACCGTCGCCGATTGCGGCAGGTAATTAATAATCAAATTAGTCTTGTCATATTCTCCATTATAATCCCTGAGCCATTCTCCTGGCTCAACTTCTCATTCATTTCGGGCTGATTCTGATTCATGATTGGATTCTGCAAGTGTTAGATCATAAATGCATCAGTTACAAACGCACCGCCAACGGAATACGCCACAAAACACAAAATGATAAATAAATAATCAAAAATATCACCGAAAGACATGAGTTTTATCTACTGACAAACACCCAGTGATAAATTTTGTATAAATTTGGAAATAATCATGGATACAAGTGAGGTTTGAGGTTAGATACGAAAACAAACTGTGGAAAATCAGAAAAAAACGCGAAATACTCACCGAATTGCTAGGAATTCACTCACAAATCTTTTTTAATTTTAATTAATAATATTTATTAGTGTTATGAGGGATGTGTGTGTTTTGAATTCGTGGAAAACCGTTTGTGATTTGAAATGCGCGTTGAAAAGTCGCGTGGATCGTGAGCCAGTGACGCATGCGCGGCGAACTCACGACTGATACCACATCAAACTTCTGTCAAGCACACAAACAGTTGTGATTATTCGCGTAACCATAACGCAAATAATAAATAAATAAATAAATCAATCACGTGCTGTTAATAACTTCTTTATTTTTAACATCGTAATAACATATTCAATCATTTCCGATGATTGAATCGATTTGAAATGGAAAAATATCTCCATACAATTGGTGAGTCGTTTTTACTTTCGATTAATTCATTAAAAAAAACATTAGCAATGAAATTAATGTATATCATACATAAAAATTGCCCTAGACATCCACCCGCGACGTATAACGTGACTTCAACCGGGAAATTCGTGCAATTTCCGGCGAAATCATCAAATTTTCTAGAAATAAATATAAGTTTAAGATATTAAGGCCATTGTATTGGACAATTATCGGATTCTTATCGATATAAACGTGTTTGGGCTAAAAAAACATTCAACTAAACTATGATTACTCCAATGGCATCATATAAATCCAAAGAAAACTCCCATAAAACAACAATTTTCGAGTCTAGACTAACCCTAAGCGTTAATAATTTAATCACTATCACTATTACTAGTCTTGCAACAAGTTAAAAGCACCAATTCGTATAAAATATAAATATAAATTTGGGATGATGAGAAAGAAATTGAAATTAATGCAATAAGTACGTAAAATTTCCATCCAGAGCTAAATCTAAATTTTGATTGTGAGCATATTGACTTAAATTTCAATTGAGCTAAGTATAAGTAAGAACTAATCACGTTCACCTTCGTCATTCAACATTCTCATTCTCATTGAAGTAGATCTTGGTGATGACAATATCCCCTGTGCTTAAAGTTTGTGTTTCCATTGATGTTTTACCCTCCTGGGGAATTTCCTCGCCTGGAATTGATTGGAAACCTGCACGTGCCTCAATAATCTTCTCATTTGTCGCTGTGCCATTCATGTGACAATTACAACTGCAACATTTCTCTTCCTGTGCCCCTGGTAATAACGACGCCGCGGATAAAATCGCTTCGAGTTTGTCAATTTTATCCATACGGTCGATTTTATTATCGCTTAGAATCGTGTCCACCATCTGCATGCTTTCAGTAAGAGAAGTAGGTTCGGAATTACGTGGGGATGTTGTGTTATCCGACTCTATGGAAGGATAATCATTATCATCCTCTGATGATGAGTCGTCTTCTTTACCTAAACTTTCTAATTTCTCGAGTTTTTTCGCTACTTTTGCGGAGGATTTTAATTTTTCTTTCTCTTCTTCAGTTAATTCAATGTATCTCAACAGTCGGACCTCACGATTTGATAATACAACTGATTTTGATGATTGACTCAACTTGGAGCGTAATTCTGCGACTTCTGTTTCGGTTTTTCTTTGTCTCTTCCTCAGTTTGACATTCTCTGGATTTATATGTAGGAAGATTTGCTCATCGCATAACTCCAGGAGTAACTTCCTGTTATTGTCGCTGATTTCTTTGATCATCGCCGGATAGAGATTCTCATGAATCAAACTCAATACATCCGCAGATGCATACAGTATCATTTCTCTTGACAAAGGTCTCCTACTCCAGTATTTCTGATCTCTACGATAGACATTCTTCAATTGTTCCTTCATAGGATTCACGAATGCTCCATACTGTTGACATAAAGCATTCAATGCAACAGATTTCGCTTTGTAGACGGGTTTGCGTGTCTCCTGATATGTCAACACCGCATGCGCGGCTTGCGTGTCAAAAACACAACTTAAATTAATCCCGAATTGTTGATTTAGGTTGACTGAATCATTCCGGCAGTCATGAATGATTTTCACCACATCCGGGCTTTCTAAGAGTCTCTTCAGTCCTTGATTGATCATAGCTGGACAACTGATCAAGTCAAAGATGTAGCTTTGTCTCTGGAAGGTCGCGATCTGCATCAGGGTGATTTGGCCCTTCACACCGAGGTTTATCCCTTCACAATCAAACGCTACGACGGTTTTATCTTCATCAAACGCGAAGATTTCTTCTGGTGGTTTATTAATTTTGTTTTTTATGGGTTTTTTAGGTTTCATGATGTCGTTAATCACCAATAGACATTCTTTTTCATTGCAGATGACTCTGGTGCTCTGGAAGATTTTATTCTTCCATGTTTCTTTATCAACTACACCTGGAGTGTTGTTGATTATTCCAGTTGTGGTTGGTGTTGATGATATTGGTTGATTTGTCAGTGTTTGATTGATGTTATTGAGCTGTTGATTGAGTAACTGCTTCTGATCACGGCCGGTGTTCTCCTGGAGGGTTTTAAGTACAAGATTATTGATGCGTTGCTTGAGTGATTGTTTTTCCAAGGGTTTGGATTCTTCTGTTGGTGGTGAGCCGAGTTTAAACTTTGGCACAAGCGGTTCTTTTTCTTTAGTTTCCTTAGGTTTTTCTTTTAGTTTATTCTCTTCTTCTTTCTTTTTCTGTTCTTTGATTTTTTCCAACTCTTGTTGTTGTTTCTCCTGCTCAGCTGCTTGAATCTTCGGTTGTTTGAGCCTGTCACTTATAGACATCTTCGCTGGTGAGCTGGGTGTTAAAGACGGAAGTGGTGACGTCGCCGGTGAGTTATTCCCGGAAACCGTTGGACTCACACTGTGATATTGCTTGGTTTTATCATCATCTGTTTGATTTACGATGTCATCTACAACCGGGACCACTTTTTCAACTTTTTCAACTGGTTTCTCTACCTTCTCAGCGGGTTTCTCAGGAGTAGTCACCTTTGGATGTTGTAATAACGTGACTAAATTCGCTTGTATATGAAAACTATCCGCGAACAAACGCAGGAAACTCGTGAGATGCTGCGGAGTGTTGAATAGATTCGACCAGCGTTCCTCTGGTAGTGTACAACTGACAACCTGAAACAGTTGTTCGACCAGTATGGGTCCTTTTACATCAATGCACTGCGCGAAGAAATCTAACAGGGATTGTGTTTGTTGTGGATCCACATCGACTTTCACGTCGAAATTCAGATGCGTGTTGGTTTTCGGCGCGAATGTTGCGAAATTCTTCAATACCACTGTTTCATTCTCATCATTAACCAGGAAACTCTCAGGGTTCTTGAGGAGGAACTCGCGGAACTCGTGGAAGTGCTGCCCGGAGACATGCCGCACCTCTGGGCTGGCTTGTGAACGATGCCCAAGGAGGCTGCGGATTGGCACCTCGGTGGAGTCGCCGTATTGTGAGAGTTTCTCGGAGAAATAATCCACGGCTTGTTTCGCATAGTCTTTAGACCCTAAAATATTAAATTTTAGTTTTTTTTTTGGTTAGATTATTGAGTTGATAGGATAATTACCGGAAGATTCTTTATTATTGTCCAAGTCAACATCGCTGACATTCACATAGTCGCCCTCAATGGCAAACAGCGAAGGATATTGCGCTAGGAATTTCTTGAGGCCACTCTGTGACCCGCCAGCAATCTGTCGCATCTCCTTGGTGAAGCCCTTGGAGCCGAACTGGCAGCTGAGGTCGTGCAATGTACGCGGCTCGCCTTTATCCAGCAGTCTCTCAAAGAAGAACAGCAGGGTCATGTTCCTCGCTTGCTCATATTGCATTGCTTCCATTGTCTCTTCTCTTCTCTTCTCTTCTTCCCTTCGATGTGTATATATAAAAATAATTACAAAACAGATCACAGCTGGTTTATTGCTTCTTCATGCTTCTTGAATGCATCAATTTCTATTGTGATATGTGTCTAAAATAAAATCATTTCTGGATGGAAACCGAAGAGAACCAAACGAAAGCATCGCGCTTCCCGTGGAGGTAGTGTGTATTCATCCACCTCATTCCATATTTAGGCACTTGGTGCGCACCATTTTCGGCCGCGGGGCGAAAATGTTACACAATCGCCGCCGGGGGCGAGTCACGCACGTCACTAACACGACTACACGGCGGCGGCGGCGGTGGCAGGCGGCGCGCGGTCCCGATGGCCGAATAATAATAATTCGTGCAAACGTCACAAGACGACGGCCGTCGCCATGTTTCTGCTGCGATTGCTTTCCACACCTACAACACACACACACACACGCAGAAAAACATAAATATACAGAGTGTATCAAACCAAAACCGGTATAAAACCTATTATTAATAATACACATACAGAAAAAAAATAGAAATCATAAGCAGGTGACCTTGATTATCGATGCGTACGAGTAATAATTACCCAAATACATAAAAACCCAACACGCCGCCATTTTATCTAGAAAATATTTATTCACGTAATGACTGTGTTGCAAATACGTTATTCTTCATGAATACTAACCTCCACGGGAATGTCACAATATTCATCTGATCATCATCATACACATAATTTAAACTTAGTTGGTAACGCATCTTACTTACACCTAACTTAAACTTGTAGGTTAGAGTTGAATACAGTATCCAATATTAAAGTCGTGCGCTTAAACGGTACGTAGAAAAATAATCGCTATCGTTAATAATATGTATGTAGGTTGTTTAAATATATCATCCTTACGTGTACACACTATATTTAAATATATATGGCAACTCTTGTTTGTCGAACTCAAACTTTATCCTAGAGAAAAAAATCGAAAATCAAAAAGCAAAAACATATGGAATGTGTTAAAATATGAATCTCCGCCGTGTCTGCCAGCGCCCTCTGCTTACAATATCTTAGGTTATGTTGTCATATATCACTATGCATTAGTATAATGAGTATTCTTGTCTGTTAGTCTTTTAGAGGATACTATCGACTGCACTCTGGATCTCATGCTGGTTATTCATCCCCGGTGCGTTTGTGGATTGGACTTCGTACTCTTCAGCGACGGTGCCATCATGACAGCTGTCGTCTTCTTCATAACAGATGGATTGCACCGCTGAGTCGACGCCATCTTGCACGTAAGTCACTTGATCCTGCTCGTAGATTATCTCTTGTGATAGTGAACTTGTGCCTTCTTCATCTTCATCATCGTCTTCTTCTTCTTCGTCGTCATCTTCGTCTATTTCCTCTACGTCATGGTGTACAATGTGTTTGATGACGATTTGTCCGTCTTCGTTTGATTCAATGTAGGAATCTTCGATGATTTCTTCTTGTTCGTATATTGTGAGGTCGTCCTGATGGACTACTTCTTCAACAACTTCTTCGTATTCTTCTTCATCTTCTTCTTGCTCTTCGAATTGTTCTTGTTCTTGCTCTTGCATATCCTGCTCTTGGATGTTTTCATTATCATTATCATGATCATTTTCTGTTTCTTCAGTTAATACTTCATCTTCTTCAATTTCTTCTTCGAAAATCTCCACCTCGGATTTTATCTCCTGTGCAGCCTCTGGTACTTCCTCCATATCTTCATCATCTTCACCTTCGTCATCATCGTCATCCTCATCATCATCCGACATTTCTTCAACTTCCTGCTCATCATCAATCTGCTCTTCTTCCTCCGCCTGTGAAACATTCTGCTCTTCATCTTCTTCAACTTCACCTTCATCTTCATCATCCTCATCATCATCTTCAACATCTTCACCCTCCTCACCATCACCATCATCTTCAGCCTCTTCAACTTCTTCACCTTCACCCTCACTCTCCGAACTACTCGACGAATTCGTGCTGCATTCCACCTGTTCAATCATACTCTCAAAATTCACATCTTCATTATTATCATTCATCTCAACTTCATTCTTCACCGGCGGTTTAATCTTCACTTTAAACTTAATCTTCTCTTCAGGCAAATCATCCTGCTCCTCATCTTCTTCATCTTCATAATCATTCCCTTGAACTTGTTCCTGTTTAATATTCATATTCATATTCATACTCTGCGTGTTCGGCGGGTTGTCCAACAACGACCAATCGAATTTAATATGAATCGCCATGTGTAGCTTCAACTTCGAACTCGCATTATGATACCTCCCACAAATCCTACAAATAAAATTCGACCCAAACCCTTTTCCATGCAGTAGAGTAGGATGCTCACTATTCAAATGTCGCTGTAGATCCGCATAGCTTTTATTCGTAGACAAACAAATCCCACACACAGTCGCGGCGACTTGTTTGTGACACCTTATATAATGCTGCCAGAGGTGTTTCTTCGCCGGCCAGTTCTTGTGACAGATATCACACACGGATGGATCGTTTGAGTTCACATAAACCGTGCGTTTACTGGAATTAATCAACTCTTCACTATGCGCATGCTTATTACCTTGACTCTTCGGCGTCATGGGAGACATAGAGAGGCCATTTTGTTTCGTTTGTGAATTCGTATTTGCATTACTATTTGAATTATTATTGCTCTTGTGTACATACGCGCCGACTAGATGCTTCTCAAGTATAGACTTCCCTTCATACTCATCTTTAATCCCCCCATCATCATCATCCACCTCCGATTCATCCTCAATATCACTCCTGTGCACTTGTTCTTCTTGTTTAAACTGAGGCAAACTCTCAGTCGGTGTGTATTTCTTCATACCTTTCGAGTGATGCATATCCACATGCGTCTGCAACTCCTGTTCGTTATTAAACACTTCCAGACAGACTTTACAAGCACGAAATACTCGCCCATGGGATTTATTCAAGTGATCATACGTCTTCCATTTTGATCCATAGTTCTTCCCACAAACAGTACAACTAGTCAGTGGTTGCAGCGCTTCTCTATGCACCATCCTCACGTGATCCCGCAGAATATGCTGGCTTTCAAACAGTTTTAAACACACACCACAACTCAGGGATAATATCTTCCTATGTAAAGACAAAATATGCATCTTTAGTTTGATTTTTGATGGTAAAATATCCCCGCAGAATTGACACACGAATGAATTCGCGTGGTCTTGTAAATGCGCCCTTAAAAGATCGTTATTTCTTAAAACATTACCACAATGTTGACAGTTCAGATGACTCCCTGGATGTGTGAATCTTATATGTGAGACAATCTCGCATTTTGATTGCACCTTCTCATCGCACATCTCGCATGAATATTCGGAGTGATAATTCACTAAATGCTTCGCCAGTGATTGCCGGTCTTTGAAAATCCTCGAACAAGACTTACATCTTGTTAGTAAATCTTTTTGTAGTCTTGGCCGACAGTTTTTCTTGTGTTTCTTGAGTAGTGTGCGTTTGTGGAACGCTTTGGAACATTTGGGGCATTTATATTCACCGTCATTAGTTGGCGGCGTGTAATTCGTGATGATATTTGTATAAATCGTCGAGGATGAGTCCAGTTCCTTCGGGGGAACAGTCGGCATCTTCAGGGAGGATAAATCACGCATTTCTGTATTCCTAGATTTATTTTTAGGAATATCCGTGTCATGCATTGGTTGTTGTTGAAGAGTAGTCTTCTTTGCTTCCATCTCAGCACGCATGAAACTCTGCCGTACTGATTGAAAGTCAAACGGATCGAATTTCTTCATCATGAAATCATCCTCTTCAAACTCGGATAACACTTCACCGTTTTTGATCTTTGGTGTAGCACTAGATGAAGATGATGAAGTCATAGCACTGCCCAAACTAATACTTCCGGCTTTCTGCGTGTGGATTTTGTTGAAATGCTGCAGGAGGTGATACTTTGATGCTGATGTCTTGTAACAAAACTGACATGTTACACTCGGGTGACCTTTATGTACCCGATTCACATGTTTCCATAAATGTGAGTTTCTTCCATAGCTTTTATTGCATAAATCGCAGTGGAATATTGAGTGTTCCGAGCGTTTGTGACTGCTGTATTCTTTGAAACTTTGGAGTGAAGATCCGCATTCAGTGCAGCTGTAAAATTTAGGCTCGCAGGATTCATTTGTGTCCATGAAATCAGACGGGTCGAATATCTTCCCGTCTTTTTTACAGTCAGCCAAGAGGAAATCATGTACCAGGATGTGATTTTCGAGGATTTTTGGTTGTCCTCGGCGTATTTGCATACTTGACACACGAAATATCCGATGATGCTGTGTGATTTCATGCAGGATTCAAGATGTTCTTGTAGCGTGTGTAATGAGGTGCCTATATGCAGGCATAATCCGCATGTGAGTTTCGCGTGTTGCGCATGGCGTACGCGCAGATGCGCGTAGAGATCGGTTTTGTTCGTGAGTGAGGCGGGGCATAGCGGGCAGACGTAACTGGCTGTCAGGGTAGGCGGGGCATCGTTTTCAGGAACTTTCATTTCTGCAAATCAAAAAATTAATTCATAATTTTTAAATTTAAATTTAAAGATATTATTAATATCCACTTACCAATACTTTCACGTTTTGTTTTCAAGTCGGTTATCTTGACTAATTCCGGTAACTTTTTCTTCTTCTCCGCGCTGGCAGTCTTCGGACTCTCCGGTGATTTCTCCTCCAACAACACATTCACATCAGAATTAAATTCCGGTTGAATATGTATGTTGGGTTGCATACTCGCTTGGAGATTCTGCAGGTTGGCATGCAGTGTACGCGTCATGCCTTCGGGTATCGGCTCGCTGCTCAGCACCTGCGCCATGTCAATACCATGCGTGTCGAACACGTGCTTCGCCAGCAACGTGCCTTTCGGAAACTGCTGGTCGCACAGCAGGCAGACCTGCGGTAATTGTTCCAGCTGCTTATTCACAATCACCGGCGCCATGTTTGTCTGTATCCGCCCGGTCATAGGCGTGGCCAATGGGAAAACTTGCGCGTGCTGCACATTGGGAGTAATCTGCGCATGCGTTGCTTGTACAACTGGTTGTCTACGTGCCGGCGGACGTTTTTTACGACGATTCGCACCATTTTCACCCGGGAATAATTCATTTAGGTTTAAACTAGGTTTAAACATTTTTGCGTTACGCCCATCGCCGCCATTATCGCCAAACAACGCTTCCAGTTTCCGTTTTGTACTTTTCCTCTCCTGGATTTCATTTATTATATCATTTACTTTATCATCAAAGTATAATTTATTCCTGATGGATGTTTTGGTCATACTCATCAGGTAATCGGAATTATTCGCGCGGTCTTCATCTTTTTCTTCTGCATCTGATGAGTCGTACTCGACGAGTTTGTCGTGTTGACGCGCCGCCAGGATTTCGTTCGCTTTTTCAATCTCCAGCGCGCAGGTGAGCAATTTACGCCGGTTTTCTTGCTTGGATGCAAAGTCTTCGCCTTCGTAGTGGAACGTGGCGAGTTTTTTACACCGCCATGTTTCAAACTGCGTGCATTCAGCGAGTAAATTCTCAGTGGTTGTGGATTTTTCACAAAATGATTTTTTTTGTTGATGTTGTAGAGGTTAAACTGAAGCAGGATTCGGTGATGTGGAAATTCTCTTCGAGGATTTTCAACGTTTCGAGTGATCGCTTGCGAAACGCGAAGAACGCGCAGATTTTTTCATTGCACGACGTGCACAGCGTGTCCGGCAGTAGTGATTCTTTCATCACCTAGAAAACAGCAGGAAAACAAATTGTGTTAGATAGGCAACTTATTCGACACAGTGTTTCGAAAATCTTGTGTGTAATTATTCTGTTTTTAATTTTTTTTTGTTTATTATTGTCAAATGGTTGTCATAGCAACGCAACGTGTGTGTATTGTATGTGTGTGTTTGCAGCGCATGTTGAATGATGTCGTACCTGCACGGGCAAACAAGTTTCGATCTTGCTCCGCAGCCCGTCGACGGCGAAGATGTCGACGCGCTGATTGGGGTGCGTTGTGATGGTGGCGCACAGCCGACAGAGGCGCTCCACCTCGCGCCTCGCGCCGCTGCTCGCTACCTCCGGCTGCGGCTCCATGACGCGCGCGCAGAACGAGTGGGTCTCTCCTAGGAGGCCCGCATCCGCGCCGATGCTCGATGCCACTCACACACACCAGCGGCGATGGATGATTTTTTTTATTTGCGTACACCCGCACACTGCGCACGCACACCTCTTCCTCAAGTTGCTGTTTAGCTGCTGCTGCTTCCAGAAGACTGCGTATGAATGCGGTTATTCGGGTGAAGGTCAGCGGGCGGCGTTCTGCGTTGCGAAAATATGGCGAGCGCTTCAGGCGGCCACCATCTTTCGCTCACCGGGTGTTCGGACGACGCGCACGCTACGACGCTGCGACGGTGCGGCCGGGACTGACTCAACGAGGCATGAGTGCGCCGAGCGCCCGAAGCCGCTGTCGGGCCGGACCGGTCGGCGCGGCGCAGCGCGCACGGCGGAGAGAGAGCGGCACGGGGCGGCGCTCGACGACGCGCACGCTGGGGTCGCGACGTAGAGACGCGCACGCGACGCGCAACCTGCACACACACCCGGAGGGACGCGGAGCGGCGACGGCGGCGAGCGGACTCGAAGAGCAGAAGCAGAAGAACATCCCAGCGCCGCACCAATCACACACTTTAACTATACACCACTAGATGTCACCCACACATCGATTCACATCACTATAGACAACACAACATACACCACAAATCAATAATCACCCACATCATCAGCTGTTTTTAAATTAAATTTAATCCAAAAATTTCAGTTAGTAATGAACGTGCCAGATAGTGACTCCGAAGATGAACTCCCCCCTGGTTGGGAGGAGCGCGTCACAGTCGACGGTAATGTATTCTACGCGAATCATTTAACAAAGGCGACGCAATGGACGCACCCACGCACCGGCATCAAAAAAGTCGTCAATGGCGAGCTGCCCTTCGGCTGGGAGCGCTGCGTGGACAAAAACACCGGTAAAGTCATCTACGTAGACCACGAAAACAAACGGACAACATATACAGACCCACGGCTTGCGTTCGCAATCGAAGAGAAAGATCATGTCAACGATTACCGGCAGAGGTTCGATGCGTCAAGCACCGCATTACAGGTAAACACAATTATAACATAGGCAACCATATTAACACCTCAACACTTTTTTAATTTTACTTAAATTAAATTCAATAGGTGCTTCACGGAAGAGATCTCAACAATAAACTGTGTGTAATCACAGGTGGCAACTGCGGAATTGGTCTTGAAACAGCCAAAAGTCTCTGTCGACATGGCTGTCATGTTATAATAGCTTGCAGGAACATGGAAGCAGGGCAAATGGCGCTGGAAGACATCCGAGGGTGTAAACCAGACGCAAAGTGTGACGTCGTCCAATTGGATCTCGCGTCACTCACTTCTGTGTCAAACTGCGGGGAGGAAATTCATCGTAGACTACTCCCTACTAATAGAAGCATCGATATGCTTATTCTAAACGCTGGAGTTTTTGGTCTTCCGTTTGAAAAATCCGATGATGGTTATGAGAAAACATTCGCCGTTAATCATTTAGGTCATTTTTATTTAACGCTGCTTTTAAAACCTTTGCTTAAGGTTGGCAGTCGTGTTGTTGTGCTCAGTTCGGAGAGTCATAGGTAGGCAACCCAACATACACCAAACACCTTCCATTTTGATTTATTGAAATATTTTAATTTTAGATTTGCTAATTTAACAGCGGATACTTTAAATCCCTCCACACTCTCAGTGGAATCATCGCAGTATTGGCACATGACAGCCTACAATAATTCAAAACTCTGCAACGTGTTATTCGCGCGTCAACTCGCGAAAAATCTACAAGATAAAGGTATATCTGTGTTTTCACTGCATCCAGGCAACATGGTATCGTCTGGACTCGCACGGAATTGGTGGTTGTACCGCATTGCATTCTTCCTGGTGCGGCCTTTCACTAAAAGCATGCAACAAGCAGCGAGTACAACTGTATTCTGCGCAACCGCAGTCGAACTACAAGGCACAACCGGTGTGTATTTTAATAATTGTTACCGGTGTCAAGAATCACAATCGGGACAATCCGATGTCATGGCTGTGAAACTCTGGAAAATCAGCTGTAAGATGATTGAGGATTCGCTTGGTGACCGCGCGAAAGGTTTGGATAATATAGAATTAATCAACGAGAAGATAGCAGACTGTCAAGATCAAGGTCACAACCAAGGTCAAAGTCATCGTGAGAGGGAAATATGCTGAATGCTAACACAATAAAAGGTAAAACGCTTAATTCGGCAGTCAATTTATTTAAAAATTCGTCAATTTGTTACTTATACAAATTCCAAATGGTGATAATACCATCCGCGCCACTCACCGCCATGATTTGACTCCCCCATTGCGGCACCACTTGTTCAGAGAACTGAATATCCGTCACGCATGCGTGGTTCTCAGTGAGCGCAGCGAGTAACCTCAGAGTCTTCCACGAGTAGATTCGTGTGCGTCCGTCGAATCCACCACACACCAATATCTTCCTGTCTTTACGCACGCGTACCACCTGACAACCCTCATTGGTCAGCGTCAATTCACACAGCGGTTTCATAGTCATCGTGCTTCTCTCCACGCCGAAGACTTGCAATACTCCACCAGCGCCACCTACCACACCTTTACCCGCAATGGAATCATAGGTGATTGAAATGATACATTCGTTGAATTTCGCGTGTGCGACGAGAACACCCGAGGTGAGATTCCAGAGAAATACATCGCCGGTTTCAAACCCGGCGAATATTAACTCTTCGTAGTCTTGGTGCAGTTGTGATGTGCGTGTGAAAAGCATGCCTACCTCCAAACACATTAATTGTCCTAATTGTTGAGGGTTTATTGCGTCGTGCAGACATGTCGGGATGTCTTTACATCCATGCGATGATTGGATTTGTAAACGTTGAAGTTGTGAGTGAGTTTTGAGGTCGTATATGTCAACGGCGGCGTTTTCCTGCGGTATGATAAGTTTGTGATTAGAGCGAAGGGTTTTGCAGAAACCGGAAGCGCATGGCAGCGTTGTTGTCTTCTCGTAGGTTAAGTCACTTGAGCGTTTGAAGATTGAGACTAGGCCTTGTTTTTCCTGGATTATCACTGCCTCTTGATAAGTGTGCACAGCCTGGATGGAAACACCCATTCCTTGTTTATAAATCAGTCTGTTACTCTGGAAATAATAAGACACGGAGATTAGAAAACAAGATGGCGGTAGGGTGTATGGTCAGGATGGCCGAGTGGTCTAAGGCGCTGCGTTCAGGTCGCAGTCCACTTCTGTGGGCGTGGGTTCGAATCCCACTTCTGACAATCTTTTTCTCTATTAATTTTTATTAATCTTACCTCTAGATCAAAAAAATACACCATTCCATTCTCTCCTGCTGCTAATAACAACGTCTTTTTAGGTTGCTCTGCCACCGCACCGTCAATCACAGATAACTTCTGTAGTTTACTATCAATCTCATCTTTATCTTCAGCATCACACTCAGGTTCCATAAAACACAGCGTGTGTAAATGTCCATAATCGGATTTGAAGCGGAAGAGCGGGTCCGGCGGCAGGACGGCCATCTTCTTGCGGCGCGGTTGCCCCGCCTCCCGGGATGTCGCCGTTTCCGGCTCCAGCTTGACCACGTGGGGGCGTTACTCTCGCACAGCACAAACAAACAAAACAAAACAATTACGCGTGTGGTGGGTGATGATTAAGCAGCTAATCGCAGGAATGTACACATATGTACATGTGCACGACAGTGTTGGAGGTTTGAACACGTTTATCACGTTGTGTTGACCAGAGATGCGATGTGCGAATGAACACACGCGTTGTCTGCGCTTGACATTTATCTAGGTCAACATTATCGCGAATCGCCAGCGAACGCACGCACGAAATGCACAGCGGTTCGCCAACAACAACAGCTGATTGTCGCATACGGTGGACATAACCGCATAACATACACAGTATATACACAACATATGCTTGTTTAATCGTTTAGAAAATCATTAATTATTGCATTTGTGAATAATTATTAGTGATTTTATTGATATCTTCATTAATTTATGGGTAAAAATAGTGATTTTGTAAAATTCCTGCTGAGTTTCTTTTGTTTGACTTGTTTTTTGTGTGTTTCTAGGTAGGCTACACGCATGTGCGCGCTCTGGTGGGAGTAAATGTGCCTGGGACGCAATGTGCCATGCGTCGCGACGCCTGCCCGCCTGCTGGGCGCTCTCCCAGACGTCAAACACGCCATCCTACATTTACACGCTACGCCTCGAGCTTAATCCTGCGTTCCTCCCTGGAAAAACCCACAAAATATCACAATAAACATGAAAAATCATAAGTTTTGAATACTTTTCCACTTCTCCTCCAATCCTGCAAAGTTTGCAGAGGAAACACGCACCACGTGAGTACAATTAATAATTAAACACAAAAACTTTTGTTTTTATCATAATATCACAGTGAAATAATAAAATATTATGATTTAAGAATGTGTTAAGGGTATAAATGTACGCGTAGAAGAATGCCGGCTGGCGGAGGCGGCGTTGGCGGGCCTCAATGCAGCTGACGCGTCCGCGCTTCTGGCTGCTCGGCGTGCTGGCGGCGCTCTATCTCGCCGGGGTGCTGTTCCTCTCGGCGCTGACGCTGCATGAACCTGCGTTCCGCCTCACTACCGGCGGTGTGGGCATCACTGGCACGCCAGGGGCGGCGAGGCATCATGAGGGTCCGAAAATCGGCCGTGGGCTGGAGCAGAAAATACTCATGTACAATCGGCTGCCGTTTGATCAGACGGTGAATAAACGCGTGGGCGGCGGGGCATTCCGCAGGAATCGCATTCAATGGTGTTCGGAATTGAAGTATATGCAACCACCGAGTGAGGAGTCGGTGGCGTTGGCGTCGTTTCCGGGCAGTGGCAACACGTGGTTGAGGTATTTACTGCAACAAGCCACAGGTAATTTAATCAACACCCTGTATATTTAAATAATTTGTTTGTTTTTTTTGTTTTGTGAATAATAAATTGTTTTTGCAGGTGTTCTAACCGGTAGCGTTTACAAAGATTACGGTTTGATGAAAAATGGTTTTCCGGCTGAGAGTGTCTCCAATGGCTCTGTATTGGTGGTAAAAACACACGAATGGGGCCCGATTGCACGCCGGCCGTTCAAGAAAGCTGTTTTGCTTGTACGCGCGCCATCTGCTGCCATTCAAGCGGAATTCAATCGGCAATCCGGCGGCCATGTTGGTTTTGCGTCGCCGGATAGGTATAGACGCACCAAGGGTAAATGTATGTTCTGAATATTTATATATTATAACCTCTCATAATAAATACATCAATATGATTGTCAATATTAATATTTAGATTGGCAGCAATTCGTGACGAATAAACTCGCCGCATGGAAGAAAACCAACATGGATTGGTTGAAGAACTTCAGCGGGCCGACGCACGTCATCTTCTACGAACAGCTGGTGGAAGACCCAGAACACACTCTACGGACTATTTTAGATTTCCTTGAATTCCCCATTGATAAGAAGCAGTTTGAGTGCGCCATATCACGTCAGGAAGGTATTTATCGTCGGAAGAAACGCGTGCTGAATTTCGATCCGTACAACAACGAGATGAAGCGCAAGATGAAGCTGGAGCAGGAAGTTGTATACGACGCCATTTATAAAATCGCTTCGCCAAGCAGATGATGGCCGGCCTAAGCGGCGGAGAATCTTTTTTCTCTCACACACGCAACGTATCACATCCACCCCATCCATTGATATCATTACAAAATGCCCCAATGTCTTCCCAACGAGGTAATTTTGCGTTTTGAACCAAATATTCATGGCCTAATTTACATTTTGCTGAAGTATTATTAAGAATCTCAACATGTGCAATATTTTCATGCGTTAACGGCTCAGTTTTGAGGTTATGTTGAAGTTTTACGGGTATTTTGATGCTGTAATGTAAGCGAATGGAAGCAAAGTTCCTTTTCTCTTCTAGTCAGAAACAAGTGGAACGAGTCTAGTCATAATTTTAGTTTAGCCAATTTTAGACACGAATTGTTTTAGGGATAATTTTAGAACAATGCGCGCTTGTTTATGTACTGCATAGTTGATGGTTAAAGTTTTGTGGCGAAATTTAAGCGGAAAAACCACCACACATTCTCCAGGACCAATTTATATCCATATAATAGACGTAAAAATGATCTAAATGCCCTAAATAACCAAATATTTTAAACGTAAACAAAAGCAGTAAAGTAAAAGTAAAATTATATGTGGACACATGAACATGAACAATATTCGCTGTTGAAACTATGTAATCGACGTTGTTTCGTACTTATACACACTGATAATGATAACGGATGGCTAATAAATACAATTTGTAGGTATTTAAAGCTTGAATGTTATAAATTTTCGCTGAAAAACGTCATTCATTTCGTTTATTTACGTCTTGTTTCGTATATTTGACGTTTAAAGTTGTATCACACGCGTTCAATCATTTTGTTTGTACATGTAACAATGTTATTCTTATGGCTATTGTATTGATGGATGATTGAAGCCTTGAACAATATCACAGTGTGTGACAGGCTTTATAAGTTGAGTGACCACGACATAACCTAAAAGTTTCACGTCAAATTCGTCGCAGTTCCGCTCGAAAATTATTTATTTTAATATCTGTAAATTGTAACTTTGAGCGCCCTTAAATTCAGAATGAGTGAGAAGGAAGTGAAAGACACCACTGACGGCGACCTAGCCGATTTACTCAGCAGTAATTTCAATTGATTATTTTAATATTCGTCATAAAAAAATCTCGCAATGAAACTGTTATGTAATTTTTAATTTTATTTTTATTTTCAAGGCACATTGGCCGATTTCTCCACCGCATCCGGGGACGCACCGAAACCCGACACAAACGACACCAAAAAAGAAGATGCCGTTGTGCCCGTTACCGGCGAAGGCGAAGAATGGTCGGATGATTTCATCCGACAGGCAGCGCAACAGTTTGAATCAAACATCGCTGCACTCCTGAGCGGCACCGGCGGCGATGCGGGCGAGGACGCATTAACGCCGGAGCAAGTCCAGGCGAGTTTCCAGCGCATGGCGGAAGCCGCACAGGCGGCGCTCACGAATCCAGGCATCGAAAACCCACAGAGCAATGAATTCGCCTCAACCATTTCACAGACAATTCAGGGTTTATCTCAGGGCGCGGAAAATCTGCAGAATCCGTTCAACGAAGCGGATATTATGAATATGTTTGGGAATTTGGGCGGACAGGGTGAACAAAACGCGTTTTACCGTTCATGCAAGGCATGATGCAGAGTCTGCTCAGTAAAGAAGTGCTGTATCCTAGTCTAAAGGATATCTTAAGCAAATATCCTGATTGGTTGAAGAATAACGAAGCTACGTTATCCGCAGAGGATAAAGAACGGTATATTAAGCAACAGGAGCTCATGCAGAAAGTCTGCGAAGAGTTGGAGGGTGAAAAAGATGAGGATTCCGCTGAGGTGAAGAAAGAACGCTTTGACAAGGTGTTGGCCCTCATGCAAACACTGCAGGATCATGGCCAACCACCAACTGATATTGTCGCTGACGCTGGGCCTACGGTACCTTTTGATCAGGCTGGCAATCCGGAGCAATGCTGCATAGTTTAATTATGTGTGTCAAAATATTAGTTATAGGTTAGTTTTTGTACATAACCTTGATTTGCAACTCTTTATAATGTTTATTTATTTATTAGGTAAACGTGATGCATCAATATTTGGGTATATTAAGGGCCACAAAGTGTTTCTTCGATTACATACGACTTTGCGGACCAATGACGACAAGATGGCAGCTCTGCTCTAAAATGGGCTGCGTTTTGACCGGCGTAAATTATAATTAACATTGGGCGGTTGTTTGCTTGAAATTATATTGTTGACTATTTGTGTTTGTATATTTACGTGGTCAAATGGTGGTGTCTACTGCGCGGGCTGTTGCAGCTGATTAGTTTTATTTGTGTAATATGCATTTTGAAACGATGCGGCGCGATGCGAATTTTATTACCAAAGTTTCGCGCTTGTTATTGTCGCACATTTAATGTGTTTTGTACATGCGAAATGAACCGAAACAAGAGAACGTGTTTCTATAATAATTTGCGAGTTTTTCATCTGTTTGTAAACCAATTTGATATTTTATTTCATTCATAGTTCATAGTGTATTTTGATTTATTCAAAATTTTAGTTCTAGTGGATTTTGTTTTGTCACCAGATTGGGATTTAACTGTTTTCAAATCTGGTTGCCACTAAATTCTTTCAAAACTCTTTGAAACTTTCCAGAAACACGTTTTTCTTTATTATTATAAGTTTTTACCGCGTTGTGTTTATTTAAACATTCAAATCGTGTTTGTTTCTACTGCTTTTCTGTTAATTTGTCTTTTGTTTTGTAACAACTTAGTAACTTTAACTTTTAACCTTCCAGTGATCTCTACGGACAAATCAAACAAATTGCAATCAAATTCAACTCGTCCTCGGCTCGAAAAGGTCGAAATTATCTAAATTCTTGTTAAACTCCAAAAAACTAACTCTTCACCATGGCGTTCAATAAGATGACCATTGACATGGTCAAAATCGCAGGCAAACGCGTTTTAATGAGGTATTTATTTAATTGTTTATAAATTTCTATCAAAATTAATTTGTTGGTATCAAAAACAGGGTGGATTTCAACGTGCCGATGAAAGACGGTAAAATCACCAATAACCAACGCATCGTTAAAGCTTTAGAGAGTATTAAACATGTCCTATCAAATGATGCAAAGTCACTTGTGCTGGTCACCAGATTGGGATTTAACTGTTTTCAAATCTGGTTGCCACTAAATTCTTTCAAAACTCTTTGAAACTCTTCAGAAACACGTTTTTCTTTAGTTTTATAAGTTTATAACGCGTTGTGTTTATTTAAACATTCAAATCGTGTTTGTTTCTAGTGTTTTTCTGTTAATTTGTCTTTAGTTTTGTAACAACTTAGTAACTTTAACTTTTAACCTTCCAGTGATCTCTACGGACAAATCAAACAAATTGCAATCAAATTTAACTCGTCCTCGGCTCGAAAAGGTCGAAATTATCAAAATTCTTGTTAATAAACTCCAAAAAAACTAACTCTTCACCATGGCGTTCAATAAGATGACCATCGACATGGTCAAAATCGCAGGCAAACGCGTTTTAATGAGGTATTTATTTAATTGTTTATAAATTTCTATCAAAAATTAATTTGTTGGTATCAAAAACAGGGTGGATTTCAACGTGCCGATGAAAGACGGTAAAATCACCAATAACCAACGCATCGTCAAAGCTTTAGAGAGTATTAAACATGTCCTATCAAATGATGCAAAGTCACTTGTGCTGATGTCCCATCTGGGAAGGCCTGATGGACAGCGAAACATGCAGTACACCATGGAACCTGTTGCTGTGGAGCTGGGAAAGTTGTTAGAGAGGTATAAGAAGAGGTTTGTGTGCTTTTGTCCTTTCTCACTGTGCTTGCCACTCACATTATACAGAAAAATAATCGAAAATTTCATTTTTATTCAAAAAAACAAAGGTAGTAATTCAAAAGTAAGTACAAAACAGTAAAATACTGGTGATTTGGTTGTTTATTGATGTAATTTTTGCTTTGGTTTTGGTATATTCTTTGTATTTTCTTTGTTGTTTAACCTTTTAACCTGGCGCACTTTGTACGCACGCTGTGACCCGCTGACACGCCGCTGACTTTAGCGATAATCACACTAAAGTATCGAACTTTAAACGCGTTTTCCCGCAAAATTATCCATTAACATTCATTTTATTTAAAAAATATTATTTTTAAACTTTATATTGATTTATATTTATTATTTAGGGATGTGCAGTTTTTACCGGATTGCGTCGGACCGGAAGTGGAGAGCGCTTGTAAAGATCCCAAACCAGGCTCCATTTTCCTTTTGGAAAATTTGCGTTTTCACGTAGAGGAAACCGGCAAAGGCGTTGGTGCAAACAATGAGAAAATAAAGGCTGATCCTGATAAAGTTAAGCAATTCAGGCAAAGTTTGCGTGCATTGGGGGATGTCTACATTAACGACGCTTTTGGTACTGCTCACAGGGCACATTCCAGTATGATGGGTCAGTACATAACCTTAAATTGATATATTTAAGTATTTAATTTATGTTTTTTAAATCACAGGCGATGGTTTTGAAGAGCGTGCTGCTGGATTCCTCCTGAAAAAAGAACTCGACTACTTTGCGAAAGCAATGGACAACCCGCAGCGGCCATTTTTAGCCATCCTAGGCGGCGCTAAAGTCGCTGACAAGATCCAACTCATCGAGAATCTCCTCGATAAAGTAGACGAGATGATCATTGGCGGCGGCATGTCCTACACCTTCCTAAAACAATCCAAAGGAATGAAGGTAAGTGCACGTTTTAATTTCAATTTGAATTTCAATTTGAATATCACTTTGGTTAATTTATTTAATTTATCATTGGCAAATTGGAAAATTTCACAAACATTATTTCCACTCTTGTCAAGTCAAGTTCAGTTTTGTTCAAGACGAAATGCACGTAGGACACCAATTCAACCCTAGACACATAATCGTGAACATGACGCTGTAGACAAACGTCAATAATCGACCGAAATCACGCGGTTTACATTCACCGCCGCCATTTTCTTCCTCAAGATTTTCTTTTTGTTGTCTTGTGAGTGTTGCGGCTAGTGCAGCGGACACAATCGAATCAACACTGTCACTCACCGCTGATAAACCAGACTCATTGAAGAACTTCTTCATTTTAGCACTGATTGCACTCTCGACTAATTCCACAGTGCGTTTGAGGCTTGAACCGGGTGAAATCGTTTGTTTTATCAAAGTTATTTCAGATTTACTTTTACGCGGACCTATTTTATTGGTATGTTCTTGGAAATCTTGTAGATCTTGTAAATTCGTCATGGATACAGTTGTTGTGGACTTATCAGACATCTCAGAATGTTTTTGATGCCAATGTTTACTCTGTAGCGATGATATTCTTGATTCAGTGTTCATTTTGAACAATGACCGGCGTATATCTTGTATCATCGGTGAATCCTTAGCTTTAGGCAACTGTAAATCATAATCTCTTGGACTATTCTTCAACTTTATCTTATTATCATTGATAGTTTTAATATTCTTCCGCATTTCATGACTCAACGTGAATGAAATCTCTTTGGAAGTCATAGGTAATATCGGTTTGGGATGTGAATCAGTTGCTTGGTCCATAACCTCAATATCCAGCTCTGATTGTTTTTCACTCACTGGTATTATTTGGATTTTGATCGGTTCGTTGATTTGTATTGAATTGGTTGTTGTTGCAACGTGTTTTACGCCTGAATGTGTTTCCAAAACACACTCAACACCTCGGGCGTATTCTATGGATAACAGCGGTTCTGTTGTGTATAATTCTTCTTCATTTTGATATTCTTTAACTGCATCCATGAAAGGTGTGAGTATATCATTTGATGAAACGCCCGGCGCGTTTGTTTGGCTCTCGATTTGTTTGATAACTTCGTCCATTTCATCGACAAAACGCTGTGTTTCTTCACCCAGCTGTGATTCTAATAGTTTGATGTTTTCTTGGTATTGGATTATTTCTTCAGGTGTTAGTTTTGATTGTATATTTTCTTTTACTGGTGGTTCTAGATTATCTATTCCAGATTCTGCGCATGAATTATACACACTTGCAACATCAACATCATCTTCGTTTTTATCTTCATTTTCTTGTAATTGTATCTTTGCAAGTATTTCACCCATCATTTTCTCTGTATTCGAAAAGCTTTTCCTGCCATCTCTATTGAGGGATCCTTCATGCACAGTTTGGAATCTTTCTTGACTGCTGCCAAGTGTAGAATTACTCTTTTTAGTATTTCCTAAGTATGCTCTTCCTTCACGGCGTGTTTCCGGTCGACTTATCACCTTTTTCGGTTCTAATACAACTACAGGTGTTGTAACTTCTCCTGAATGTGTGGATGGTACACTAAGGTCTTTAAGACTGGCGATTTCTAAAGATTCTCCTGAGGGATGTTCCAATGCTTGCCATTTGCACATCAACTGCGCTTGCATTTCATCGGAAACTGCGGATGCTTGACATTCCCGGTCACATTCACTTGGTAATGGCGGTGGTAGGATTGTTGTTGTTGCTTGGGTCTTTTTTAATTCACTACCGAGGATATTTAGTGAAGGTTGTTCTTTTTCTTTTTCTATTAAAACTGGAGGTAAAGTAAGAGTAAGTTTTGATGGTTTAGAGTTGGAAACTTCTACGGGTTTTAAAATTGGTTCACGGAGGGATTTTTCGATAGGTTTTTTGTTTTGATTTGATAGTTTTGAATTCTTTTGATTCAATTCCCTGCGCTTTTTTATTGCTGTTGTTTGGCCTTCCAGCGTGGATAAAATCCATTCCATTTGTTCTTGTAATCCTTTGATTACCATTTCTTTATTTTCAATCTAAAACAATAAAAAATTAACATTTTCCTTCCTTTTCTATGGAAAGTGACACTTTAATCATGGTCGTGACTAAAATACTTTAGTTACAGGGTGAAACTTGCGTCCGCGCATGATTAAAGTGTCATTTAGCTCATTTAACACTTAATTCTACTGTTTCTATAAAAAAATTAATTTAACCTTACTTTAGGATCCTCTACAACTTGTTTCAACTCCAATTCCATCCTTGAGATGATACTCTTAACCTCCAAAGGATCAATCACCTTATTCCCAACTTGTGTCCCATCCATTTGCACGCGTTTTGATTGCGGCGCCAATGGCGGCTGGTAACAAGTCCGAATCACATTCTTCCAAGTTGTTTCACCCATATTTTGTTTAGGTGTTGTAGGTGTAGACATTGTCGGTGTAACACCACGTCTCTGATGAGTATTACCCCCACCACTACCACCACCATAACCTAAAGATCGATTTACTCGTAAATCTGACTCCCTATCATTTGTTGGTCTCAACTGATTAGTTCCACTCTTTTTATTCTGTATATTACTTGGAGTAGTCATAATCGCCACTGTATACTCCCTCACAGGTTTATATTTACATCTTGAACCATCATCAATATCAAGATAGATATATTTAGATAAAATATCCTCTGGACTCTTTTCCTGGTGACTTTTAACCTCAAATCCACCATTTTCTGGTTGGAATTTATAATTATCATAAACCACAGTATGTACCATCATAACCATGTACTTCTGATGGGTTTTATTCGGATCCGCAATATATTTCTTCAATCTTCGCCTTGCATCCTTGGTACTCGCTTGTTTATAAAACTGCTGCTCTTGTTTCGCTGGTTTTATCTCTGAGAGTTTAATCGCTATGCGTTTCGAATGCGCTAAAATAGCTTCCTTTGCACTTGGAGGTTTCCTTGGATGTCCACGTTGTTCTCCCTGACTGCGATAGATTCCTGCACGTGTAGAACCATCACCTTTTGCTTGATTTTTCACTGGTGCTGGTGTATTGGGTACTACTTTAGGTGTTTTAGTTGTAAGTTGTGAGACATACAGCGGTGCTGCACCCGGCATCATATTATACATGGTTTTCGGCGATGTGACAAATTGTGCAGCGGACGGCACACGTTTCTCTTTGTCTTTATCCTCGAAGGCTCTGACGATGCTACTGGTGACATTCACCAGGGTTTCTATTGATGTAGGATTACCATTTACTAGTTTATAGAGTAATGTGTCTTCCAGGCGTTGATTACTACCGACTAGATGATCACGTCGTGGATATTCAGCTTTCAACGGTTCTAAATCTTTGAGTGTGATTTCATCCAGGATGTTATTCGCTGGCAGTGGTGAACTTTGACGCAATTCATATCGTGTAGGTGATTTTTGTGTGTGCATTATCACACTCCAATCCTGTTTACTATCACTGGTAAGTCTTACAACGTGCCCACCAGTGTAACTTTCCACTTTTGTCGTTTGTTGCACTTCATGAAAATTGGAACTTGCGAATTTTCGCGATAATTTTGTATTTTTATTCTCCATTCTTAATCCGGATGCAGTTGTGGATGCTTTTGATTGTGCTTGACGCATATTTTTACTTTTACTTTTACTAGATCTTAGTGATTTAGCACCTGGTGATGTTGGAGATACATTACTTGGTCCAAACCACGCTGCATCACTAAAGTTTTCTTTTGTGAAGGATTCATTGACTTTTTTCGTTTGTTTTGCGCGTTTTTGTAGAGGTGATACTGATTTCACAGCGGTGGCTGCGTCACATTTGCGTACAACTCGACGTTTTGATTGAAGATTCTTTGATTGTTTATTGGTTTCACGTGGGGATGGTGATGGAGACATTGTTGATCCATCTTGTTGATTTGGATTGAATTGGTTGTTGTTGCAACGTGTTTTACGCCTGAATGTGTTTCCAAAACACACTCAACACTTCGGGCGTATTCTATGGATAACAGCGGTTCTGTTGTGTATAATTCTTCTTCATTTTGATATTCTTTAACTGCATCCATGAAAGGTGTGAGTATATCATTTGAAGAAACACCCGGCGCGTTTGTTTGACTCTCGATTTGTTTAATAACTTCGTCCATTTCATCGACAAAACGCTGTGTTTCTTCACCCAGCTGGGATTCTAAGAGTTTAATGTTTTCTTGGTATTGAATTATTTCTTCAGGTGTTAGTTTTGATTGTATATTTTCTTTGACAGGAGGTTCTAGATTATCTATCCCAGATTCTGCACATGAATTATACACACTTGCAACATCAACATCATCTTCGTTTTTATCTTCATTTTCTTGTAATTGTATCTTTGCAAGTATTTCACCCATCATTTTCTCTGTATTCGAAAAACTTTTCCTGCCATCTCTATTCAGGGATCCTTCATGCACAGTTTGGAATCTTTCCTGGCTGCTGCCAAGTGTTGAATTACTTTTTTTAGTACATCCTAAGTATGTTCTGCCTTCACGGCGTGTTTCCGGTCGACTTATCACCTTTTTCGGTTCCAATACAACTACAGGTGTTGTAACTTCTCCTGAATGTGTGGATGGTACACTAAGGTCTTTAAGACTGGCGATTTCTAGGGATTCTCCTGAGGGATGTTCCAGTGCTTGCCATTTGCACATCAACTGCGCTTGCATTTCATCTGAAACTGCAGACGCTTGACATTCACGGTCACATTCACTTGGTAATGGCGGTGGTAGGATTGTTGTTGTTGCTTGGGTCTTTTTTAATTCACTACCGAGGATGTTTAGGGAAGGTTGTTCTTTTTCGATTAAAATTGGAGGTATAGTGAGAGTAAGTTTTGATGGTTTAGAGTTGGAAACATCTACGGGTTTTAAAATTGGTTCACGGAGGGATTTTTCGGTAGGTTTTTTGTTTTGATTCGATAACTTTGAATTCTTTTGATTCAGTTCTCTGCGCTTTTTTATCGCTGTTGTTTGACCTTCTAGCGTCGATAAAATCCATTCCATTTGTTCTTGCAATCCTTTGATAACCATTTCTTTATTTTCAATCTAAAACAATAACAAAATTACTTTTTTCACGGTTTTTAGACACATTAATAACAGTCGTGACTAAAGTACTTTAATCACAGGGTGAAACTTACGTCTGCGCATGATTAAAGAGTCATTTAGCGCACCTGATACATAATCTTACTAATTCTACATAAAATATTAATTTAACCTTACTTTAGGATCCTCTACGACTTGTTTCAACTCCAATTCCATTCTTGAGATGATACTCTTAACCTCCAAAGGATCTATCACTTTATTTCCTACTTGTGTCCCATCCATTTGCACGCGTTTTAATTGCGGCGCTAATGGCGGCTGGTAACAAGTCCGAATCACATTCTTCCACGTTGTTTCACCCATATTTTGTTTAGGCGTTGTAGGAGTGGACATTGTCGGTGTAACACCACGTCTCTGATGAGTATTACCCCCCCCACCACTACCACCATAACCTAAAGACCGGTTTACTCTTAACTCAGACTCCCTATCATTTGTTGGCCTCAACTGATTAGCTCCACTCTTTTTATTCTGTATATTACTTGGAGTAGTCATAATCGCCACTGTATACTCCCTCACAGGTTTATATTTACATCTTGAACAATCATCAATATCTAGATAGATATATTTAGATAAAATATCTTCTGGACTTTTTTCCTGGTGAGTTTTAACCTCAAATCCACCATTTTCGGATTGGTATTTATAATTATCATATACCACAGTATGTACCATCATAACCATGTACTTCTGATGGGTTTTATTCGGATCCGCAATATATTTCTTCAATCTTCTCCTTGCATCTTTGGTACTCGCTTGTTTATAAAACTGCTGCTCTTGTTTCGCCGGTTTTATCTCTGAGAGTTTAATCGCTATGCGTTTGGAATGTGCTAAGATGGCTTCTTTTGCACTTGGAGGTTTCCGTGGATGTCCACGTTGTTCCCCTTGACTGCGATAGATTCCTGCACGTGTGGAACCATCACCTTTCGCTTGATTCTTCACTGGTGCTGGTGTATTGGGTACTACTTTAGGTGTTTTAGTTGTAAGTTGTGAGACATACAGCGGTGCTGCCCCGGGCATCATATTATACATGGTTTTCGGCGATGTGACAAATTGTGCAGCGGACGGCACACGTTTCTCTTTGTCTTTATCCTCGAAGGCTCTGACGATGCTACTGGTGACATTCACCAGGGTTTCTATCGAAGTAGGATTACCATTTACTAGTTTATAGAGTAATGTGTCTTCCAGGCGTTGATTACTACCAACTAAATGATCACGTCGTGGATATTCAGCTTTCAACGGTTCTAAATCTTTGAGTGTAATTTCATCCAGGATGTTATTCGCTGGCAGTGGTGAACTTTGCCTTAACTCATATCTTGTAGGTGATTTTTGTGTGTGCATTATCACACTCCAATCCTGTTTACTATCACTGGTAAGTCTTACAACGTGCCCACCAGTGTAACTTTCAACTTTTGTCGTTTGTTGCACTTCATGAAAATTGGAACTTGCGAATTTTCGCGATAATTTTGTGTTTTTATTCTCCATTCTTAAACCTGATGCAGTTGTTGATGCTTTTGATTGTGCTTGACGCATATTTTTACTTTTACTTTTACTTGATTTTAGTGATTTAGCACCTGGTGATGTTGGGGATACATTACTGGGTCCAAACCACGCTGCATCACTAAAGTTTTCTTTTGTGAAGGATTCATTGACTTTTTTCGTTTGTTTTGCGCGTTTTTGTAGTGGTGATACTGATTTCACAGCGGTGGCTGCGTCACATTTGCGTACAACTCGACGTTTTGATTGGAGATTCTTTGATTGTTTATTGGTTTCACGTGGGGATGGTGATGGAGACATTGTTGATCCATCTTTGGATGCGTTTGATTTTGTTGTATGCACACGTCGTTTTAGGCGTTTATGTTGTTTATTTATACGATGCATCACTTCCTTTTCATCGTTATTACTGCTAAATTATTTAATATTTAGTTTTTTTTGTTTAAATTTTATTTGATTTTTATATTTACCTTGAAGTAGCATCTGTGTTTCTTTTCGAAGTTGTCCTTGATGATGTTTTTGTAAGTTTTTGGTTTGTTTTTGCCCATTTTTTAGTGTTTTTTGGTAAATTTACATCAACTTTATCATCTTGTGTTAACTCTTTTACTTCCTCCTCTTTTACATCAGGTAATAATGTGTTTTGTTTGTTTTTGTCTTCATTCTCAATCGTGACAATCGCAATTCGTTCATTTGAAGGTGTCTTCGTGCATTTGGCAGCGATATCATTGATATCACTAATTAAACACGTGTTTACCGTCATGGCTGCTGGTTCTTCTTCCTGTTTATCCCAATAGTTCTCATCTGGACGTGGTTCTGCAATGGCATTCTCGTTTTCGTTGATTTCGACAATACCAGGCAACTGCGGCATTGCAACTCGTTGTCGTTCGATTTCATACACACATCCACGCACTTTCATGCTGATTGTATCCAATCTTTCAATGCTTTGTCTTAGGATTTCACTCATTTCGTTGGTGAATGTGGTCAGTGTGCGGTTTGCAGTGCGTGCAAAGTGTTTATACGCCCCCAAGCGTTGTTTATTGAAAGGTGTTTCATTCTCTTGTTGTATTGAGACAACATCTTTCTTGGAAACGACGACATTTTGCGGTGCATCACCTTCTTCATTCACTTTTGTTGTATTTTGTGTGTGATGATTGTGATTGCTTTCGGCGGAGTTGTTACGCCGTTGTTCTGGTTCCGCAGACATTTTTCTCTTTGGTTTTATTCACTTTGGATCATTTCATTCGAGAACTTTGTGTTTGGTATTGAGTAAATTATTTAATATTCAGTGTATATGGTGTTTTGGAATATTTCGTGGTAGGTTTTTCTGTGCTCGATTTTGCAAATAAATTTTGACGTTTTTTTTCTAATAACACGTGCCAAATATCTAAATCAATGTCAGTGTTTTAAGGATAACTTGATTTTCATGTGTGTTTATATTGTTTAGATTGGTGATTCGTTATTTGACCCGAAAGGCGCTGAAATTGTCTGCCAGTTACTTGAGAAAGCTGAGGCTAAGAAGGTGAAGATTCATCTGCCTGTGGATTTTGTCACCGCTGATAAATTCGACGCTAATGCCAAAGTAGGCGCTGCTGATGTTGATAGTGGCATTCCGGATGGTACCATGGGTTTGGACATTGGGCCCAAGACTAGGCAACTGTTCCTCGAGCCGATTAACAGGGCTAAAGTCATTGTTTGGAATGGGTAAACACTTTTATTACTATATTTCATTATTTTATTAAATTTTATTATATTTATAGACCTGCTGGTGTCTTTGAGTTTGAAAACTTTGCCCAAGGCACAAAATGTCTGATGGACGGCGTCGTGGAGGCTACAACTCGTGGAGCAGTCACCATCATTGGCGGTGGTGATACAGCCACCTGCGCTGCGAAATGGGGCACAGAAGATAAAGTCTCACATGTTTCCACTGGCGGTGGTGCGTCTTTGGAACTTCTAGAAGGCAAAGTCCTACCAGGCGTGGCTGCGCTTTGCGATAAATAATGAAAATAATGAAGAGAAGAGTTAATCATATAAAATATTAAAGAAAATTGCATGTTTTAAAGATACAAGAGTAAAAAAACGTAACAGTTTAAAGATGGAGCCGTACAAGGTAAGATTATTTCGTTGTCAAGCTGAAATGAAACAAAATCGACCGTTTAATTTGATTTTATTTTACCTTTGTTATGTTTTATTACATACAATATTTATATGTTTTATTTTGTGTGGGTTTTATTATCATGCGATAGCAAAAACGTCATAAGTCGGGCATTATACAAGCGATTTTAATGTTTTCTTTAGGATTAGACTCAAAAGAAGTTGTTTAATCATCTAGGATGTTTTTATTCTTAAAATTTAGCTTAGAATGACTCTAAAAATCAAAAAATTCAAAAAATTTTTGGTTTGTTTTGAGTGTAAATTTGCCGCATCATGGCGCTGTAATCGCTCACCATTCACTTACATCCTGTTAGCCTTCACATTGACTTTTATTTTATCACACAGCTGACTCCTGACTCGCTGTTTATTCAGTATGACTCCGTACGCTGAACGCTAATCATTTCCTCGCGGCACGAACCAAACAAACAAACAGTTAAATACATGCCGTTAATCATTATCGCGCTCGCGCTGGTAAACGCCCAACGCTCCCAGAATCAATCAAAACCAATCTGTGATAAAATAAACCACACGTAAAAACATGCAGATTTCCATACAAGTTGAAGATAAAACCACCGCCAGCAATAGTGAAGCCGCCTCCAAACGCGCAACATGCGTCCGCCTTCGCAACGCACTCTGCAGACTCTCCTTAATCAACACGCTAACAATAATCATCCTGTTGAGCTTCGTTGTCTGCGCTGTTTATCTCTGCAAAACATACATCCGCAGTGTTCTCTACTGGTTGGAAAACCAGGACTCCACTGTGATTAGTCTTACGATAATCATACTCTTCACACTGGTTTCCTTACCCATCACAGTTGGGTATATTATTTTAGTGATGGCTGATGGTTACCTCTTTGGGATGTTTAATGGACTTATGTTGAGTATTATTGGAGCTAATACTGGTTTATGTATTGCGCATAACATTCTCAAGTTGGTGTCACATCACCATTCAATTGCACACATCCGAGAGAATGAAACTACTAAAGCCATCATGAGAGTCATCTCAGGCCCATTGTGTTTCAAAATTGTTCTGTGTGCAAGACTTACACCTATTCCTTTTGGGTTACAGAATACAATATTTGCTGTGAGTGTAAATTTGATATATTTTATTGTAATTTAGGATAAATTTAATATTTTGCTTGATTTTTAGCTGAGTAATGTGAATACGAAGATATATCACATTGCTTCATTCTTTGGATTGTTGCCAGCACAGTTGTTGGCTGTTTATGTGGGGACAACAGTGAGATCCATGCAGGATGTCATAGAGAATAGGAGTATTTCAACAGGAGCTTATGTTCTTTTATTAGTACAAGTATTTTATCACTAAACTTAAATTTCTGTGTGATTTTTATTAATATTTATGTTTTAGTTGGTAATGGGTGCGTCGTTGATATGGATAGTCGGGTCAAAAGCCCGTAAAGAGTTATTTAAAGCCCTCTCGGAAGGTGAAGGCAAGATGCAGACCAAGTCTGGTAACTTAGGAATTGTTTAAATGTGTTAAAACGAACCATATCGAAGGAAATGTTGGTGGAAACATGGAAAAACAGTAAGAATGGTCTATTGTAAGTAGTTGTACATATGTTTTGATATTATTTATTGCAAATTTATATATTTTTTGTATTTTGTGTTTGTTTTGTTTTGTTTTTGTTAATATTTGTGATATTGTTTGTTTTAGTCTCGTTTTGTTTGTCCCTTCCTCCACACGTCACCCCACTGAGATGTATTTATTGCGTGTGTTGTGTGCGTTTTGTGTGTTTGTGCCTCGTTCACTGTTTTCATCATGTTTTCCACGCATTTTCTTTCGATTTTGGTTTGTAATCGAACGAACTTGACTGTTGATAGCGTCTAGTGGAGTATTTTTTTATACGAGATGCCAAAAATGTACATAAATATATTTGTAAGTATAAACGAGTACAATATTCATTCCAGATTGTGTAAATAATTATAGAAATGATAATATAAATTGGTTTTATATGTATATGGTTATTTTTTGTAGAAAAATTCAACATTTTCAGATTTAAGGTGTCAAATTTTATTATAGCTGGTTTAATTGTGCACTTAGATCCGTTTTATTTTATATTTGCATTAAATTTATAATGCAAATATTGGATTTTATTGTAAATATTTACATAAATGTTTTAAAGTTATTTATTTCAGAAAAGTGCATTGCAGCGGCATCTACGTTGAAGTTTCTGAGTTGTTTGTAAAAATTGCTATTCATTTAGATTGGGTGGTGCATGCGCAGTTTTGTGTACGTGTGACACACGGACACGACCATTTAAGTGCGTGACAATTCACTGACTCATATGCAATCGCTCACTGCCTCATATGCACGCCAAACTTTTTGTAACACTTTGTAGTTTCTTGAGGTACAATAAAGAATCTTCAGATGGCGCAACGATGCATGTTTTAACTAAACATATTCCTGCGAGTGAAAGTCGGCGTGCAGTTGTTGTGTAGCCGGCACGCAATTCTAACTTCGTGCGATAAGTAATATTACTTAAATGAGTATTCGCGTTTCTCGTGTTGTGAATTCGGTGTATCGCGTTATATTTGATTGAATTTGGTGTTAATTGTCGTGTGTGGTTCTTCGCTAAATATTTATCGCGTGTGTAATCTCCGGGACTCGTTATTTTGTGTGTTTATTACATTTTCGCGTTTATTCGGGATCGGTTGCCGTCGGACGCCGGCCGGCCATGTTGTGTGATTGTAAATAATATTTTGGACTTGTGCGAGCCATTTGTGTCTTCAGCAGAATTCGATGGGCAACTGTTGTACCTGGTAAATATTATTATTTAAATAATTATGATGAATAAGACGATATTTATGGCAGACTTTGGGTTCCGCCGGAACTAATTTCAACATCATCTGAAATGGTGTAACTAATATTTTGTTTCTTGTTTATTTCAGTATCTACTCGCATATGATTTGCGGTGTTCGATACACTGGTAAGTAAATTTTACATCATTCATAGTATCTGTTTTCCGGTTTTACTGTTTTCCTGCAATTAGAGAATGGATATTAAATTTTATTGTGTTATTAATTTCATAATTTAAAAGTCCGGGACTTCTATTTGTAGCATTCATTCGAGTAATATGGCTTATTTTTATATTTATTGACAATCGTGGCCACGACAATAGTTTTGTATACAATGCTGTTATCGGGGATTCGATATAAACAACATTTTTATCGCATGTGTCCCGCGCGCCGAGTCTTCACGCTGCATCAACTTGCTGCATGCAGCATATTCTAGTTTAGGATAGATCGCATGTATTCTGCCTATTGCAATTCGCGCATTAGATCGCGTGTCATCGACGCGCTATGCGCGTTTGGGCAACAGGTAGTCTTATCATGAATTGTTGCGATCGTGTTTGCTTGGCTGAGGTACCATATGTAATATTTCAATACTTTGTCTTATAGAGAATATCTCATAAATTAATAATTTTCAATCAGTTCCTTTTTACCGCTTATAGAATATATATTCCCAATTGAACCCTACGAAATTTTATTATTTTCAATTCTTATCTTATAGTCCTGAATTAATAAATTTCGATTTTTAGCACTTTCAGTCACGTTTTTTGCCCTTTCACCCCGCAAAATTTATTTTATGTTCTTAGAGAATTTTCCAATCTTTTATAATAGGTAGTCATTCCACTAGCCGATATCTCTTTTAGTTTAGAAGATATTTGCAACCGAAAATTATATCAAAAATGATGCAGAAAATCTGGCAATGTTTCATCATAAGAAATTAGAATTTTACAAATTAAATTTTAATATTTCATTAGTTTTAATAATCTTAATTGCCGGACCACTATCTGCATCATTCCGAGATGTCACTAGCATGAACTAAAAATCATAAAATAGAATTGTTTTGTTTATTTCTATTTTTATCAGCAAACGTGGATATTCGGCACGAGAATTGTGTTTGTTTTGAACACAATTCACTCTTTCTTATCGCTTAGTCGCCGCGCGGAATGCAGCGCATGAGATTTCAGAGTATCGTCGTTACAATCCCCTCACCCCGCATGCCGCATATTCTAGTTTAGTTAGATCGCAGGTATTGTGCCTATTGCAATCCGTCGTGTGTCATCGACGCACCGGCTTTGTGTATCTATTGCAAGTCGCACACAAGGTCGCGTGCCATCGCGCAATATGGCTTTGCGCATCTATTATTGCAATTCGCGTATAAGGTCGCGTGTCATCGACGCGCTTTGCGCATTTGGGCAACAGGTAGTCTTATCATGAATTGTTGCGATCGTGTTTGCTTGTCTGAGGTACCGCATGTAGTATTTCAATATTTTGTCTTATAGAGAATATCACATAAATTAATAATTTTCAATCAGTCTCTTTTTACCGCTTATATATATTCCCAATTGAACGAATATTAATTATTTTTAATTCTTATCTTTTAGTCCTGAATTGATAAATTTCAATTTTTAGCACTTTCAGTCTGATTTTTAGACCTTTCACCTCGCAATATTTAATTATTTTATGTTCTTGTCTAATAGAGAATTTTTCAATCTTTTGTAATATTTATTCCGCTAGCCGCTATCTCTTTTAGAAGATATTTGCAACCGAAAATTATAGAAAAAAAATGATGCAAAAAATCTGGCAATTTTTCATCATATGAAATTAGAATTTCACAAATTAATTTTTAATATTTCATTAGTTTTAATAATCTTAATTGCCGGACTACTATCTGCATCATTCAGAGATGTCACTAGCATGAACGAAAAATCATAAAATAGAATTGTTTTGTTTATTTCTATTTTTATCAGCAAACGTGAATATTCGGCACGAGAATTGTGTTTGTTTTGAACACAATTCACACTTTCTTATCGCTAAGTCGCCGCGCGGAATGCAGCGCATGAGATTTCAGTGTCGTCGTTGCAATCCCCTCACCCCGCATGCAGCATATTCAGTTTAGTTAGATCGCAGGTATTATGCCTATTGCAATCCGTCGCGTGTCATTGACGCACCGGCTTTGCGCATCTATTGCTTTTACCTGCACAAGGTCGCATGCCGCAGGCATATACGAGTAGCGCTTATCGTGAACTGCCGCGTCGTTGCTTGTTTGGCTTCGGGGTTCGTGCTATCGTAGCCAGTTTCGTGTCGGTCTCCGGTTCGTCGTTAAGATGCGTTTCTGCCAGTTGCAACTAGCGGCAATAGTAACCTGTTAATAATTATTTGCGCGTTTAATGTCCATAAATGTTTTTTTTGCTCTCGTTTGATATTTATATTCCAAATTACAAGAATGCTACGGTTTTATTGTCGGTTATTGTGTGTCGTTGTCGGTCGCTGGATAAATCGGCAACATATTCCTGCGATGTTGCTTTCCGTCCCTTCGTGCTTGAGTAAGTTACTTTTATCTGACCATTGCAATACTCAGCACAGAATGTTTGTTTTCTCCGATGTGTGAATATAATATTATTATATTGTATGCAATGATTTTATTTTAACTTATGTTTTCTTTTAATTACAGTGCTTGCCGTACCCGCGCAATCCGATGAGCGCTGAATTGGTAAGTTTATAATTAAATTATATTATTACGTCACATGTTTTATTACCTCATACCTGCGTGTTGCAATAGCCCGCGAATTAAGGGTGCCATGTCAATTGTACTTGCGGGTAATAGGATATAAATTGAAGGAAACGAAAATATTGGCAATTTTTTCGCGTTTTTCAAAACACGCGGTGGAAAACAGGAAGTATCTCGGGAACCCTTTATCATATGTTCTGTATCACCCTGTAATAAAATTTATTGCCAGAAAATTCCGTAACGCGAGTTATATTGAAAGTTGTGTGTGTGCGCCGTAGTACTCATTGCGCTAGGAATAGTAGTTTTATTGTTATAACGCGCGAACGCGGTGTCACAGTAAATTCGAAATTATATTCCCTGATGCAGAATTTATTTCTGTATCACCTGTATTCAACTTTTATTGCCAGAAGACCGTAACGCAAGTTATATTGAAAGTTGTGTGTGCGCGTCGTAATACTGTTGCGCTAGGAATTGTAGTTTTTATTATTGGTTTTCTTGCCCTTGAACGCGGTGTCACAGTTAATTCGAAATTATGTTCCTGATGCAGGGGAATTTATTCCTGTATCACCCTGTATTGAGAACTTTATTGTCAGAAAATTCCGTAACGCGGGTTATTTTGAAAGTTGTGTGTGCGCGTCGTAGTACTCATTGCGCTAGGAATGGTAGTTTTATTATTATAACGCGCGGAAACGCGGTGTCACAGTAAATTCAGAAATTATGTTCCCTGATGCAAGAATTTATTCCTGTATCACCCTGTATTGGTGTGTCAGAAAATTCCGTAACGCGGTTATTTTGAAAGTTATTATTGCGCGTCGTAGTACTCATTGCGCTAGGAATGGTAGTTTATTATTATAACGCGCGAACGCGGTGTCTGATTAATTCGAAATTATGTTCCCTGATGCAGAATTTATTCCTGTATCTGTATTGAACACATTGTCAGAAAATTCCGTAACGCGAGTTATATTGAAAGTTGTGTGTGCGCGTCGTACTCATTGCACTTTAGGAATTGTAGTTTATTATTATAACGCGCGAACGCAGTGTCACGGATTAATTCAATTATGTTCCCTGATGCAGGAATTTATTCCTGTATCACCCTGTATTGAACTTTATTGTCAGAAGAATTCCGTAACGCAGGTTATATTGAAAGTTATTGTGCGCGTCGTAATACTTTCATTGCGCTAGGAATTGTAGTTTTATTATTATAACGCGCGAACGCGGTGTCACAGTTAATTCGAAATTATGTTCCCTGATGCAGAATTTATTCCTGTATCACCCTGTATTGAACTTTATTGTCAGAAAATTCCGTAACGCGAGTTATATTGAAAGTTGTGTGTGCGCGTCGTAATACTCATTGCGCTAGGAATTGTAGTTTTATTATTATAACGCGCGAACCCGGTGTCACAGTCAATTCAGAATTATGTTTCCCTGATGCAAATTTATTCCTGTATCACCCTCTTATTGAACTTTGTCGAAAATTCCGTAACGCGAGTTATATTGAGGTTTATTATTGTGCGCGTCGTAATACTCATTGCTTCAGGAATTGTAGTTTATTATTATAACAGCGCGAACGCGGTGTCACGGTCAATTCGAAGTATGTTCCTGATGCGGGAATTTTATTCCTGTATCACCCTGTATTGAACTTTATTGTCAGAAATTCGTAACGCAGGTTATATTGAAAGTTATTGTGTGCGCGTCGTAATACTCATTGCGCTAGGAATTGTAGTTTATTATTATAACGCGCGAACGCGGTGTCCTGGATTAATTCCGAAATTATGTTTGATGCGATTTATTCCTGTATCACCCTGTATTGAACTTTTATTGTCAGAGAAAATTCCGTAACGCGAGGTTATATTGAAAGTTGTGTGTGCGCGTCATCTCATTGCGCTAGGGAATTGTAGTTTTATTGTATTATAACGCGCGAACGCGGTGTCACGGATTAATTCGAAATTATGTTCTGATGCAAGAATTTATTCCTGTATCACCCTGTATTGAACTTTATTGTCAGAAAATTCCGGCGGCGCGGTTATGTTAGAAAGTTGTGTGTTGCGCGCGTCATCGGTACTCATTGCGCTAGGAATTGTAGTTTTATTATTATAACGCGCGAACGCGGTGTCACGGATTAATTCGAGTATGTTCCTGATGCGGGAATTTATTCCTGTGAATCACCTGGCTATTCAGACTTTATTGTCAGAAAGTTCCGTAACGCGAGGTTATATTGAAAGTTGTGTGCGCGTCGTAATACTCATTGCGCTAGGGTGTAGTTTTATTATTATAACGCAGCGCGAACGCGGTGTCTGGATTAATTCGAAATTATGTTCCCTGATGCAGGGGTGTTATTCCTGTATCACCCTGTATTGAACTTTATTGTCAGAAAATTCCGTAACGCGAGTTATTTTGAAAGTTGTGTGTGCGCGTCGTAGTACTCATTGCGCTAGGAATGGTAGTTTTATTATTATAACCTTTGCGAACGCAGTGTCACAGTTAATTCGAAATTATGTTCCCTGATGCAGAATTTATTCCTGTATCACCCTGTATTGAACTTTATTGTCAGAAAATTCCGTAACGCGAGTTATATTGAAAGTTGTGTGTGCGCGTCGTAGTACTCATTGCGCTAGGAATTGTAGTTTTATTATTATAACGCGCGAACGCGGTGTCACAGTTAATTCGAAATTATGTTCCCTGATGCAGAATTTATTCCTGTATCACCCTGGTGAACTTTATTGTCAGAAAGGAATTCCGTAACGCGAAGGTTATGTTGAGTTATTATTATTGCGCGTCGTAATACTCATTGCGCTAGGAATTGTAGTTTTATTATTATAACGCGCGAACGCGGTGTCACAGTTAATTCGAAATTATGTTCCCTGATGCAGAATTTATTCCTGTATCACCCTGTATTGAACTTTATTGTCAGAAAATTCCGTAACGCGAGTTATATTGAAAGTTGTGTGTGCGCGTCGTAGTACTCATTGCGCTAGGAATTGTAGTTTTATTATTATAACGCGCGAACGCGGTGTCACAGTAAATTCGAAATTATGTTCCCTGATGATGCAGAATTTATTTCTGTATCCTGTGGTAAACTTTATTGCTGAAAGTTCCGTAGCGCGAGGTTATATTGAAAGTTGTGTGTGCGCGTCGTATTACTTACTCATTTGCGCCCAGGAATTGTAGTTTTATTATTATAACGCGCGAACGCGGTGTCACAGTTAATTCGAAATTATGTTCCCTGATGCAGAATTTATTTCTGTATCACCCTGTATTAAACTTTATTGCCAGAAAATTCCGTAACGCGAGTTATATTGAAAGTTGTGTGTGCGCGTCATGTACTCATTGCGCTAGGAATTGTGGTTTATTAACCATAACGCGCGAACGCGTGTCACAGTTAATTCGAAATTATGTTCCTGATGCAGAATTTATTCACGTATCCTTACTGTATTAAACTTTATTGTCAGAAAATTCCGTAACGCGAGTTATATTGAAAGTTGTGTGTGCGCGTCGTAATACTCATTGCGCTAGGAATTGTAGTTTTATTATTATAACGCGCGAACGCGGTGTCACAGTTAATTCGAAATTATGTTCCCTGATGCAGAATTTATTTTCTTTATCACCCATATGTCGATAAACTTTATTTGTGCCAGAAATTCCGTAACGCGAGGTTATATTGTAAGTTGTGCTGGCGTCGTAATACTCATTGCGCTGGGAATTGTAGTTTTGATATTATAACCTTGCGAACGCGGTGTCACAGTTAATTCGAAATTATGTTCCCTGATGCAGAATTTATTTCTGTATCACCCTGTATTAAACTTTATTGCCAGAAAATTCCGTAACGCGAGTTATATTGAAAGTTGTGTGTGCGCGTCGTAATACTCATTGCGCTAGGAATTGTAGTTTTATTATTATAACGCGCGAACGCGGTGTCACAGTTAATTCGAAATTATGTTCCCTGATGCAGAATTTATTTCTGTATCACCCTGTATTAAACTTTATGCCAGAAAATTCCGTAACGCGAGGTTATATTGAGAGTTGTGTGCGCGTACTCATTGCGCTAGGGTGTGGTTTATTATTATAACGCGCGAACGCGGTGTCACAGTTAATTCGAAATTATGTTCCTGATGCAGGGAATTTGTTCCTGTATCACCCTGTATTGAACTTTTGTCAGAATTCCGTAACGCGAGTTATATTGAAAGTTGTGTGTGCGCGTCGTAATACTCATTGCGCTAAGGAATTGTAGTTTATTATTACTTAACGCGCAGACGCGGTGTCTGGTTAATTCGAAATTATGTTCCTGATGCGAATTTATTTCTGTATCACCCTGTGATAAACTTTATTTGCCAAGAAAATTCCGTAACCGCGAGTTATATTGAAAGTTGTGTGTGCGCGTCTGATACTCTTTGCGCTAGGAATTGTAGTTTTATTATTATAGCGCGCGAACGCGGTGTCACGGATTAATTCGAAATTATGTTCCCTGATGCAGGAAATTTTATTTCTGTGTATCACCCTGGTATTAAACTTTATTGCCAGAAAATTCCGTAACGCGAGAGAGTTATATTGAAAGTTGTGTGTGCGCGTCGTAATACTCATTGCGCTAGGGTGTAGTTTTATTATTATAACGCGCCGAATTGCCAGTGTCACGGATTAATTCGAAGTATGTTCCCTGATGCAGGAGATTTATTTCTGTATCACCCTGTATTAAACTTTATTGCCAGGAAATTCCGTAACGCGAGTTATATTGAAAGTTGTGTGTGCGCGTCGTAATACTCATTGCGCTAGGAATTGTAGTTTTATTATTGCGCGCGAACGCAGTGTCACAGTTAATTCGAAATTATGTTCCCTGATGCAGAATTTATTTCTGTATCACCCTGTATTAAACTTTATTGCCAGAAAATTCCGTAACGCGAGTTATATTGAAAGTTGTGTGTGCGCGTCGTAGTACTCATTGCGCTAGGAATTGTAGTTTTATTATTATAACGCGCGAACGCGGTGTCACGGTCAATTCGAGTATGTTCCTGATGCGCGGGAATTTATTCTGTATCGCCTGGTGAACTTTTATTACGTCAGAAGGATTCCGTAAACACGAGGTTATATTGAAAGTTGTGTGTGCGCGTCGTAATATTCATTACGCTAGGAATTGGTTTTTTCCCAGTTTCAACCGCGTACTGCACTTATTTACCTCATTTCCAGATATGTATTGACTTTGTTGCATAGTTTTGTTGCACATTTGATAAATGTGTTTTGAAGTTCCAGTCATCAGCGCACCAAGGTTAGATGGCGCTACGATGTACGGTATTGCATTAAATATTGCTTGTTGGTGGTAGTGAGTGCACACCGTGTCCGTGTGGAACACGCGATTTCGCGCAAGAGATAAGTTTGTTTATCTGCAGTATCGAATCTTTATTTCGTGGAGTCAAAACACACCGTTGCTGTTTATTATATTTGCATCGTAAATAAGCAAATATTCTTCAATTCTTTCAAAGAATATAACTAACAATTTTATATTAATTCTAATACATTTTATTATCAGCAGGCGATTACGGATAATGTGTTACCTGGCTTAGGCGAGAAACGATGCATGTTTAAATTAAATATCACTTAAATATTTAATGCAAAATCTGGCAATCTGTCAGCATAAGCAAACCGAATTACGCAAATCGAATTTTAATTTTTTATTACCATTACTAATCAAAATTTCAAAACTACTGTATCACTTATAGATGGCAATAGCATGTACTAAAAATTGTAAAATAAAGAATTGTGTTTGCTTGAACATAATATACACTTTCTTATCGCATTGCCGTGTGCGTTGCCTGCACCTCACGCCGCATGTTGCTGTATCTTAGTTTAGTTTTGATCCCAGGTAAAGTGCCAAATGCAATTCGCGCATAAGGTCGCGTGCTGTCGACGCGCCGCCGGGTTTGCGCATCTACTCGTATTGCAATTCGCGCACAAAGTCGCGTGCCGTCAACGCACTACTGGCTTTGCGCATCTATTGCAATTCGCGTACAAGGTCGCGTGGAATCGACGCGCAGGCTTTGCGCATCTATTGCTTTTACCTGCGGGGTTCATGCAGCAGGCACAGAGTCCTATTGTGAATTGTCGCATCGTAAATTCGATTCAGAGGTTGCATTAGCATGAGCTAAAAATCACTAAAGTAGAATTGTATTGTTTATTTCAATATTTATCGGCAAACGTAGGCGTTCGATACTAGAATTGTGTTAGTTTTGAACACAATTTACACTTTCTTGTCGCATTCCCGTGTGTTGTTGTTGCCATCCCCTCACGCCGTTGTCATAACTTAGCTTAGTTTTGATCGCAGGTTTCGTGTCTATTGCAATTCGTGCACAATGTGGCGTTGGATCGACGCGCTTTTACGTGTACGTGCGCGGTTCATGCAGCAAGTGCAACAAGTCTTACTGTGAACTGTCGCATCGTTGCTTGCGCATTGCAGCCGGTTTTGTGCCGGTCACTGGCGTATCTCGACGTATTTCTCGCGATTCAAATCGTTTATTCGGGCTTCTGCTTTCTAAATTCCGCTCGCGTTTTATGCTTATATTCGAAATTACAAGAAGTCTGTGTTTTATTGACGATTGTTGTTAACGCTGTCGGTTGCTAGATTAATCGGACACATATTACTGCCATGTTGCTCCCCGTCATTAGGAGATTCCTCTTGCTTGAGTAGGTAACGTTTATCTGACTATTGCAATACTCAGCACATATATGTTTTCTCTGATATGTGAATATAATTTTATTATATTGAATGAAATGGTTTTGTTTTAACTTATGTTTTCTTTTAATTGCAGAGCTTGCCATCCTCGTGCAATCCAATGAGCGCTGAATTGGTGAGTTTATAAATAAATTATATTATTTCATGTTACGACCTTTCACTTGCGTGTTGCTATAGCCTTCGGGTGCCATGTCAATTTTACTTGCGGGTGATATAGAAAACGAAGGGAATGAAAATGTTTGTACTTTTTCATGCATTTTTCAAAACACGAGGTGGAAAACAGGCGATCTCTCGAGAACCCTTCGTGATATTTTCGTGTTCGCTGTATTTTATGATAGGAAAAGAGTGCATCTTTAAGATGCACCCTAGAACTCCCGCGAAATTCGGTCGTAACTGCCTTAAAATGGCCGCCAAAGTTTGCCCTTTTCGTGCGTTTTTCAAAACACGCGGTGGAAAACCGGCAATATCTCGGGAACCCTTCGTGATATTTTCGTGTTCGCTGTATTTTATGATAGAAAAAGAGTGCATCTTTTAGATGCACCCTAGAACTCCCGCGAAATTTGGTCGTAACTACCTGAAAATGGCCGCCAAAGTTTGCCCTTCCCTTTTTGTGCGTTTTTCAAAACACGCGGTGGAAAACCGGCAATATCTCGGGAACCCTTCGTGATATTTTCGTGTTCGCTGTATGTTATGATAGAAAAAGAGTGCATCTTTTAGATGCGCCCTAGAACCCGCAGGGGTATTCGGTCGTAACTGCCTGAAAATGGCCGCCAAAGTTTGCCTTTACCGTTGCGTTTTCAAAACACGCGGTGGAAAACGGAGCCATATCAGGAACCCTTCGTGATATTTTCGGGTTCGCTGTATTTTTATATGATAGAAAAGTGCATCGCCGGATGCCTAAATCCCGCAAATTCGGTCGTAACTGCCTGAAAATAAGTTTTGCCAGCACTTTCGTGCGTTTTCAAAACAAGCGGTGGAAAACAGGCCATATCTCGGGAACCCTTCGTGATATTTTTCGTGTTCGCTGTATTTTATGATAGAAAAAGGTGCATCTTTAGATGCGCCTAAATTTCCCGCGAAATTCGGTCGTAACTGCCTCAAGAAGCTGGCGCAAAGTTTGCTCTTTTCGTGTGTTTTTTCAAAACACGCGGTGGAAACTCAGCAATATCTCACGGGAACCCGCTTCGTGATATTTTCGTGTTCGCTGTATTTTATGATAGAAAAAGAGTGCATCTTGCCGGAATGCCTAGAACACTGAGAATTTGGTCGTAGCTTTACCTGAAAATCACGCGCCGCCAAAGTTTGCCCTTCCCCTTTTGTGCGTTTTTTTCAAAACACGCGGTGGAAGCTTTCGGCAATATCTCGAGACCCTTCGTGATATTTTCATTGTTCGCTGTATGTTATGATAGAAAGAGTGCATCTTTTCAGATGCGCTCTAGAACCTCCGCAATGCGGTCGTAACTGCCTGAAAATTGCCGCCAAAGTTTTACGCGCTTTCGTGCGTTTTTCAAAACACGCGGTGGAAAACCGGCCATATCTCGGGAACCCTTCGTGATATTTTCGTGTTCGCTGTATTTTATGATAGAAAAAGAGTGCATCTTTCAGATGCACCCTAGAACTCCCGCGAAATTCGGTCGTAACTGCCTTAAAATGGCCGCCAAAGTTTGCCCTTTTCTTGCATTTTTTCAAAGCACGCGGTGGAAAACCGGCCATATCTCGGGAACCCTTCATGATATTTTCGTGTTCGCTGTATTTTATGATGAAAAGGTGCATCTTTTTAAGATGCGCCTAGAACCTCCCGCGAAATTCGGTCGTAACTTTGCCTGAAAATGGCCGCCAAGTTTGCTCTTTTCGTGTGTTTTTCAAAACACGCGGGGCTCAACCATATCTCGGGAACCCTTCGTATTTTCGTGTTCGCTGTATTTTATGATAGAAAAAGAGTGCATCTTTCAGATGCACCCTAGAACTCCCGCGAAATTCGGTCGTAACTGCCTTAAAATGGCCGCCAAAGTTTGCCCTTTTCTTGCATTTTTTAAAACACGCGGTGGAAAACCGGCCATATCTCGGGAACCCTTTATTATATTATTTACATATAATTCGTACTGTGGCACATGGTCATATACTTTCAATAGGCGTATGTGACAATACTTATGGTATTTCATGCATTTCATTTGCATGCATTTAGTACTGTCGCAATTTGTCATATAGGTTCAATATGCAATTTGACAATACCTATTTTACCAAATTTGACTTTAGTTTAAAGCATTCGAATAGTGAAGGAGTTGCCTCCTTGCGTGGAAGCGTGATAGATGGATTAGATGGATTAAAATTTTTATTGTGCTAGAAGAGGACAGATATAATCGCGTAGTGATGTTCGATTGTTTTGAGACTTTAATGCGGTTTTGCACGCGGAGTTTTACTATCGCTTATCAGTATTTGTTTGTGTATAAACAAGTTCTCTAGCCGCATTTATTAGAATATTAGAAGGTAGTAATCATATTCTACAATACGCAGAGCAGTTTTATAGTATGTTTTGTTTCTTAAATTTAAATTCTCCATCGAGTTGCTATGACAGTAAAAACGTCTGCATTATTTAACTAGTTTTGTTGCTCTTGTCCGAAATTGTTGTTTTTGTTCGCGGACGGGGTGCGCGTTGTCCAGGGATGTAGAATTAAATTTTCCGTGGGGTTGTATGCGTTGCAGGACTCACCTTGAACGCGAGTAGAGTCGAAAACACGATATTTAAATGTTGTTTTCTCCCTCGTGTTAATATGTTGGTAATTTTTGTTTTCAGAAGAACAGGAACTAAATTCTGTAACGCGCGTAACTTCGTAAATTGTGTATTTATTTGGTATTTTTGTTCTTTGGGGCAAATAGATGTTTTCAGCGCGGAATGTTTATCACACCAATTAATTTATGGTACAATTGCCAACTTGAAAATATAAACTAACAATATCTTTTTTATGACACCGGATTTCAATTTTACAAGTCGAAACTTTACAAAATTTTATAGAAAAATTCGTAATTTTCATTTGGATTTTAACGTGTCGGTCTTGTAGTCGAACTTATCGACGAACCACTTCGAGAACGTTCAATAAGACAGTTAAACACTTACAGTGCGTTAACTAAAGAAATATAATTACCGGCCCCACAACCTACAGCTGCGATGTCTCACGCTTCATCCCCGGGTTTCTTAGCCACATCAACAATATTCTTAGTGGGGACAGTCCTTGTGGTGGGGAAATAAGGATAATAAATAAATATTTTAAACAATATATTAAAAGACTTCTTTATTGATACCTATACATACTGTATTGCAACAATAGAACATGTTACTTGTACTGCCATAGCAATACCATACTACCTGTGTTGCCTATGCAACACAGTGTTACTAGTATTGCTATAGCAATACATGTTACAAGTATTGCTGTTGCAATACTGGTTCCTATACCTGCAACGATAACACAATTGATATAACAACAAGTTACAAGTTACAACTAGTGCTACACAGCAGACATCACAAGTACATGTCGCACACCTAGCACAAGGCAACCACGACGCAACACAACTACTCAACATAGATAACAAATAACATGTTTACATTTACAAGACGCGGACAACACAATTTATTTACAAACTAACACTTTCTAGATACTACACAATAGACAATTATTAATTTACACACAACAAGAGACATATTAAAACACACAACACAAGGTGCTAACAAACATTAAAACACAAACAACTACTGTACAAAGTAGCTATTCTATACACTTACATGAACAAATTAATACAAAACATCTACATATAACAATTTTTAGATTTTAACAAAGGAAGCTACACATTAGTACATAGGAAAGACAACACAAGTCATACACACAAAACAAGATCTCAAGTTCTACATGGACAACACAAATTACACAAAAGATAAGAAATGCGGAAGACAGGAGGACACGCTAAACATAATCTACCACTGCGCACACTGCTGCCGAAGCTTTTATAACAAACAATGACAACCGCGCCGAGAATCTAATTAAACTTCTCTAAAGACCGCGCTGAGAATTCTAAGCTTCACGAGCTATACCGAAAAAAACCCAACAATTTCACCGCGCAGAAATTACCGCCCTTCTCGCGAGATACACCGAAAAACCCAACATTTTCAACCCCATCAGGTTTAAATCCCATTAAAGCACCCTAATTTCGAATTTACCACCCTATTGTCCACGCGGACAATTTAATTCTATGTCTCTAGAAATCGCGCTAAAAATTCTGAGCCGCCCCCCTCGCAAGCTATATAGAAAAAACGTCTACAATTTTATCCTGTGGCTAAAAATCTAACTGAACCGCTTAATTTTTAAATTTACATATGTTGCAGATGCAACTTCAGCAACAAACTAATACAACAACGCGAAGAATCTAATTCGACTCTAGAGACCGCGCTGAAAATTCTGAGCCGCCCCATTCGCGAGCTATAACAAAAATACTAAAACAATTTCATACTTGAAGTGAAAATCCCACTGAACCACCCGATTTTCAAATTTGAACATGTTGCAACTACTTTTACAACAAACTAATACAACACGAATCTAATTGGATATCTCTAGAGCCCGCTAATAATTGAAGCAAACATTCTTCTCGCGAGCTTTACCGAAAAAGTAGCAATTTCACCCCGCAAGTTAAATTCCTTGAAAATTCTAAGGCGCCCCCCTCACGAGCTAAAGCTAGACAACAGTGCGACAGTTACCCAATACCCATATCCGTATTACATCTAACAAATAAAGCGCAGACAACAAAGTACATGATTACAAGTAATAGCGATTCAGAGACAGCACTACCAGTTTTCAGTTCAAGTCGTGACGCGACAAAATTGGCATTACAATATAAACTCTTGATAACTTTACAATATGTCTTTAAATGAACTAATGAGCAAATTGAAGTAAAAACTAATTACACAACAATTGACCATCGTTATAAAGAGTTTACACTGCATGTTACTCCACTAGGATTCATCAAATTAATGGTTAAAGGTCCCTAAATATATACAATTCTAATTATAAGTGAACTTAGAGAATGCGTTCGTGGTTTAAAAGTTTTTTTTGTTCTCCCATGTGCGCATTAATTGAACTGGTTTGAAAAATAATGCGTCTGTCACCTGTTCGCTTTTAAATAATAGGCGCAAAAAGTTATTGCAAGATACGCAAAAAAGGGCGCAGGTATTTTTGTATCATCAGCGGTCCGAGAAATCCGTCGTAGGGCAGTTGCTCTTCACCAAGGTCTTCACCCGCCGGTAGACTTCTCTTTCGTAGATGTCGTAGGAAGTTCGATGAGCTGCAATTTTGTCGAACGGCAAACCATACTCGAGACGCGGGAGACCTCCGACATAAAAACTAAAATTAAATTAAAATTAATCATAATAGAAGTGGACAAAAATCTAAATTTGCTATTGTAACAACAAGATATGTTACACCAAGCTAACTGCGCATATGAACAAAATGTAATTGCATATAAATAGCAATTACATAAAAGGAAAATAATGAAAAACAGCACTATACCTTTTTCCGGCGTGCTTGAAGATAACTGGAACATAGTCATGATGACGGTCACAACCCGCAGCCAAATCACTGTTCCACAATTCCGTCGATTAGAAAACGATCCTCGGCCACATATTTCGCGCAGAATTCACCAAGAACTAAAATTAAAATAAATCTTATTTAAATATAATAATACTGCACAAAGTAACACAGGTTTGAGATAGAATCACCGCATGCAAGTAGATAAGAATGTTCACAATACAATAACAACAACAAATCTTATCTCTTATCGTTCTAACACGGCGTGTTCGCGTAGGAATAAAACTTCTAGAACGATGCATGCGCGAACAAATGAGTTAAACAGAGACAACCATTTCAGCAAAGGAAAATGAGGAAAACTTGTACTTACGATTCTTTCTCGGTTTCCAATTCCTTGGAACAAGAACATGATGGCCGGCGTTCCTGGAACAAAAATGCCACTACGGCAAGAGCCGACGGATTCACTCACACACGAAAACGAAAAATTACTAAATATCTCTAAATATCGGCGGTGAAGAAACACAAAGCACAATTTAAGAAAATAAAACGCGATTCCCAACGCGATTTACCGAATTACAAACACAAAACGAAAACGATTGCAGCCGCGAGAAACATTTCCGACTCGAGCAATGGCCGGCGCAAAACTAAGCGCACCGCGTAAGCCGAGCACGCCGCGTCAGCACGCAACTATTCGCGATAAGACCCAAAATTGCTTAAATCCAATCGAATCTACCGCGAATTAATACCCCTAAGAACGTGTGTCGAGACCATTATTCCGCACAACAAGTTAACTCATAGTCAATCGACGGCACTGCGAAACACAACACATTTTACGAAACTAAAATCGCAACAAACATGGCGACGCGCAGGAACCGCTCGCGGACCGGCACTCACTGAAAACTTGAACCGAGCAAGGTCGAGCCGAAAATCCAGCAGGATCATATAAACTACATTGATTGTGAAGCAATTTCGTTGTCTCACTCTAACTCACGAAAGTTCCATTCTCTTCATGTCACTCTAATAAACAAAATGACCTGAATAGATTTTTTACTAGCCCGGATCATATACACAAAATGGATAGTGAACATACAACTTCTATACCCCTCCCGCTCTAACAACTCATATAGCAATTATACAAGAAATATTGCTATCTCACTTTCTTTGCTGAAATACACTATCCATGTTATTAATGTATGAAACCGGCACAATTCAAAACAAAACGTAAACAAACAGTTACCGATAAAGAACGTTAGAATTAAACTGATTTTTGCTTGCATTTCAGCAAAATTTAGGGACAAATTCAAATAAAACGAAACGCGGAATTTAATTAGGCATCTTTAAACACATCGCCGATATTACTAAGACTATTCGATTGCGCGCAATCTTTTAAAAAAACACCGTCGTACAAAACCGAACAAAATCAAAATTTTTCAACTTTACCAGGTTTACAGGTGTTTTCCAGCAAAATTCTTCTACAGTCCGACGGGGAATTCAATTCTACACCTCTAGACACTCAGCTGAAGTCACTACGACGTTCCGTTTAGGAATAATCACTTAAAAACGCAAAAAAATTACTTAATCCATCGCCAACACTCAAAATACGTAAACTAATCACTAAATTCGCGTTTACAAACATTCTACACGCAATAAACCACCAACAAAACAGCTAACACTTCTATTATTACCAAAAACTGTTTCAATAAAATCTAACGCGATTTACCGAACTAAAACCGCGCAGAAAACGCGTGCGGACCCACCGACAGCCGGCGCAACACTGACCACTGACCAGTGCATGCGCAGCGCACTAAATTAAAACCTGCCGCAACACCACCAGCGCCCCCTACTCACCCAATCACACAAACAACATTCAAAAACATAAATTATTACATTTCCTCTATTTTCACCTGCGCTTTATGCACAAAGCAAATGTACACTTACAAAACTGATATAACGTTTGCCGTAACTGCACCTGCTACATTACAATCGCAATTAATTAACATCATTACATAACAAACAGTCGCCTACGTGACTGCTTCCCCTCCATCAACATGTACATACACATCTTATTCGTATTCATTTAATTCATTTACGGTAATGTTTAAATGTTTAAGTATAATACACATTGATCATGGATCTTCAGATGAAAGATTCGTTTGTTTGTTTTTTTTTTTGTTCACGTCGAGAAAGTACACATTGAGAGAACATTCGCACAGATTACATTCTACTTTCAACACGTTGCTTTCGTTAAATATTATTCGGTTTCGTTAAACATTAGACTAATTCTGGTAATATTGTCACATTGTGTCGTACTATCATCAGCACACGTCTACAAACTCATTCAACCCTCCAGCAGCATTAAATGTGTATTAATCATGTTAATAATATTAATAAGAAAGCAATGAGAAACGAAATCACTTTGGCTTCCTTCATCGTATTATTCCTATACAATTTGTAACAGAATTCAATAAAATATTTAAATTAAATAATACAATATTTATAATAATATAGATTCGAGGGCAACCATCGACGTAATGTAATGATTTCCAACAATAAATATCGTGCCCTTGGAGGGCGTCGTGGTGATTGAATCACATCACATCACACAAGGATTTAATTTACTTCTCTTTTTTTTTTTACTTTACTTTCACTTTGTAATAATTGTAATAAAGCGTTTGGTTTGGTTTTTGTTCAAATTATAAACGAGAATTGCCGTTGTTTACCATCCTCAGCACCTAACCCCATTTGTCTACCCTTATTAGTTAGGTTTTTGATATTTTTGTTTGTTTGTGTTTTTGATGATATTGTGTCGGTGTGTGTGTGGCGAGTGTGTTTATGGCTGGGCAAGAGGGAATTACACCTGGCTCATGTACGGGTAGTTGATTTCGGTGAGTGGGACGAAGGTTTCCTTCACCGCTTGGGGGTTACCCCATCGGAGGACATAGTGGGGACCACCAGCCTTGTCGTTTGTTCCTGGAAATTAAAAAAATTGTTAAAAATAATTTGTATATTGATATTATACATGTAAAAGTGTGATTTGAGGTTAAGGTGTGACAGAAAGTATTTTTTAACCTCAAAAAATTGTAAATTGTTTGTTTGTTACGCTTTAACCCAAAAACTACTCAATCTATCATCCTGAAATTTTGTACAAATATTCTCAAAGACATTACAAAGGATATAAAACAATAAAAAATATAATTTACCTGAAAGTCTGGCACCACCAAAAGGTTGTTGACCAACAACACTTCCAGTTGACTTATCATTGATGTAGAAGTTACCAGCAGTCATTTTCAACTCCTCCAAAGCACGTTTCAAGAATGCTCTAAACATTAAAAACCAAATTTAATATCTAAACTTAAAAATTTTTATTATTTAATTAATACTTACTGATCTTGAGCAAATACAGCACCAGTCAAAGCGAAAGCCGTGGAATTTCCCACCAGATCCATAGTCTCATCCAGTTTGTTATCCGGATAAACATAAACACTCAAAACAGGGCCAAAGATCTCCTCGACCATGATCTTATCCTTGGGGTTCTTCGACTGCACGATGGTCGGCTCGATGAAGTAACCGGTGCTGTCGTCGCACTTACCACCAGCGACCACTTCGAGATCTTTGCTCTTCTTGGCATGGTCAATGTATCCCTTGATACGTTTGTAGGCTTTATCGTCGATGACAGCCGAAGTAAAGGTGTCGTATTCGGTGGGGTCGCCGATTTTCAATGTGGCGCGTAATGAGACCAAACCTTCTTTAACCTAAGTAATAATATAATAATAATATTAATTTAAAAAAGAAAAAAATATTTTTTTATAATAATTTAATTACCTTAGGCCATAGAGATTCTGGGCAATACATACGACTGCACGCCGAACACTTCTGCCCGCAGAACTCAAACGAGCTGCGTATCGTACCGTTGACAACACTGGTCACATCCGCGGATGGATGCACAAAGTGGTAGTTTTTACCACCGCACTCACCAATCAACCGCGGGAAGTTTTTGTAGTTGTTGATATTCTTACCAACTTGCGTCCACAATCGTGTGAATGTACTATAAACAAAAATAAATAAAAATAGAATTAAAATAAGGTTATGTTGCAGTTAAAGTTAACACTTACGGAACTGAACCGGTGAAATTAATACCAGCAAGATGCGGAGACGCTGTGATAGTATCACCGAATACTGGTCCATCAGCAGGAACAAAGTTTACCACACCTGGTGGCACGCCAGCTTCACGGCAAATCTTGAAGATCAACCAGTTGGAGAGCAGCGCTGTGTCACTAGGTTTCCATAGCACAGCATTACCCTAAAATAATTAAATTATTTATTATAAGTTAAAAATAAACATAACCTTATGTAAAAAAACATTTTTACTCATTTTTAATTATTTTGGATTAAATTAACCTCAAAATTAAAAAAAAATGTCTGCTTACAATCAATGCAGGTGTATACGCCAAGTTCCCACCGATGGCAGTGAAATTAAACGGTGACACCGCCGCGATAAACCCATCGATACCACGATAACGCATCGAGTTCTTGGTGACTTTCGGATTCTCCGAAATCGGCTGATACTTATGCGCCTCCTTCAAGAAGAACGCGTTCAACCTGAAGAAATCAATCAACTCCGCGGCGGAATCAATCTCCGCCTGCACCGTGGTCTTAGCTTGACCCAGCATGGTCGCCGCGTTAAGCTTGGCGCGATATTCTCCGGCCATCAACTGCGCGGCCTTCTCCCAGATGTTCAACCGCTGCGCAATCGGGACTTTATCCCACTTCTTTTGTGTCTCCACGGCGTTATCAATCGCTTTCTGGACGAGCTTGGCATCAGCATAGTAGAATTTAGCGATTTGTTTCTTGTGATTGTGTGGCATAACCTTTAAAATATTTATTTAATAAAAAATTAAAATTTTTGTTTAAGTTTAAAGATAAAAATGTGTTTACCTGATATTGTACATTATCCGTTTTGAATTCCTTATCACCAATGACAATCGGGACGTCTTCACATTTACCTGCAGTGGCTTTAAGGGCCGCTTCGAGTTCAGTGCGCTCACGGGATCCCTTCAGGTACTCGAGGACAGGCTCGTTCTTGACCCCGAAGTCGGGAATCTTGGCTTCGGGCACAATGGACGCCAGGCATCGCACCGTCAGCCTATAAATATAAAAATACAACCATCAATCAAAGCCAAACATTGCCAATAAATTATATAATGATTATATCATCACGTAAAACTTAAATTTTCCAGCGCAAAACTAGTCTGACACAAAATAAACGCAGGTAGAGCAATAAACCGCGCCATAGACAAAAAAAAACGTTGTGTAATCAAGTATATTACTAAAGTTAAACACGCACGGCGATTAAATTTCTAATTTCACGTCTAGTTTTAAATGAAAATAAATTTAAATTTAAATGCATTTAAAACATGCTGTATTTTGGTTAGCCATCGACCACTTCCGTAATACACGGGTAGTCAGTGTGAGCAGATGTTGCCTCTTGCGCGCGCGACTCCCCGGCATTGATTTTCCGCAAATCGTGCGCGTATTATTCCGCATGGAAAAACATCGCCTAATCGAAACACATTTCACACTCATCCACAGGCAGACAAATTACAATCAATTTCAATTTATCCATACAATAGAGACAAGATCATACGATCGCATCATGCCAGCACGTCGCGTTCAATTGTTTCAAGTCGACTTAACACACATACAAACATACAATGTGTTTATATAATGTTTTGTTGGTTTGGTTTGCTGACACAAATTTTGATATTCTAATATAAAATATTCAAGCGAAAATTAAGTAAATTTTAGCATAGTTTATAGTTTTGCATGGCTAGAGTGTAGATTGTTGTTAAAACGTGCTTTAAATGTTAATGCCGTCGATGTGAGCAACGAGGAAACCGCTCAAGGTCTCGGCGACGCAACGACACCGCCGGTATTCATTATATTAACGTTATTAACACACAGCGCACACAACCAGGCAGGTATAACACAGTTGAAAAGAAACATTCACTGCATATTCATGCAGATAATTCAGTAAAACTACACCGCACACATGGCACACACGCTTGAAAACAGCTGAGTGTAAATCAAAAGAGAAATGCTGCTAAATACGCTTAAATTTAAGTAAATTTACTTAAAATATCACATTTGTGACAGTAACACACCAAAACAAATATAAACATGCAGACTAATTGATTCTAATCAATTAAACTTCCTAAAAGATAAAAATAGACGCAATTAAACGCGTAAATGATGACTAATTGATAATCTGATAATTACCGCCGGAAACTTTTCGTTTTTAATTTTCCTTTAGATATTATTACCTGATGTGCTGATAATGCATAATTATTTATATCAGTGTAATATTTCTGTGTTTTCAGTTAATGTCCCTGTTTAGTAACGCTTCGTCGAGACTAAAAATGTGTTATGTAATCCTCGGTCACCACGCACCTCAAACAAAAATAAAATTAGAGAAAATCAACCAAAATCTTATTATAAATACAAATAACACTCTAAAAGAAAGTTGTTGAAGGTGTTAATGTGTAAAAATAATGATTTATGTAAAGAAAATTGATTTCAGAGTGGAAATTTCCACACAAATCTTTGTCCTAGCCTAGAACACAAAAATACCAAGTTATAACTGTGATTGGATATCCTTGAGCGTTTATTCCTATCAAATAACAATGAATTTATCAATATTTAACGTTGAAAAATGATGTAATCCGATTAATTTTTAATTTTTTTCCGCCATGTTTTAGTTTTAGATTATAGAAGATAGATTACTCAATATACACCAAAACCGCCATTGGACTAATCATTCAATACTTTCACTTGTGAGATTTTTTAATTTGATGAATAGTAAAATGATTTTTTACCTTGCGTTCGCCGCAGCGAAGCTCTGCTTGCAGATCGATAACATTTTCGTGTGTGTATACGCGCTGTCTAAACCGTTCCTGTGTGTTGATTATGATATTATCCTCCTGAATAATTCACAGCACACTTTTTGTTGTTCTTGTTGTTGTGGTAGTGTGAGTTCTCTCGCGAGAATCAGGTGAGTTGGTTGGTACGGTTTGTTATTCCCGGCAGCGGAAACTGAAACTCGGTTGATGGGCGAGACGACGACCGGCCACGACCCACTTTTCGTCGCGGACGACAGCAGCGGACTGGCGCGCGCCGCAAGAGTTGCACACCGGCGGAGCTGCGCGGTGCTGATTTTCGCGTGTGCGCTCTCGATTGTTCCCCCTTTTTTTATATTCACACACAACGCAGCAACACACCAATAGACCAGGTCTATGCTTATTAAACAAAATACATAGTAAAATTACAAACAATACAATTAAAAAATACCAATACCACCTTCAAATTCAACTTTTAACTGCACGGAATTATTTTGAAATGTTACGTAATCCAAATACAAAATGGCTGGCGGAATGTGTGATTTTCCAACGGACATGCGCAGTATGAAAAAAGTGACAATACTAAACTGTCACAATGTAACAGCACACACAATTGTTTCTTTTTTTGTTTTTCGGTTTTTACCTACGAAATTATAAAAATTTAGAGTTCTACTGTAGAAATACCATCGTGAGTGTATAAATACACTGCGTGGCGTGACAAATCTCGGCGTGGTATTTTTAGCCGCCTCCGAACTGCACAAACACGCAGACTATTATCTAATAAACCAAACATTCGCATTGAAATTGATACAAAATATAACATCAAACAAAAAACGGTATGAAAGTATAAAAAAGCAAATTAAATTCAAACATAAACACACAAAGAGGTTAGAATTTCTACGCTCCAAAGAAACGTGGTTATGTTTTGCTCCTTTTTATTTCATAATTTGTTATTTTTCGTTAGTTTTCTTTGTTTGTTGTTTCCTTGTTTGTACAATATATCAGTTTAAATGTTATTAGATTATTCTCAATTAGATTCCTTGTTGCAATTTCGTGTATGTTACGCTTTATCTTCTTATCTTATCATATTTAGTAATTTAGTTTTAAATTATGTACTTCTTTACGGTCTGTGACGACGTTATAATTAATATTATTACAGTTATATAATACTTTCTCACTGTTTCTTGCAATATTTTAGAGTTTAGAGCAATAATATAGAATTGCTGTCGTTTTTGTCTTTTTTCGTGTTTCTTGTTTCCGTTGTTGTTGTAAACTTGTAAAGTAAAGTATAAAACGTGTGTGGTGTGTGTGTACTGTGTACGTGTCTTTATAAGATTAAGCAAAAAGTCACAACCTTTGTCATTTTCTTCGAGTTTTTTTTGTTCGCCTTGTTTTAACCTAACAAACTCAACTCAACAAACAAGTAGATTGGGTTGCGGATGTCATTGTTCTTGCATATTGCTTACTATGTATGTATTTACATCTTGTCTTGATGCTGAAGTTACTTCTAGATTCGCTTATTTTATGTGATTATTGTTTTTATATACTTTCATACTTTGTTTAAATAGTTTAGTGACTTATGTTATGCATTAGGTACCTTCTTAGTTGTATGCGAATAATAAAACGCAAAAACCCAAACATTTTTGTTGTTTTTTCTTGTTTTCTTGTGTTATTATATTATTGTATTTCATTTGCGATCATCTTGCGAGTTTTGAACACATTTACTCACTTGCTTTCACAGCTTCGTTATGTTTTTGTTTTATAATCATCATCATGGTAAATCAGTAAGAAATGTTTTTGATTTTCGCAACCGTAACACACAACCGTAACCTCAAAACTTCAATTTGTTCTCGCTTTGTATCACTCTAACTATCTAACTTGTATATATATATTAATATATTATCTCGTGTATATATGTATAATATAGTCTTACAACTAGCAATAATAACCTCCTTCTCTTTATGTTTATCGTTTTGTTTGCACTTCCGACACTATAAAACCTACATAACAATTTGATTCACTGTTTTTTTTTTTAATGTTTTTCTCATCTTCTTCTTACTTTTGCAGTGTAATATAATATAATCAATCATCATTTTGAAGGGATGGCTATCACAAAACAATTTGGCTTCGTCTACAATCGCATATCATACACAATACAATCCGCCATCTTGTGTGTAAATCGAATAAAATGTTTTACAACGCTGTTTGCACAACCATTTCGTGTACATATGCTAAAACAATTGACGACAATTGACCAAATTTTAATCATATCGCGATTCGTAAACGTATTGCTTGCTTTTGAGTGCATCATCATCATCAATGTATTTTACTGTTTTTTTAAATTTTCATCAACTTATTGCCCTAGACGGTAATTATTAGGTACTTAGGTACGTTAGTTACTTCATATTTGTTTGTGTGTCGTGTCCTATCTAGAATTTATTTCTATATATATATTTATACTCTTACTCTTCGATATATATATATATATATATTGTATTAATTACAATCCGCACTAAAATATCTTTGGATGTTATTCGGATGAAACTACTCATGAAACAATACAACTGTGTGTTTTGTCACAGCCTACATTCTCCACTCTCCGAGAGATTCTAGATTCGAGTTCAATTTCGACACATAAACCAGTAGAAACTTAATCGTAATTACAAATAAATGGCAGCTCTGAGCAAAAACAAGAACCAATCGGAAACTCCACACACCTCAAGTCGCGCATGCGTCGTGTACTCACTTATAGAATATTAGTATAATATTAATGTAGTTTTAGTCATAATTTTAGTTTTAGTGAAGTAATAGGCCGGTTTCTTCGCGATTCGCGTGTCTTCGTTGTTCTACTCGATACTTTGGCGTCCTCTCTAGGTTAGGTTAGTGTGTTAATACATCTTACAGCTACAGAGCACTACGATTTGTACCATACGGCATATCGAATACAATCAAAAAACAGATCAGAGGGGTTTTTCCATCTCGCACACACACATCGAGTCCAATACGCCTGCGCCAATCCATCAGTGTGAATTGTGTATATTCCTCCTGTACAACGGCCGCACGCGCTTTTTACAATATGTCAGCGTGCGGCGCCTCGTTAAATCATCTTCAAAATAGTAATCGTTACAACTAATAATAATAATAATAATAATAGCCTTATACAATAGTTAACAATAAATATTGTTTCTTCTGCTTATCCGCTCTAAGTGTTAAGGTACTCTCCGAGCGTCCGCCATCGACGCGCATGCGCTCGCGCACTCTTTCAGAGTGCAGACAGACTCACTTACAAATCTACTTACGCCTAAACTTAACCTAATACTTAACAATATATATATCAATATAGTTATGTGTATATATCACTATCGCATATAATATAATATAAACAAATGTAACAATATTTTTTCGTGTGTGTCTTGTGTGTGTGTATGTATGTATGTGTAAATAAATTTTCATCGCATTATAATCTTTGTGGGGACATCTATCGTACAACGCGGCGTACAAGTCACTCAAATGTTTCATCAACGAATATTGTCAATTGCGCGCGCAACTTATTGCCAAAAATCCTAAATATTAACATCTCTGTGTGTTTGTGTGTATATGTGTATGTATCGTCCGGCGCGGTTGAGCTAACTACACACCAACCGTGTTTAACAAGTCATTAAAAAAATGAAGAAAAAATAAACAAAAAACTTAAAACATTTTCTTTACATCGTCAACAATCGATATAATACTTTTTTTCGCCACCATTTGCTTCGCATCAACTAAAAAACACAGTTGCTCCGCATCCTCTGCACACTCGAAATCATCGTGTAAGTGTATATAAGTTAATAAATATATTACTTTCTCTCTAGTGTAGTGTAGTAGTGTGTTTCTAGGTTATGTATGTTTTGTGTGTAAATATGTGTGTTCCGCAGCCCCCATGCGCGCTTAAGTATCGCTTTCAACAACACCAATCGTACACCAGTCTTACATATATTTAGTTCATGTTCGTCTTGTTGTCCAGCATCAGTCAGTCAGTCATTTTAGTGTTTGTTTTTTTTTTTCATTTCTCGCTTGTAACTTAATTATTATATTCAACGTCGCCGCACCAACGCCACCTGTCGGAGTAGTGATGAATTACAGCTTGAGACTATCCATCTTGTGGCAGGCATCCACGACACCACCATCCGCGTTGTTCGTCAACGGCGCATCCCCGGCGCCGCATTCGCCAATCCCACCGCCACGTCGCACCGTCCGACGAGTGCGGTGACGCGCCGGCGCCACGAAGTGCTGCGGAATCGCCTGCATCTGTGAAACGAAAGCACCCGGTGAGGGAGTTGAACGCGCCGCCGTCGTTTTACTATCCGCTGTATTGTTGTTGATGTTATTATTATTGTGGTTGAGCAGTGGTGGTGGTGGAGGTGGTGGCGGCGGCGTGCCATTTGTGTGTGTGTTTACATTATTATTATCATAGTGCTGCTGCTGCTGCTGCTGCGGGCGATTCGAATTGCGATACTGCGTCTTGCCGCTTGGGATAAACACGCGCCGCCGGTGCATTGCATTACCACCACCACCATACGCCGCCGCAGCGTGACTATTGTGATTATAGTTGTAGTTGGGCCGGTGCGTGGTGTACTGGTGACGCGGTAATAGATTCGGCTGAGAATACCGACGCTTATCATCAACACTTACATTCGCTCGCGAGTCATCCACCGGCGTATAGAGATCCGTGCGCGGTGATGAATGCCCCGACGCAAGCGGATAACTATTCCAACCGCTTCCGCCTCTTCTAGTCGATGATGTGTTGGTTGTGTTTGCATTCGCGTCCAGTGACCAGCCATTAGTCATGGCGGCTTTTTGTGTAGAGGGCGCTGCTGCTGGATGACTATGACTGTTGTACACAGGCGGCGCTAGTATCTGCGCGTAGTGATACTCGGGTGCGTACGCTGGCGCGTAGCCATTCGTGTGCGTGTGCGGCTGATGATGTTGCACCTGTGCGAGTTGTGGTGGTGGTGGCATGCCGTACGCGGGATGATGGTGCACTTGAACAGCGGGCGGTGTAGATGGCGGTGGCTTACGCCGTCGGCCGCTCTGCATCGACAGCAAGTCTTTCTCCTGCTGGTGGTCGAGCGAGAGCAGCGAAACGACCGGCGTCGACGTTTGCCGTTCACCGCCGCTCTGCGGCGTTGGCGGCTGCGACGACGGTCGTGGTGGGTGCTGTGCGCGCATCACGACACCGCCACCACCGCCAGCGCCACCTTTAGACTGTTGTGATGTGTTAAAATCATCCTGCGGTGGTGGTTGATGTTGGTGTTGTGGATAATCCTAAAATTTGTATGTTTCTAACGTGTTTAAAACTAAAAAAAAAATTAACAAAAAATCTTACGTCTTGTACAACGCCGCTTGCGATCGCCATAGCCTCAAACGCAGCCTGGTCAGCAGCATAGATAGTATCCACCTGATACATCGGCAGGTTATAATAGATATCCTGCGATGGATAGGCAGCGCCAGCGGCCGAATTGGGCATCGGTTGAGCATAGCAATGCTGACGCGGTGGGCTGTTAGCCCGTGCGGGTGGCATTTGCCCGGCTTGAGTGATCGCCTGCTGCTGCGCGCCGCCATTTTGTCCACCGCCATTACCGCCAATGTACGGACCAGCGCCACCATTACCAAAATAACTGAAGTCACACTGAAACACCACTCAAAATTACCACATAACCTAACAAAACACACACAAACAATAAAAACGTAAGCATGATCGCGTTGAATTGTTGAATAAAAACATCATGCCAAACATGTTATGTTGTGAAAATGCAGCGACACGACAAATTAAATTAATCAAATTAATCGATTAAATGACACAAAACACACCAAAAACTTAAATAAATATGCGTGCAAAATCGCGAATAAATAAATCATAGAGATATATATGTATAAATATACACAGAGAGCTAACAACATTGTGCGTGCGGCGGTTAACCTTAAGTGGGGGGTCGAGCGGAGGGTCGGGGGCAGCCCTCAGTACTGCAGGCCGTCCAGCAACACGTACGCTGGCTGAGACACCGGGTACAGTCCCTCCGATATGTAGTTGCTGGACTGCGCGTCCAGAAAAGAAAACACTTTGTTTAAATCCCATCACCAGACATCATATTATATGATCAACAACAACAACAATTTGTATGTTGCAGAGGGGAGAGAAAAGACGATCAACACAGCGCCACAGAACAAACACGCCTTGCTTGCGTTCGTTGATTAATATTATTAGAGATATCCACGTGTTTTTTGAATCGAAATAAACAACAGATTAAATGTGGGACTTACCGGCATCGGCATCGGGTATTGCTGTGGCACGTAGATCGGCTGCGGCGGGTACATCACCTGCTGATAGGGGCTGGCTTGCGGTGGGGCAGACTGCGGCGGGTACACGGAGGGAGCTAAAATATATTTTATTATAAAATTATAAAAATTTTGAAGAAAAAAAAACTTACTTTGAAAAACAGCCGGAGGTTGCGTGGCGGGATCAGCAGGTCCCGTGGGCGGTTGCGGATAGTACGCCAGCCCGCCCTGGAAGAACGGCATCGATCCCGGCGGGAAAAAGTTGGGCGCAAAGCCCGGCGCCACCGCCGGCGGGCTAGACCCGTCAAAGGCTCGACTAAACGGCTGAAACACCCCCAACTTAAATACAAAAAAAAAACAAGAACAAATTAGTTAAACACACAAATAAATCTAGTAAAATGTTATTAATACCTGTTTTTTGATGGCAGGCGCAATGTTTAACTTCCTCTCACGCAGGACAATGTTATCCTGATCGCGCTGGAGGCGTTTAGCGTCATCCTCGCTCTCAAACGTGATGAATCCATAGCCTTTGGAGACACCGGCGCGGTCCTGGATGATTTTCGCAGCTTTCACTGTGCCATAGTTGCTGAACAGCTGCAGCAGCTCAGTTTCGGTGGTGTTTGCCGAGATGCCGCCGACGAATATCCTGTTAGGGACCAATGTACCTAAAAAATACCATATTTATGTTTTAATATAAGATTTTGATGATTTTTAGAGGATAATTACCGTATTTCGGTGCGTTGTTCGGCGGTGGGCTCGCCTGCTGCCCATTCGCCATCGTGTTGACCGGCGTGCTCGCAGGCGTAATCACCATCGAGCTATTGCTGCTGCCGCCCGACTTCTTGCCGCCCATCTGCGTCGACATCTCGCGCGGCGCCGCCGACTGCCAAATGTACGCGTTCAGCTTGACGTCGGTCCTTGCTCACGCTCTCAACAAACTGCAAGTGCAACAAACACACAAAAGAAATATAAAAAAATCAAAACTAAGGTTAGAATACACAACATTTTTATGTGCGTTATCTGCGCAAGCAAATTTCCCCACAAGTGCATGGATGACTAATGCACCTGATAACCGCCTGTGCAACAATTACAGCATGCACTTGCACTCGTTAAAATAATTACGTTTTGCGTGCCGAAAACCAACGAACAAGGGGATTTCACCACACGATGATAAAGATAATGCAGCGCGCTGCGCGTGCAGGGGTGCCAATCGCACACACCACCAACACACTAAATATTTTTGTGCAAAATTTTTTGCGTTAACCCCCAACACACCGAAAAGATACACAATACAAAGCGCGTTACCTGTTAGCGCAGTTTATTGGCGACGCGTCGGCGACGACATGAGCAGCAGCAGATTCCTGCGAGAAAGCGCCAGGCCGAAGGCAAATCGATAACGGCGCTCACACAGAGAGTACACAGCCGGGCAGCCGGAGAACCGCGCGCGCACACCGACACACTGCATATACATACACACACGCGCACGCCAATCGGGGGGTTGCTCTCGCGATAAAGAGCGCGCTCACCCTTTGAATCGCATCAACGAATACACACTACACCACTAGACCGGCGTGAGATGTGTGCGCTGCTTCGCACAGGCGGCACGCGCGCGAGTTAGTGGTGTGTTGTATGCTGCTGGTCGGTCGCGGCTCAGGCGGCCGTTCGCGGCGGAGCTCTTGAAAATAGCTTGGCGCACCACACTCGGCGGACTCGCGCTCCCCCCACCGGCGGGCAAGCAAACAAACAAAAGCCGTGCGAAACAGACGGCGCGCAGGGCTGCCAACCGATACACATCTAGTTACAAAAACCAAGTGTTTCAAAATATTTTCAGAATAAAAATAATAATTTTTATGATAAATAATGATAAATTAATAAATAAACAAATAAAATCTTAAATATTTAGACGTATTACTAAAGTTTCAGCGAAATTCGGTTAAATTTAAGTCGTGAAAAGTGAAAACGTGAAAATGAATTCAAGGATACCAAGCACAAAGCAGGGGAATGGGGGAAAACGTGCCAGGATTACCCCCACTTCAACTCGCACACTAAAAACATCCCTCGTACTACTACTACATTCACAGTTGGTACGCGTGTGTGTTATTGAATGTGTAATGTGAAAAGTGAAATGAAAAGCGTCCAAACACACATACACACACACAGAGCGTAAACGTGCACTGCTTTTCCCAGGGCCGGGCGGCGGAGGAGAAATGTCCCTAAATCGGACGCCGTGACCTACTTTCCGACCAGCGTGTGCAGCAGCACCGCACCGCAGGCAACCCACACACGGAAACAACACTACAATGCACACAAAGCATCCAGCAGGATTCACATTTACCAAAAATTCAACACCGAAAAAAACCGATATTACAAAAACATTAAAATTTAAAAACCGGTATTTTATAAAAAAATTAAAAAAATTAAATTATATTAATTTTAACTTACAAATAAATAAAAATTGATTAAAAAAATACCGGTTATTTTTTTTCTTCAAAATTTCAATACCGGTATTCGCCATTTTGTGCACAATGACACATTGAAAATGCAAATACCAAACACTTTCGATTTCAAAGCGTCAAGATATCAAATGAGACAATCGATAACCGCCCCCTACACCACCCCTCACGCTTTTTGTCAATGAAATTTCATTCAAAGACAAAGGTGTGCGCGAATTTAAAATTAATCAATGTACAAACTTACTACGCTCAACTAAAACCACCTAAACACAACTTTTACGCCATTTACACATGAAAAACTATTGATTTTCAAATTATAAACTAAATTTTTCATAAAAAAAACGTGATTACAATGTCTTCCAGGGTCTGCCGTGAGGCAAATGCGTCTATTAATACCGCAAACACCAGAAACAAAACCAAAACGCGCTCACATTAAGAGCTGTTGTTTATTTTTAATTCAAATCCAACACATTCGCACATGCGCACACATACAACATATGCAAATAGACAAATAATCCACCAGTGTTTTAGTTTAGTTTAGTTTAGTAATGTGTTACTTACATTTATTTCAGTTGTTCACACATCACACATCCCCCCGATTGATATCGCAGTGTGCGCGCACAGCCAGCGTTGCAATTTGTTGTTGTGCGAGTTTTTCACACTGCCGCCGTCGTCGTTGTCGTTGTCGTGCGTCGGGGAAGAGGTGTGCAACCGTCGTCGTTGCGATCACGATGCATCTGCTCTTTATTGCTGCGCGTGCGTGTGAGTGTGTGTGTGCTGTGTGTGTCCAGCGGAAAAAAAAACTTGCACACTATCTATACACACATCTTTTATATATATATTATTATATTATATATTGGATGTTATGGGGTTGTTTAATTATGTATCGGTGCACGTTGTGATGTTATATTGATGCGCGTCTACTAGTTTTTAATTCAATGTGGAAATTGATCGTTAGCTAGCGTTGTCGCCCGACACGAGACGAAACGACGCGGCCCAACGCTGGCAAGACACTGGCTAGCGGCACTTGCGCGCACCGCTAAACGGGAATCGAACCAATCGAAGACGAACGAGCACCAGCTGAGAGCTGCATACAGGGTGCCAGAGATTTTACACTAGGGTTTACCCTGTTGGGGACCCTAGACTGGTTGAATTATTGAAAACGATTGGTATGAGTTTTAGGGTCTCTAGATTATTCCTAACCAATGAAAATATACGAAATATTGAATATTTCTACGTTTCTGAATGTTTATAATTGATTAAATATTATTAAAAAGTAATAAAATAAATAAAATTTGTTAAAAAGAACGAGTACTCGATGAAATGTGACATATTTTAACACTAGTTTAACCCTGCTAGGGTCCCTAACCAGTCAAAATCTATAAAAAGCGATTGGTACACGTTTTAGGGTCCCTATAATATGCCTAACCAATGAAAACACTAAATTTCACTAAAAATAAATAAAATAAATAAATAAAAGACTTACTAAACAATAACTCCTTGCCCCCACTTTGTTAACAGTACTCGGAAGTATTCCTCCCCCTTATATGATGATTGCGATTAGTATCTTCTCTAAAAAACAAAAACAAAAAAATTAAAAACAAAATAAGGTTATAAATTCAAATAAAAATAAAAATTAAAATAAACAAACCATTTAAATACAATTGAAAAAGTGTACAAAATGGTACACACGCAGTATAAAAGTACGTTAGTTTTGGTAAATGAAAATGCAAATCGAAAATCAAACGGCAAAAATCGCGAAATCAAACGCGAACAACACCAAAACGTTGCAAAACTTTAAAATCGCACGGCGAGAACATGGGCACGTGCGGGCACCAAACGAGAACTGAATTGCCAAGCTGCATAAACAAACGCTTTTGTTTTATGCACACAACAAAACCACAACGCATGCAACTTGATTCAAAAAACTTAATAACAGCTGTCAAACACACCTGCCTATAAAATACAAACTTCCCCCACTCTTATATCAACAGAAACTACGTGTTACCCCCACCACAATTTGCGGGTTATGCTTCTTTTTAACCTATTTTTGTTTGTACATAATAATATCCCAAGTATAAGTACTTTGCACGATGCTTTAATATAAAAAAAGCACAACAAAAGTAACTGTTAGGCATGTCTCCGTAAATAGTTAATAATTGTTGTTAATATTGACTGAGGTCCTTTGCGTTAGTCCTGCATTACAAGATATTATAGGCAAGAGAGCGTAATACGAATCACATTTTGCTTCTTTTCTTATTAATTGCGCCGTAACCTAACCTCACTCTCAACATCTCAACGCGTCAAAAACCTGCAACTATTTCGCTTACAATTACCATTACAATAAATATCCGTACGTTAAAACTAATTATTATCCATCGGTTTATGTTTTGTTGTCTTTTCCTTGTCGTATATGTACAAAACAATCTACTAACCTCCACGCGCAGTAATAGATAACCTTTAAACTTAACCTAAATGTATTCAAGCTGTGTTTTCAGTTAACACGTTGAGGACGGCGCGGTTTTTGGGTGTCTGTCGCATCGGGCGGCGTTTGAGCATTTTCAACTCCGTCTAATTAATTTAGCTGTGCGCCACTGGTGGTTATGCATTGCTGTATCAAAAAGCGATTGTTTTTGCAGTTGCGTCGCCATTTATTTATTTTCTTTGTAATGAATGCCTTTATCTTTAGAGTCCGACCGAAACTATGTGCGAACTGAGATGGCAAGTGACGACCACGACTTAACCGCGAGTTAGCCGAACGACGCACGATAATTTACGAACACTGAGTTTCGGTTCTGCCAAAGTTTCAGCCAATTTTTAGCCGAAACCAAATATGAAGCCAAAACTGAAACTTTGGTCGGTCACTATTTATTATAATATGTAATCTGAGTCACACATTTGATGACAAAGATGCAAGGCCCTGATTGTATAGGTGCAACGAGGAGAATATATAACCTAACCAGTGGCGTAGTCAAAAATGAATAAGTCTCGTTTCAAATGAGCCGTGTACCACCGGTGGTACACGCCGTCCCACAGACCAGACGCGTGTGTACCACCGGTGGTACACGCCGTCCTCAACGTGTTAAAATTACGTTTATATAACCTTACTGCTCGTGTTCACTGCGTGGCGCATTACTATTATGCTGCTCCTCTTCGCTGAGAAACTTCAAAAACACCTGCTCGAGCGTCGTCTGGCTGAAACTATACTCAACAATATCCAGCTCTTGCTTCGCGCGTTCTAACCTCGAAAAACACGACGCCAGCGAGGGTACGCTGTGTTGCGGAACACTGAATACAAAGCGATCGGCGAAACTCTCAACCAGCTTGGATTCCGGGAATAATTCATCGACGAATCTCTTGAGATCTTCATGTGGATCCAGAGAAGACGTGCCTGATAATGACGGTGTGACAGATTCGGATGAAACGGCTTCGGATGGCGTCCGATCACCGCCGCCATGTTTTACTTCGAGGGTATAACCTGCTCCGTAGAGGTTTTTCAAATGTTGCGTTGATCCGAGACAACGCAGCTCACCTTGGACCATTATTCCTACTCGGGAACAGAGGGCGTCTGCTTCCTCCATTGAATGCGTTGTTAAAATAGCCCCACGTGATCCCTGAAAGTAAAAAAAAGGTTAAAAACGTTTTTTTGAGGTTAAAACATATAATTACCTGAAAACTAGCTAGGATTGTATCCCAGAGGAACCTTTTACTCCTTGGATCCATCCCTGTGGATGGTTCATCCATCAAAACGACTTTTGGGTTGCCTATACTCGCCAAAGCAAAAGATAACTTCCTTCTTGTGCCTCCAGAGCATTGCCCAGCGTGTTTATCAGCGTGTTCCTTGATTTGTAGACCATTTAAATAACTCTCGATGACTTGCTTGTGGTGTTTGCGTGGTACGCCTCGGATGGTTGCATAACACTCCAAGTGTTCCCTGACAGTGATGTTTTTCCACAGCGCGTCATGCTGCGGACAATAACCCATAACCTTAAAAGCATCCGAGAGGTTAGAAGTGATACTATGTCCACCAATCTGTACTCTTCCACGCGTAGGAGCTTCTTCCGCAGTGATAATCTTCATCGTAGTAGTTTTACCAGCACCATTGTGTCCCAACAATCCGAAAACTTCACCGGCATCAACAGCCAATGAGAGTGATTTGATTGACACTTTCGTCGGACGCATCGCTTCAGTCTCACAACACGACGAAACTCTCGACCAGCACGTCTTACCAGAATACTCTTTATGTAAGTTCTGCACCATGACGACAGGTGGCGTCTGTGAGTTATCCTTCAACATCGCAGCGACTTTCTGCCGCTCACACTTCACATCCATATCCTCATGCTCACCAAGATCTACATGATCCTCAACTTGTTCAGATTTCCTACTCTTACGCAATTTAAACATTTTTAGGGCTTCTTCAACATTACCGCTTGAACACAACGTGTCCAACAGCATCAATAATAATGACAGTATTGGAATATTGAGACAAGTGCCGACAATCATCACAATAATCTCATCAGTCATGTAATCCTTCAAGGTCAACACAACGCAAGCACTATTGATGGTGCACATGAGATACACACGCTGCACGTAGTAGATGATCGCGTATGGAACATACATTGGGTTGAGTATAGATAAAATAACATGTAAGATAAAAGGTGCTTTGCCTCCAATACGCAGCATGTCAAGAAACACAACCAAAAAGAACGGTACGCATCCAACACTCGTCCCAATATGCGGTAGTAATGCTTGTGCGGAATCCATCCGGTCAAACATGTAACTCAGACATGTGTTGTACAAGATACTAGCCGGGCAGTAGATGATAACCAACCCACAGAGCACAATCAGTGCTGGAGTTTCCCTCAAAGCCGGAATGTCAAAGAGTATGACGATTCCAAGCAGCGCCGCCATGATTAACAGCACCAACGTGGATAAAACCGTGAAATAACTGAAGAAATACAAACCAAAACCCAGTCCGTTGACTCGCAATTGATTCTTCGCACGTATCTGCCGATCGTACACCATATCAATGGCTAAATTACCCGGGACAAGCACGAATATCATCCCCATGAACAAAGCGGTTGATACAACGCCCAAGTTAAAACCTTCCGGTTGCCTTGTTTGTGGTAACTGCCGTACAGATGTCTCTATAGGTGCCCAAGTACCTCTCGTGAGTCTATCATCACTCAACCAGCGATACACTGCGTTATTCATGAGATTTATCAATATAGGCAATGAGTGTGTGTAGGTATCGTTGTAGATCAACGTGAACGCCATCTGTTTACCGTTGTTTTCATCTCCAAGGTTTGTCAGGTTAGGAAACGAGCGTACATTAATCGCTCCCATGTTCGGTTTGAGTATTAACAGTGTTGAATAGTTTCCGTTGTAGTTTTCAAGTCGATTCACACCCATAATCTCAAATTGATCTAAAAATGGGTTTAGATCTACCATTGTTTGGTTATGTATCACTAGAGTACTTTGATTTTCATATAAAGTTGTATCTAGCATAATAGAAGATTTCTGCTTGGGTTCCATTGACGTTTGTATACTATTTCCATATAATGACAGTGCTGCCAACCCAAGCGGTAAAAAAACCATCAGGTATAATTTCTGAATATCCCTAATGAGTCTGAGACATCTTAACTTGATCAAAGCGAAGAATATCTCAAATGAGTTAGGATTACACTTCATATTCATGAATGCGTTGTTGAAACCCGGCGTCGGCGGTGTTTTATCTTCAATTATCGAATCCAGACCATTACAATCACCACTCGGGGTTAATTTCCGCTTATCTTTCACTTCTTTCACTTCTACATCATCTTCTTTATCACCATTCGCAAGTGTTTCGTTTTGTAGCGAATGATAACTTGTGCTTTTACTTTGTAAACTCAATGACCTTGACAGCGCGCGATTCCTCACCATTTTCTTTGACAGATTATCCACATTCTCAACGGTGGCTTCCACACTGTCATCACCATCAGCTGTATCCTCTGCATCACGCTCCAAATGCAGGAAAACTTCTTCTAAAGTTGTCATGGATACACCATAACAACTTATACCTAACCTACTTGTCCTTGACGCGATTTCTGCTTCTATTGCGGAGAATAACGTCGCGAAATGATCCACGGCGTTATGCGGGAGGATAAATGACAGCTCACGGCCATGTCTACGTGCTTTTTCCGCTTTAGCAACATGTGATGTTACTAATCTTGTAATAGCATGCTCCCGACATGATCCTTCAAGGACCAAGGTCAAATGGTACCCAATCCCGAATTTGTTTTTCAAGAATAGCGAACTTCCACAACATCGGACTTTACCTTTGGATACCACAGCTTTACGATCAGCGAGGATGTCAGCTTCATCCATGAAATGTGTGGTTAGAAGTATAACCTTACCATGGCGGCGATTCTGCAACACAGACCACATGTGTCTCCTTGAATACGGATCAACGCCAGCGGTGGGTTCATCCAGGATGATGATTTTTGGATCTCCGATTACTGCTATACCGACAGAGAGTTTTCTTTTTTGTCCTCCGGAGAGGTATCTTGATGGTACATCTGCACTAGCTGTCAAATCCACATCTTTTAGGGTTTTATTGACTTCCTGGTTTCTTATATCAGGATGTATACCCTTTAAACATTAAAATTTTTATGTTTTTGTTTGTAAAAATAAGGAATGTGTAATACCTTGACAGCAGCAAAGAAATGTAGGTGTTCTCGGGCAGTTAGACAATCAAACAAGATGTCGTGTTGAGGACAGACGCCTGTAATAGCCCTTACACGGTCCATGTCATTGGGATCACGAATATCATAACCAAAAATATAAGCTGTACCGGATGTTGGTTTGGTTAAACCTGTCAACATGTTGAATAACGTGGTTTTACCAGCGCCATTGTGTCCCAAGATGGCGGTGATTTGACCTTCGTAGATTGTCAAATCAATTCCATTGACAGCTTTCTGTTTTCCTTTCTAAAATCACATAATTTATTAACAAAAACATGAAATATTATGTTTTTAGAGGTTATGTTACACTTACTTTGAATGATTTACAAAGATCAACTATTTTAATAGCTTCCCGACCTTTCATTTCCCTGGCAACAGGCTCCACATCTTCGGAAGCTTCAACAGAACTACCTGCATCGCCATTGTTACAATCCGCACCCCCACCATTGACATTAGACCCATTCCCATTGACAGACACCATGGAATTACCATTTATCAACTTAGTATCTTCTCTTTCCCGTAAAGAACCTTTTTGATTACGTTTTAGAGTATCCATACTGACACTCTTATTATTTTGACTCGTTTGACCTTGACTTTGACTCTTCGCACACCAATACGAAGGCTTAAAACAAAATATCGGCGATCGTTTGATTCCATGCTCACTGGGTATAACACTATCGAAGTAATACGCCAGTGTACCATAGAGTACAATATCCACACCCATCATAATCATACTCCCTGCAAACGGCATCCCACCTTGCGGATCTGTACTCCAGATATTCCCAAATGTAATACCTTCACCTTTCAAGTCCAAAACCAGTGCTTTATCCATCGCCAGAGCATATCCTGAACTACTAACCAATGAAATAATCCAAAACGCAATAGAATTCGAGTCTCCGAGGAAGATTTGCAGGAAATAAAAGATGCTCATGATATTCACAGCGAAATTACCCAGAATCCCAGCTGTCCGTGACTTGTCAAAGAACGGCGTGATCATAAACGCAAACATAATCACCGTCAACGCATATAAGAATGTCAGAATAAATATCAGGAACATATTCGTATGTTGAAACACATTCAGCAGATAAATCAACAAACAACATGTCGCTGACAACCACAGGACAAACACCGCGTAGATAATAAACCAAGACAACCAGAATACTGAGTCTTTAAGTCCCATGATTTTCATACCTTCTTTGATTTTGTTTTCTTTTTCACCGATGATCAACATCAAAAGATAGGTTATGAATTGTGACACGGACATAACCATGTATAGAGGTATTATCATTCTGAATGCGACAATCCATCGTGATGTGTACGCCTCTTTAGGGAACATCAACAACTGGATGTTTGGTATTGTAATGTTTTTCATCCCTGTATCTATGCTGATCTTTGTATAATCAAACAGGGATTGCAAAGCGACGAATCCTGAGTAGTAATATTGATTCACCGGACAGGTATCACCCAATTCCATTGGGAATAATTCCGAAATCTGTTGATTAATCAATAATGTTGTTGTATATCTACAGTTTGCAGGTGAACTGTATAAACTCGTCGTTGATGGTGTTTCTGCAATGGTTGGATTCGTCCTGATTTCGTATTTTAACGGACCATTGATTGGTCCTTCATATTCATCGAATAACACAGCAATTGGGAACTGTGATGGGTTTTTCCAGTATGCTTTCAACATATTTTCCTTTGTATCGAAACCTATCCACTTTATAGGTTTGATTTTTAGCAGGTTATGTTCTTCGTTGTGTGTGTTATTCAATAATTGTGAATAATTACGTTTGTAACGTTCGTGTGGGTTGGTTTTAAGCGATCTATGTTTATGATTATGTTTCTCTGCGTGCAGATGCACGTGATTATGATTATGATGCTGATTATGTTGTTTTAGGTTATCGGTGACTTCCGGTGAGGTTATGTAGTGTTCCCCTGCGTGTGTATCTTGATGCTGATGTTGTTCTTGGTAGTTATTCCATAATACATCAACGTTTTCAAGGAATTGTTGCACTTCTGTTGTGTTTGGAACAATGGCGATGGTGTGGTTGATCCATAACCGGAAGTCTTTGAATAGGGACGCGTGGCGTTGTGTTGGGGTCTCCATCGGGGGAAAATTCGGATTTGGGATCCATAATTTGATTAATATCAACACTCCCAGTGAATACAACGGTAATAATACTTCCTAAAATGTGTTTTTCATTGAAATTTAAAAAATAAAATGGCGGATTGAGTGAATACTCACTGCGATTGTTCTGCGTTGTTCCCTCTTCTTTAATAAAACATTCTTGACTAACGTAGCCTTCAACTGACTCCAATACAACTTGGATCCATCGAGTTTTTCCATTTTGTGGTGTTTTAGGTTATGTTAAGAGTTAAAACTTATCTCACTAGCGTGTATGATATTTGTACCTATAACTATTGTTGATTATCGCTTGTAGTCGATGGTGTGTGCCTGTTGGATGCGTCAAGTCTTGATTATCGTGAGAAATTGCCATTTTATCAACGTTATCACAGCGTGCTACGGTGCTACATCCTCTACACCCACTAAACTCTATGAATAAGCAGCGGTTTCGCAATATTAACAATAAACAATCGTCGGTAACAATATCTCGCCTCCATTGTGATAAATATTTCACCTGTGAACAAATATAACTATTAGTTTTATATTTTACCGTCCGCCATGACAGTTTTGTAAGATTATAGTGTTATTTGTGTATTTACATTGTTTTAAGTGGATTAATCGTGTTTTTTCAGAGGTTCGGAGGGAAATATGACAATGTGACAATGGTCGCGTTGTTAGAAGGGTTGATTGCGATGCGAGAGGCGGCAGAGGGTGGCGGTGGCGGTGGTGACGATCGATAAAAGACACACAGACACACTTTCAATATTAACTGCGAGTGCGATAGAGAGAGTGCTGTGTGCATGCAACACCCCACAAGTTTCCTTGTTGCCGCCGCCACCGCCGCCCCCCGCGGTTGGTCCGACGTCAAGTACGACCTGGGTGCCTCGCTTGACATTTACATTTCCCGTTTGGGGTTTTTAGCCGTGAATGTCGATGCAAAAATGTATCAAAAATGGATTTCGACATTTGGATGTCAAAATGTCGCCATTTTAGTTTTTTTTTTATATAAAATCAACCCAATCAACCAAACTCATTGTAATTGTACGTTTAACGTCGATTATAGCAATTATTTCACCCCTTTTGAGTCACAAATTGCATAAAGTACAATTTGTGTCTCCCAGACGTGGTTTTTCACATGAAAATCGCAGGGGGGAATGATTCAAGCCCTTTTTTATGGCGCCACACGCAATTGCACCCCAGGGATTGCTTCTTTACACAAAATCTCGTTAAATATTCACGCAATTCAATAGAATTTACAATACAATCATTTTTACGCTCAAAAACACAATAAATTGTTATAAATAACATGAAATGCGATTCTCACCCTTTGTTTTTGTTTAAATATTATAAAATTATAACACTTCCATGCCGGAAATCACTTGTGTTAGTGTCAACAGGATGACGGCGACATTTTTGACATTTCTCATTGTTTAACACTAGTGTAATATTACACAACAAATGTTAATATTAGTATGATCACAATAAACGTACACAAATAAACAATTTTAGCGTTTTTTTTTAGAAGAACAGATGTTTTAGTGTTGTTTAAGTAAGATAGTAATATGTGACACGCCGGCGGTGGGCGGTTTTTGTGTTAGGTCGTTGCCATCGTCGGCGACGGCGGGCCGAGACTGAGTTGTGAGTGTGCACCGTGTTCACCACACGGAAAACTTACAATGGGGGCGGCAACGGCGGGAAACTATCGTGATATGCGCGACATCTACCGTAAACATTACAAAACACAATAAATAACAAAAATCTTAAACATTTACAATAAATAAACATAAATATTACTAAAACTCATTAAAAACTACCCTTATTTACGATAAACATTAAATTTTACCTTTTTTTTACTTGTAATAAACATGTTTCACTGCGACATCTTTACTTAAACGTTGCAACCCCTGTGAATTTAGGTTAAGGGTTGTTTTGTGCGTTATAAACTCTGGTGGCGTTGTACCCCCAGCAAAGACCGTGTGGCCTAATGGATAAGGCGTCGGACTTCGGATCCGAAGATTGCAGGTTCGAGTCCTGTCACGGTCGACGAATCTTTTGCATAATTTATAGTCTAAATGCACAAAACACATAACAGAACAACGCTTATAAACACATCCGTCTTACACGAGTTGTAAATATCGACTGAACTAAAACTAAACTAAAATAACATATAAACAAACATCAATCCAGTGTGATTATCATGTGTAAGATGACCTTTAACACATAAATCTTACAAATAACACGTAAATCTTCACAAAAACAAACAAAAACAGGAATATTACCTCAGGTACAACTACAAGTCGATAGAATAGCAAATGTTCTTTGTAAATACATTATTTGTAGCATTTAAACATGATTTCCTCTTATAATACATAAATATTTCTTTTAATAAATGCAAAAATTCAATAATTAATGTAAAAAAACGGATTATACCTTTACCTCTTTCAATATTTCCAAAATACTCGATAAAAGATTAATTTTATGATGAACTTGCGCCCTCCTCATGCTTTTCTTTGTAAGTTACAACACCTTTTGCTATTAAATCAGGTATTTCCACTGCTAACCATGGTCCTAACTAAAAAAATACATAAATTTTTAGTTTTACTCATTTAAATTTAGGTTATTATTCTTACTCCAAGTGCCATTGCATGACTTATACCAAACTTGGGCACATTTCTTGCCCACAATGGTTTAAAATGATCACTGAGGCAGATTTTTCCACCGCGATACATTTTAGCTGTTTTACCGTCCAATTCAGGCAGGGCAATCTCCGGAGATGTCATTGGATAAGTTATAGGTATCTATAAATGCATACAGATATAATATAAAACAATTATTGAGTTGATTTTGTTGCGACTTACATCAAACTCAACATCAAATTCATATTTTAGCAGATCATGGATATACCAACATTTCCCAAACCATTTCGTGCCTTCCTTATTGGACTCCAGACGAAACCAATCGTTATCCGCGGCTTTATTATTCTGAACATACTAGAATATTAATAAAAACAAAAAATTAATAATTTTTTCATCGAAAAATCATTGATGTGTACTTTGATAAGTGATTGATACTCTTCTTTGAGTCGTTTCACCCATAATTCCTTCTCACGTGGTCCTGCCTTTGTTTGTAGCAGTGGTATACTACTTAAAGTCTTCCGCGTGCCTTCATCTACCATTGTTTAAACTTTTTTTTTGTGAAATTAATCTGAGAACATCTGTTGATGAGTGGTGTTTAACCTCACATTCGCATGTTTCAATTCTGTCATTTGACAGCCACCTGACGTGGAAGCCGAACACAACCGAACCCACACGAAGTATTCCTGCTGGGATGTAATATTAGTTGCATATAATAAAATAGTTAAGGGGATAATATTGGCTGCCACCATGCAATTTCATCATTTTAGGACCGTGTTTTAATGGATTTCAAAGTCAAAACCTGACGAAATGGCACCAAATACATCCGGGCGTTCGATGCGCGTGTAGTAAATCATGGCGCACAGCTTATGATTAATAGTTTTAGAAACATTTTTGGTTGTTTAGAGTCATTTCATGTTCTTTTCTGTAGATTAAAGTGACTACTAGCTGTTGATGGTCAACAGCTTCATCTTGTTCTTCAAAATGGCGCGTATTCCCTGCACGGCAGTCTCATTGGACTTTGTAATCGCCGCAACAATGGCGTCTTCATCCGCTGAAGTGATGTTTAACGTGGCGAGTTTCTCGATGATTTCTTTAAGTGCTGATTCCGTCGTGGAGTCTGTTTCGGCCGCTGGGGGAGTGAAAGTGGAAGTGGATTTGATACAAGGGTGCTCTTTGAGGGCGGTGTCAACCCGCCGGACGGCATCGCGCGCCGCCGTGACTAGACCGAGCACTGCGTCCCGCCATTTTGTGTCTTGTTTCTTTTTTCTACCGTGCGCGGCGACACGTGTCAGCTCCAGTGAGACCAAAAGTGTCAAAACAATCACTGAAGACATCTAAACATAAAATAATACAAAAAAACATATAAATTATTAATAAATGATTAAAAAGTATAAAAATTACCTCGACAAAATTGCACAATGTTTGGATATCGCTACGATTGTGAAGATACGGGTCTGTTTTGCCATTAGTGCCGTTCCCTTCAAGCATTTGAACGATTTGTGACGCATGCGCATCGAAAGATTGTTTTGTGACATCAATGGCCGCTTGACATGCATCGGTTTCGTCTTTTTCCAGTGAAACAATCAGTTTGAAACCGTTGAGGACAATTTTATGATACGACGACTTTTGATACACATCTAAACGCGATGGCTGTGTTATACTCAACGATCTCTGCGCAAATATAATAAAAAAATCAATATTACTTACTTATATTTATTATTTATTCACAATACTTACTTGTTTAATAGATGTGTATTGTTTACTATCAACTTCTTTCTGTAAACTTTCAGCATTAGAAATTTCCTGCTCGAGTTGCACTCGAATGGTTTCCGATGATTGTTTGTTTTCGCTTTTTACCAGCTGCAGCGCACAGTTGGCGCAATACAAAATGGCGACGCGCATTTTTAATAGGTGCACATCTTGTTTGTAGATGTTTTGATTTTCCGGCCAGTCTTCGAGCGCTGTTTCCGTTCTTTCGGGATCCCAGGAGACGTAAACGCTCAAATCACTATTATTCCTAATAAAAATACAAACATTATAATTTATAACCAAACAATAATAATTTTTTATAAAAATGTGTAATGTTGGTTGCCTATATTAAATTACCTGATTAAATCCCATGAGACTGGATCATCCCTAGGCATAATATCCAGTTGGAAAAGCGCGTCAGTCGTGGCGCATTGCTCCAGAAAAAAGAACATGCGATCCACTGCGGTGCTCGTATAATGAAAACTGTTATTCATACGCTCGCGGAAGTCCATGAATTCGGTCAGTTTCAAAAACGAGCCGAATTTGTACGAAAACGTCATATGTTCCGAGCTCTAAAGATTAAAAAACACATGAATTATTAACAAAACATACAAAAATTGACAAAAATAACTTACATCCTTATAATTCGAGCTGAAAAACTTCAAAGTAGCATCAAACAACGTCGCCGCGACGCTATAATGCCCCGACATCGCTAAATGCGCACAGTGCACATGACACATCGAATCCAACTGCAAATGTTTGATGTCTAGTGTTTCATAAACACTATGGGCCTCATTATAACACCCTAAAATCATCAATTAAAAATTAATGTAGAATATTAAGTATCAAGTGCGCTAAACGCAGTTTAACAACTTTTAACCAATGCGCATGTGCAAACTCCTTTAGTCACGGGATGGAATCTGCGCATGCGTACTTGTTAAAAGTGAGTAAAGTGTGGTTTAGCGCACTTCACTTACTTTTATTCACGTCTGCGATTAAAGTGCCACTTTTCATGCCTCAAAACCGTGAAAAAAGTGACACTTTAAAGACGGAAGCAGAAAAAACATGAAAATACAAACAATTTACAACTAATACTTACCTAAAACATGATATATACGTAACATCAACAACTTGATATGAAAATTACTCGGACTATTCCGAATGGCATTCTTGAGCAACATCAACGCTAGCAGCAACGGCCGCGTGGAATCACTTTTGACAAACAAATCGTACAATAAATGCGCCGCTAATAAAATATACGCATCACTGGGCCCCTGCTCCGTCTGCAGCATATCTTTTCCAAAACTTTGGAAGCCATGCTGATAGTGGAACGCAAACGCCGTTACCAGCGCCATTGCATGCTCATACTGCAACTCTTTGTGACTACCACACAATCGGGATAATTGCAGCGCGCAAATATGCCGCTGCATTTGATCCTCGGATTGTGGCACGCTCGTCGCGCTGATGCCTACTTCCTTAACCAACTTCCCAGCGAGTTCCAATCGTTTACCAGTTGGTAATAAGTTTAGATAATTGCGTAAATCGCTTACACAGCATGGTTTATGCCCGAATTTACGAAAATATTCGATGAATAACACGCCGACGTCGCCGAGAAGCCCGTCGATGAGGAGATTATTCGCCTGAAGGAGTTTGGCGAGCTCAAATCGGGCTAAGTACGGCCCGCGGAGTGAGAAACCATTGCCACCTTCGACGAGTTTACAGATAAACTCGTGTGCTTTCTCCGGGGTGTCGTCAGGTTCTTCTGGGTTGTCTTTTTCGGTGGTTTTGTCTTTGTTACCGTTGAAAGTTGATGCTTTTAATTCGAAAACGGATTGGAGGTAGTGTTTCCAAATGTCCCAACGATCCATACTTGAATAAAATAAAATTTGGTTATGTTTGATTTTAAGGTTATGTTATGTTGGGGTAACTTACTTTTGTAGGAGAATATTTTTGCATGTTATATTAACACTAGACCATTTTCCAAGCTTGATTAGGTAAGGCAGTTGGTTGAGAACCATGACGCCGGCGAGTTTTTCGCCCAGCGGGCCATCGAGGACTTCGACGATTTTGTCGTACTTTTTGAGCGCTTCGAGGATAATGATGTACAGCTGCACCGGTTCGGCCTCCATTTTGTTTTCTTGTATCAACTTGTCGATCATGCGTTCAGCGAGCGATAAAAGCAATGTGTGCTTTTTTTCATCGGTCGCACCTTCTCCACGCTCGGCTGGAAGCAATTATTTAGTATAATATTAGTTTACTAAGAGTTATTTTATGTTTAAATTTAATTATGCACGTTTTACAACCAATAAAGTCGGCCATTGAAATAAAATAGTAGTGCCAACCTAAATTTAGTGACATTTAGTGACAAGTTAGGGGAAATGTCAAAGAGAGTTAAAATAACTAACCAAAATAATAAAACTATGAAATAAACATTAATAAATTAGAAAAACAATAATATAAACGTTACCTTGAAGTATTATACTCATAATAGCCCAGCAGTAATAAGGCTTCTTTGGTTGCAGCTTGTACAAAGTCATAGCAGCTTGCTGCTGGCACTTGTAGTTGGACATTCGCACATACGCCATGAATAAATGCGATTGCAGTTCTTCATTCGTTGGATCTTCCTTCACGGCCTCTTCGTATAACTTACACACTTTATCCACTACAAAAATAAATTAATAATTACCCAAAACTGTGTAATTCTAACAGTTGACAAATTTTTTGGTGTTATTTGGGTTGCCTATCTTTAATACTTGTCAATTTGATTGACAATCATTTTTTACTTACTCCGTTGTAACTCGCGGTAACACATCGACATGGCCTGCAAAGTATTTTCTTCTGTGGGTTTAGTGGCAGCAAGTGCATTCAATATCTGATTACACTCATCTAGTTTACCCATTCTGAGTAGGGCGAGTGCTTTCAAAGCTTTAACTCTGTGTAAATTACTGCTTTTCTTCAATACTTTGTCACATTCCTGCATTGCCTTCTTGTAACTGCCTGCATCAAGCCAATCTACAATCAAGGGATATTGTTAATAGTGAAGGACAACGGTCTGAAACGAATTATTCGAAAACTATGAAAGTTAGAATAAAATTTCTTTCATATATTAAAAATATAGATTATTATGTTTAAAATAAACATTTGATTTAGTTTCATACTAGTTTTTGGAGTGAGTTATGAGCAAATTAGTAAAATTTTCGTATTTTTGACTTTACAAGCCTGTAACTTTTTACATAAACGTTCTAAACATCAAATTTAAATTTAAAGAGATGTAAAATTTAATCCTGAATCGATTTGTAAAAGAATTAAGTCAATATCTCTGATAATTTACGAGATATCAATAAAAAAGTGACGAAAATCATAACCCACAATAATTTAAGGTTAGAATTCAAAGCAGATTTGAATTTTGTATGATTTACCATAAATGGGCCGCAGCCGGCGCTCGATCACGAACGAGTCCTGCCCGTGGGCCCCCCGGTTGGACATCTTGCCCTCCGCGTGTGTGCCTTGCTCGTTGTTTGAGGGAAGTTTAGACGCACATTCATGCGACGCGTGAAACACCGGTGCGCTCGCAACGCGCCCAAGATACAAGGATGCGCGAAGCGAACTGAAACGTGAAACAACGACCTCTAAAAAAGTATTCGCAGCACGCCGAACGCCGCAGCAGTGGAAAGCAGGCGGTTTTCGTGCGATCCGCACGCACTGGGAATCGCTAGCTCCCCAAATGCTCCCCAACCTCAACAAGCGAAGGAATCGCTGTGAGGTTAGCGATAAAATGTGAATGTGAATGCTCCGCCCATTTATCTGTCAAAAAACAATCAAAATATTTAAAAAATCGACGAAAATACGTTTGATATTTGATTTATAACTATAATAATTATTTTTTTGATTAAAATGATTCACTCACCATGAGATTTCAACGTTTTTAAATAATATTTAACAAATAATTTTATTTTCTTTGCTTGATTTTACACCCTAGGCAACTTTACCTACACATTTTCTGTCATAACTTAAATTCACATTCCCATGCTTTAGGGTTATATTTATACCGTGCAACACTTTCCAAAATGCGTTTGTTTTGTGCACTTTTCCGGCGTAAACACATGCCCAATGGGCATATCTACCGCGGTAAAGACCGTATAGTTAAACCTGTTACGTTAGCGGATGTCACACAGCTTAAAAACTCATGGGAAATTGAAGAAAAAAACATGTTTCTCCTCAGGCACTCATATTTAACACCAGTATGTATTAACCACTACAATTATTCGCTTAAAAATGTATTAAAAACTTGATTTTAGGAACAATCTCATGGCCATTCTAAAGCTTTAGGTAAAGCAGTTGCCAGGATAGAGGAACTTAAAGCAGCCAGGACTCAATTTAAGGATAATGTCACCATTGAAGCCAGGTTGGGACATTTGAGATTCAAGGAAGCCTGGGATTAATTAAAATCATGATAAATGTTGAATAAAGTTAGTAATTTGTTGTATTAGTGTGAATAAATTAGTATTAAGGTTAATTTTGTGCATAATTTAATGTTTTTCATTGTTAAAACTTACATTTTCTTAGAAAAATCGTTGAATTTTGATATAATTTGTATGGTGTATATTGGGTTGCCTAACTTTAAGGGGCAAATGCTGTCAAAAGTAAAAAATTTAACTTTTTTCTTAGTTTTCCACAAATTTTCGGCTTTTAAAGGTATTTTGAGCGAAATAATTAATAAATAACAATGAATAAATGCACAATTAACGTTTTCTCATCATTTTTAAATAGCTTGTAATAAAATAATACATTTTAAAATATATAACAAACATACAAATATCAAAACTAGTTTTCCATTTGGTCCATCCTCTGAAAACTTTCAAAAAACTCGCAGTTAACGTCATTAAAACTCTCATAACTTTACATCAAACTTAACAACATCATGAATACTCTTAAATTATTGCTTTTTGTCGATTTTTTGAAAGTTTTCCTCTCTTAACAAGTCAAATACTCAAAGCGAAGTCTTTTCCTTATTCATCCACGCTGAATAATTCGCTCCTAAATCCTGCCTGTACAATTTCTTACCAGACGCAAGTCTATTAGCAAATTCAGCAGCGCCAGGAGCAACACAAGTGCTCACAGCGGTAACAGTTCCATCTTTCAAGAAATACGCCGCGTATTTTAAGCCTTTAACATCGCCAGAGTACAAAATCTCATCAAACGCGCCATGTCCGCAGTATCTAATACCGTGCCCGAATAACATCGTCCAGAAGAACGGTACAGTTTCCTGACAGGTTTGTTTGCCGGCTAAATTAAGCCCGGCAATACGGCCGTGGTATTGTGCGAGGCCATAGTGACCAATGGCGGACTTCCGGTTGTCCCAGGAGAAGACAGGCGCGTTGGCAATGTCACCGCCAGCGTAGATATTAGGCACGTTTGTTTGCAGGAATTCGTCGACTTCGACAGCACCGTGGGAATTCATCGCAACGCCGGAATCCTTCATGAATTCCGTGTTTAAAGTTGATCCTGTACCGAGGATGACAATATCTGCTTTTATTGTTTCACCTAAAAATAAGAAAATTGTTAGTTTGGTGTATTTTGGGTTGCCTACTGAAATATATAAACATTTTACAACGTAAAATCATTTAAAAACGTTAAAAACTTAAATTAAACAATAATTAATTGTTTAATTTAATGTTTTAAACCTAAAAAAATAAATTATAGTTGTTAAAACTCTTTTAAACCGTGAAAAAACATGATTTCAGTAAATTTTTATGTTTAACGATAAAATTTGACAGTTTTATGTGTATATATGGTTGCCTATATCTTACCAGTTGTCAATTTAGCTTTCTGCACCATATCTGGTCCCTGAAACTCCGAAATGCCTGAATTCATAATGAAATTAACGCCTTTACCCTCAAAAAGACACTTAACCGCCGCGCCAATTTCCTCTCCTAGTAACTTCTGGAACGGATACGTATCTCTCCCAACAACAGTGACTTTTTTCACTTTACCCTGACAATACGCCGCGGCTTCCATCGCAATAAAACTCGCACCCAACACCACCACCTCCTTCTCCGCATCCAACAGCGCATGCACCTTCTGCGCATCCTCGTAATCCCTCAGCGTGAAAATATTCCGCAAATCCACGCCGGGAATCTTTGGCCGCAGCGCAGTCGAACCTGTAGCCACGTAAAGTTTCGAATACGGCACACAGGTGCCATCTTTAAGTATGATCTTCTTATTAGCAGTGTCCAAAGATGTCGCTGGTGAATCACGACACACTTCAATGTGATTCTGTTTGTAAAACTCATCGCTACGCATCTGAATCTGCTCGATTTGCGCGTCGAGGATCTTGGAGATCTTGACGCGATCATACGGCAGGAATTTCTCCTTGCACAGCATGGTGATTTTGCCGGCGTAGCCATTTTGTCGGAGGGTTTCTGCGCATGAGTTGCCCGATGGTCCGCCGCCGACGATGACGATGTGTGCGCGCTCGGATTCATTCAACGGGGTCATTTCTTTGACGCGTTTGGAGGATTTCAATTCGGAGCGTTTCGCGCGAACAACGACGTTGTTTTCTGAGTTTACTTGCACTTTGAAGCATGGCAATGAATCCACTCCTAAAAAATTAATTTAAAAAAATTAATATTGGTGTAAATTAGGTTGCCTATATTAAATATTATTATTTTTTTGGTTGTAAAGATGTATCTATAGTTGTCTATATACTTTCTAAATGAGTAAAACTGTAAATAAAGTTGCCTATATTTAATATGATTACTTTTTGGTTTGTAAGTTTATTATAACTTGTAATTATATAGAATGATGTTTGGTTTAACTCAGAGGACGAATCTAATTGCGGAAAACTGACCTGCTGTGACGCTAGAATGTGAAAATTTTATGAGGTCGTTTCAATGACAAAGTTGCCGCTTGTCTGAGTGTGAGTGTAAGTGTAAGTGCATGTAGCGAGCGCAGTTTTCAATAAAAAATCTATTTTTAGTTCTGGTACTTGTAAAGTTTGCAGGAAATATGCGAATACTCAGCGGATATCAAAACAAAACCACGAAATATCGTAAGAAAACATTTGAATGATAAGAATTACATTGAATGAAAATTTGTTATGTTTTTGTTGAGTTATTTATGAATAACTCGTAAAATAATAAATGTAGAATGTTAATTCTTTTTGGGTTTGATTATGCGTTAAATTCTTTATCAAAATGTGTGATTTTTGTTTATATATTGATGTTGAATAAAAAGTTATAAACAAAAATTTAGAAAAAAATGAGAAAAAATGTAATTTTTGTTTAAATGTCTGTAAATTGTTATTAAAAAGAGATATAACTAAATTGTTTATATTAATAGATGTGGAATTAAATGTAGAATAAATGGGTGTAAAAATAATTACTGTAACTTTATGCGTTTTCTTAAAATTAATTAAAAAGTCATAAAAAGAGCAAAGTTCGAATTTTGCGCACGAGTCTGGTTTTTTATAAATAACTCGGAAACCAGTAAAGATAAAATGATAATTCTTTCAATAATTGATTCTCTGTAAAATTCTGCATCTAAATATGCAAAAAGTATTTTTATTTCGTTATTAAATAAAAAGTTATAAACAAATTAATGGAAAAAATCACAAAATTGAATTTAAATTGTTTATAACTTTTTATTAAAATGTACTATTAATAAAATTGGTATTTTCGTAGAAGCAGAAGTTAATTCTTAATCATTATATGCAAGAATAATTATTTTACCTTGCTTCAATGCTAAATAATTAATTAAAAGCTAAAATATTGCGGATACACAGTGCGACACTGTGCGCCAAGTTGGTTTTTAATAAATAATTCAAAAACTAAACAAGATAAACCAATAATTCTTTCAGAATCTGCTTCCATATTAAATAATATGTAAAAAATTCTTTGAATTTAGTATTAAATCAAAAGTTACAGACAAAAAATTGTAAGTTTTTCTACAAAACTTCCTAAATTTGAACTTTAATTGTTTATAACTTCTTATAAAAATCTATTATCAATAAAATATTTATATTATTAGAAGCCAAATTTAATTCTGAATAAATATATGCAAACAAAAGTATTCTAACTTGATTACTTTTTTAAATAATTAATAAAAAAACCGAACAAAAACAACACACGTCAACACTATGCGCCATTTTAGTTTTTAATTTATAACTCAAAAACTAAACAAGATAAACCAATAATTCCTTCACAATCAGACCCCAAATTAAATTCCACATCAAAACCACCAAAAAAACTATCAATACCATCAATAAATAAAAATTTATAAACAAAAAACGCGCAAAAACTCTCAAAAACACTAAAAAAAAAATAATAAAAAACTTCAATAAAACTCACCTGGAAAATCCTCAATATCCCCCGTCTTCAGATTAAAACAAGCCCCATGCCATGGACACCTCACCCTTCCATCGCCCAACGCGCCCGTCTCCAGCGGCGCCCCATAATGCGTGCATTTACTCCCCAGCGCCGTCAGCACTCCATTCTGCCTCACCACCAGCACCTTGCCGACTTCGCCCATCTGGAACGCCTTCATCTCATTCTCGCCGATGTCCGCATCCTTGCACACCACCCCCTCGATGTAATCATCGTTGCGGCCACCGCCGGCGGCTGGAAAACCAATGCTTTTTGTTACACTCATGCTTAGGAATCTATACGCGCGTATTGCCGGCGCGAGAATGAATCGCGAGACCATCGCGCCCATTGTATATATATTCCACAATCACACAATCACCACTGCGGTGTGGAAATGGAAAATACGTAGTGATTTTGCGTGTGTTGATGTTGTTGTTGGTTAAGATGACGTAGTTTTGCACCGCAGTGGGATTTAATCGATAATTACGATGATAATAACAAGTTGTGCACTTATTGTTATTTAGTACAAGGTTATTCTCTTCGAGTTCTTTGGATGTCTTTGGTTTTCTTGCGTTTTCTGTGAGTTTGGAGTTTAAACTGAACTAAAATCAATTTTTGCAATTGGAATATTTTTAGATTGACGGTGTTTACGCGTCTGCGCAGTTGTTACCCGTTCACCATCCACAATTCAACTAAGAAATGAATTTTTGTAGTGTATGGAACACCGAAATATGTAATTCACTACTCCAACCATTACTTCCCCTTCTTTAATAACGATTACATTTTCGTTTTAAATTTAGACACGCACAGCGAAAACCTTGCGTAACAAGGTTAAGGTTAGATGAAACTGCAAAACAGATGGTTGCAAGGTGCGCATGCGTGCAGAAACATTCAAATGGGAACTGTCAATGCGAAGATTTACGAATGAATACGAATGATATTTTTAGATATTTTACATACCGATTGAAGCAATAACACACTATTTCATACTTCATAACTACAATGTATAGTTTAATTATATACTGCGGGTGTTTATTTCGTTTATCTTTAATGTTTTGTTTAAAGGTTTGCATGATGACACTGCACAATGAAAAACTTACAACTTACACATTACACATCAAGATTACTGTTGTGAAGGTTATGTGTATATGCAGCAGGATAAAATACGTCACTTTTGCGCGCATGCGTATAAAACAATCCAAAATTGAAGTATGAAGTACCAACCCAAGATACAGATATAGTTAGGCAACCAGTTATACATGTTTTTAGGTACATACCGATTGATTCTTCGGATGCACTTTCAGACATTTCTTTGGTTATGAATAATTTACAAGATTTTGGTGCGCATTGACAGTTTCTTGACATTAAAATGATTAATATCCGTTTATTTCGCCGGGAAACGATACATTTGATTGCGTTTTGATTGATTCTATTGATTCTATTGATAGAAACGTGTAATTGTCAAAAGAATCAAAAGTTTCGACACGTTTTGTATCGATCGACCTTCTAGTATACATTTACGTCTTTTTTGTGTGTGTTTAATTGAGTTTTTGGTAGTTCATTCACTCCTTGCGTTTTTATGGAGTGCGTACGTTGTTAGACTAACAAAAATCGAAAGTACGAGAATTGAAAGTATTTTGGTAGTATGTTTATATACAATGTGTTCAAGGTATTGAAGGTGAAGTTAATTAAGTTTATTTTTTATGTGGAATATTAAAATGTTGTGTATGTAGTCTATATTTTAGCTTTTTACAATTGCATAATTATTATTTCATAATAAAAAAATGTTTGGTTATTTGTACTCGTAGTCTAGACTTCGACTCGCTCGACGAAAAGTGAAACTCTTTTTTGTTGCTATATAACTCGGGTAATTAATGTGCTAGAGTATTGATTGAACTATCAATTTAAAGACAATTTAATAGAGAATTTATTATGAAGAGAAGTGATTTCGTGCGTTTGATAGTTTGCATGTTATAAAGGAAAATATAAACACCTGTCAATGTTTAATAAGTAATTTATAAATTATCAAGATTAAAATCATTGTAACTCGGAAACTATTATAGATAGGAAAATGATTTTTACGTGAGATGTTAGATCTAGTCTAGAGCTATATGAAGTGGTGTATGAATCATTGTTATATATTGTCATTTATTCGTAATTTGATAAAAATGATAAAAATTATAAAAATTTGTGAGAGTAATGTGTAAAAAGTTGCCTAATTTCGGAGCGTTGTATCTCAGGTAATAAAAATCGTAGATTATTGATTAAAGTATCATTTAAAAGACAATTTATTTCTCTATCAACGTGCCAAAGGACGTATTCATGCATTTATTAGTTTTTATTCAGTAATGTAAAAAGTAAAACATTGCCATTCTTGTCTCTTTGCGCAAGTTTTTCGGTGTTCAACTCTTCTTTGCGTTATTTTCGTTATAATCAATTTTATATTAATTATTTTTTATACTTTGTCTGATAGAGAATTTCTCGTAGATTAAGAATCTTCAATCCGTTCGTCTCCATCGCTTTTAGTTTACGAGATATATGCAACCGAAAGAAAAAAAAAACTAAAAAAATTAAAAATGTGCTCTTTTTCTACACTTTTAAACACGATTTTTAAACATATACCCAAAAAAATTTTATTATTTTATCATTTTATATTATAGAGAATTTCCCGTAGATTAAGAATTTTCAATCCGTTCGTATGTATCGCTTTTAGTTTACGAGATATACCAGTGCGCAATCAAAAGAAAAAAAACTCTAAAAAAATTGAAAATGCGCTGTTTTTCTGCACTTCTAAACACAATTTTGGAAGGTTTACCCCCAAATATTTTAATTATTATATTAATTTACGTTATAGAGAATTTCCCGTAGATTAAGAATCTTCAATCCGTTTCTTTCTATCGTATTTAATTTTTGAGATAATCGCAATCTATCGCAATGTCGTAAAAATTCAAAACATTGCAATTTTACAAAATCAAACTTTAAAACCTTTAAAACTCCAAAACTAAACTTTATAATCAATCAATTATTCCCCTAAATAATAAACCTACTAATAACCTATCAAGTAAACTTCATTAAAACCCCACAAATCCCACAAAACCTCAATAAACCCAATAAAAACTAAAAATATCACAAATATCACAATATTTCCCTATTACGAGTATTTTCAATAGAATAAAAATGTAATGTATCATAATGTATTCCATAGAAGTATTGACTATTGATTCAAGAAAACAATAAAAACCTCCTTACACTGGTATTCCATTAGGTGTTTACTGTTTTTGCAATAAACACTCAACGCACCCAGCACACAAACAAACGCCGCCAAGATAAAGTTTATGTTGTTATTTTCATTACATTACATTACATTACATACATTACATTGCATTGTAAAAAATGCAAGGCGAAACACATTTCCATTGCATTTTCAACTCTGTATCACTGTCATTCACTGCCATTCGCATTCACAGCTTGTAAAACCCGGCATTTTATTACTCTTCAAACATTTTTTCGCAGTTTCATGAATAAAATGCATGAATTTCTAGGTTTATTACTCAAAGAATATAGATATGTGTAATAAACACACCTGTGGGCAATAAATTCATCAGTTTTTATCCAAATATTTAAAAAATATAATCATAATCATAAATGTTATACTTTTGATAATATGTTATGATGTGATAATATTTCTATTGATAAAAATAATTGTTACGTGCCGGCTGTCACGTGTATCAAATAAACATCTGGGAAAAGCGGTGTGGTGCAGCTTGTAATGGTTAATATTTGATTTGTGATAGATTATGCCATGTGTAGTTTATCGTGTCTCAAGTGTGTTGTTGGTTTGGAGTAGGTCGAGTATGAGTATTAGTATTAGTATGAGTTAATAATTTTGTATGTTGAATTTACTTATTTGCTATTAAAAAGAAGTAAAACATACCAAACATGTCTGTATAAATATTATGTACTCGTAGCATGTAGGATGTACGTAATGAAATAAAAGTGTGTGTTTGTGTAGTGATGCACTCACTACTCACTGTTGGTAGTGAGTCGGCAAAAATGCAAGTTGTTTACTTGTTGCTATGACAACGTGACGTGTAATTGGTGCAGTTTACGCTTTTATTTATTTATTTTTTTTAATTTGTATTGCTTTCTTTTTGTTTTCACTGTTAACACTGTCTTACGTATTTATTTGACACTAGCTTTAACCCTTTGGCTTCGCTCCCGAATATCTAAAATAATGAAGTTGCTTCCGTACGCGTCTGTAGTCACAGAAGAAGTAAGAATGAAGTAGAATGGCGGGAAGTTTAAAATGGCTGAAAGTATAGTCTATGGAAGTATAGTGTACAGTCTCCATAGTGTAGTCAATTGGATTTGATGTTGACGTAGCTGTCGGTAATACAATGTGATATTACAGTGTGATGGTACTATAGTACTTAGGTTTGAGCTTCATTGCTGGAATGCTAGATGGCGTTAAAGTAGTCAAATAGCCAGATGCAGAGGTATTATTGGCTAAACTATTTCTTTATTTTATTTAAAAAATAATTTTTTTTATTAAATAAAAAGTAGCCTATAACCATTCGGGGACCACTAAGAATATGTGTACAAATTTTCATGATGATCGGTTAAGTAGTTTTTGCGTGAAAGTGTAACAAACATCAGAACTTTCGCATTTATAATATTAGTAGGGATTTTATGTGTTGTCATTAGATGAGTATGTTTAGTTTTAGGTTAGATGTAGTTTTGGTTGCATACTCACACACTTGAAATTAGTTAAGTAAAGTGTTATTTGCATGCAAGGTGCGTTTCTGATGATGATGAATATTTGGTTTTGGTTTGCGGTTTGTGTTTTGCGTGTTGTCACCTTGAGACAGACTTGAATCAACAATAAAGCATCAAGTTGAATGAATGAATGAATGAGTACTGCACAATATACGTATGTAAGGTGTGAATATTCGTAGGTTGCTAATTTTAATGTTTTTTGTTATTCTCTTTACCAATTCAGTGTTTTTTGTAGGAAAAATAAAAGTACAGGTGATAATGTACTTGTGCAATATGATTTCATGCCAAAAACATATTAAAATGAATAAATTATAACGTTTTTTTCGCGAAAATATACTACTTTTTGTTTTTCTTATTGATTTTCGATAAATAATTGCCGACTGTGCAAAAACCACAACTCCGATCGAATTGAAACTTTCAGCCCTTATTAATAAGTAAATTATCTGACATTTGCAATAAAAATATTTTAAAAATAGCAGATTTTCTAAAATTTACCGCATTTTTAAAACAAAAATGATATTTCTGGAACATTTTTTTAATTCCTGTTTAGTAATTCTTTTGTTTTTGTTGCTAATTCGACAATATTGTACTAATTTTCACTAATGTATCTTAAAGTACATATAATAATGTACCTCTGGAATAAATTTAATAAAAAAATATTAAAAATTTAAAAAGTTATAACGATTTTACCAAACTTTTGACGATTTTAACTCTAAATGCACCAAAAACCAAAATTTCATCACTAATTTACTATTTTCTCAAACATCTCAACTTAATATTCATACTAATCACGCAAATTTTAAGAAAAGAATGATCGCTCCATCTTATTATTCGCGTTTATCATGTTAAACATGCCAAACATGACACATACTTTTCCAATAATGATAAATGACACATTTTACGACCGGAAATTACTTCAACGCTTTTATCTTACTCCATAGAAATTGTTTTAGCCATGACACATATTCCTCAACTACTTCAAAAACTAAAATAGCTATAAAAACCAACAAAAACTTTAAAAAAAACTGATTTAAACTCAAAAACTTAATTTTCACCAATTTAAACCTCTTCAAACAACAAATTTCGCTTGATAATTGCATAAAACATGTGAAAAACGCAAAGAATGCCCGCGCTATAATTCTCCGATTAGTTCAGCGTCCTTGGCACGAAACTAACCATAAAAACAATAAACTAAATACCTCCACATAGCATAACATTCGCTATACTTGCATTGTTACAATAAACAATTTACGAGTATCTCTAAACCCATATTTAATGTGTACTGCACGTCGCAAATTCGTGCATTGCATTAAATCAATAATAAAAAATGTTAAACAATGTTAATTACTACACACAACATATTAATACCAATACCATACTTAAGTCACATTCATATGACACTATGACTCATTCAATGAAATAAAAAAACCTTCAAAACAAACAAAAACAACCAGAAAATTTAAAAAAATAACTTACATTTACTTGAATTCTCCTCAGAAGAAACTTTCGACGTGGAACAACCCATCTTGTCCAATAAATCCAACCTCTCGCAACGCGTAGATAACAGAACAGTGTGGTAATGCCTCAAAAAACAACCAAATGAAAATATGTACTGTGATTGTGTACTACTCGTGGTTTGCTGCAACTTAGTGTGCACGTTGCGTGAAGTAAACGTCGCGTTGGTTGCGTGTCGCGCACGCGTCCGCGTTGCGTACTGACGTTGTTCGGCGCGCGTTGGAGCGTATATTCCATGGTGGATGATGCCGACATGTCCTGCCGGCGAAAGGAAAGCGGCGTGGAGCGCGTTGGTGATTGCGCGACCTTCGACTCGGCGCGCACTTAAACTCCAGCGAATCATAGCGGAGCTAAAAATGATAAAACTTGCAGTTAAATATTTGTTTACGCCGATGTGATATCACGACTGATTCGTGATGTGTGAGTAGTGTTGATTATTGCAAGGGTGAATAACGACTGATTTTTACTCCGAGGGGAAATGAAGCCAACACGCGATCAATTTTTGTGTTGTGTGTGTAACTAGTGCGGGTTTATGTTTGTGAATGATGTAATCGGTGTGATGCACATGGGAGCTGCATTGTGAAGTGTGCCAAAAGTAAATTAATGCAATAAATGAGTGGAAATTTGATGTTTTATGAGTTTAAAATGCCAAAAATCTGTTTAAAATTAATTTTTTATGGAATTTTGGATGAATTTGTTGATTTTTAAGAGAAATATTATGTTTTACATAAAATATTTGAATTATTTGTCGTTTTATGGTTTAAAATTGATTAAAACATTCTAAAAATTAGTTTTTAGTCGATATTTGTGGCAATTTGTTGAATTTAAACAAAATTATTAAGTTTTAACAACAAATATTTAAATTCTAAGCAATTATTTTAAGTTTTTACTTGTTTAAAGTTGTTTTTATGGCAAAAATCAACATAAACCATTAAAATTTTAGGTTATGTAACAATTATTTAACGTTTTATGGCTTAAATTTGTGTAAAACATTGTAAAAACTCATTTTAAACATAAATTTGTTAATTTTTAACAAACTTGTTGTGATTTTACATCAAATATTGAAATTATAAGCAATTATTTAAAGTTTTCACCTGTTTGAAGTTGTTTTTATGACAAAAACCTTGAAAAACAATTAAAATTAGAGGTTATGGGCAATTTTCATGACTTGACTTAATTTATAACCTCATAATATCACCAAAATATGTTTTCCACATCATTTTAACATTGCAAACTGTGCCAAAGCTAAATTAATTCAATAAATTCGTAGAAATTTGTCATTTTATGACTTAAAACTGCCAAAAAACAATATAAAATTAATTTTTATGATAATTTCGTGTAAATTTGTTAATTTCAAACAAAATTACTATGTTTTAACAACAAATACCTAATTTATAAACAATTATTATGAGTTTTAACCTGTTTAAAGCTCTACTTTACGCAACAATCAACAAAAACCATCAAAATTTTAGGTTATGTCCCATTTTCATGACTAAACTTAATTTATAACCTCATAATATCACATAAACACGTTTCCTTTACCTATTTAAGTAATAAAAATATATAATTTACTAATACCTACCTACCTTATGTGTGTTAACCTCAATTAAACAAGTTAATTATGCGAAATTATTTATTTATGATGTGGTTGTACTTTGGCCGCCGCCTCAGCCCCGGCCTGCGCCTGCAGCGCGACGTTTTCCTTCAAAAAATCCGCAGTGATCTTCAGAAACTCATGCGACTTCTCGCTGTGCACCCAATGCCCCGCACCAGGTATATACTTAACTTCTGCCGCGGTGAATTGTTTCTTAAGAGTCGGTAAACTATTCTTACTATAAACAAAACATTAAAACGGCTAAAATTAGAACTAATATAACCTATCGGATAAAATAAGAACTAATATAACCATATGGAATAAAAATGTGTATACTTGGTTGCATACTCACGGTATATGATCACTCTTTTCACCTCCGATGAATAATGTCGGCCCGTTGTACACAGCATCCGGTATATGAGGAAACATCGCGATATTCTTACGATAATTCGTTAATAACGCGCTTAGATTAATACGCCATGCATGTGTACCATCGGATTTCTGCACTAGATTGGTGACCAGGAACGATCGTAACGCGCGATCGGTGATTTTCGTCGATAATTGTCGTTCGACTTGTTGCCTAGCCTCCGCCATTGTTCCTGTTCTCGGCATGTGAACTTTCGCCATGAATTCAAATAAAGGAGGCATTGCATCGAGACTGGGTGAGCTTACATGTGGAGAAATGTCTACCACGACGAGTTTTTCAACTAATTCAGGCTAGAACAATAAAAAAATATAAATTTTCATAAAAAAACATCAAAAAATCAAAAAAAAAACATAAAAAACTATGAAAATTTTGTAATATTTACATGTTTAAGTGTTAAATACATGACAGCACGTCCTCCCATTGAATGTCCAATAAGTTTCGCCTTCTTAATCTTAAAATCTCTCATAAATTCCATTAAATCAGCAGCAAGGTGTTGATACGAGTGATTTGGTGAGTGTGGACTGTCACCATGATTTCTTGCATCCACTGAATACACTATACAATTGAGTGTCTTTTGATACGCTTTGCACAAACTGTTCCAATTGCCTTTGGAGCCAAACAATCCATGCATTATTATCAACGGTGGTTGGCCTGCATCAATTCCAGCTGTTTGGTATGAATTATAAGCCATTTTGATGGGTACTATTGGCGGAATGGTGTCGGGTGCCTTCATTTGTAGCCACTGGCATGGTACGGCTTTTATGTAGTTGGAAATTGGTGCTTTTAGCAGATTCAAGTGTAGTTTTTGTAACATCTTCATGTTTGACTTGATGGTTTGTATTTGATGGTTAGTTGTGTAAAAAATTATTATTTCATTAAATTAGGAGGTTGAAGTATCACTCTCGGATGTTATTGTAAGGATGGAGGCACGCGGCGACGGCAACTGATGAATTTAAGATGTTCGTGGTGACGAAAGAATTTTATTTATGATATTATGAAACTAATTTTTGAATGAGATGTGAGAAGTATGACATTTTGACAGTGACCTTGACGTCAAAATCGTAAAAATTATCATGAAATAAACAAATTCTATTTGTTTTCATTAGATAAATACCAATATAATAATACTAATAATTGGTTAGTATTAAAATTTAACTTAATTTAGTGTTTAATTCTTTATAAATAACAGAAAATAAATTTAAATAAACATAGAAGACTAATTTTTGAGGTATGCAACCCAACTTACACATTTTCTTGAGGTTATATACAAAACAAAGTTTGTTTTCGTTGTTTCACTCCAAGAACAAAACATTTAAACAATGAGGAAAGAAAAATACAAAATTACCAGATATAAAGAATGCCAAGAGGCGTTTCAAGAGGATTGTGAAATGCTTCTGCGGCGTTTTTTACTTAATTCATCCTACAGTTACACGCAATTTTCACAAATCTGGAAGGAACTAAAGTTTGGATTGATTTTTGTGTAAGTTTTCTATGCATTAACTTAAAAATTATTACTGTTTCAATAGTAATATATTATTACTATGATTATACAACTCAAAATATTGTTTCAGTGGAAAATACAGAGAATATGAACTGGGACATTTCACTCATATGCTGTTGCATTGTGCAAAAAAGTATTTGCTGCTGCCGGAATGCAAGTTTACTCAAACAGGAGGACTTTATTTGTTGTATGGGATATACAACAAACAACCAATCAAGTAAATATGAGTATTAGTATTGTAGGATTAAGATATTAACTTAACTAAAATAGTTTAGTAGAAAATTAGTGTGGATAACTTAGAAATTGGGTAGTTTTAAGTAGTTATTAATTAATTACGCAATAACTAATGGAGTTATTGTTATAATTCTTTCACCATTTTGTTAAGGATTTAATTCTGCATAGATGATTAAAATTTCACATAGATTGAGTAATTATATCAAAAGTTATAAACAAAATTAGCACTTTTTTGAAGAAATTTAGTAAAATCTCATTTTTTGTTTATAACTTTTTATGTTAAATTCGTAGAAATTTAGTTTAAGGGTAATTAAATGCAGAATTAAATTCTGAACAAGAAACAGGATGAATTATCATTCTATCTCCTATCATTCTGGAATAATTAACAAGAAACTAAAAAAATACCAGTAATTAGGCACAATTCCCTTAATTTTTAACCGAAAATAATTTATAACTCAAAAACTAATAAAGCTACAATGACGATTCTTTCAAAAATCTGTTTGAAATTAAATTCTGCACTAACAGTAATAATCTCATCTTAATAAAACAATTGTATTAAAAGTTATTAACAAAAAACTCAATTTTTTCATTTAATTTTTTGCTTATAACTTTTTATGTAAACATTCTAAGAACCTGATTTTAAGCCAATTAAATGCAGAATTTAATTCTAAACAAAAACCAAAAAGAATTATTCCTCTAACTTTTTTAGTTCTCGAAAATATAACAAATTACTAAACAAAAACAACAAAAAATTCCATTCCAGGCACCTAATAAAAATCCGCATATTAAAAGACGAACTCGCCACAATCCACCTCTACCTCTCCAACATGAAAACCGAAAACGCCCTGGAACCAATCTACATCTTCACCAAACTCTACCAAGACAACGCCTTCGAATTCGTCGCATCACAACACGAACTCTTGCCTGACTGCAAATACGGCTCAGCAGACCTCACTCTACTCAACGACATATTTCCCAACAGCGGCAGCAATATCATCAACGAATTCACCCAGGAAACAACCACAAGCCTCGCTAATATCACCGCAATCGATCGAGAAATGACAAAGAAACTCGAAGCATACAAAAGTAATCACTATACTTAACTTAAGCCAAACATTAAACACATAATTACACAATAATCTATTCCAGGAAAACATCAAGAAGCATTCATCGTGTACGATGAAGCAATCAACGCCGAAATGGTCAAAGTATTAACAACAAATGAACATTTAACCAAACAATTACCATCATCACCCAACCAAGACACAAATACAAGTGTTTTAAGTCAAGTAGACTTAGAAGAAGCCAGAATAACGAGCACAAAGAAGAAAGACATCATTAACAAGGCATTTTCAATGGACACACGCAGTAAACACTTGAAACAACTTGTAGGCGATGCGAAATTGAAAAAGAATTAGTATACAATTACAATACGTGCGTTGATGTTGATATTCATGAAAACAAACCTAACCGAGATAATCTTATCGTCTGCGACGCGCATGCGCACACAATACCCCACGCGCACGAAACGTGATAATATTCGTTGTTGACGTTTTCGAAAGTGAAACACACAGTACAAGTCTATGCGTCGCGTAGGAAAGATAATTTCAGTACGTACCATGGACGCGCTACGAAACGGCTGGTTCAGCGAAATCCAACCTGACCTCTGGCCCGGCCAGTGTATGTCACTACAAGTCGACGCCGTGCTACACAAAGAAAAGTCCCCCTATCAGGAGATTCTCGTGCTGCAAACGTGAGTGTTACCATGGTTACTTGTTGTGTTACCATAGCAACCGCGCCACCCTTTCTCTTTTCTTCTAGAAAAAAACATGGCCGAGCGTTGGTATTGGACAACATCATTCAATGCACCGAATTCGACGAGTTTGCATACCAAGAGATGATTGCATTCCTGCCATTATGCGCGCATACATCCCCCGCGGAGGTGTTGATCATCGGTGGTGGCGATGGTGGCGTCGCACGTGAAGTCGTCAAACATCCTCTGGTGCAACATGTGACACAAGTGGAGATCGACGATCGCGTTATTGCTGCTTCGAAGAAATACCTGCCGTTCATGTCGTCGGGATTCAACAACGCCAAGTTAAACCTCATCGTGGGCGATGGCTTCGCGTACATGGACCAGCAGCGTGGTAAATTCGACGTTATCATTACAGATTCCTCGGACCCGGTCGGACCTGCGGCGAATTTATTCACGGAAAACTATTTTAAATTGTTATCCAACGCGTTGAGACCCGGTGGGATTATATGCTCGCAAGGCGGATGTATCTGGACGGGGCTAAAAGAAGTCAAAGCAACTGTAGACGCAGCACGTAAATATTTCTCCAATGTGAAATACGCGCTTGTGTCGGTTCCGACTTACCCATGCGGTCAAATAGGTTTGCTAATCGCTACGAATGATAAAATCGACTTAACGCACGCCCGCCATCTTGTCGAAGATAAATCCCTGCGGTATTATCATGGCGACGCGCATAAAGCCGCCTTCACGCTGCCGAAATTCGCAGCGGATCAACTCCTACCATCGATCAACAACAATATCGTGTAACAATTGTATTTATAAAATAATTATATCACAGATTCAGTCTTTTGCGGTTCTTTGGTTATGTTTTGTGTCCATTTTCAGCCTTGTGGAGTTTGATTTCCAATGTTTGAGGTTAGTAGTCACAACCTATGGAAATAAATATTAAATTACAATTTTTTTAAGGTGTTTAGTGATGATTTTTAGAGGATTTGTTAGCCACACAGGTTCAACTTACATATAAAATGTATGAGCGCACGCACTCAATTCTCAATCTTCTGCTCTTGCATCTCAGTATCTCATCCTCATCACTCTCATCAGCATGGGCACCTTTTTCGCATACTTACACGAGGAAAGGAGGGCCGACATCGTCAAACATCAAAACACACACGCAAGATCGAAAGTCAAACTTAAAATCAAAATGGCTACCAATCAAGCAGTGAACACCACCAACATTTACGCAAAAATCGCTAGAGATGCGCTAGATTTGTTTTTGTTTTTTGGTTTTGAGTTTTGGTTGGAATTAATTCGCACGCAGCAACACATTTATTATTCACAAAACAAACAGAAAATTTGCCAAAGTCTCACCTCGTTTGCGCCATTCTTCACTTTCTCTTGCACTCAGATACCAGGTTTGCGATACAGTGAGGACTAGTGGGTCTACGGACTACTCACAGCAGCAGAGTGTGATCATATTCATCATCATCATCATCATCCCCTCATAACATTTTGACACATAACTACAGCTTTGGATAATTTGTGGTGATATTTAAACGATTGTTTAAATATTCAAAGGGTGACATTCATTTTGGTTTGGTGAGTTGTGTAGTTTTGGGAGTGTTTTTGCAAAAGTTTGAGTTGAATATTAGTTTTTTTTTTGTTGGCAAATTTGTTTATTTTGGGTAAACTATTGCTTTGAATAAATTGAAATTTGCTTTGTTTATCTATTATTAAATTAGCAATCATTAAAAGAAAGAATTTTTGATTTAAAATAAAAACTTTTAAAGTTATTGATGAAAAACTGAGAGAAATCGGAGTAAAACGGGAATTTTGTAGGTAAATTTGTTATAACTTTTGACAAATTGAAAATATTTTGAATTTCTTTTCTGAGGATTAATATATGCACTATTTTTAAGCTTTCCTCAGAATTTCATTAAATAATAATAATGCGTTCAATAGTTACAAGCATTTTTGTGATTATTTTTTGCAAAACGCAATTTTTCATATTTTTAGCAACAAATTTCCCGATTAAAGCAAAACTATCACTGTCAAATTTAGTATGCATATTAATTATTAAAATATCTAGGACCTACTGAAACAATTTTAAAATTTTATCAAAAACTATGATAGTTATAAACAAAAAACGTAATAAAATTGGGCTAAAAACGATAATTTTTCAAGTAAAACAGCTGTAACTTCCATAAAATTAAAATTTACCAAATTTTCTTTCTTAGGATTATAATATGCACTACTGTTAATATTTCCTGAGATTTTCAATAAATTTTAACAACGCATTCAAAAGTTATAAGCAATTTTATGTAAATTTTTGGGCAAAAACGCAATTTTTCATATTTTCAGCAACAAATTTCCCAATTAAACGAAAACTATTACTCCTAACACTTTCAAATTTAGTACACATATTGATTATTACAATACTCGAGTGCCTGCATAAACAATTTTGGAATTCAATGAAAACTTTTGATTTTATCACAGAAAAACTATCAAAAAAATAAGAAAAAAACTAAATTTTTGGTAGAAAAACTTCCATAACTCCCACAAAACTAATTATTTTCAACAATTTCTTCTTTTGTTATAAAACCTGACCTATCATAAGCAATCCCTATAAATTTCATAAAAATATAACAACCTATTCAAAAGTTATAAACATTTAAAGCAAAATTCCGCCATTTTCCGCAATAAATTCCTCAATTATTCAAAAACCATTCCTCCTATCAATCTCACACTATCCAAATTAATTAATCAAAACCTAATATTAATCCTCACCAAAAATGATTGAACTCCACTCATAACTCATCAAATTATCTCCAAAAAACCAAAAACTCAAATGAATGTCACCCCTGCATCAAAACTATTCACACATCACATACTTACATGTAACACAAAAAATAAACCACAAAACACTACACTGATCAAACTCCAAAAATTCAAACAATCTACACATCAAACGAAAAACAACAAACTAAAATAAAAATGGAACCGCGCTGGAGTCACGTGTCTCAACCAACACCAAACAAGAATCCGGATCGAATAGATCATATCTTTTGGTCACACATGTACATCTGTGTCATATATTCATTTGTCGTGTCACTTAATCATATCCACATCTCATCAATATACCAACAAAACATTCCTGCGCACTTGTATACAATCATAAAGTCTCTTACAGCTAGGCTAGGGATACACACGCGTCCGAATGAGAGAAAAAAAACAAACAGCAACAAAACGTGTGTGCAGTGTGTGTGTGATAAACTAAACCACGGAGAGTTGGTACGGAGTAGTAAGAGAAATAGGCAACACAACTCGCACCAGGCGCGCGTGCGCACTCAGATTATATGTTATGTGTGATATACCATAAACCTAAGCCTAAGTTTTTGTTCGTAGCAACATAACATTCTCTTCGCAATCCGTTAATATACACATTGTTCAGTTTTTCATAAATTCAACTATCAACTAGATCATGTATTCATGTATTGACTAAGAGTTACTTTTCCTTTATCTACGGACATGTTAAAACACACATTCTTGCATGTTTTACTTTTTTTTGTTTTGAGTGAGTAGTGAGTAAATGTATATGAAAGTGTTTTTTGTTTTCGTTTTGTTTCGATACGTTTCGAAAGAGATTTGTTTTTAGAGTCAAATATGTGTACGGTTTACCTGTGCAACTAATGCCCCCTTGGCATTATTCAGTCTCTAGTCGTACTTGAGGAAGCCCTTGTCTTGCTGCTGCTGTGGGGGCGGGCGCGGCCATTGGCCGTCTTGTTGTTGTACTTGGTTCATCCAGTTGAGGAAGCCTTGGCTGTTGCCGCCGCCTTGGTTGCCGCCATTGCCGGTGTTGCCTGCGGGATAACAAAATGGATGAATGTCAATGTCATAAAGTTTTTTTTAGTTGATTTTTGGTTAAAATCATTGAAATTTTGCTGAAATTTCACTGTTTAACTATAGAAAAACAATGTTTTGCAATAGTTTTCATCGAAATAAGGTGAAAAACTATGTTTTGCGTTGATTTGCAATGAAAAAACATGAAATATTTAATATTGAAACGTAGATAATCAAGAAAAACAATGTTTTACTCATGTTTTTGGTAAAATTTGGCAGAAAAACTAATAAAAACCAAGAAATATCAATGTTTTTCCTGTTTTCGATGAAAAACATGATATTTTCAATATTAAACCGTGCAAAACCGATAAAAACGCAAACAATTTCGATTATAAACCACAGAAAATCAAACATAACCTAGTTTTAAGCTTGTTGTTCTTGATTTTCAATATTTTAACTTCAAAAACCAAGAAAAACATTGTTTTGCGATAAAACTCTGTTAAAACCATGAATATTTCAAGGTTAGATAACAGAAAACAAGGAAAGTCAATGTTTTTCTATAATTTTTGACGATTTTTTGTCCAAAATCATCAAAATTTTGAATATTAAACCTCATGCAACCGTGGGAAACACTGTTTTGCTATGGTTTTAATTGATCAGCAAACAAAAACACAAATAATTCAACAATAAACCAAAGAAAACCAAGAAAAACAAGGTTTCACGTCGTGTGAAAAACACGAAAATTTTGTCATTAAACCAAGGAAAACAACGAAAATCAATTGATTTACTATAGTTTCCAATGATTTTCATCCAAAAACACAAACATATCTATGTTTTACTTCACTTTTCGTGACTTTTCAATCAAAAACATGAAAATTCTTCAATAAAATCATAGAAAACAATGTTTTACGTTGAGTTTTAGTGAAAAACACGAATAATTCATCATTAAACCAAAGAAAACCACAAAAATCGACATTTACTATCATTTCCAATGATTTTTACCCAAAAACATAAAAATTACATGAAAATGAAAAAAACATGAAAATTCCTCAATAAAACCATAGAAAACAATGTCTCACAACAATTTTCTTTGTTTAAATACCAAAAAAACTGAAATTTCAACTCACCACTATTAGTATTCGGCGGATTATTAAACCCTTGATTAAAATTCGGCTCCGGCTGATTCTGCATATTCGCCATGAGTCCCCAACTCGCCTGATTGAGCGCGGCGGCCACCAGCGCCGGATTCATCGGCAGCGCGCTCAAATTCAAGCCCAATCCGAGCGGATTGCAGTTCTGCTGCTGATTGCCCTGCTGGCCTTGCCCAGTAATACCTAAACAAACAAACAAAAAGTCACAACGAGCACCACAATCCTACCCAATCATCAATATTCACCATAACCACACCTTTCCAATCATAATCATCTAATAATCATCATAAACATAATAAAACTAAGCAGAACAAATCAAAACAAACTTTGTACGAGACTTTCTTTCTTAGCTCAAAAACCAACCAAAAACCAACAACAATATACATCAAACAAAAGCTCTTGACTGGATGAGGAGGGTGAGAATTCAAGCAGGCTGCACAACACTCAAGTACACCTATAAACTATAAAAACATGTTAATCACCAAAGCGTGCATCAGGTATCAGGTATTACCAGCCATAGAAACAATTAGTGTGCTATGAATACTTACCATGTGGGAATTAGTAATGGAAATCATTTGAAATTGCTTGGTTTTGATGCGGTGGAGGACGGCGAGGTGGGCACGTTGAGGAAGGAGTTCGGAGTAAGGAGTTTAACTAATAATAAATATATCAATAAATAAATATAGAATGTGTGGAGTTAGGTTATGTTAGTAGATGGTGTGTGTGTGGTGTGGTAGTTACCTAGTGCTTGTAGGTTAGGCATGTCAATGTTGCCGCGATGGCCCTGATTGCCCCAGTTCGCTTGATTGGGGCCGGGGTTGTAGCGCTGCTGGTACATGCCGGGACCGTCGGGCCCGCCGGGTCCACGGCTGCCGCTGTGGTTACCTGTGCGCGGCCCGCCGCCGTAACCACCGCCGCCGCGGGTTTCAGACTTTGGGGCTGCGTTTGAGACGTGCACAGAGACACCTAGGACAGAAATTGCAAGAATTTATTATTAAAAAGTAAAAGTAAAGAAAAAAGTGAAGAAGAATTGTTTTCTATGTTTTTTTTGCGTTTTTCTTTAAATTTTTCATATTTTTTTAATAAAATGAAGATTTCCACGAAAAATGTTGAAAAATGCTTCAAACTTAGATTTTTTGTCAATTTTATGACTTATTTCTCTATTTTCTGGTAAAAACCACCGAAAAACGATGGAAAATGCACCAATCACTTGTAAATAATGATTTCTCATGTTTTTTCCTTATCTTTGATTGATATTTGTTGAATAATGCAAATGTTTCAACAAAAAACCTTGCAAAAAGCGTGAAATTTTTCTTTTGCGATCGTTTTCTATAGTTTTGTTGGTTTTAAAATAATTAATCATTAGAAATCGAAGTTTTATTCATTAGTTTGAAGGTTTTTACTTAAAAATGCAAAAAATTCACGGTTAAACTATAGAAAAACAATGTTTTCCAATAATTTTCTTCGAAAATTGATGAAAAACATTGATCTGCGTTGATTTGCATTGAAAAAACATAAAAATTTCGATATTGAAATATAAATAATCAAGAAAAACAATGTTTTTTGTGCATTTCTCATGCTTTTTCTTTGATTTTCTTAGAATAGCTTTAAAAAATCATGAAAAAAATATGAAAAAAACATTGTAACACAAACATTTTCATCATTTTCAAAGAAAAAATTCAAAAATAAACCAAAATACAACCAAAAACATAAGTTTAAAACACAAAACACGCTTTTTGATTACCCAATTATGTTTTCATGTACTTTCAGATAAAATACAAACATAATTCCACCAAAAAAACATAAGAGAACTCAAAGAAAAAAAAATTACATACCTTTAATAATGTGATCTTCCCCACATAAACTCTGCGCAACCTCCGGATCCAAAAACGTAACGAAACTAAACGCACGGAACGGTTTCGGTATGAACACATCCGTCACCTCGCCGAATTTACCGAAATACTCGCGCAAATCATCCGCAGTCAAATCCTCTGTGCAACGACCAATGAACACTTTGCATGGTACTTGCTGAATCAACCCTTCCTACAAATTCAACAAACACACACATAAAACAAACAAAAACATTAATATCATAAAAAATAAAACAAATTCATACAAAAAAAGCTTTACCTTTGAGTTGGGTACTTTGACATCACACCACCGTCCATCAATCATGTGTCGTTGAGCTAAAACACGCATTTGACTCTCATAGGACGCGAAACGGATGAAGCCAAAGCCTTTGGACTGCCCACTTTTGGCATCTTTTTTAACCTAAACATAAAAATTAACAAATTAAACAATTTTATAGCAAAAAGTATTAAAATTTTACCTGTGCCATCAATACTTCACCGAAAGCTTCGAAATACTCGCGTAGATTCTGCTCGGTGGTCTTCCAGGGCAAACCCAGAACGATGAGATCAGTGCAGCGTAGTTTCGTCTCGATGCGCTTTGTTTTCGCTGTTGAATTCTCGAGATTATCGTCAGACTTTCGTTTATTTTCTGCTTTAACAAGAAAATTAAACAAACATTAACTTTGCATGCCTGTAACTTTTATCACAATCGAAATATTTTATCAAATAAAGTGTATTTGGATAAAGAATTTAATTGTTAATAAAATTATGAAAGAATTTTTAGTCTAACGTGATTAGTTTTTGAGTTATTAATTAAAAACTAAACAATATCATAATTAGGTGTAAAGTTAGGTTATGTTAAGTTATTTGTTAATAACTCAAAAACTATTATTGATACAGTAATAATTCTTTCGCAGGTGTATACAGAATTTAATTCTACACCTAATAAAGTTTAAAATTATTTGTTTATAATTATTTATAAAAAGTTATAAACAACAAAAAATCGTATTTTAAAACGAAATAAACTTTAAACGCTAATAACTTTTTACTCATTAAAGCAATCTTAATAATTTTTTCACTATTAGACGCATAATTTAATTATCTTTACTTATTCAATTAATCAATCCAGTATCTTAATTAGTTAATGAGTAATTAATGAATTTCTAATAAAAATGCATTCTGTTGCATTTCTTACCTTTTGGAAACACACAATAGAATATCTGTGACCCCCAGCCGATCTCCGGCGGTGGATGTAGCCGCCCCTCACTGAGACGGACACCTCGCATCGCTCTGGAGTCTGGATTGCGGTATTTCAGCCCGCTGGAGCCGGGAAACTGTGCGGCGAGGGTGCTGAGCAAAAGTGTGCCGTCATCTTCGGTGGGCAGCTCGATAGGCTCCTCACCCTCATCCTCCGCTACCTGTAGATACTCAATAGACATCGTGAAAGCTAATAAATAGTCTTTTTGGGTTTAATGATTGAGTTTTCAAGCGTTTTCGATGAGGTTGTTGATGACAATTGACGATCACTTGTCAACGCACGCCAGATAATCACTGATATTGCACTATTAACGATTGTATTACAGTTAGATTTGGTGTGTGTGGGATGGCGAAGGGTAGCATGCACCGGTCGCACACGTTTTCACTCGCGTAGGGGTGGCTTTTTAATGTTTGTACTCATTTGAAAGGGGAGCACATTATTTCGTGCACCACGATCCGCGCAACAGTATGTAATGGCCGCCGCCGAGTGCTGCGTTTTTTTTTGTTTGGGCGATGATACACGAAGGATGCGAAGATGCACGACTGGTGCTTTTATTCGGAAGTGCCAACATAAGTCTTGTTTAATTTTTTTAGAAAAAAACAACAAAATACGTAATTAATACCATATTAAACTATTAAATATATTGAATTAAGTATTATTAAATTAAAATCAATAATAATATTTAGTAAATAATGTAATAAACAAATAAAATTTAGTAAAATGTTTTGATGTACATTGGGTTGCATTCATCAGGCGCAGTGACAGCTGTTATACCCAAATTTTTATTGGCGTTCAAATTATCTGACCGCAATCAATCCGCAGCGAATAAGTGATTCACAGTCCACTCACCGATAGTGTCAGCACCAAACGCCTGCAGAATAAAAGGTGAGTGATAAACCTCTTGACGACTTATTATCTACACTCCCACGGGTGTTTTCAATACGATTATTTTCGCTTTTATTTGGATGTAAACAAAACAGTGTGGTTATGTCGCAATAACCGTTGACAAACCGCAATAATATTGTTTATCCGTGTATTTTGTCAACATCTTACAAGTCTTGCATGTATTTTAATATAAAAAAGCACTACCTATACGAATATCATAAAAGTCATTAGAAACAGAAACGTAAAAGACGAAACACAACGTAAAGAGTAATAAGTGGAGAAACAAGTAACAACTGCGTAGTCATTTGACATTTGACAGATTTTATCTGCTTTGTCATTCGATTATTACAGATTCCTACCCCAATTCAGCAAGGACACTGTCCAAATCATTCTGTAATGTCGCAGTCATTTCTTTCTGTTGATTCAAATCATCCTGCAATCGCTCCGCGTTCGTTTTCAACATGAAATTGGTTTTCTTCAACGCGGAGAGACGATTCTCATGGCGTCGGGATCGTGCTACGACATTCTCTTTCTTTTTCTCGAGTGGCGCATCTTCTGGTTCGGATTGCGAACGTTCCGATTCCGATTCTGTATCGCTGGATTCCGTCTCGCTTTCGGTGGTTTCCTCTTCAGATTCGTCTTCCTCACGTTCTTCTTCGTCAGAGTCTTCTTCTTCATCACTTTCGGACTCTTTCATTAGGGCGGCCATCTTGTCAACCTAAATATAAACACGAAATTAAAATTAGTGTTGTTTATATGTAAAAAGTGTTTTTGTTTCGTTTTCGGAGGATATCTCGGGAAATAATGGTGGGGGGAAGTTAAATTTGTTATCAAATGAAAGGTAATTAGTTTGTTTATTAATTTTATAAATATTTATACGGTGTATTTGATTGTTTATTAGTGCAAATGACGTTTTTATTAGGAAATTTTGTTTAAATTGTTAAAATATTATTTTGGGGGTGGTTTAAGGGTGTTTTTGTATAGGTTTGATAAGGAATGATATTGCAGTTGATAAAGGGTGAGTTTAGGTGTAAGTTACCGTTTGAATTATGTTTTTATCTTAATTAGTTTGAACGTTATTAAGGATTGAAGTCAAAGTTACGAAAAATGGATAAAAATGCATTTTTGAAGTTTTCTTTGAATATCTTCTGAACTAATTATGACAGAAATGTTAATTTGGTATCATTTTAAACCTATTTTAATGTACTATCTAATAGACATATCACTAATAATTAATTTTAATTAATAGAGCTGTATTTTGGCATTTAAAACGAATTTTTAACCGAAAATATTGCATAAATCTCGAAAAATCATAGTTAAGGGTTGTTTTAAGGGTGAATTTAATGTTTCAAACAATATATCACTCTATTATCTTATAGATAAGATAATTATCTACAAACCACACTTTGAACCACTCCTCTATCCCTCTTCATTCAAAAGATATCGAGGTTCAAACCAAAAGTCTCCTTTAACAACCAAAGTAGACTTTTCACACAAAACCTGCAATATCCCCGCAACCAATCACACCACAAACCCCAACCTAGTCTCAAATTAAACCCAATTTAATACTCTACCAACCCTCACTACAATCCCCCCAAATTTTCACCCCCATCACAAAATAAAAAACCAACTTACCTCCTTTTGCAATTGCTTAAACCTCTTCTTCTCGTCCCTAATCGCCACCTGATGCTTCTTCATGATCTCCTTCAACGCAATCCGCTCCTTCTTCGCATTATCCACCTTATTCTTAAACCCTCTCAACTTATTCACCAACATCTTCAACTCCCTCGCCCCTCTCTTCGCCGCCTTCTCCTCCGTTTCCTCCGTCTCTTCATCATCATCCTCATCATCTCTATCACCATCATCGTCCATCATCTGACTCTCCCTTCTATCCGCCACCGAATACCTCTTCCCAGTCATGTACTCTTGCAGCCGTTTCTCCAAATCCGAATTCCTCCTCTTCATCTCCTCAAGGTCATACTTTGTGTTATCCAGCTCCTTGGCCGCTTGCGTCAACTTCTTCTCTAGCTCCTCATTACGTTTGCGTGCTTCCGCAGCCTCCGCTTTGAGAGTCACGATGAGTTTCTCATCGGGTTCACGTCGCTTATCGGCTTCCTGCTCGTTTTTGGCGATGGATTTGTTTTCATCCATATCTTTCTCCAAGTTTTGAATTCGGTATAATAAACGTTTGTTTTCGCGTATTTGTTGTTCCTTGTTACGCATTTCTATGGCTAGGAGTTGTTTGGTGCTTTGGAGGTCATCGCGCACTTTGTCGATGTCGTCCAGTTCATCATCGAGGTCGTCAAGGTCAGCCGCAAGGTCATCCGGGGTGAAATTCTGTTTAAATGTGTTTTTTGAGGTTATGGTGGTGATTTTAAGGTTATGTATACTTACAGGTGGAACTATACTGGCCATTGATGGATTGTTCTGTAAATTCTGTCAATTTTTTTTACATTTTAATGGATTTTTAATGGTTTATTTTATTTTTATTTTTTTAACTTACTGTTACTATGCTGGCCATTGATGGATTATTTTGAAGATTCTGTAGGTTTGAATTATGTTTGAATGTTTTTTGTTGGTTATGTTTTGTTTTGTGTGTACTTACAATGGGCATGCCGGCCATGGACGCCATGCTGACGGATTTTTGAATTTGTTCCTCGATGGTCATCTGGCGGCGGAACTTGCGGAGGCCTTCGAGGTTAGGTTTGCTGCGGTCGTTGGTCTTGACACTTTTCAGTTTGGTGCCTTGTTGGATCTATCAAAGAATTTTTTATTTTTTTGTATTTTTGATTTTTGTGGTTAAGTCATGTTACTTAAGTAATATGTACTTAAGTAATATTTACTTAATATTTACCTCTTTAAGTAGGACATTGTGTGCATTATCTTTTTCGCTCTCGTATAAGAACTGCCCTTTGGCTTTGGCTTTCGGTAGGAGTGGCTTGGAGCGATCGTTGATTTCGACATGTTTTAGTTTGGCGCCTGATTCGATGCCCTTGAGGAGTGCTGTCCAATCTGGACGTGTTTTTGGTCGTGATCTGAAATTTTTTTTAGTGGAAATTAAATTTGAGGGTTGTTTTAAGGGTGTTTTTGTGGAGATATGAGTAGGGATGATGTTGGAGTGTTTAGAGGGTGAGTTTAGGTGTAAATGGGAGTTGAATTGTGTTTTTATCTTTGATAGTTTAAAAGTTATTGAGGGTTAAAGTCAAGAGTCATTTTAGGTGGCTAAAGTGACTTAATACTTTAAGACTGAATATCTGACGAAGTATTTGTGATAAAGACATGAAATTTGCAATATTTTAAAAGCAGACTATTTGTTTATCTATGTTATAATTTCTGGTGTTTTTTGTTTTTGTTTAATTGTTGAAATGAGCGAATTTTGGATAAATTTAGTTAAAAACTATGAAAATATTTGTTATTTGGTTGTTTTTAAGGTTATGTTTTATGTTTTACTAAACGTTTTAAATATTATCATATAAATATAAAACATATTAGTAAGTTACACTTTAAATCAAGTCTCTATCATTATTACTTTAAAAGTTATTAACAATTAAAATAAAACTACATTTTACCCATCAAAATGACTTAAATACTTTAACTCTTAATATCTCAGAAACTAATAATGATAACTCAATGATTTTTGCATCAAATTATATCTTAATTAATAAAGTATTCAGTTAGATGCAATTGATAGTTTGGATCGTGTTTTTATCTTTGATAGTTTAAGAGTTATTGAGGGTTGAAGTAAAGAGTCATTTCAGATGGCCAAAGTGACTTAATACTTTAAGACTGAATATCTCACGAAGTATTTGTGGTATAGACATGAAATTAGCAACATATTAAAAGCAGACTATTTGTTTATCTATATTATAATTTTTGCTGTTTTTGTTATTATTTAATTGTTGAAATTAGCAATTTTGTTGATAAATTTAGTTAAAAACTATTAAAATATTTGTTTTTAAGCCGTTTTTAAGGTTATGTTTTATGTTTTACTATACTTTTTCAATATTATCGTATAATTATTAAATATATTAGTAAATGACAATTTACTTAAATCAAGTCTCTATCATTATTACTTTAAAAGTTATTAACAATTAAAATAAAAGTGCATTTTACCCATCAAAATGACTTAAATACTTTAACTCTAAGTATCTCCCACACCAATAATGATAACTCAATGCTTCTTGCATCAAATTATACCTTGATTAATAATCAATTCAATATATTATTTAAACATTTAAAACATTAATATTTCATTAGTATTCTTTCCTGTTTTTATACTCATGCAAAACTCACAACTCACTTCAATGCATCCAGCGACGCCTTCTGCTTCTCATTCAGTTTACTATCAACCTTGGGCATCGCCGGCGGTGGCGGCGGCATCGGCGGCATGGGTGGCGCCATTGGTGCGCCTCGCTTCTGCAAAAATCACCCCCAAATGACCTCTTAATCTATTCCACACACTCGAATGTAATCGCAATCGCCGCCGCACGCAAATCACTCATCGCTGCCCTGCCACTCCACTGCACTGCGGCGGCGCGTCTATTTGCGTTCGGCTCGGCCGGCGGCGTCGCCTTGATTGATTGCCAAGTTTACGGATGCACACGCAAATGCCCAATCAACACACCGCGTTTATGTTATTCTTTTAATATTACCTTTTCATCGTCGATGCGATCGCGTGTTTCCACCTTCTTGAGGACATTGCGATAGTCGGGTTGATCTTTCTTGGGCGGCGGCGGTAATTCCTTCATCTTTTCCACTTTGACGCTGTTTAGTTTCGGTATGACGATCTTGGTCTTGCTTTCTTCACGCGTGAGAGGTTTGGGTTCTTTGGTGCGGACTGATTTGAGCGCTGGTTTGATGAATTGTTTCGGCTCGGGTTCACTTGAATCGCCATTTTCGATTTTTTCGGTTTTGAGGGAGACTTTTCGTAGCGTGGGTATTGCAACTGGTAAAATTAAGAATAGATTGGTTTTTGAATTTTTGATTTTGGAGCAGTTGTTTGTGAGATATTTGATGTTAAAGTAAAGTGTAACTTTAGGGAGTTAAAGTGTATTTTTTAGTTTTTGTTGAATAACTTTGTTAATAATTGTAATAAAAATATGAATTAAAAAGTTATAGATAGAGGGATTTATCAGTAATGAGGTAGAGTATTTCCGTAAAATAATAAAAACTGAAGTAATTTTTGTTTAAAAATTTGTTTTACTCGTTTTTAAAAATGTTTAAAATGATTTTAATAGTATATTAATATTAAAATTAAAAATTTTATAGAGTAAATATGAAAATTGATAAGTTTAGGAATTGTTTATACTTTAGACGACGTTTTTATCACAAATAGTTTATGAGTTATTCATTGTTAAACTTAAATGATACTTTGATGACCTAAATAAACCAAATATAAAAACCTAATTATCTTAGTGACTAATTACGATAGGATTGTCATATTAGTATCAAATTAAAGTGCATTCAAGCAGCAAACCACAATATTAAAGTTTAATATGATTAAAATACAAAGTGTTGCAGTAAAACACTGAAAAACTAAAGTATTGCACCTATAAAACTGAATTACTTGTATGTTTAAACAACTTTAAAAGCATTTTAATGGCATTTAAAAGTTTTAAACAATTATTTTTATTAGTAGATATTATTAATTAATAATTAAAGAATATTTTACGATTTATACGATGTTTTTATCGCAAATACTTCAAAAGTTATTCATTCCCAAACAAAAAAATGCATAAGTGACTTAACTTAAGTCAAATTTAAAAAAAACCTAAATATCTCCGAAACTAATTGAAATAAAACAGTCAAATTAGTACCAAATTAAAGCTTATTAAACTGACAAACAACAATACTACATATAACTTTAATAAATATACAGGGTGTTTGTTAAAAATCAAATTTAAAAAAATTCAACTTACAATTTGCTCCGGTATCTTCATCATCATCATCATCTCGACCTCGTGTCTTTTGCTTCTGACTCGCCGCTGACTTCTTCGCCTCTTCTGGATCATTAATACAATCCCGCTTCTTCATGATCCCCCATGGCGTCTCCGTTTCTTTATTCGGCTCGGCCGCCTCTTTAATCCACGGCGGTTTATATCCTTTAACCGGTGCCTTCCCATCGCCATTATTTCCACCACCACCTACACCTCCGCCGCCACCGGCAGATGGTGTGGAGGCGGCTGCAATAACTTTCTTTGGCATAGTTTCTCAATCTGAAAGCATGGGATATTGAAAATATTTTTGTTTTTTTCCTCTGTGCGTCTGCCAAAAATTGCCAAACTGCATTAAATTGACTTCAACGATATATTTTTGTTTTTAAGCCGGAAATTTTTATTTAAAATTAGTTTTGAGCGTGTTTTTGTGGAGATATGATTAGGGATAATATTGGAGTGGATTAAGGGTGAGTTTAGGTGTAATAGGCAGTTTGAATTTTGTTTTTATCTTTGATAGTTTAAAAGTTATTGATGGTTGAAGTAAAGAGTCATTTGAGATGGCTAAAGTAACTTAATACTTTAAGACTGAATATCTCACGAAGTATTTGTGATAAAGACATGAAATAAGCAACATATTATAAGTTGACTATTAGTTTATCTACGTTATAATTTCTGATGTTTTTTGTTTATATTTAATTATTGAAATTAGCGAATTTTTGGTTAAATTTAGTTAAAAACTATGAAAATATTTCTTTTTAAGCCGTTTTTAAGGTTATGTTTTATGTTTTACTATTCTTTTTAAATATCATCATGTACATACTAAACATATCAGTAAATAACACTTTAAATCAACTCTCTATCATTATTACTTTAAAAGTTATTAACAATTAAAATAAAAGTACAGTTTACCCATCAAAATGACTTAAATACTTTAACTCTAAATATCTCAGAAACTAATGATGATAACTCAATCATTTCTACATCAAATTATAGCTTAATTAATAACCTATCCAATATATTATTTAAACATTTATAATATCATTATTTATTAACAATTTTTAACACTTATTGAAAATATTTTTCGCTTTTTTTTTCTGTACGCCTGCCAAAAATTGCCAAACTGCATGAAATATAATTTATCCCACAATGACATGCGGCCCAAAGCAATGTAGGCGTGAAAATAAGTTTAATGCGCATGATGATGATGATATTTCAATATATGTGCGTGTGAATGTATAAGTGTGGTTTGTAGAGCAAGGTCACGCCGCGCCCTCCGAAAATAGCATCGCATGAATGTGTGGATGTGAATATGAACCCCGAAGCGACTTAAGCGAGCAAATCACGACATGCGCAGTAAACTATTTACGCCATTTACGATTTATTCTCCTTTTATTGTTATTAATAAAATATTTGCTTTTCACGTACCTGTATGTGTCTGGTGTGGTAAATGTTTGTGTATTGTTTATGTTTTTGTTGTTTTTGTGGGTGTGGACACAGGCACTGCTATTTTTTGACAAGTCACATTTGCAAGAACAAGATGGCGGACAATACACAGGCACGGACACAGTTTTTCAATCGATTTTCGCGTTGATTTGTTGTTGATTTTGCTTTGAATGTTTTTCTATTTTTTGATTAAATTAAATTGATTTTTGTATTTGTTGAGAATGAAAATGGCGTGGCGATGCGTGAGTGGACGCCGACGGCGGGAATCTGATGAATCTTCGCTCGGATGGTCGCTTGATTCAGTTGTGGACGGCCTGCGCATCGCTTAGCTATTTCTCGGCGCGGCTATTTTGGTCGCGGCGTCGCGGCGCGGGTCACGCTCGACGGTGCGTGCGTCTCAATTATGACGTCATTAGTTTGTACGTTTTCCTTTTCTCACATTTTTAGATTTAACTTTATTTTTGTGTTTTTTTGGGTTGATTTTTGTATTTATTTTTGTTTTTTATGGATTTAAGTAGGATTTTGTTGCTGTTGTATTGTTTTGTTGTAACAAATAGAAAGAGGATTAAATTTAGGATATGATAAAGTTTTTTTGGTTCAAATTGGATGCTTGGTTTAGAAGTTATAGGAGTTTGAAGTTCCACCTCTAGAAGTTACTTAGGTTTAGGCTCGAAGTGTACTTAAAGTTTAAAGTTGAATATCTCTTAAACTAATTGTGATAATTTAATGAAACTTTGATTAAAGTATTCTTAGATTAGTCTACTATCATTAACATATTAGCTATTTTTTGTTATTCATTTTTAAATGTGCTTAATCGGTGATTTTATTAAAAAAAAAAATTTTTTTTGAGTAAAAAGTGAATTTTTAACTTTAAAGTCGAATATCTCCATAAATAATTAAGCAAATTAGTTCAAATTTTCACTAAAATGTTCATAATTTTTTATATTATTAGTAGTTTATCAAAAATTTTCTGTAATCACATCCGAAATATGTTTATTTTACGACTTTAATCAAAATATTTCGATAAATCTATACTTTTTATTCCAAAAGTGCAGTTTTTACTTTGATCTCAAATATCTCGTAAAATAATTGACTTAAGTCATTGAAACTTTTACTAAACTATTCTATTATTATCCTGCTATCATTATAATATTATATTACTTGTGTTATGATCTTTTAAATATGATTATTTTTGATAATAATTAACGATTTCATCAAAATTAAATATTTTTCATTCCGGATATGAATTTTTAACTTTAAAGTCGAATATCTCTATAAATAATTAAGCAAATTCATTCAAACTTTTACTAATATATTCAAAAATTATCCCACTATCAATAGCCTATAAGTTTTTTGTTATTATCAAATGGCTTTATTTTGAGATTTTAATCAAAATATGCCGGTAAATCTCCAGGTTTTTGCCTAAAAGTAAATATTTTACTTTAAAGTCAAATATCTCCTAAACTACTTAAGCTATCTCAACAAAATTTTCTCTAGTTTATAGATAATTTATCCCTCTTTCACATAACCTCAATATTTAAACATTCTACCAATTTTCAAAGGCATAAAATCAATTTTAAACAGTCGATAAAACATTTATCATAATAAATACACAGTATCTTAATTACATCCTTGCACAAAATATATTTATTGTTCTACTCCGTTCATGGTATTTCCGTAGTGGTTGTTGTTCTTTCTACATACCTCGGTGGCTTGGCCCCCCAATGCGGCCATGTTGTAATCTCGTCAAAGAAAGCATCACCCGGACATTCCGTGTCTCTCACTTGTCTGTGTCCATACATTTCATACTCTGCACTAATATAACCCTCATTGACGCCAAACTCAATTAAATCATGCGCGGGGCCTGTCATTTCCGGTGGTGGAATGTCCTGTGTCCAATCACCGATGAAGCAGATGCCGATGCTTACGTTATTGTAGCTTGGGGCATGCGCGCCGCAATTGGACCAGCCGCGACCCGTGTAGATGCGACCATCGCCACCAATTGCGAAGTTATAGCCTATGTCGTCCCAGTTATTAGTATCCTGTTGATAACGGAAGAAAAAGTATTAAATTTGGGAGAGAATTGTTTTTGTTTGGTTGAATTTAGTTGAGTAGTTTAGAAGATATGCGGGTTTGAAATGTAGGTTTCAGAAGTGACTTAAAAGTTTACTTAAATGTTTGAAGTGCGATATCACGTAAACTAATTGAGATAATTTGATCAAATTTTTACTAAATTATAGAAAATATATTTCTTTATCTATTGCATAATAAATATTTTATTTATATTTATTATTTATAGGCTTAAAGTTGATAAATTGTTTGTTTATTATTAAATTTAATTAATTGAGCATAACTTTTGCAATAATAATGATAGAAACTGATTTTTTTACTAAAATATACCTAAATAACTTAGTCATCACTTTGTTTAATAATTTTGTTTAATATATACAAGGTGTTTACTGAAACTTAAATTAAAACTTAATTTATCACAAAAATATTGTTTGTATTAATGTGAATAGTTTACTTTTTCATTGATAACGTTTAAATTAATTGTGATAATGTAAAAATAACTGTTGCGTTATATTACTGATAAAATTCCGAATAACAGGAACTTTAGTTGATTACTCTATCGCTTTTCAATCAAAAGTTATTGACCTACAAAGTCAAAGCAAAATTTAATGCATTACCTCTTTCAAAGTGACTTAACTAATTAAAACTTAAATATCTCTTGAGTAAATAAACATAGCGACTTGAAACTTTCACTAAAACATCACTAAATAATCCGACTATTAACACCAATCTATAAATTAACAATATCTATACAGGGTGTTGCGTAAAATCAAAATAACTAAAAAAATATTTTTCAAAAATTGAAAAAAAAACTTACTTGATGCATGATTTGCATACTTTGCATCGCCGCCACACACTTCTCGGGGGTGTCACACGCCTCCGGAATATACGAATGATGTATAATCACGTACGGCACCGGATGACTCATCTTCGACGTATTCTTCGGCGGTCTAGCACCCCAATCATCCCGCGATACAATTTCTAACCTCTTCTCCACTTCGCTTCTCTTCGGGGCGTGGCCTGATGCATGATGGGCGTGTTCCTTACCATACGCCGGGCTGCTATTAGCTGGCATCATAAGAAACACAAACAAGACTTAGCACACAAAGCAACACACGAAAAATTAATAAAATTATTAATTTTCTTCAAAGTGACTTAAGTTAAGTAAGCATGACTTACCACCAGCTGCGCCGATTGCCAGTATCATGAATATTTGTAAACTTTTATCCATTTTTTAAATTTATTTTTATTTTTTTAATTTATTTAATGAGTATTGCGCACGTTTATTCCGCTCGACGTCCAACGCGCAACTCTTGATTACGCAGCGATAATGAACTTGCTGCGGGTGACAACTCGCCGCCAAGGGAGGGGGTGCGCCGGCTGTGTGAAATACCGCGCATAAATAGCTAACGTTGACGCGCGTGCGTGCTATCAATCAATTTAGTTAATAAATTAATTTGTTCTACATTTTTATTGCGCGCGATAACGAATTGCTTATCGTTTTGATTTATTTTTTGTGGATATCTCGGGGAATACTTGAGATATCAAGCTGGAGTTTTCATATAATTATAGTACAGTTATTAGACTATCAGCTGAATACATAAAAATAGTTGTTATCATTTTATTTCATCGTGTAATCACGGTTTGAAGTAAAAAAAGCAAAAAATGATTTTTTTTGTGAAATTTTTACTTTGACATTGAATATCTCCGGTTGTATTTGTGATATTTTATTGAACTTAGTCTTAATTTGTAGATAATTTATTTATGTATCATATTTGTTTTTTTTTTATTGAGGTTTGACAACAAATGAGTCATACTTCTGTGTATTGACAACTGCGCAGCTGCGACTTTGACATCGAATAATTCCTAAACTAATGGACCGAATTTATCATACCATGCGTCAAATTAAAGTTTATTTAATACTCTTTCAATGGTATTTGTTAAACTTTTTGGTAACCTTCAAATATTTACGGGTACCAACGTCGAAATTTTTTTATCGGTAATTTTGCAATAAAAAATTTAAATAAAATTTGAATAGTAATTATTAAAGTCGTTAGTTGTGCGCCAATGCGTGACGCAGTGACAAGTGATGTTATGTTATTTTATGTTTATAGTTATTTTGCAACAATTTCTGTCGCACGTTTGAATGGATTCTGCTTTTGTTGCGTTTGTTTGTGTTCTTTGGCAATTTACATGTTTTTTCAACGTGATGGTGATTGTCAATGTAATTTAGATTAATTGCGAATAGCATGTTGGGTCATTAACTACACGGTCATAATATTTAAAGTGGTTTAACAATAAATTTCATGTAAAAAACACGAAAAATTGAAAAATTTTAATGAAAATTTAACAAAAAGTCCTTAAAAATCTAGGATATTATTATTCTAGGATAATAATATTTAGGTATAATATAAAGAGATGTATAACGATTATTTTTGTTTTTGTTTGAATAAAATCTAATAATTTGTTTATGAATTATTTGACTTTAAAGTTTATAAACAAATTAATCAGAAAAAGTGTCATAAACTTTAATCAACAATAATTCTTAAGATAAAATAGTTACTAACAAGATCTTTCTGCCAAGTCATAGTATAACTCATCAACTATCAATTCCACTAATTTGTTTATTCATAATTATACTGAGTGTTGCATAAAATTGAAAAAACAAAAATATTTACTTACAAATCATTACGACACAATTACCAACTCCCAAGAAATCACACAAAAAACTAACTTTTAAGAACTCTGCGTGATGCACACACCTGCCTATTATCTCGAGTGATACCTCGCAATGCGCGGTGATCTTATATTACTCAGTTTTAATCACTTTGCACGTAATTAATTCAATTAGTTATTCAAACGGAACCGGTTGTGATTCGGTTTCGTACACATTTTACACACTACACTGCACGAAATGTGTGCAAAGTGACGCAACGAGGTGTAAATCCCACCACGGACGCATCGGTTATTCACATTCGAAAATATCGCCAAGAAATATGCCGTGAATGCTGTAATATAAGTCATTTTGTGTGGTTTTTCGTATTTGTTTATTTGTTTTTGGCATGTTGCACGAAAAGCGCTTTAAACATGATTTGTTGCTATTCTAGGAAGGTGTAATTTTGGTAGTTGTCAGAGGGAAAGTTTCTGGTGATAGTGCAGTTTATTTGGAGAAGATTAAGTGATTAGTTTTTGAGTTATATGAGTTTGAGGTGTGAGTAATTAGTGAATTTTGTTTACGGAGGTAACTGCGGAGTGTTGGGAGTTAAGTGAAGTTTAATTAACAATAACTCGGTGGGTAATTGTGTTAAGGTGATGGGATTTTTTTTAGATGATAGAGGTGTTTATTGGTTATGCAATACAATAATTTTATATTTAATATTGTATAGGGTGTTGCAAAAAAATTAATTTTAAGGAAATATTTCGTGTTTTTTGATTATTTTTATAAAAAGTTAAGTATTTGTTATTAAAAATGTTTATAACAAATTGATATTATGCAGAACAGTAATGGAGAAGTATATGAAAAGAATGGTGTTTAAATTTTTAAGATATCATTATTCGTTGATGAGTTACAAGTGTTTAAAGTTTGTTATAATTTTTAGGGATTGGAAAATATTTGTATTTCCTCATTTTGAATTTTAAACACTGATAACGTTTATAATTATTAATATATTTAAATTCTGTTTTTACCAAGTTATTTATTGGTTTATTAACTTTATATTTGCTAAATTTTATTTATATATTCCACAGGGTGTTGCAATAAATTCAGTTTTACTAAAAATTTAATACTTTTTGCATTAGTTTATAAAATATTGATTATTTGTTATTAAATATTATAGCAATAAATTAACATTTTACACAATATTAACCAAGAAATACACGGATAAAACTGTTTTTAAATTTTAGTGATATCTTTATTTATTGCTGAGTTATCAGTGTCTAAAGTTTAAAACCAATAAAAATTAAAACATTTTTAACAACTGAACTTTAAACAGCAATAACTTTAACAATAATATATATATTTAAATTATCTTTTTATCAAATTATTCACTAGTTAATAAACTATCACCATACCAAATTTCAACCTCATATCACACATAGTGTTGCAATAAAATCGAAAAATACAAAATTTTATTTTATTTTATACTTATCATTACAGATGGCGTACTACGCAGGCATGGTTAACCTAGCAAACCGCCCCTACCGCCAGCGCCGTGACCTCGAACTAGACAACGCCCGGCGTCGCGACAAAGAAAACGCGCGCCTTGACGCCGCCGCCGCCCAAACCCGCTACTACGAACGCTGCGAGAAACAAAACGCCAAATTCGAACAATTCACCTCACCACGCTACTACGAAGAAAACAACAAACTCCACACCGAACTCCGCATAAAAAAAGAAAAAGCCGAAAAACTCGAAACACGCCGCGAGAAACTACGCAAACTCTTCATGGAAGAAGACCAAACCTTCTCCCTAGAAGACATGATGTCAAAATGCACACCACGCTCATGGGAAGACCCCGAATCCACAAAACATAACCACAAAATCGACCAAGTACCAATCGAACTCCTCAAACAAGTAAACAACGACATAAAACACTCCGAAGAGAAACAACGTCGCCATCGGGCAGAATCAGCACTATACGATCAATGGAAACGCGACAGCGCATGCGTACGCGACGCAGAACGCCGCTGTAACCTCGACAAGGTCAAAATGTCATGGCTTGATCAACAGATACAGAAACGCATGCAGAAGGAACAAGAAGAGGAAGAAACACGTCAATATATTGCACAAACAAAACAAGCGATTGAAGAACAACGAAAAGAAGAAGAAGAATTCAAAAAAGAAGCGGAAATTAAGAGGGATAACCTTCGGCGTGACCTTGAGAAGCAAATGGATGAAATACTACGCAGGGAAGAAGAATCTAATAAATTGAGGTTAGAAGAAGAAGCTGTGAGGTTAAAAGGAGCAGAATTACAACTCCTCGAAGATAAATGGGAGGAGGATGAGCGCAGGCGCAGAAGTGAAGACGTCGCATTGGCTAATCAACGCTTTCACAAACGTAAACTTGAATTAAAAGCACAGAATGTGTTAAAATCTTTAGAAGAAGAAAAGTTGTTTATAAAACGTCTTCAAGATGCGGAGTTATGTGAAAAGATACACAATCAACATAAGAGGTTAGAAATTCAATCCTCGATGAATGAATTCTTGGGTTTGGTTAATGATTTGAAGGATTTGGAAGGTAAGAGGATGAAGCATATGCAGTTTACGTTTGATTCGGAAGCGCCCAAGGTGTTTCAGCAGTTTGATCAGGCGTGGAAGAAGGAGGAGGAGTTGAGGAAGGGGTTGGTTAAAGGGATTTTGAAGGATTTGAAGCAGCAGATTGAGGATAATCTGGAGAAGTCTAGGGATGAGCAGAGGGTGTTGTTGAAGGAAAGGGAGGAGATGTTGGAGAGGATGAATAGGCAGAAGGAGGAGATTAATGAGGTTAAGGTGTGGGAGGAGAGGAAGAAGCTGGAGTATAGGAGGTGTTTGGATCAGCAGGTGCAGTGGAAGAAGGTGAGGGAGAAGGAGTTGAAGGAGATTGAAAGGGAGAAGCGGGAGGTGGAGTTTGAGAAGTTGAGGTGTGAGGAGATGAGGTTGAAGGAGGAGATTATGAGGATGCAGAGGGGACAACCTGTGGCTACGCATGGGAGGAGACGCTTTTTTTATTAAGGTGTTTGGTTGGGTTTAATTTTTGTTTTGTAAGGTGAAAATGTAAAAAAATAGTTTTTTGCTTGTAACTTGTAAAGTTTTGAGTTTTTTGGATGTTTTGGTGGTTATTCTCTTAATTGAGGTTATAACAAGTGTAAGGAATGAAAAATTTTGAAAATCGTTAGAGCCGTTCTGGAGTTATAGATGGCGTAACATACTATTTGTTATATTGATCATAGTTAAGTATACTTAGTGACGAATTGAGGTTATAGGAAGAGATTATGAGGATTTAGAATGGAGAACCAAACGCTTTGTTTATTAACTTGTTAAAATAACCTGTAAAATTGTCAAAATATTCAAAAATAACCTTAAAAATTTGTTTGTGGATGTTTTTGACGTTATATTAATGATTTTCATTGATTTAAAGGAGGAAATTGAAGATAATTGGATAAAGTTTAGGAATTGAACAGAAATTGAGCAATGATAAGCTGATATTCTCAAAATATCATCAAAAATTAACCTAAAATTAGTTTTTTCTTTGTAACTTCTAAAGTTTTGAGTGTTTTTCATGTTTTAATGATTATTCTCCTAATTGAGGTTTTAACAAGTTCAGAAAATTAAAAAAATTGAAAATCGTTAGAGCCGTTCTCGAGTTATAGATGGCGTAACATACAACTTGTTATATTAATCATAGTTAAGTATACTTAGTGATGAATTGAAGTTACAGGAAGAGATAAGGATGCAACATGACCAATTTATGGCAACATAACCTCTAATTTTGTTTTCTATGCTCTGACAACATCAAAATATCACAAAAATAACCTTAAAATCGGTTTTTCTTCCATAACTTCTCCATTTTTAAACATTTTTAATTTTTTCTTGCACATTCTCCTATTTGAGGTTATCCCAAATCCAAAACCAACAAATTTCAAAAATCCTTCCCACCATGCTCGAGTTATACATGGTGTAACATTTTATTACTTATTTTCTTACATATAAATCATACATAACTTCACTTCTTATCACTAATTTTATACCATTTTAAGATTGTTATTATTATTATTTATATTATTAATATTTGCTCCGCCAACGGAGTACTTCGTCTGCTGGTCGAGATTCTTCTTGATTTCCTCCAACTGCTGAAGATCGCCTTCGGACGTATCACATCTGTACACCACCAGCGAGTGGTAGAAGTGCACAGCGAAGAGTATGAAGATTATCAACACTGGTATCACGATGATTGTCGCCGCAATGGCTGCTTTGAAGCTGTAATCCCAGAATTTCACCCAGCAGAGGATTCCTACTTCGACGAGAAACAAAAATAAGCCTAAAATATAAAAAAAGTGAATTAATATCGACATTTATCTGTCCACAATGGAAAAAGTGAGGTTATGTTGGATATTTGTATTAAATTTGTGAATTTTGGGTGAAAAACCGGTATTTTGGGATTTTTTGATGTAAAAAAACCGGTAATCCCGAAAATACCGGTTTTTTCTTAAATACGAGGCATAAAGTTTCTGAAAAAACCGGTATACCGGTATTACAGGTCCTGAAATTACCGGTATACCGAAAATACCGGTTTTAAAAATATAGAAAATACCAATTTTAAAAATATTTAAATAACAGGTATCAATAATACCGATAATACCGGTTTCTAAATTACCGGTATACCGAAAATACCGGTTTTAAATATACCGAAAATACCGATTTTAAAAATATTCAAAAAAACGACATTAATAATACCTATTTTAAAAATTCCGATATACCGAAAATACCGGTTTTACAAATACCGATTTCTAAAAAACCTAAAATACCAGTTTTTAAAATACCCAAAATACCAATTTTAAAAATATTTAAAAAACCGGTATTAATAATACCTATTTTCAAAAATACCGGTATTCTCTATCCTTACCTAATACTGTTGAGAATGCCCACGCGATCTCGATGAAATTCCGCATGCGCTCATGCGGACTCTCCGCGACCAGCTCGCACACATCCAGCTTGGAGATGGCGTCGATGTTCGGCAGGATGTACGTGGAGATCATTAGCGCGAAGATGTGCACGGAGACGAGAACTGTTGTACACACGGCGAACATAATAAACAGCCATTCCGGAACATTTGTCGGTTCGTTTATCTGCAGCTCGACCATAGCCACCATGGCGAAGCCAGACAACAGCTCGCTGGTGGTGGAGGTGGCTTTTAGTTTAGCGCGAGACATATGTAATCGGCGCCATGATAAGCCTTCCGGTGTGGGATTTGGAGGGCCTTTTAATTCGTTCACACAGCCGATTTCTTCGAAGTAGCATCTGCATGTGGAAGAGGTGGAGTTTTGCTGGTTCTGGAAGAAGAATAAGAAGATTATGGGTCATTTCCGGTAAGATTTAAACCGGAAAAGTGAATTTTTTGAGAAATTTTGGGGGAAAATGTGTTTTTTGGCGGATTAATGGTGGAAATATTGTTTTTCCTGTTTTTCTCTTTGACCGGAAGTTGTATATCCGGATGGAGAGTATAGAAATTTACCGGAAATACTTTTTATATGGCGATTATCTATGTAATTTTGGGAAAATTAGGGGAAAAAATATTTATCCGGTTTTTTTTCATCCGGATAAGCACGAAAAATTAACTGGATTATTGTTTATCCGGTTTTTTCAATTTCTTTAAATATTTATAAACCGGATAAGTAATTATTTTTCACCAATTTTGATAAAAAAAACACATTTATCCGGTTTTTTTTTCGCAAAATACTAAAAATCAATATAATTTTACTTAATCCGGTTATTTTCATCCGAAAAATTACTAAAAATTTATTTATCCGGTTTTTCTTGCCGGATATACACGAAAAATTCAATAGGATTATTGATTATCCGGTTTTTTCATTTAATTTGATATTTAAAAACCGGATAAACAGTTTTTCTTTCACAATTTCGTTGAAAAACACATTTATCCGGTTTTTCTTTCCGGAAAAAACAAAAAATCAACCTTATTTTCCCTCTTCCGGTTATTTTCATCCAAAAAACCATTAAAAATCACTTCACCCGGTTTTTTTTCTTCCGAAAATTCAACTTTTCTACTTTTTTTAGTTTAAATTGGTTAAATTACCTTTCGATGTGTATTTATCCGATTAATACTATTACAACTGTAATACTGCGGTGGAGGAGAATGCATCATCATAGGTGGCGTCCTCTCCCGCGACACAGTGGGAAGACTAAGCGAGATGTCACTGTTGGGATACGTAGGACTCAGATACTGCCGACTGCCCGTCGGTTGACTGTTAGTCTCCGACAGAAACGATATACGACTCCTATGGAACGTCTCCGTAGATAAATTAAGTGATTTCTGACGTTGTAACGCCGGAGGACGCAGCTAAAACAAAACAAAACAAACAAAAAATCACATTAATACATAAAATAACCTTAAATTTATGATTTTAAAACACATACCCATTGATTGCCACTGCTTGTGAGTGTTTGAAGTGATCGTGGTTGCCTGGATTGTAATTCCAGGACGTTTTTGTCTCTGCTGGAGGTTCTGGTGAGTGTTCCGGAAGGGTTTGAGGATATTCCTTTTATAGTCGACATCTTTTATTGTCTTGATGATGGTTTTGTTGATATTTAACTGAAAATAAGTAAAAATGTTTAATTTTTTTGTTTGTTTTTTTTTTAGTTGAGGTTAGGTTGTTGTGTGTTTAGTGGTTGAATAATAACTGACGTTTTTTAGTTTAATTTGTTTGGTGGATTGTGTGGCATAATAGTAATGTGTGGTGGGGGTTGTGTTTTGTTAGGCGAGGACGAGTTATCTATGTACTCGTATCTATTATATGTAATCACGAGAGATTTGAGTTGGAACAGTCAGAGTAAATTGCTAGCCTGCCGATATTCGCAGGAATTTCGATGGAGTAATTATCTATGAATTACGAGGAGGTATGTATGTGTAGGTGTGTGTGTGTGTTTGTTTGTGTGTGGATGAACAATGCATTTGTTTAAATTTTAGAAATTTTATTTGTAGTAGAAAATTGCGTGAAATGATTTTGTTTTTGTTTCATTGGAATTAATTGCTTAGAAATTGTGGAATAACTTTTGATTGAATTGATATTTTATAGGTTTTTCTTGGTGAATTTATAGTCAAAGAGTTAATTTATTGTTTGTTGTGAAAAATAATTGTTTGAATTAGATTTACAATACTTTAATTAACAATTGAAATATGAGTTACTTAATTGAGGTATTGATCTTTTTTTGTTTGCTTTAAAAACGCGTTTTACGAAATTTGATATAACTTTTAAAGTAATTATCAAAATTGAATAAGTTTTTCATGATATGATAGTTAAATAGTTTCTCTACAATTCACTGTTTAAACAAATGCTTATAAATAATTAGAAATAATTAAAATTCATGTTTTAAAAAATGATAATTGAGTAAAATTTGTAAATTGTTTTGCCAGCGAAACATATTTTACAAAATACGCAATAACTTTTTATTAAAACAATAATTTATAGGTTTTTCTCCATAAATTTATTGCCAAAGAGTTCTTCTATCGACTCTGATTAATAATCGTTATCCAAAGAATGTTTACATGACTTTTATTTATAGTTAAAGTATTAGGTAAAATGACTTAAACTCTATTTTTCTATTTTTCAAAACACGTTTTCGAAAATTTCAAAAATTTCTTAAATTTCCACCAAGAAACAAAAATTTTTACACTAAAAACAATTCCTAATATTATTTGACATATACTACTGTCCAAATTTCTATTGTTTTGTGTCATTCAATTGAAATTTTAATTATTTTTTGTTGTGAATTTTATTTTGGCATTTAATCATTCAATTAAATTAATTTTCTGGTAAATGTCGACTTTTAAGGCTGTTCTAGGCGTGTGGAAACGCCTTGTATCTGAGAAAATCGCATCATTACCCAGTACTCGTGAGTTCTTATCCGGAAAGTCGGTCGTAAACATGGCGTTGTTGCAAAATCAAGAGGAAGCTTACATGGAGTCGCTCAAGAAGCGCCAAGAGGATATCAAAAGATGTCTTCAGAGTATGCCCAAGGAGTGCGCGATGAAATTCGTGCAGAATCGATATGTGCCGGATAAAACGTGAGTCAAAAGTATTTATTACTTCATTTTTGTCATTAATAACATACTATTTCAATGAAGTTAAAAAGTTTGATTATTATGGCATTTTCATGTTTAAAGACGAATAACTTTTGAATTAACCGGAGGATTTAGTGTTTGTTGGTATTGTAGGTTTATAAGTAGCTATATTATCAAATACAATTAAAATTTTGGATCTAAATTGTTTATAACTATCTTTAATTTGCATTTGAAAATGTTGCAAATCGTGAAAATTGTGTTTGTACGTGAATTAATGACATATTTTAGAAAACACTCAATATCTTGATATTTAAACATGCGAATTATGTTGTTTCTTTGGAAAATTAAAGTCAAAGAGTCATTCTATAAGTTTTTATCAATAATAATTATATAAAGAATATTTACATTGCTTTAATTAACAATTAAAAACTTGGATATGCATTGTGTAAAGGTTTTGATGTTAACTTTTTAATTCAAAATCACGTTTTACTAAATTTGTCATAAGTTTTAAACAATTTGCTAAAATTGAATTATTTTTTTATGATTTGACAGTTAAAGAGTTTCTCTATAATTTACTGTTTAAATAAATGTTTAAACATAACTGGAAGTATTTAAAATTCATGTTTGAAAAATGATAATTGAGTAAAATTTGTAAATTTTTTGCCTTGGGAAACATATTTTGTAAAATATGCAATAACTTTTTATCAAAACAATATTTTTACATTTTTTCTTTTTCCACTTATAGCCAAAGAGTTACTCTACCGTTTCTCATTAAAAATAATCATCTAAACAGTGTTTACATAACTGTTATTAACAATTGAAGTACGACGTAGAATAATTAATAGTGAATTAAACACTAAATTTCTATTTTCTCAGAACACGTTTTAGAAAATTCATCATAACTTTTAAACTAATTACTCAAAGTGAATTATCTTTTTATTATTTAGTTGCTAAAGACTTCTTTCATAATATACCATTTAAAGAAATATTAAAAACTAATTAAAAGTACTCGTAATTCACGTTTGAAAAAAGCAGTGAAAATTTTTAACAAGAAAATCACATTTTTTCTTCAGAACCCAATAACTTTTAATCAAAACAATATTTTTCATTAATTTTTTCACCAAGACAAAGTCAATTAATTACTCTACCACCCTTCAAAAAACCAATTCTTAAAAATATCATTATCACCCTTAAAACTCATTTTAAAAACCAAAAACAAAAAATTAATCAAAACTCCAATCATTTCACTTCCAACTTCTAAAAACCCTCTAAAAAAACATAAAAAGAAACAATAATTACTTACCTCAATTAAACTCCCAACATTCCTAACATATCACCATATCACCGTATCAATATCACGCTCATTGACTACTGTTATCGCTCCGATTGTTGTTATTTATCGTCCAAGCAACGCGCATTTCAAGCGAACAACTCTTTTATCGTCAACCAACTCATAAACCCATTCAATAACAATTAATGACGAATAACGCATAAACGCATAAGAAACACTTCAATCACATTGTTTAAACATACAACTACTTGCGTTAACATTAACACACAACTAAATTCGTGCGTTTATGTCATCAACATCACTTTAAACACACTTTAATTACCACTGACACATTTTACACACTTTTATATTTTATATTAAACTATGTCTCTCATCAAGACGAGTTGAGTTGAGTCAAGTTGAGAATTTACAGTAATATTTAAATTTAAATGATCATTAATAGTTTACTGAGTCAATGAGATTCAAGTTGGACGCCACGCACAGGTTGCATGGTGGATGGTGATTACCTATTGATTGTTGTTTGATGAGCGATGAGCGAGTTGGCGACGCGGTGAGTAAGTGAGTAATGAAATTGAAATCGGTGCGCGTGTGCTTTTTATGAGCGGACGGTGTTTCACCTGTGAGAGCGGTGAGCAAATGGGTAAATGAGTAAATGAGTAAATGAAACACTCGGGGCAAACACTCAATCAAGTTTCAATTATGTGTTTAGAGGAGTTTGTATGAGGTTTGTGTGTTGGGTTTTATTTTAGGAATAGTTTTATGGGTTTTGAGGTTAAAGTTAGGTTATGTTGCAGGGATATTATGTTTTTGGAAGGTTTTGAGGTTATTTGAAGGGTTTTTATGTGAATTTTGAGTTTTATCATGTTTTTTATGTTTGATTGATGAATTTGAGTGTTTTTTGTGTGTTTGTGTAGAATAAGTTGCCTATTATTACTTTTCTAACCTGAGTTTTGCTTTTTCATTGGAATTTTTGTCTTATTTTAGTGATTTTGAGGTTAATTGTTGATTTTAGTGCAGTTTTGTATCGTTTTTCTATATTTGAGTTAAGAATTCTTCATTTTTAGGTTATTTTTGAGGTTAGTTATATCTTTAATGATTGATTTTAGTGCGGTTATGTCTTGTTAATCAATATTTGATTATTTTGGTGATTTTTTTTTGTTTAAAATCGAATAACTTTTGAATTAACCGGCGGAATTTATTGTTTTTGGCATTGTTGGTTTATAATTAGTTATATTATCAATTAGCTTTAAAATTTTAGTTCTAAATTGTTTATAACTATGTTTAATTTGCATTTAAAATGTTGCAAACCGTGATTTCACACAAATTTTTGTGTTTCTACTTGAAATTATGACATATCTTACAAAACACTCCGTATCTTTTTATTTAAACATTCAAATTCAATTTTTTCTTCTCCAAATTAAAGTCAAAGAGTCATTCTATTAATTCTCATCAAAAAATTTGTTAATTTTTATTATTTTAATGCAAATTTTTACATTTATAAAGTGAAGTTAACAAAATTTTACTATTTGTGTTGAATAAGTTGCCTATTATTTGTTTTTGTTTTTAACCAAACCTATGAATCATTAAATTATTACGATTTAAACAAATGAACAAAACATAACACAAATATTTATGTTATATTATTGTGTTTTGTTCATTTATGATGAAGTTTACGATTCAAATCTGTAAATGTCTGTAAATTGTATTTTATTCTATTGACACGACTGCTGTACTAGTATACTACTGGAATACTGAGTACCGGCAAAATTCTCGGTTTGGAAGTTACGAGGATTACCGAGTAATCAACTCGACGGGTTTTTAGAAGTTTTATTACGTTGCATTTATTGTTATGTAAATTTTTAAGTACATTTTATATTACGCATATTGTTTTCGGATGAAGATATTAAGTTAAGTTGTTTGATGAGTTGACTTTGAAGCATGATAACTCTTCTCATTGATAAGCTATAAATTAGATTAAAATGTCATTTGAAAGAGAATTTAATTAAGAATAAATTGGTAAAGGAATGTATTTTGTAGCTTTTATGGTTTTGATGTTATTCAACAAAATGTAAAACAATGCAAATCATACGTCGATTATACGCGGATAAAGTTAGTTTGAATTAGTGGCGCGATATCTCTTCTGTTTGATAAGCTATCTATTGGATTAAAATGTCATTCGAAAGACAATTTAATTAAGAATAGCTTGGTGAAGGAACTAACTTTGTATCTTTTATGGTTTTGATATTATCCAACAAAATGTCAAACATTGTAAATCATACGCGGAATAGTGTGTGACTAGTTGATGTGTTAAAGTTAGGTTGACTTTGCGGCATTATATCTTTTTTATCTATTAAGCTGTAAATTTGATGCAAATATCATTTTATAGAGAATTTAATTGACATTAATATTGTCAAAGAATCAATTTAGTATATTTGATAGTTTACTAATTATTTGCTAAAAAGTAAAACATTGCATTTATCTGTAAACATTGATAATGCCATTAAAATCATTTGACTTTGCTGGGTTATAACTTTTTCACCTGATAAGACATCAATTTGATTAAAAATGCAGTAAAAAGATAATTTAACCAAGAATAAAACAGTAAAGGAATGGATATTGTATCTTTTATAGTTTTGTTATTATTCAACAAAATATAAAACACTGCAAATTATTTGCGGTTGTTTGATGATGTGTTAAAATTAGTTCGACTTTGTGACATCGTAACTATTCTATTTGACATCATAATATTAATATTAAAACATCATTAGAAAGACAATTTAATTGACTATTAAACTACCAAACAACGAGTTTCCTACAATTAATATTTTAAAAATTATAAACAAAAAAGTAAAAAATTGCATTTTTATAACAAAAATATTTTTCAATTAACAAAAAATAAACAATTTTCATATAAACCCCACATTTATCTCCTTAACATGCAATACTATCAATTAATATCTATTTATTTATAGGTTTATTGCTTTATTTATTGATAAACCAGATAAAAATCGAATTTGTGTGAGTTGCTTTGTTGTCCACACACTCAATGTCTATGATGTTATCACATTCGACTGCTGATTGCTGGCATTGACTATGGCCTACGTACTAATGTACAAATATACTCGTAAACTAATTATGATTACATTTTATCCTATTCTATAACACAATATGTCGCGTCGTTTGCATAATGAATAATGGCATTCGCTACAATGCGGAAAGAGGAAAATTTTGCATTTTATCGTGTAACAGGAAAAGTTTTATGGGTAAACAGTGTCTATGACATTGATATGTTTATTAATAACATTATCTATATTATTTTAAAATAAAAATATGAAAATTGTTAAAATTAATTGAGAAAATTGAAGAAATAACAATTTTTAAAAATTTTTTTGGAAAAATTTTGGAAAACACTCGGTATTTCATTAATTATAACTCGGATTGTTTTTATTTTTTTATTGTTTGATAGCCAAAGAGTTGATTATTATTTATGGTAAATATCAATTGTTTAAATTGAGTGTAAATACCTTTTATTTATTGTTAAAAGTTGGGGTTTTATTAGTGTTGGTTGTTGGTAGATTGTAAATATGAACATATTTTACAAAATTGCTTGTAACTTTTAGACCAATCGTTCGAATTTAATTATTTTTTATGATAATTATAGCTTATGAGTTATACAATAATATTAGATAAGATCAAAATTTGAAAAGGGTTCATTAATACCCTTAAATTAAGGTCAAATGTAGTGGTTTGGTTAGTGTGTGACATCGGTTGAGGTCAATCGAAAACACACTTTACAAAAATTCTTATAACTTTTAAACAAATCGTTCGATTTGAATAATTTTTGCTCCAAATGATAGCTATTAAAATAAACAATCAGATTTTATTATAAACAATTTCATAAAATATTAACTAATATGCCTAATTTAGGCCCAAAGTAAAACTTGTGTTTTTCATCGTAAATTCTGACACGTTTTACAAAAACCTCAATAATTATTAAACAAATAACTAAAATTAACTTTTTTCTTCAACAAACTATAGTTTATTAAATAAACAATCATCCCTATCAATACCAATCCAAGAAACTAATTACAACTGCCCTAAATCTTCAATCAAAAATCTTTTTTTTTTCTCTTCCTCATACCTCATACAATATTCACAAAATTCATTCGCAATAACAAAATATTCATTATATTTCACATTTGCTGCTTCCACCTACTCGTAATACATTGTGAATTGTGAGTTACCGATTCCACGCAGATCTTTTTTAATACTACATCATTACATCGCATGCCGGTACCATGTAATCAAAAGCGTGCACGCCGCGCACACGAAGCGAAAAACGTAAAAAATGCTAAAAAAGAGAGGATAGCACACAAAAACACCGTGATACACAGATGAGTGAAACGGAGCAGATCATGATTAATCATAATAGCATATAGATGAACGTTGAATTATAAAAATTATTACAATTATTGCAGGATGTGTGAGTGTGGAACAGAAAAAAGAAAAACTGTAACAAAAGAGGCGAAATATTGCAATAACAAATGATTATTTACATTGTAACAAATTGTATCAGCTAGAGAATTTATCTGGTGTTGATTTTATGGTTTATTTAGGAATTTATTGTTATTTGTTTAGGAGTTATGGACAATTTTGTACTTTGTTGCAATTTTAAGAAGTCAAAGTGAAATTGTTTAGTTTTTTGTTGATTATGTAAAAACTATTAAAGTTACATAGTATATATTTGGTAGGATTGTTTATAGGTAAATTATCTATCAAATGAATGTTTAAACAATATTCTAACTTTATAAATAACCAAGATATTGTCATTTAAACAATTAACATTTTTTTCTGTGAAAATTTTGGTAAATTCATTGATTTTATTCAAATTACAGCCTAATAACAAAATATTTTAAACAAACAAAAAATGCATGTTATACTCCATGATATAATCTACCTCCACAAAAAAAATCACGCATTTATCACGTGTAGTTTAAAAGTTATAAACAATTTAACATGATTTTAATACCTCGCTGACTCAAAATGCAACACTTTACATTTTACCTCACCACGTCCAAACCACTACACATAAACATAATTCCTCTGGCACATTTAATCTCCACAAAATTATCTTTCTAATCATACCTTACTCGATATTCTCCGAGTTTAATTACCCGATATATAATGAGGTAAAAATGACCAACAATTTCTAACCTAACCATAAATCATATCACTTGAAATCTTGGCAAATCACCGAAAATAATTGATTTACGAGAAGTCTACGCTTGCAATCAAGTAATAATTAATGCATCCGATAAATCCCGAGCTTGTGTAAGCAGGAAAATACAAAATATATGAATATGAATGCTCGCAGCAATAATTACACGAAAATTGATTCAATTTCGATGCGATTATCGAGAAAATTACGCGTTAACACCTTGACGCAACGTATTAAACAAAAGATTATATACTTTACTACGTTTTGGATTGTAATGTGGTAATTCCTTGCACTTTGAACGCTCAATAAACGCGTAATTAATGAATATTAGTTTTGAAGACAGAAAAAATCGAAACAAATGGAAATTTTTTGATTTCAAGTGGTATTTCTCAACGGAACTGTTTGTGTTTGATTCCTCTAATATTTAACACTTCAATGAGTGTCTCTGTATGCTTATAACATAAATTTAATAGAAATTAGTTGTTATTATTTGATTGTTTGATGAAATTCTTAAACATTTGGTTGAATCAATATTTGTTTTTAAGATTACTCGCTTAATATTTGCTTAAACTACATAAATTTGGTATCAGATAATAGATAAATTTATTATCTACAAGATAAGATTAGTTTTTATAGTTGAAATATTGTTTAAACACGTTAAAATTGTGTTTTTGTTTAAAAAATTTACATTTATAAATTGCTTAGGTGTATTTTGGGTTGCCTACATTAAAACACCACACCAACTAAAAATCAAATTGATTCCGGTTTAAAACTTGAAATAAACAGATTTTCAGCCCGATAAACAACAAATAACAACAATTAGAAGGTAATATATTAATAACATATAATATTACAAGTTAAAACAGGTAATTATACATAATACAAGCCGAAGAAAGTGAATTTCTGTAATTTTCCACAAAAATAACCTAAAATTATTTTCATTGTAGTTAACGATGGAATATTTCGATACATTCGATATGCAACGCATTGGATCAATGCCGTATCTTATCGCTCATGCAATAACCAGTGATAATGATAACACTAATGACAATCTAGCATTGTCGCTGTGATATTATATAAAGAAGCGGGCAGGATCAGCGACGGTTCAAACGTTTCGACCTTTCGGCGTCCTCTACGCGTCATTCACGTTCACGTCGCAAACAAATTCGTGCACTTTGCGTCGCTCCCTACTCGCAGCCGGCAGGAGAAACAGGCCATAGACGTACATAAGTTAGTCAGCAGGCAGCAGGCGACTAGTTGTGTGTGTTTTGTGTACAAACGACACTTTTAATTGAGGTTTATCTGCAAGTAAGTGACAAATTTGACATTTGAAAAGTTTTAAGCTGGATTTTGTTAGTTTTGTCGTGTTTCAGGCTCAGTAATTAATAATTAACACGTTGTGAATGTGTACATAACCTACTAACGAATAACTTGATATGTTTTATCAGTTTTAACGATAAAATTCACTGAAAATGAAGAAAACTGTGTGAAATAGTTGAAAACTTGATATAACTCGTGATACAAAATGGCTGACGGGTTTATTTGATTGTTTTTTAGTTTATTTTAATGTAATTCGCAGTTTTACATGAGTTTTATGTTAAAATTAACTGTAGTTGTTGGAATATATTGAGATATTGAAAGTTTGAGAGTTGAGAGTTATGATATGGCGACTCATGGCGACAGTGAAAGTCAAGGTGACCTGTAGGTCATGATAACGCGTTCGTTGACGTTGATACAAGTAGAAACGCGCGAATTTTTGTTGGTTTTTGCATCGAAAACCGGTCGGATTAACATTTATTGCGTTTCGTATGCGTTTTACTTGAGTTTACTTCGAAATTCGTACTTTGGTATTAAAATTTGATAATTTTATCAAATAAAACGTAGAATATTGTATTACGTGTGTAGACTTTCACCATTTGTGTTATCAGATAGCTAAACACGTATGAAATTTCGTAATATTAGACTTGATTATATTATTTTTTATTGTTTGTGGTGTAATCGCGCTTGATGTGTGTATGTTTTTTATGTTTATGTTGTCGTGTGACGTGTTTGGGTGATGTAATTTTGTTTAGCCGAGCCTCCGGATTTGACGAATGGTAATTCGTGCCGTTATCTTATCGGGTTTTACTGGTTTTGTTGATTTTTGGTTTTATGTGTGACATTGAATAGGAATTTGCGTATAACTTTGGTAGTTTTATGATGATTTTAATAAATTTGGTATTAAATTATAGCCAATTAAATTCTGCATCATATTAGTTATGGTGTATGTGGTTAGTGTTAGTAGTTTGGTTGTTATTAATAGTTAAAGTTGATTTTTTTATGTTTTTTGGTGGTATTTTGATATGTTTATACAAATTTGTTTATAATTGTTGTTATTTTTATGCCAGAGAAACGAAAATAGTCTTAGATGATAAACAATTAAATTCTCTATAGGTTCATATTTGGTTGTTATTGAAAAAATAATTAGAAGTTCTTAATTTTTATTAATTAAGAATATTTTTTGAAAAATTGCTTTTTCGGTTTATTTTGTTTATAACTTTCACAATTGTTTGTCGAATTTGATAAAATAACTTTAAAAATACAGACAATTAAATTGTCTATAAAGTGATGCTAAATATTTGTTTTATAATTGTTTATAAGCACTTTATTTATAACAATTAGTCTTGACATTCATTAAAATTTGGCGGGATTTGCATTTTCTGACTAATTTGATCATAACTTTTACGATTTTTTATCAAATTTGATCAATTAACTTTAAAAATATACCTAATTAAATTATCTACAACTTGATATACAACATTTGTTGTAAAAGTACTTTTGAGTACATTATTTTAAACATCAAAGCGAAAATTGTTGTTTTTTGGAAAGTTTTTGTGATTTTCTTGACTAATTTGTTAATAACTTCTACAGTTTTGCTTCAAATCTCTTCAAATAAGTTTAAAAATCACCTCAATAAAATAACCTACAATATAACATATAAATTTTAATCAAAAACAATTTGCAAAGTGATTATTTTAAACAATTAAACTAAAAATGGCAATTTTAAGCATTTTCATGTTTTCTTTCGCTAATTTGTTTGTAACAACCACAATTTTACATCAAATTCTCCAAAATAACTTCTAAAACACACATAATTAAACCCTCAACAATATATTTATAGTTTAACCTTGATGTAACCTTTCAAACATGCATTTATCCATCTTTAAATAACTCACAGACAGTAAACATGATAACACAACAATCAATCTCCTCTCTTTTTTTCTAATCAATAATATTATAATTATCAATCACACATTTAATGTATATTAATATTTATCAATATTTACATTTCTTATTATTATTATTATTAGAAAAACAGCAAACTACTCAGTCATGTCTTCGTACTTCAACTACCCCGATGAAGCGATGCAGGATGAACTCCGCCGCATCGCAAACGCCATTGTATGCCCCGGCAAGGGCATCCTGGCTGCTGATGAGTCCGTAGGCACTATGGGCAAACGTCTCCAGGACATTGGACAAGAAAACACCGAAGAAAACCGCCGTAAATACCGTCAATTGTTGTTCACCACCGATAAATCCATTGGCGACTACATTTCCGGCGTTATTCTCTTCCATGAGACATTGTATCAGAAGTCTGATGATGGTACACCCTTCCCGGAACTTCTCAAGCAACGTGGAATTATTCCCGGTATTAAAGTGGATACTGGTGTGGTGCCATTGATGGGAACTGATGGTGAAGGCACTACTCAAGGTAAAATGTTTGGTTTTTTGCTTATAACTTTTAAAGTTTTTGTTGGATTTTAATAAATTTGATTAGGGAATTAGTTAGGAACAATTAGTAATTTGAGGTTAAAATTGATGTTTGATTTTTTTTCGGTTTTGAATTTTTTTTGTTATAATTATTGTAATTTTGAAGTTACAACAACCAAGTTGGGCTTAAATTAAACCCAATTAAATTATCTACAAGGTGATATCAAAATTAGTTAGATTACTAGTCTTATTAATCAAAATAAATGCAATTAAAGTTAATTTTTTGAAAAAAATCAAATTTTCCTGACTTTTTTTATATTTTTGTTAATAACTATTGCAATACTAATTCTACATCAACAAATTATGTATCATATTAACCCCAATTAAATTCTTTACCAGATGATATCAAAAGTAAAAAGATATCTAGTCATATTAATTAAAATAAACGCTATTAAAGTTAATTTTTCGAAAAAAAATCAAATTTTCTTGACATTTTTTTATGTTTTTGTTAATAACTATTGCAATTATTATGCTACATTAACAAATTATACATCAAATTAACCACAATTAAATTCTCTACAAATATCTACCCAAAATTAACAACATAACAACCTCCAACATATTATTATAAACATTTAAACTAAAATTTAAACTAAAATCTCAAATTCCAATGTAATTTAAGGTTTGGACGATTTGGGCAAACGCTGTGCACAATACAAAAAAGATGGCTGCCACTTCGCGAAATGGCGCTGTGTGCTGAAAATCCAGAAACACACGCCCACGTACCAAGCCATCATGGAAAACGCCAACGTCCTCGCCCGTTACGCGTCCATCTGTCAAATGAACGGTATTGTACCGATTGTCGAGCCGGAGATCCTCCCCGACGGCGACCATGACATTGTCCGTTGCCAGAAGGTCACAGAGACTGTGCTCTCGTTTGTCTACAAGGCACTCGCTGACCACCATGTCTTCCTCGAGGGCACACTGTTGAAGCCCAACATGGTTACTGGAGGCATGTCGCATGCGTGCAAATTTGGGCCGGAGGATGTCGCACGTGCCACTGTCACCGCTCTGCAGAGGACTGTACCTCCAGCAGTGCCCGGAGTTACTTTCCTGTCGGGCGGACAGAGTGAGGAGGAAGCGTCTGTGAATTTGAATGCAATCAATCAGTAAGTGTGATTTTTTGTTGTTTTTTTTTATGGAAAATTGTTTGTAACTTTGAAGTGATTGGAGGGTTATTGATAAATTTGGTATCATTGGATAGATAATTAAATTGTCTATAAGACTGTGTAGGATTTATATTAGTTTTGATTGTTATTAATGAATTACTGATTTTAAAGTTAAAAGTTCGAAATTTTTGTTTTGTTTCGTTTTTTGTTTATAACTTTTTAAATTTTAAAGTTAGAATAATTTTCTAAGGATAATCTTAAAGTATATTAAATTATCTTCAAAATGATACTAAATTTTATGCAAATAATTGTTATTAATACGAAGTTATCCGCTCATAAAGTTAAAATATTTAATTTTTTCTTAATTTTATATAAAAATCTTGAAATATTTCAGTAATTTGTTTATAACTCTTGTGATTTTGAGGTTATAACAACAATCTTGACATATTCTTATAGCCAACTAAATTCTGCATCGAATGATACCAAATTTAATAATATTTTTAATTAAAAACATTAATTTATTTACTAATTAAGTTCGAACAGAAATATTTTCAAACTATCTATCAAACTATCAAACTATCGTAATTTTCTGGTAACCATAAAGATTTATACATCAAATGAAAGCTAATCGAATTCTCTATAAAACAGTGTCAAACATAATTTGGTTACCGGTCATTTTGATAGTTAAAATAGCAAAAAACACAATTTTTACAATAATAATTATACATTATATTAGTTTCTTGTTAATAACTTTTGTCATTTTGCATATATTTTAACAAATTTAACATCAAATCATAGCCAATTAAATTCCTCAAAGTTTGACACCAAATTTATCAACTAATAAAAACTTATACTTTCTTCTTTTAGATGTGAAGGCAAGAAGCCATGGGCTTTATCCTTCAGTTTCGGTCGCGCTCTGCAAGCTTCAGTCCTCAAGGCGTGGGGTGGCAAGGACGACAACGTCTGCGCCGCTCAGGAAGAACTCCTCAAGCGTGCCAAGGTAACATAACCTCAAAAAACCACAATTATTCATCATTTTTACTAACATAACCTTTATTTTTTTATTTCAGGCAAACAGCCAAGCATCTCTGGGCAAATACCAAGCCGGAACTGTTTCCGGAACCGCCGGCGACTCTGGCAACTTTGTCAAGAACCACACTTACTAAACAACCACACAAAATAAAACAAAAAACAAGTAAAATTAACACAAACACAAAATATACTAACAAAACAAATAAAGCGGCAGCCATTTTGTAACAATAAAACCTATATACTAATACACTATTAGTCCCAATGGCGGCCATTTTGCGTGTGTACATGTCATAAATATTCTAATCGTCAAAACATATCTTATATTTCTATATAAACAAGAATAAAACTGTTTTAAACTCAAATATGACGTTGCGTCATGATAAACATGATTCGCAGGTTAATATTGATGTATCACGAGTGATAAACAAGTGATAAGCGTTGCAGGCGCGGGAATCTTGCGCCATTTTTGATATTACAATTGCAACAATGGTTTATTTCCATTCCTAGGTTACAGATTGAAGAAAACATGAAGGTGAGTCAATATATTGTCAATATTTACGGATGCATTAATGTTGTTAGGTTATATTTTGTATGTGGTGGTTTTGGTTGACAATATGGCGGCTGGGGAGTGTGGGAGCTGCGCCTGTTTATTTTCCGTGTGTTCCTGAACATCCTAAACTTCCGGAGAATCGTTTTATGAATGCGCCGTGGTGGTGGTGGTCACCTGATCCGCCATTGGTGAATAGGAGTGGTGGTAATTCTTAAAATGTGAATTTTTTATGTTTTTTGAATGTAATTGTTGTTATTTTGATGGTATATTAACAAATTTAGTATCAAATGAAAGCTGATTAAATTCTTAATAAGATAATACTAAATTTTCATTATTTATGTGTTGAGATCATGTAAATAAATGAATGGAAAGTTGATATTTGATATTTTTGATGCTTTTGATGTTTTTGTTGGTATTTCTTGTAATTTTTAAGATATTTAAACAAGTTAACTATCAAAAGGAAGCTAATTAATTTCTCTAAAAGATAATATGTCATTCTGTTAGGTTATGACATCTGAACATATTAATAAATGAAGGTAAAGTGCATAAATGATGATATTTATGGTTATTTTGCATTTTTGTTAATATCTTTTGTAATTTTTGAGATATTTAAACAAATTTACTATCAAAAGGAAGCTATTTAAATTATCTATAAGATAATATATATTGATTATAGGTTATCACTTCAGAACATATAAATAAATGCAGTTAAAGTGGACAAATGGTGATTTTTATTTTATATTTTTTGTTCATAACTTTTGTAATTTTTAAGATAAATTAACAAATTTACCATGAAATGAAAGCCAGTGAAATTCTCTATCACCATATATCAAACACCAACCACCAAATGACTTCTAACCTATAATTATTACCATTTAAAGTCTCAACTTAAGTTTGTTTAGTACACAAACATCATACAATGACTATTGTTCTTATATTTACGTTTTGCAACACACTAAACAAAAGAAACTCTTATTTCTTGTTATAAATTGATGTAAATATTAATAATCTACACTTTTCCTAGAAAATTCATTAAGAAAACCATGAAAGTAAGTCAAAAACAAGTTTTTGTGTTAAAAACAAAACAAATTTCACGCTGTTTAATAGATTTTAAGGTTAATATTCATCTTGGTGTTTGTATGGCGTACACCGGAAGTGTCCTCAGCGCCATGTATATTCCCCCCATGGACCAGACCTTGCTATGGTCCTTGGTGGGTATGCAGACCATATTATCCACCCCCAACAGCTGCAACACCTCCACCGCCGCCAACTACTGCAGCATCCACAACAGCGGCACCCACAACAGCTGCACCTACCACAGCTGCGCCTGCTGCAGCTCCTGCAGCCGCCCCTGCAGCTGCACCAGCAGCTAAATAATACAAATAGTATATAAACAAGAGGTTAAAACATATGCAACCCAAACAACACACGTAAATAATATAAAAATACCTATTTTACGCTTTGTAAGTCTGTTCAAAATATTTAACTGCGTATATATTGACAGAGACGTGTATTCTCCGCGAGTTTGTAAGTAAGCGTTTGTTTTACCAGAAAACAAAAAAACAATCACTGCTTCTGCGAAAACAATGTTTACCATCCACATCGTTTGTTTTCCTTTATTCTTAATCATATAAAACCATTTAAAGCTGTAAATTGTTTCAGTAGTCATCTAAAATCATTTAAAACAAGTTGTAGTTAACAAAAAAGAAGAAAAAACAAAATGTCTGCGTACTCTGTGTGTTTCCTAGCGGCCATTTTGTTTGCATCGTTGATTTTGAATGTAAACGCAGCTCCTTGTTTCGGTTTCGGTGGTTATGGTCCTCCAGGACCTCCTCAAGGACCTCCCGGATACTACAGTCATCCACTTTGGCCCTGCTGGCGGCCATGGGGCTGGGGTGGACCTTATCAAAATGCTGCAGCTGCAACTACAACAACAACAGCAGCAACAACTACTACAACCACTACAACTACAACTGCTCCAACAACAACAACCACAACAGCAGCCACAACAACTGCTGCTGTTGTTACAACACCCACAACAACCGCTGCTGTCACCACAACAGTGGCACCAACTTAAACACTACTACTCAATGCTTGTGCAGTAATATTGTACATAATAAATACATCATAGGTTCAATCATACACTTTACATCATTTATATTATTTACTTATAAGTTATAACACTGCGTATTCATAATTTGCTCGCTATAAATTACTTTCCTCGACATTTTACACTCTATGTACAAAACAATATCATTAAGCTTTTGTTTTAAGTCAGTAAGTCATTAAATGCACATTTCCCATTGAAAGTATCGATAAATATGGTGAACAACATTAGCACACGTGTGAAATTGTTTCATTTGGTTACGTTTTTAACGTTTTTTTTTGTTTGTTAATAAGTCCTTGTGGAGGGTTTTTATGTTGGGTTAAGTTAGGTTGGCAACACTGCGATGCGCGATGCGCATGATGACGCCAAGATTCAAAATGGCCGGCGGTGTTATCCGGTGCGTTTCCGCGTGGTCATACTTGCTTCTTTCTTTCGGCGCTCAGGGCGAAATGCTAGAGAATTCCAAGTTGTCCCAACTGCAATCCGAGAAGAAAACAGTGTTTTATTCAGGTGAGTGATAAACATTCAAATTTTACATAACCTACGTATGTATAATGCGAAAAATATCAACCGGCGGTTACAGCGCGATTCAAATCACAGTAAAATCGTAAAAAAGTAATGAAATACACAGAAATACGCATAGAAAACTATCAAAAAGTATTAAACACAACTTAATAAACATAATAAACAATAAATTTCATCAAATTTCACGCGAAATCATACAAAAATCGATTAAAAATCAGTTCTGCAAATTTAACCTCACAAACTGTAAGTAAAACTCTCAATTTCAACTCACCAAACTCTGTTTGTGTTGTTCATGCTTCATCACAGTCTCAGTCTGTTGTCTATCAAACTTACAAACCGCTGCAATCACCCTCGCCAGCACCACACTCTCCTTCCCCAGCATATAATTATACAGCACATTCTTTAAATACTCCACTTCAGTGCTCGCAGACAAATCAGCACAATGATTCAGCGTAACCAAAGTCTCATCCAGCTTCCTATTGAGCTTCTCATTCTTCGACTGTAGTTTTTGCAGCTCATTCTCATAAAATTCAATTGAACTACGATTAGTCACATCAATACTTTTGTACTGCGCAAGTTTCGCTTGCAGTGACTCAACATCTTTTTCACTCAGTGAAGTTGTTGTTATATTAATAGGCGTTGTTTTAAGCTCGTCGATTTCATCTTTGAGGAATTGTCGTTCCTGTTCCAGTTCACTGACGTGTTTGTCCAAATCAGCGATTTGTTTTTCGTATTGTAGCTGCGAAGATTGTTTTTTAAAGGTTTCTAGCTCTTCTCTGGCTAGTTTTGCATCGTCTAAAGCTAGAGAGTATTTCGTGGAGACATCAGCGAGTTTTTCAGCGACTTCAGCGTCAGTGTTGGTGATTTTCGTGGCTAATTGCAGCATAATATCGGAGGATTCCGAGAGTAGTTTGTCGTTTTCGTCCATGAGGCGTTTGTTATCGCTGGATAACTGTGTATTCCTCGCTTGTAATGATTGTTTTTCTTGGTTTATTTTGTCTTGTTGCTCTGTGAACTCTTCTAGTTGTGTAATTAAGCCTTGTTTCTCCGTCTGCCATCTTGTTTGCGCTGTGTTTTTCATTTCACTCAATTCTTTCAATTGGTTTTGTAAAATAGTCATATTTTCCGTGTGAGTTTCTTTTAACTTTGTTATTTCATGGTTTTTATCTTCTAACTGAGCTTTTAAGTCATTTACTTCATCGCCATTTTGTTTACTCTCACTTAACATAACCTCTAATTCATTTATTTTATCTTTTAATGCTTTTTTCTCTTCTTGTAACTTTTCTTCGGTGTTTTCAAGTTGATTTTGCACTTGTAAACGTTTTTGTTCTTCCTCATCAAGTAGGACCTTTATCTCTTCCTTTAACCTTAAAATCTTTTGTGTTAATTCACCTTCTAGTTTCTTTGTTTCCTGCTGGAGTAGTTTTTTCTCATCTTCGAGACTTTTACACTTTTTATCTTTATTCTCGAGTTGTTGTTTCAGCCCGGCGATTTCATTCTGCCTACCATTGTTTTCATCCATTAACACTACATAATTTTTCTCTAGTTGTGTGTTTTTCTCGTTGAGTACACTTATACTCTCTTCGTTTTCTTTGCTGGTAGATTCATAGATTCTCAACGCATCCTCCGCCTGCATTAGTTTAATCTGCGTTTGTTTCAGTGAATCACCTTGTTGGTTCAACTGCTGTAGTTTTACTTCGAAGTCTTGTTTGAGTGTTTCTTCCTTCTGTTGGTATTCAGAGAGGAGGGTGTTGCGGATCTTTTCTTGGAGTGAAACAAGTGAGTGTTTTGTTTCTTCCTGGAGGGTTTTGATTTGTTCTGAGTGTGTTTTAGTCATAGTTTCATTACTTTTCTCGAGTTGGGTTAGTTTTAACCTAGAAATTAATTAAAATTGAGGTTATGTTTGTTTAATATTAAGTTAAACTTACTTTAATTCATTGTTTTCATCTACTGTATTCTTTAATAGCTGATTTTCTTGTTTAATGCTCTCGATTTGTTGTTTAATTTCATTTAACTTGGTGATTTCATCGTTTAAAGCTTGAATTTCAAGTTGGTAGGTAGTTTCAATCTGTTTAAGTTTAGTTACGTTGTTGGTTTCAATTTCGTTTAGTTTTAACCTATAAAAATTGAGAAAAATAGATTAAAATTGAGGTTATGTGCGGAATTTCATATGTTAAACTTACTTTAATTGTTTGTTTTCTTCTATTTCGTTCTTTAACAACCCATTTTCGTGTTTAACACTTTCAAATTGTGTTTTCACCTCGTTGAATCTCTCAATTTCATGTTTTAAAGCTTTTATTTCGTCTTTATATTTTGTTTCTAGATTTTCTAGTTTCAAAACATTGTTTTTCTCGTTTTCTGTTAATTTTAACCTAAAAACAACACAAATATAGATTAACTTTATGTTATTTTTACTTGTTTATATCTTAATCATACTTTAACTCATTATTTTCTTCTTTTTGGCTCTGCAAAACTTCATTTTCTTGTTTGATAACCTCAAATTGCTGCTTTATCTCTTCAAACTTCACAATTTCATCTTTTAAAGCTTGAATTTCTTTACTGTAGCTATTTTCTACCTCTTTAAGTTTATCAGTGTTATTATTCTCAACTTCAAGCAATTTTAACCTACAAATAATTTTAAAAATAGATTAAAATTGAGGTTATATTCACAATTTCTTAAGTTAAACTTACTTCAACTGTTCATTTTCTTCTAATTCATTAGTTAATAACTCATTCTTATGTTTTAAACCCTTAATTTCTTCTTTATACTGCGATTCAATGTTTTCAAGCTTCAGAACATTGTTTTTCTCTATTTCGGTTAACTTTAACCTAAAAAACAACGAAAAAAAGTTAAAATCTAAATTCTTCATATAAATTTAAGCATAAAACATACTTTAAATCATTATTTTCATCCATCCCACTCTTTAATAGCTGGTTTTCTTCCTTGACACTCTCAAATTGTTGTTTAACCTCTTCTAACCTCACAATTTCATCTTTTAAAGCTTGTATTTCTTGTGTGTACTTATTCTCCACCTTTTTAAGAACATCTTCGTTGTTTTTCTCAAGATCAATCACCCTCAACCTAAAAAAACACATAGAAGCATAAAATTGAGGTTATAATCTCAAATAACATCCAAAAACGTACCTCAACGCATTATTTTCCTCCACACTGGACTTCAACATCAAATTCTCTTGTTTACTCTTCTCAAAATCTTGTTTAACCTCTTCAAAGTTTAAAATTTCATCTTTTAAACCCCTAATTTCTTCCAGGTACTTATTTTCGACCTTTTGAAGATTATCCATATTATTTTTCTCAACTTCAAGTAATTTTAACCTAAAAAAAACATCATAAATAACATAAAATTGAGGTTATATTATAAAAAACTCACTTCAATTGATTAGTTTCTTCATTATCTTTTTCACTACCCGCTAATTTCTTAATTTCCTCCCTTAAATCCTGAATTTCCAACTTATACTGTTCAGTTTTCAGTAATTCCGCACCCAGCTCATGATTCTTCATCTTCAACGCCTCGCACTTATCAATCAAATTCGCATTCTGCGCCTTCAACCCACCACCCTTCTCATACCCCTCTAAATCCACACGTATCGTCTCCAAATCCTGCTTTAAATTCGTTATCTCCAACTCACGATTCTGCAACTCCGTATGTAAATCCAACTTACTCTTCGCAAACTTTAAATTGTTATTCTTTTCTCTTTCTTGTACTTCTGCGACCATTTGCTTCGCCTCGTCTAATTCTCTTTGTAAAGCTGAGAGTTTTTCCTTGGATACAATACTACTAGCTTTATACTCCTGGAGTTTCTCGTTTAGGTCGTTGAGTAGCTCATTATTATCGTTATTATTACTAATATTCCCATTGTTGCCGTTTGTGATCGGTGTAGAAATGGAGGTGGATGTTGACGCTGTGGTTGATGGAGTTGACGGCGTGGATAAACCGTCATTGCCGTTGATTTCAGCGCTGGTTTGCAACAGGTCGACCTTTTGTTTGAGCGTGTCGATGATTATTAGCTTCTCTTCGATTTCAACACGCAGAGCTGATTCCAGATCGGCTTTCGCGCGTTGTGATAGAGTGCATTGTTCTTTTAATTCGGAGACTCGACGGATGGCTTTGTCTTGCGTTTCCACTAATACTGCCTGAAATAGGTTAAAATTGAGGTTATGTTATGTTTTTGTTTGTTTTGGGGGTGGTTGAGGTTATGTCTACCTTCATTTTAGCATTTTCTCGTTCGAGTTCTTTGTAGTGGTTGGCGAGGTCGGTGTAGCGGCCACGGTACTTGTGGTAGCGCATTTGGGCCTTTTGGAAGGCCATGTGCACTTGTTCCTTGCTGACATGGCCGAGTGATGAAGACTGTTGGGAAAGGTTGTCTTCTACTTCACTGGCGGACACGTCAAGGTCAGACTGCAATGTAATCAAATTGTTTTAGTGTTTTAGGTTATTTTTTGGAAGTTTGAGATTATTTGTTTATAACTTTTGATGGAGATGTGATATCAACAATATTTTTGCATGTTTTGATGCAGAATTAAATACTAAGTAAGATTCAGTTTGAGTTGTTATGATAACTTGATTAGTTTTCGAGTTATTTAATAATTGATAATTTTTTTAAAACATTATTTTGAAAGTTGCGGAACATTTTTAAAGTTTTTAGTGAATAACTCAAAAACTAATCGTGATATTTTAATAATTCTTTCAAGAGTATGTTCATTATTAAATTCTGCATCAATTCTGGTATAAAATGTTTTGTATAACATAACCAAACATCACATAACCTAATTTTCTTACTATTTTTCAACCTATTTTGCGCTTTTTTTGTTTATTTATGCTAATATTGTCTTAAAAAATGCGGTTGGTAACACAAAACATAAGTATAACTAACTTAACAATGTTATTACTCCATTTTTAGTTTGAATTTTTATGATAACTCACGTACTTTTCGAGTAATTCACTAATTAGTAACTTAATCTTCACCTCTTTTCATTATTACGCAACATTTGAACAGTTTTTAATGAATAACTCGAAAACTAATCGAGATATTTTATTGATTCCTTCAAGTGTATATTCATTATTAAATTCTGCATCAATTCTGGTATAAAATGTTATATGCAACATAACCAAATTTGACATAACCTTATTTTTACCATTTTAAACTGAATTTTGCGCTTTTTTGTTTATTTATGCTCTATTGTCTTTAGTAATGCGGTTAGTAACACAAATTATAATTATAAATAACCCAACATTGCCATTACTCTATTTTTAGTTAGAATTTTCGTAATAACTCACGTACTTTTCGCGTAATTCCCAAATTAGTAACTTTATCTTCACCTATTTCGAATAATGTGCAATATTTCCACAATGTTTAATGAATAACTCGAAAACTAACAAAGATATATTTATAATTCTTTAAATAACTTATAATAAATTAAATTCTGCACATAATATAACCTCAAACTTTATATGCAACATAACCAAACTTCTGCAAAACGTATTTTAAAGCATTTTGATAATTTTTCGATACTTTTCTGTTTATTTCTACAAATTCTCTCATTAAAAGTAAGGTTTATCATAGAAAAACTATGTCCAAATAACCTAACCTTACTTTAACGCTATTTACACACAATTTAACCCAATTTCTAACCTGTAAATGATATGAATTCATTGTAGATTCATATCGGGGCAGAAACGAAACATCGCTGGCGATGGACGAGTTGGAATTACGCCGTACTCGTTGAGGCAACTCTGGATTAGACGTCGAGACATGCAGCGGCACATTGGTAAACCCCGAATCCGCCATCTTCGTATCTACAAACACCACAACAACCACAAAACAAGGTAATAATCACCTCTAATTTCTATATTATTCAAAAAATAATATCTCACCATCTTCACTGATTGAAAACAATCCGTCATCTGGTGAGGTAGCACCTTGTTCTAATCCCTGCTGTATTTTGTCAGTCATTGACTGTGTAAATTGTTGAAATTGCTGCATGCGCTGCGGAGAGATCTTCACCTCTTCGGCGATCTTATCCTTGAGCTTCTTAAACATTTTCTTTTATCTTCCCTGGCTGTCGTTGAAGCCTCTCCTCGAATGTTTATGTGTTTAATAACATAGGAACTTTATGATTTTAACATCTGGTGGCGTAAAACTTCACTGGTTTTTGAACACTACGAGCGGATGAGTAATTGAGTTGAACATAATTATCGGGGCAGATGTAATTAACGCGGAAAATAGGAAAATCGCCGCGGTTCGCGCTGGAAAATCGCCTTCGACGGGAGTGACAGTGACGTGTAGCCCTTGTTTTCGTGTATGTAGGGCTTGTTTATGTGTGAGCGGCTGTCAGGTTGACGTATGGGTGTCAAATTTGAATTTTTTTAGGTGAAATATTGCGTTTTTATACTTTGCAGAGTATATTTATATTAATTTAGGTAGAATATGTGAACTTTTATGGTTTACATTAATTTTAGGGATAGTTTTTGGGGTGATTTGAAACTTTTGAAGTTTTTATACCTATTTTGACAGATTTGCACTCGAGCGCCTCTTGCGGTGTGTTCGGGAACTAATATAAAATATTATTTCATACCCCATGTCCAAAGGAGAATGTCCCAAAGTATTTTTAAAATTTTTGAAAGTTAAATTGCATATAAAGACAATTATCTTTTCTTTTTATGCTAAATCAATTAATTTTGTTGATTTTATATGAAAACCACGTCTTTTTTTGTTAAATTTCACCATTTTAATGTTTTATTTTAGTTTTGTCCTTTAACCATTCGTATATTATTTGAATATGACAGATAGTTGCGTTCCGCGCCGCCTATGGTGACCCCTGGAACTAAAACCTCTAAAATACTAACATACTGCTTGTCCAAAGTAAAATTTTTATTCAATTTTCTCTAATTAAGAACTCCACACACTAAAAACAAATATTTAAACAATCATATAACATAATAATTAATATTTTCTATCATATTTCATAGTTTTCCACCTGTTAATTATAATTTTATTTACTTTATCCCAAAATTTCTCTCTAACCATTGGTATATTCTATTTTCCAATGACCTTCATGACGCCTGTGAAAGTGTCAAGTCACTTTTCTATGAGTCAGTGTCACGATGTTCATGTACATCACATCACCGCACACATGTCCGCATCTAAATAAAGTAACTCGGCCGATCCACTTTCAATAATTCTCATCGTCTCATCGCCTATCACAATCACTCGGTTCAATTCCGCGTTGCGTGTAAAAAGCGCGATGAGTTTATCGCGTGTGCCACCAAACCCATTCTAGTTCATTAGTTCATTCCACCGATTCGTTCTGTTGTGTGCGGACAGATGTGTAATAAAAGTCGTTTTTTATTATAATAGAACAAAGCTAAATTCTAAAGTCTAACTTGAAACGGATGTAATTGTGAGGAAAACCTATGAATCATCAGAATCTAGAAGAAAATCAAAGTGTTAACCTAGTTTTTTGAGGAAATTTGTTGTTGTTTTGGTGCTTGAGGCAAAAGTCATGCATTTAAGTCAAGTTGGATGAGTTTAAGTAAAGAAGAGTGGTGTTTTTCTGTTGGGAGAAGTTTATGTATTTATGCAAAATTTATATAAGGATTTAATTTAAGTGTAAACTCTGTGATAACGAAGTGAAGTGAAACAAGGTATGATTGTGTACAAATTGAGTTTAAACGTGGGATTGAAGAAATAGGAAGATATTCAAGATGAGTAAAAGCATTTATCGGTTTACGCGCAAAGGTGAGAGTTGTTTTTGTTTGGTTTTTATGGTGATAGCAGGAAGTTTGGCAAATATTTGATATTTATGATTAATTGATTAATTAATTAATTAAGTACGCGTGAAGTAATTGAGATATCGCTGATTGTTTTCAAAATTCTTTTGTTATTAACTATATGTATATAAATTTGGATATTGTAAGTCGTTTATTCAAAAATTATTAACTAAATAAGGTCTTTCTGGCTATCGTGTCTTTAATTCTTTGTGTAATTAATTAATTACTCTCGAATTAATTGACATATTTTGATATTCATTTTAAAATTTGATTTAGGATTTAATTTTACATCAACTATGAGTATTTTTAGATAGATTGGGTTGTTTATTAATAAGTTTTGAACAAAACACGCATTTTTTGGTAAATTATGCAATATTTGTTTTATGAATATTTAATTAATTACTTTAAAACTATTGAAGATATCTTAACAATCCTTTCAAAAATTAATTCCTAATTAAATTCTACATCTAAAATAAAAATATTACGCAGATTCTTGGATTCGTTTAAGTGTTATAAACAAAAAAACATACTTTTTCATTTTTGCTTAAGCTATGTATTCTTCAAGAAATTAATTAATTACGCAAAAACTAATAGAGACATTCTTTCAATTATTTCAACATTTTATTTGTAATTGAATTCAACATCTTCAGTAAATATATGACGGAAATTGTGCAATTTATTAAAAAGTTCAGAGCAAAATTCCCACTTTTTTTTTAAATTTTGACAAACTTTTGCACTGATTAATTAATTATTTTAAAACTAATAAATATATCCTTCTAATTCTTTCAAAATTCAATTTATAATTTAATTCTACCTCATCAGTATTAATATGATACATATCCTCTTGTTCATTAAAAATTTCTGAACAAAACACGCACTTTTATACTCATACTCGTAAATGACATAAAATTTCGTAAATTATTGATTAAACATATTTTAACCTTTAATATTTTGTCTATTTCAGCAAACATCTCACCAGAAGAAACAGAACTAGTAAATAACGACAATGACAAAGAAGTTATTATAATACCTTCCGCAAATACCACTCCAGAAAAACAAAATGGACCCCAATCTCCCTTAAAAAATCTTGTAAATACCAAACATAGTTCTCCACTTAAACTAAGCAGATTGCAAAAGTCTTTAAAAGAATTCAACGCATCACTTGTGAATGTATCAGTGCTCAAACCAGCGGAAAGTGCTGAAAATGTCGAAGAAACGGAAGAAAAAAGTGCAAAAGAAGAAGATTTGGTGAAGCAGAGCTTACTGGACGTACGGATACCCGCCGAGGAGTATGACCACATCAAGTAAGTCAAATTTATTAATTAATCATTAGTCATTTATTAGTATTTTAAGAATCATGGTTAAATAATTGATATAATTGGGAAAAACAGCGTTTTTATACATGTTTTAATTAATTCCGCGGTAATTAAGAGAGATATAGTAGAATTTCTTTTAGTATTTAATTAACAATTAAATTCTGCGTGTTTTCTTGAAAATTATTTGTTTATATTGTTTTATAATTAAAAGTTACAGACGAAAAAAGTTAAATTTTCATAATTTTTTTGTTTATTTTGTCTGTAACTTTTGTTATAAACAATTCATATTTTTGCAATATATTTAATTTTACGCAGAATTTAATTTTTAGTTGATTAGTGAAAGAATTTTTCATTTATTTTTATTACTTTTTGAGTTAAATCCAAAAATCCGTCAAAAAAAATGCTGAAATTTACAAATCCTATTAATAATTACTTCATAATTTATTAATTCGCGGTCGAGACGCGTTCTTTTATGTCCTTATCGGTTGCCTAGATGAATTATACCGTATTTTATTAGCTTATCGCCGAGATAGAGCGAGATTCCGCAATTCCACAAGTGAAATTAATATTTTTACAAACAATTAATCGACAATTGCGGCAAATTTGATTAAACAGCAGCGACGCGATAAAGTTCGCGCACGTGTTCAATGTGTGCGTAATTCTAGACGCGAATTTATTCTTTGTTCATGCTGTTTGTTTTTATTTTCTCCATGTGACTTCTAAATTACTCATTTATTTGATAATTATTAGTCATACGAGTAGTGTAGTCACACAATGTTATTTGCAATGAGAATTCAAGTTTATTGCAAGTTGGGTTGCCTATAGTCAAGCAGTGTAAAAATGAATTAATTTATCTTTAGTTGTATTTTATTGTTTTTAATAAAAAAATAATAAGATTAATAAGTAAAATTTGGAGTAGTGCGTACGTGCGGAAGAACACGCGGTGAGTTGCAAAAGATTACGTCATTTCGTATTAAAATCAACAAATAACAAAAACAGTCGAGTTAACTAAAACAATTGCGTACGAGGTATTATAAAGTTGTTAGTTTTGCGAGAAGGAGAAATCAAGGTTAAATTATGTACACTTTAGTCGGAAACTTTCTCTATTTACATTCAGAGCAATAAAATGCATGCAAAGTTTACTACAGGCTTTCATATTCACAAAGTGTTTAAGTATGCAACCAGTTATACTTTGCGCACCGGTGTCATAGCAACGCAATATAAAATTAAATAGTGTAGACTCGTTTTCGGTATAAATTGGACTTTAAACTTAAATATCTTTGATTCAAATTCACATTTTTCAAAAATTCTTTTACAACTATTTAGATAAACTTATTATCTATTATTGTTTAAAATTTCAAAATAATACAATCAAAATTACAGAAGTTATTCATATTTTTCCAAAAAAAAAAGGCAAAAAATATTTTTATTTCTAAAAATTTTGATATTATGATGTTTTTTCGCCTATTTTAATGGAAATGTGTTTAAATTTTATGCAAATTTAACAAAAAAAAGATATACGGTTAAAATTACAATTTTCTAATTTTTTCTGCTTTAAAATAAATTTAATTGGGTTAGTAGGTATTGTCACATGCGTCTATTGAAATCATATGACTACAAGCGACAATATCAATTATTGCGAAACACAACAAAATACTTTAATTCATATTCAGATATAGGCCGGACCACGTAAAATCCCAATAATCGTTTTTTATTTTTTTGTTACTCTAGGTAACGACACCTCGTTACAACCTGATAAAATACTTGCTTGTTAAAAAATACTACACGTCTACACTATACGTGCATTTTCTAGAAAAACCGCAAATTACCACAGCAATTATATTTACTTGTCCGCTCACATCGCAATTCCGGATTATTTCGTTTCAATGCCGACTTAAACCGTGTGCTACTACTCGTACTCCTGCTACTGCTACCGCTGTATCTATTAGTCGCGACTCGCGAGAAACTCAAAACATGAATCGAAACGAAAGTGAATTGCGAGTGAAGCCAAAAGCAGAAAGCAGCACACTTTTGAACGAATTCTAGCCGCCGCTCTAGCCTTGCTTTACTTTACCTCACTTCACTTCATTTCACCACACTTTACTTAACTCCAACAATTTGAGTGTCTTTAGTAGCGTTCCGGACGTCTGCAAGTAAACAATATAAACAAACGCGCCACGCCACAATGCAAGCATAGCCGACACAAAATGTAGTTAAAAAATGATTACAATAACTTATTAACTTATTAATATACAGTGTGTCATTAATACGTATACGGATTACCATATACCAAGAAACAAAATGGCGTATCACAAATTGTAAGTGCTAGTCTTATCACATAATCTACGTATTAGCGCGTTTTATTGTTGATTTTATCATCAATTGCCGTTATTTGCGTTACAATGAACCGCAATTGTTTTAATTGTCGCTCTTGTTTAATGAGACATAGCGCCCGCAAATGACTTTGTTAATTTTTTTCATTTGCGACGATTTTCGGCGCTTGAACAACACTCGTGTAGCGTATATTTGTAAACCGTTATCACTGTGATATGGAAGTGAGCAGTGCGCGTGTCAATTGCATATTTTAAACAAATGTGCGACAGGTTTTAAATAAAAAAACCGACTGCTTAGCCGCACGTATCTTGAGTGTGCGATTTGTAAAGTTAACGTGAACATGTTATCAATGTTTAGTCAAACAACAAGCGTAATAAGAGTAGTTTTATAGATTTGTTTGTTTATTTGTTTGCATTCTTTTTTTATTATTACGATTGATGTTGTGTTGGGTGCAGTTCAATTCGGTTCAATTAGTTGCCGTCTTGCCATCGACTAGGAAACACTCAACAGTCGAATGTTGACTCTCATACGGCGTATTATCAGTGTGATTGATAACAAACGTCTTATCGATGTTTGTGTGTACCTGGTAGACAAGTCGAAATAGAAGTTACTTACTAAAGTAAAGTAGTGCACATCGTGATAGAAATTTTATATTTTCCAATCGGAAATTTATTAATTTTACTTAAATCAGTGTTTTTATTAATAAATCATCATTTTTTTCTTCATAAATGATAAATAACATGAATATTGTTTAAAATATTCATAAATTTAACGTTTTTTATACTTAAACATGGCGTTAAGAAGGAAAAAACGTACCAGTGAGGAACGTGCCGCTTTACTAAACGATAATGACTGGTAATAATTAATACTATGATGAAATACACACCGAAATTTGCTTATTTTCTTGTTATCTTACCGAAAATTTATTTGATATACATGAATCTATTATTTATGTTTACTTTTATCGTTTCAGGGACACAATGGATGCGTACGGCTACGAACCGTCGCTTATCGACACATCCAGGTCGATTAATCAACGCTCGGCGGAATATAACGGCTATTCGGATGATAACGAAGATGGCGGACGTGAAGAGCAAGGCGCGTTGCTTACCATTGAGGAACAGCAACAGAATCGAAATGTTTTACCATCGGCGTGTCGAGTTAACATCGAAGGGATGACTTGTATGTCATGCGTACGCAATATTGAGAGTAATATTGGTGCGAAAGATGGGATTGTTTTTATTAAGGTAAGATATTTTATACATAACCTAATTTGTGACATGTTATGTTATGTGTTAGGATAGTAAAACTTTCTAGAATTGTTTGAATTATTAGAATTCTTCAATTCTAGAAAGTTGCATGTGTAGATAACAAAAAACCGCACATAAATTGATCACCGATAGCGCACCGCAGAGAATAACATTATTGCGGTGATTAGACAACCCGCCTATCAGTAAAGCACGCACTAACCTCAACATTCCATTCGTACGCGTACGTTTTTATTCTACTACCATATGTAGTTGAAATTTATTCTCTTCATGTGGGCGTTGATAACACATGTAAAGGTGTCGACGTTGAATCACGACATGCATTCATTCTGCGGCGATTATTAACAATTATGAGTAGTTTTTGATTTGACAATCGCGGTTTGTGCATACTGCATACGCAGACAATAGAAGAGTCAGTTGCTATTCTAATTCTTATGGAGCAGGTTGTAATAATATAATAACTTAAATCTTATTTTGAAAAATTAATTTCAGGTTAATTTACAAGAGAAATACGCAGTGGTCCACTTTGATCCGACACTACTCACACCGGAATTAGTTGCTGATGCCATTGATGACATGGGTTTCGATGCTGTTTTGTCTCAGACGAGCACATGCAGTGTCCGCATTGAGGGTATGACTTGTAATTCATGCGTGCAGAACATCCAAGGTAATATCTCGACGAAACCCGGCGTGGAAAGTATCAAAGTGCACTTGGATGAACAGCGCGGTGATGTTGATTATCATCCTTCTGAGATAACTCCGCTGGAAATTGCAGAGGCGATTAACGATATGGGTTTTGATGCGTTTTTATTAACTTCTGATGGTAATGTTAAACAGAATCAAAATCAAAAAACTAAAAAGAAGCGGCGTTTATCCAAAGATAATTCAAATTCTAACCGCCATCTTGCCATCGATATGGATAATTTAGATAATTTATCCAGATGCACGCTGCAAGTGAAAGGAATGACTTGTGGATCATGCGTGGCTGCCATTGAGAAACACTGCTATAAAATCAACGGATGTCATAAGATTCTAGTCGCGTTGTTGGCAGCAAGAGCCGAGATAAAATACGACGCCACATTGGTTACACCTGTAGAATTGGCAGCGTCCATTACAGAGTTAGGGTTTCCAGCGAGTGTTTTATTAAGCGCCGGTGGTGATTCGGAGGTGGTTTGTCGTATTGAAGGGATGACATGCGCATCGTGCGTGTTCAAAATCGAATCGGCGGTGAAAAACATGCCGGGGATGATTTCGGCGCAAGTTGCGTTGACTACACAGAAAGGTAAATTCCGGTATGATCCGGAAGTGACAGGTGCGCGGAATATTTTGGAGGCGATTGATGCGCTCGGGTTTAAAGCGGAGTTGTTTGAGAGGGAGTCCAATGGGGATTATCTACAGCAAAAGGAGGAGATTCGTAAGTGGCGGAATAGTTTTCTGTTCTCGCTCACGTTTGGTCTGCCCTGTATGGGCGCCATGATATATTTCATGGCGTTGATGTCGGCTGGGACCAGTCATGAGGATATGTGCTGTGTTATTCCAGGTAGGGATAAATTTTATTAATTATACAGGGTGTTAATTTAGATATAATTGTGTTTTTAAAGGTTTATCTTTGGAGAATTTAATAATGTGGTCATTATCCACCCCGGTGCTGATTTTCGGCGGGCGTCACTTCTTTGTACAAGCATACAAAGCCATCAAACACCGCACAACGAATATGGACGTGCTCATTGCCATGGCAACGTCAATCTCCTACACGTACAGTGTTTGCGTTGTCATGGCAGCCATGATTTTACGCCTGCCAACATCTCCACAAACCTTTTTTGATACACCACCCATGCTTCTAGTGTTTATTTCTCTTGGTAGATGGTTGGAACACATCGCTAAAGGTAAAACTTCCGAAGCGCTGTCACGGTTACTGAGTCTCAAAGCAACCGAAGCTGTTTTGGTCACACTTGGACCCGGACAGACTATCGAAAAAGAGCGCTTAGTCAATGTTGACTTGGTACAACGCGGTGATTACTTAAAAGTAGTGCCCGGAGCAAAAGTGCCAGTCGATGGTAAAGTCGTCCAAGGGCAGTCTATGTGCGACGAGTCGCTAATCACCGGCGAATCTATGCCTGTGTATAAAAAGAAAGGCGTCGCTGTGATTGGCGGATCAATCAATCAACATGGACTGTTGATTGTGGAAGCGACACACACTGGTGAGGCTACAACATTATCTCAGATTGTTAAACTGGTTGAAGAAGCGCAGACGTCAAAAGCACCCATTCAACAATTGGCGGATAAAATCGCCGGGTATTTTGTACCGTTGGTAGTGTGTTTAAGTTTATTAACTTTGATAATCTGGACAATCATCGGTTTGGTTAATTTCGATCTGTTGCCGATTCATGAGCACGAAACACATTCGTTTAATAAGACTGAACTTCTGCTGCAGTTTGTGTTTAAATGCGCGTTGAATGTGCTGGCGATTGCGTGTCCCTGTGCGTTGGGTTTAGCCACGCCTACGGCTGTCATGGTTGGCACAGGAGTTGGTGCACAGAATGGTATTTTAATCAAAGGTGCTGAACCTTTGGAGAATGCGCATAAAGTCCGAGCGGTTTTGTTTGATAAAACTGGGACGATTACAAAAGGACAACCGGAAGTGGCGGCGGTGTGGATGACAACGCAGGATATCCCTCCGGCGACTTTATTGGCTGTTCTCGGCGTGGCTGAGAAAAATTCCGAGCATCCAATTGCAGCGTCGATTATTCGCTTTGTGGAGCAAGTCTTCCAGATGGAGATTAGTGGATCCAGTGATGATTTTCAAGCGGTGCCAGGCTGTGGATTGAGGTGTACGGTGAAGGATGTTGCGACGATGGTGAATAATGGGAAATCACAGGAGTTTAGTAATTTTTTGAATGATGCGCAGAACGCAGGCGGGGATTTGGGATCTAGGAAACTGCTTTTGAATGGAATTGTTGTGGAAGTTGTGAATTCATCCGCGCATAATTTAGGACAATTAATTGGTAAGTTTTTGTTTATTTAAACACTCTGTATAAGATTTTATATAGGTAAATTGTTTAATATGTAATTTTAGGTTTAAAACTTGATGATATCCGTGACAACTACCACGTAATCGTTGGTAATCGTGAATGGATGAACCGCAATGGCCATATTGTGACGCCCGACCTCGATCGTAAGATGCAACTTGAAGAAGAACAAGGCAGATCGGCGGTTTTATGCGCCATTGATGGTGTTATCGTTGCGATGATAAGCGTGGCGGATCCTGTGAAACCAGAAGCAGCACTTGCGGTTTATTCTCTGAAGAAACGAGGACTGGATGTTTATTTGCTCACTGGAGATAATCGGAAGACCGCCGCCAGTATTGCACGTCAAGTTGGTATTACCAAGGTTTACGCCGAGGTTTTACCTTCACATAAAGTTGCGCGTGTCTCAAGGTAATTTTTTTTTTAATTTAAGTACTTTTACAAATATTAATTGTTTTGAAATATTTTAGATTGCAAAGTAAAGGTGTGAAAGTGGCGATGGTTGGTGATGGAATTAATGATTCGCCAGCGTTAGCACAAGCGGATGTTGGCATGGCGATTGCTTCCGGTACCGATGTTGCGGTGGAAGCTGCGCAGGTCGTTTTAATGCGTAATGATTTACTCGACGTGGTCGCATGTTTGGACCTATCTCGGAAAACAGTCAAACGCATCCGGCTTAACTTTTTGCTTGCCAGTCTCTATAATATCCTCTGTAAGTATTGTTTTTTTTTTTTACTTCATTTATGTGTATTTTTTTATATTTTAATTTTATTTGACACACTGTAGGTATTCCTTTGGCTGCTGGTGCATTCTCAACCTTTGGGCTAACCCTTGCACCTTGGATGGCCAGCGGTGCCATGGCTTTGTCTTCCGTGTCGGTCGTCAGCAGCAGTTTACTGCTAAAACTCTGGAAAAAACCGAATGCCGCCATTTTGACGACACCAGACTTCCTCGCTGATCGAAATCGCGCACATCAAGACGACACGATTTCAATTCATCGTGGTATGGATGATCTGGAGCAGGGCGCGTCCACGCAGCCACAGCAAGCGTCGGCATTCTCAAGGTATACCAACGGGGTGATAGGTTGTGCGCATAACTCAAATTTGTCAGGCGTTGCAACCGCAAGTCCACCACAAGTGGATCAAACGCAAACTAGCAATAATAATACAAACAAAAACGTAAATTTGAATCCGGAAGGTGATTCAAAGTGCTAATTAGAGTTACAAACGTGATATGTGTATATAGTAGGCAAGATGGCGGCTGGAAAACATGATGTTATTGATATCCAGCCGCTATTTTGATTTTTAAATTATAGAAAAGTAATTTGAAGGACAAAAACAACACTTGAATGAAGCAAACTTCATTAAACATGCGCCGATTATCATTTAATTCATCAAATAATCCTTGTAAAACATCCTCTGGACATACATTTACTGTTATCTCTTGTTTCTTAGCACTTTCAACAACTTAAACTCGATGAAACTCGCTGCAGAGTACAAAACTGTTCACATTTGATGTAATGTAAGCTTGAAATGTGCCTTTTAACGGTTTTCTTACATCGATTAACCTACTACTCTTGTGCGTGTTGTTTGTTTTGTAAAATAATATCAAGTCAGCCACTATTCATAATGTGACATAAAATATTGTAGCGGTACTTGTGGCAAGCCCTAAACGCTCACGATACGATTGGACTTTGCCCTCTAGACGCGTTTTATCGCTCGTCTCGAGGCTCTGCTATCATTCGATTGTGTTTGAGTTTTAAATCGTCAATATTTACATTGATTTCGGACCAATGGAGAGTGGCCGCGCATTGTTACCAACATTTATCGCTGCTCGAGATGTTATTATAACACTAAAGTTTTAATCGCAATAACTGTGCTACTGTTTGATAGATTGCGGGAAATTGCAATGTTTTAACTGTAAATTGTGTGTTAATTGTCGAATTTTATTGTTGTTTGCTGGTTATTAATTGATTTTTGGTTTTTAGGTTTTTAAATCGAAATCGAATGATGAGCGAACTTCTGCTGGCTAGCCACGATGCAGACGACGACTCAGGCATAACGTACTTGACGCAGACGGCGGCATCCACATCCAATTCCAGGAAGAAGCAGAACGGAGCCGCCCACGCATAGTAAAACGCCATGTATCCTTCGACAGAAGTCTGAATTTTTACTGCTTCGCCACAATTTACTTACAACGACGTAATCGCATCACAGATTTATTACTTAAGCATTAAATTCATAAGTACGTTTTGTTTTACTTAAACTTTCATGCGCATTTAGGCGAACGTCTTTGATTTAAGTTGAAATTTGTTTGTAATATTTATGGCTTGTAAATTGGCCAACTTTTGTAATCAAAATGAAACTAGGAATTCAGCCATTTCACAGTTTCAAAAGTGGATTTTATAAGTATTTTGTATTATTTTATTATGTGGAATGATGACCAGTGTGATATGTATCTTTCTGAAATGTAATTTCCGCAGTATTGCGCAGTACTTATAGAAAAGATAATGAATATGTACTAGAAGATTATCCAGAAGGGTGCAGAATTGTTGATAAAGGCTATTAAATTTATTTTAGTAAACATTTGTGTTATTTTTTGCTAAGTGCAAGATGTTTTGCCAATTGCTACCGAAAACACCCTGTATCTCCTGTAAAAATAATGCAATTTGAATTTTCTCTTCTTCAGTTTATAGCTGATGAGTCCCTACATCGAATGCTTACCATTCTGGCCCTCTAAATCCCTTGGAAGTGCCCTAAAAATCCCTTTAAAAAATGGTTTAATTTTTTCTAAAAGTTGTCGTGGAAAACACCCTGTATCTCCCGTAAAAATGAAGCAATTTAGGATTTCCTTTTGTCATTTAATAGTTAAAGAGTTCCTCTATAGAATGCATACCTTTTCCATCCTCTGTGCCCCTTAGTGCAAGATGTTTTGCCAATTGCTACCGAAAACACCCTGTATCTCCTGTAAAAATAATGCAATTTGAATTTTCTCTTCTTCAGTTTATAGCTGATGAGTCCCTACATCGAATGCTTACCATTCTGGCCCTCTAAATCCCTTAGAAGTGCCCTAAAAATCCCTTTAAAAATGAACATTTTTTGAAATTTTCAAAAATTGTTGTGGAAAACACTCTGTATCTCCTATAATTATGGAGTAATTACAGGGTTCTCACCTTTATCTGATAAATGAAGAGTTCTGCTACAAAATGCATGCCTTATTGCCTCCCTAAACCCTTTGGAACTGCCCTAAAATGCCCTTGGAAATTCGCAATATTTTCACATTTTTTTCATTTTCTGTCGAAACCCAGAGTTGGAATAATGTATCAAAGTAATTTTCGCCTGAAGAACAGAGTCGAACTTTTCGCGTTAAAATACTTTCGGCCGAAGAACAGGGTCGAACTTTTTTCGTTAAAATATTTTCGGCCGAAGAACAGGGTCGAACTTTTTTCGTTAAAATATTTTCGGTCGAAGAACAGGGTCAAACTTTTCGAATAAAATTTTTTCCTGCGAAGTCAAAATAAAACTTTAAATGCCTATAACTCCTGAACTAAAAGGGCTAGAAGGAAAAGGACTTTAGATTCTGACTGCTTAAGAAATACTCTATTACATAAGCAATTAAAAACAACAAATTTTCAATTTATTGTTTCGTGCATGTGTGAATGCATGTGTGTGTGTGTCCAATTTCGAGCCGAAACCAGTGGTAAAATCGAGTTGTGTTATCCGGATCGCAGAAAGTTGAGGAGGCTGAAACTTTTCGAGGGATTTTTGACTATATCTTTCTCTCTCTGACTTTATATCACCCTCTCTCTCAGTAAACTTTCGCGGGATTTTCGACTGAATTTGAAATCTATTTTCTGCTTCTCTCTTTCTCCCTCCGTCTCTCTCTTTCATTTCGTTCAATTTTGCCTCGAAACTAAGGGAAAAATTGATTTAAATATTAGGAACCCAGAAATGCGAGGAGGCTGAAAATTTTTGCGCGATCTTCGCACGAATTCTAAATAATTCCGAATTATTTTTAAAAACTTCGCCGGAAATTTTCAGATTTCATGGAAAAAATGGGCCAAAAATGCCAACATTTAGGCGTGTTTTTAAGGCATTTCTAGGCCCTTTAGGGCACCGGAAATGATATCAAACGATGAATCAACTCTTTTTCTTCCAAATAAAGCAAAGAACAATCAAATTGAACCAGAAACAGTCGAGATACAGGGCGTTTTCGAGGGCGTGTTTCAAAGAATTGCAAAAAAGGCCGACTTTCAAAGTAGATTTTAGGGCAGTTGTAGGGCTTTTAGGGCGTTGAAAAGTATATCAAACGATGAAGCAACTATTCCTCTACCAAATGAAACAAAGAAAGCTCAAATTGAACTAGAAACAGCCGAGATACAGGGCGTTTTCGAGAGCGTGTTTCGAAGAATTGCAAAAAAGGCCGACTTTCAAAGTAGATTTTAGGGCAGTTGTAGGGCTTTTAGGGCATTGAAAAGTATATCAAACGATGAAGCAACTATTCCTCTACCAAATGATACAAAGAAAGCTCAAATTGAACCAAAGACAGCCGAGATACAGGGCGTTTTCGAGAGCGTGTTTCAAAGAATTTCAAAAAAGGCCGACTTTCAAAGTAGATTTTAGGGCATTTATAGGGCCTTTAAGGGATCAAAAATATATAAAACAATGAGAAAACTATTCATCTACAAAATAAAACAAAGAACAATCAAATTGAACCAGAAACAACCGAGATACAGGGTGTTTTCCAGAGCCTGTTTGGAAAACTCACAGGAAACTAATCAAAGTCAAGTTTAGGGCATATTTAGGACCTTTACGAAGCGGGAAAGGTTAACAAACAATTAAATAACTCCTCCTCTTTAAAATAACATAAACCAGCATCAAATTGAACCAGAAGTTACCTCTTTATGAGGTGATAACCATCAGACTACCAAAGAATATAAGATATTCAAATGTAATAACTCTGGATCAGTTTAATTAATGTTCATGCAGATGCAGCTTCTTCAATCCTCGCAATCTTCATCTTCGTTGTAATCGTCTCCATTCGTACAGCAGGTGCACATATCCAGGATGGGCGGTTCCTTGAAGAAACTCTTGACTTGTTCGTAAGTCACCTAAAAATCAACAAACAAACATTTACCACAATAACATCAACTTAATTAATTAAAATCATACTTTGCCAAATAACATTCCCATAACGATCGTGGTGACTAGAATCTCACGTTTCGGTGCTTCATCCCTGAGTCGAAAATAATACCGTTGATGGAACGGCAATTTTCCCGGTAATTTTTTCATATTTTCACAAGAAATTTTGCATCCAAATGATTCCTAATACAAACGAAACTAATTCTACATTATTAATGTCACATTGTGACAATTTACAATAATTGACACACAGATCTCAATTTTAGCTTTCGTATTTTATTAATTTCAAAGAGTTCAAGTGTTTTTTTTATCTCTCCACAATTCTTTAACATTTTCTTCGCATAGTTTCATGTTCAGTAAATGCCTTGCTGGCGCACGAGGCGTGCTCATTCGTAGCGACGCGTTATCATCAATAATATGTGTGTATAATATAATATTAATAATACGGTGTGATAAGCGCATCACTCGAGGTCCTCGAACATGATTAAAGTCACATTAATCAAGTGTAAGTGCTCGGCACTTACAGAGCACCTCATTAAACCTCTCGTCCTTGCTGTGTGAAGGCTCGAGTTTTAATTTATTTCAAAATCAGATGGACACGTCAGTCGAGGGGCCTTAACGTCCAACGTACCCGGCCGACGTGTCCACCCGACGCCTCGTGCAGCCCAACAAATCAATTCACATTTCATCACACTTGCATAACATCAATCATTTCGTCGCGCAACAAACCGCTGACCGCTTGTTGTTTGGTTGTGTGTTGTTTGTATCGAGTTGTTACATGAATTGTTTCGTGTTTGTATTGTTTAAAGCCTCGCACCCCAAAATATTTGATTAATAAATGTATGTATTGATTCAATATGTAATCATTTCTTTCGACGTTACTATTCACCCACAGTCGACACCAACCACACGCTCAGAGTTCAGTCTTTGGTTGAAAAACAAATCGGAAAAAACTTAACTTTGCCAGCAAATCAATTACAAACGACAAAAAGCATCGAATGCCAATCAAAGAACAGAAAAAAAAATAAAAAGACTAAAATCAATTACCAAAGACAAATATAAATAATAATCAGCTAGTACAGTTTTTCTTCTAAATTCAAATTGATGCGCACTAAACTCTTAGAGGGAGCGGTTGTGGTCGCTTGCGGGTCGAAAATCTGCGATGTGGAATTTAGCACTCCTGCTGTTTGGTGGCCTGACCGGCGGTGCGGAAGCCTGGCGGCGTGGAAATCGGCCCGGCGATCTCGCTGCCCAACCAGTTCAGGTTCGGTTGAGTGGCGAGGTGCGTCTGATAGCCGTTGCCATACGCGGGTGGCAGCTGGTTTGAATAGTTGGAGAACGTCGCGTACATGTCATAGGTGCGCTGTTGTTGTGCAGCGGCGGCAGCTGCAGCCTGTTGTTGTTGTTGCTGCTGCTGCTGCTGTTGCTGTTGTTGAGGCGAAGGCGCGCCGGGCGAGTACTGGTCTATCAGTGGGCCCATGTTGGGAATGTGGCGGCGGGAGGAAATAATCGCCGTGTCCAAAACTTTCCAGTCATTGCACACGGTTCCCATTCCTAAAAAACAAAATTTTAACAAACCAAACAAATAAATATTAAATTTCAACTAAAACGCACCTTTATTGTGTTGATTTTGTTGCTGCTGCTGCTGCTGTTGTTGAATTTGACTAAAATTGCTCGGCCAGTTGTTCTGTGAGGTATTAATTTGTTGCTGTTGTTGACTATTCATGTTTAAGAAGGGTAATATTTTGCTACCTGCGCGCAGACACAGAAAACAAAACACTCATCATCAAAGAAGCCAAAGAGAAAAACGAATAGAACAAACATACATACATACACACACCACCCACACCAAAACACCATCGATTCATAAGTGAAGCAAGAATAGAGAGAGAAAAAAATGCGCACAGTTTCTGTGTGTACTAACCGAACGAATTCATGTGTGTGTTGGGTTGAACAAAGCCGGGTGGCGGAGGCGGCAAATGGCTACCGCTTTGACTATGCACTAAACCATTTAATTGATTTGATCCTAATGTAGTACGGCCTAAAACAAAACAAACAAAAACATTAAAATCAATCAAATCAACATAAATTTAAACTTACCTGAATTGTGCACATGATTGTCCGACTCGACCAACGCCTCCAGAGCTTTCTGCGCCTCTTGGAATCGAAAATCCAAGTCTTTATCGTCCACCACAACATGTCGCTTCTGTGTGTTGGCCTGTGGCGCATTACCACCCAACCCAAACGAATTAAACCCATCGAAATGTCCGTTCATCTGCGAATGCGAGAACGGCGGTTGTTGCGGTTGCTGTTGCGGTATCTGCTGCTGTTGTTGCATTTGTTTCCCCAGCGACAAATTCAAAAAGTTCTCCTCCATTTGCCTATGCTGCAGGAGCGCCATCCGCTTATCCACCATCATGTGATTAAAATGCTGCTGTTGTTGTTGCGCGAAATTATTATGAAATCCGTTACTCTGCGAATGCAGGCCATTCATCAGCGACGGATGCGCCTGTTGCGGATGTAAACTCCTACTGTACATATCAATCAATTTCGGGAACGCATTCTGTATCTGTTGTTGCTGCTGCTGTTGTTGCTGATGTTGTTGTTGCGCTTGTTGCTGCTCCAACAACCCCGACAACAACACATCTTTATGTCCATTATGCCCGTTCATATAATGCTGTTGCTGTGGCTGTCTGTGTTGTTGTGGCACCTGTTGCTGTGGATGCATCTGATAATTGACACTGTTCTTCGCCAAAGTCTCTAGTAAGCTCTCGGTATTCGCCACGTACGGCGCGTCCATAAACGCATCCAGTTTGCTAAACGTGTCCAAACCACCGAAACCATTCGCGAATGATTCCAGAGGATCTTTAATTGTCTCCTGTTGACGACAGCGCTGCGTCGCCAACTCCTCCAAATGATGCGAGTGATTCGTGTAGCCAAAATCAAAGTCCCACGCATCGCCATCGTTGATATCCAGCAGTAAATCTTGTCCGTCAATCTGGCGATTCAACAAACTGGAATCGTCATCATCTTCGTTCTCGAGCTTCGCGCACGAGAACGAATTTGACGTAAAGAAGCTAGAGTTATCATCGTGCAGAGGCATTTTGATAGTGTCATCACCGTTTTGCATTGGACTACGTTTTGGCTGCGATTGTGGTAGTTTACTTCTTTGTTTATCACCTGAACCCTCATCGGTTTTATTAGTCTTGGCGTTGCTAGTGATCGTATTGTTATTCACAACAATCTCATCATGTAGCACGTCTTTTTTCACCTTGTTTTCCTTAATTTCAACGCTATTCTCTTTCGTCTTCTCCTTGTCCTTTTCCAATAATTGTACTTTAGTCTCCTTTTCTTTGTCCTTATCTTTGCTACATGTCGTTTCCTCATTTCTAGTCTTGTTTTTACTATTATTCTCCGTAACGTTGCTCTTTTTATTCCGCTTCGACTTCTCCGGTTTCTCCTTGCAGTTCGCATCCGTGCTCTTTTTCACCACCTCCGCTTTCGTGTTATCTTTATCTAGATGTGGCCAACTACCCGCTTCCTTTTCTTTATCCTTGCCGATCGTAGTTTCTTTCGCTTTGCCGTTTGTTTTCGCATTCGTCGTCGTGGTGGTGGTGCTCGCAGTCGTGTCAGTCGTCGCTTGCGTTTGCACAACAACAACGGGTGGTTGCGCTGCTGCAATCGCCGCCGCTTGCTGTGCCGCCGCCAGTTTCGCCAGCAGACAATCGTGCAGCTTCTTCTCGTACTCCTGATGTTTACCGGCGTGCATCTGCTCCTTGGTGAAGCTGGCTTCCTGGTCTCCTTTAACACGCAACACACAACTATCACGTCGTCTTTGTTCAACATTTAGCCAGGAGACATAATACACACGAATTTAAACGATTCATACAATCGACAAGCGCACAAAAGCGATTTTATTTGAGATAAAGGACATGTGTTTAAACTCACCAAAGTCGTGCAGATACATGCAGTCCGGTTTGGGGCATGGCTGATTCTTCATAAAGTGCGAGCAGTACTTGGTCGTGCCGAGGCTGGTCTTTATCGTTTTACCATCCAGAGTTGAGTTGTTCACGCTTTGGATGGCGCGCAGCGCGTCGTCACTCTTCATATAAGTCACATACGCACCTAGAAATTATTTAAAAAAAATATTTATTTATAAATAAAACAAATATATAATTAAATAAAACTTACTAGCACTAGGTCCTTGTGTACCAGCATAAGCAGTGGACTGATTTATCACAACCTTGTGTATCTTACCAAACTTCCCAAAATACTCGTGTTTCTTAAGCACTTCGGGATCGGCTAGTCTCATCGGTAAACCGACGACAAACACAAGATTCCTCTGCACGACTCTCACACTAAAAATTAATTTTATTATTACTTTTTATTAAATATAATGCAAAATATTACCTCGCAAGATGTTTGCGACTCTCACTCAGCTTCGCCTTGCGCTGCTGATCGCGCTGCCGCTTCTCCGCCTTCAACTGCGCCACTTGCTCCTTGGAAAGCGGAATAAAATCAGCTGGATTCTCCGAATACGCCTTCCGACACGCCGGACACAGTCCGTTCTCGTCGGTGCGAATGCGATGCCAGCAGAAGCGGCAGATCTGATATCCGCACGTGCACGGGAAGAAGTTGAGGTCGTCCACCTCCAACGGCTCCATACACAGCGGACACTCCACCTGCTCCTCGCCACTCTGGTTTAGCACTGACATTGTCAACACAACAAATATTCTTCTAAATCTTCAATTCCTGGAATCCTTCACAACAAATCTACAATCAAACAAAAACAACAATTATTATCGGTGCTAGAGGCATGAATATTTACGACTTGTGATAAGACACAACCACCAACACAGCCATTGTTCGAAAATTATTATTAATTATTGCCTCAAAATGAATATTAACATCTGTTATGTATTGAAAAACCCATGATGACTCAACCTACATTCACATTGACTAAGAATCAAGATAACACCGTGTGTTACTTTGGTATGCAGTGTGTTTTTGTATGATTATCTAGGTGTTATTTGTAATTCTTTTGCCTCAACTTTTGTCTGGTTGGCATAAATATTTATAATTGATATGTCCATTTTTGACAGCCGATTAAACCGCTTTGAAAGCAGGTGGGAAATTTCTACCCCGTGCGAAATGATTCACTGATTATCCGTGTATGCGACGATGATGCGTTTCGCGTTGATTTCGCCGTCGATGATTAATTATCGTCAATTTGGTGGCGAGTTGTGTGAGGATTGCACTTGAGCCACTTGGTAAAGCATTGATTCGGACACAATTCGACTGTGGCGTGTGCAATGAATTGGAAACGCGCGTGTTCAATGGCCGAAAATCAAGCACACGCACTCGCATTCGCCGGGAATTTCGCACGCGTTTTTCCGCGATGATTATTTACACAATTTACTTACAAAATTTTCTGTATCGAGAGATTTTCAATATGGCGGACCGTACGGAATTGTGCGACGTTGCCTGTGCGCAGCGCTCGCGATGGCGAAATCGTAAAACGTCTCGCAACCCACAGAACCACCACCGAATTTAAATATTCAATCAAAACAATGCACGCAATTCTTATCATTCACTTCAGATTAATCACGGCGGATTACTTACATGGGTTTTATAGTGAATTTTTACAGCCACACACTAACCTCTTCGAACTCGCGTTAAAATGGCATTTTAATAAACATCAAAAATAAAACAAACAAATGTCCGCAACAAATAGCACCAATTACTTACTAAATATTCACGCAGCGCGGTTAATTATTAATATTCACACGACGAGTGTGTTTCTTTGTTCACACGCCCTGGGAAACTGTGAATGAACTGACTACGATCATATGTTAGGCTATTGTTTGAAATCTAGTGACAAAAACAAAAACTAGGGAGTTTTGGTTTGGGATTTTTGTAGTGGCAACACTGCGGCGGGAAAATTCAAACTGGCGGCATGATAGCTAATTTATTTAAAACTTAAAATAAACAGGGTTGGAATAAAGATATTTTAAAAATAAAAACTGCAAACGATAGATAATAAAATATAGTTTATTATAAAATTTACACAATACAAGAAAAAATAATACTCATCAAGATATTAAAGAAAAACATCAAAAATCCATACTTTTTCACCTTAAAAAATCAATAAAAAATAAACAAATTACAATATTGACATTATTTCAACGTTATATTAAACATACATAAATTATTCATCAGCCCTTAAAATTTCATAAAAATCCTTTGTATAGTTTAATCGTAAATCATAAAAAAACACAAAATATTAATATATTTCTAGAAAAAACATCTATCTAGACATATTTCCAGCCATATCATTCTCCCCATCAGTCGTAGGATCTAAAAATGAATTGTTTATAGCAATATCATCAAGATAACATAAAAATAATCTTTAAAATCTCAAAATAATAAAGATTTCAAAGATAAAAGATAAGATTATAAACAAAGTGAGGTTACCTCTAGGTGTAGTCTCGTCTGACGTCGTCTGGAAGTCATACCCAAACACATACGGCCTCTTATCATCATCACGTGACGTGTAGTCCTCTGAAGTAGAGTCCAGTTTAATTTTTCCAGTCATACTCGTGTGACAAGCGAATGTAGGCGGATAATATTGCACACTAAAACAAAACAAACAAAAATTTAAGTTTAAGTTAGGTTATAATGCGTAAAAATAAATATTTTGAGGTTATTACCTGTGCACTTGTAACTGTGGTGGCCTATCGTTGGTTTCATCACGTGTAGGCTCTTCTTCTTCTTGTATTCGTTCAGTTTCACGCTCTTCTTCATCCACTTCGCGTTCCTGCTCGAATTCTTCTTCTATTTCTTCTCGTTCTTCTTCTTCAGTTTGTCGTCTTCTTTCCCTGTTGACTGATAAACGTCTTTCGAGCATGGAATCTTCGCGGGTCATTTCCGGTTCTTTTTCGAATGAATTTCCGCGTATTTGTGTAAAGGAATAGACGCGGTCTTTGTTGGGACCAGGGCGGTCTCTGGTTGGGGCGCGGGCTTGGAGGACTACAGGGGAGTTGTTGGTGGATGATGGTGTGCGGGATATAAGGGATGGCGATTCGATTGTTTCGCTGTCCATTTCGGTGGTGTTGGTTAGGCCAGATTTTTGAGATTTGGAGCTTTTGGAGGAGGATTTGTTGCTTTTGTGAGATGATGTGGATTTTGGTTCTTTGCGTTTGGGTTCTTTCTTCTTGGGGCGTTTTACGCTGTATAATACTCTGAAAAATTAAAAAATTTAATGAAAATTATTACATTTTTAGTTTTTAGAGGTTATTAACGTTAAAATTAAGAGAAATATGAATTATTTATTCTTATCATGTGATAGTATATTTACTTGGCTATCAAGTGATGTTTAATTAATTAAATTTTATTAAAAAATGCAATAGTTATCAAATTTGGAATTTTTTTATTCGAAAAACGTAAAAAATATTGAAAAACTGACTTTGGGGATAAATAACTAAGAAATGTTAAATTTTTGAGGATTGTTATTTACATTATCTTTAATTGTGGTTAATTGGCTATTAAATAATATAAAACTTTAAAAATTTGTTGCAAAATTACGAGTGCTATTAAAGTTTTAAACTTTTTTGCCAAAAAATTAAAAATTAAATTATTCTTAAACTTTAGCATAAATAACGGCTAAATTCATGATAATAACAAATACTAATCAGTACAATCTGATAGTGTGTTTAATTATCTATTTAATGACGTATTATTTATAAAATTTGGTAAAAAAATATCACCGCTATCAAAGTTTGAAAATTTTTTGTTAAAAAAATGTGTAAAAACGTAGAAATATCAATTTTGGACATAAATAATTGTTAAATTAGTTTAGATAACAAATATTAATTAATATTATCTATTAGTCTATTTAATTATCTATCAAACAACGTATTATTTATTAAATTTGATTAAAAAATATCGACGCTATCAAAGTTTGAAAAATTTTTGTTAAAAAAATGTGAAAAAAAACGTAGAAATATCAACTTTGGACATGAATAACTGTTAAATTAGTTTAGATAACAAATATTAATTAATGTTATCTATTAGTCTATTTAATTATCTATCAAACAACGTATTATTTATTAAATTTGATTAAAAAATATCGACGCTATCAAAGTTTGAAAAATGTTTGTTAAAAAAAAAGGTGAAAAAACGTAGAAATAGCAACTTTGGACATGAATAACTGTTAAATTGATTTAGATATCAAATATTAATTAATATTATCTATTAGTCTATTTAATTATCTATCAAACAACATATTATTTATTAAATTTGATGAAACAATACCGGCGCTATCTAAGTTTGAAAAATTTTTCGAACAAAATATATCTAAAAATGTAAAATTCACCTTTTTGACTAAATAACACCTATATACACAGGCATATTACTCTCTACCTAACCTCAATTTATAACACATTAAATTATCTTTCATTTAACCCCAAATTCATAAGATTCCAACAACGCAAACCAAAGTTACGCTACTTTAAAACTTCAAAACAAACAAAAAAAGTTTAAAAATAAACAAAAAGTACTTACTTAGTATGATGCTCATTGTGATGTTCATTATCAGTCGCCGAAGCAGACGTGGGCGCAGACAAAACCGGACAGGTACTCTCTCTGCACACATTCTCATCATCATTCACCGACTTATCATCGCGCATCTTTCCAGCCTTAATCCGACAACAAACAAACGCTGCACCCAAACAGAACCACACAATAATCGTAGCCAACGCCGCCAGAAGAATTAAATTATTACGTGAACGCTTCTGAAACAAATAAAAACAATAAAAATCTCAAATAAAACAAAAAAAAGTAAAAAAAAACTTACGTCGCCATTTTTCTTACTCCCACCACTTCCACCTTTCGACAGCGCAATATCCTCATCCTCTTTCATATCAGGCGGTTCCCTATCCTGTGTCTCCGGCATGATATTAATATTCCCAATGGCGTGCCCTTTGGCTTTGGTTGTCTCCGTCACAGTTTGTAATATGCGCAGCACACCGCCGAACGCAGCGTAGAATTTCTCATCGCCCAAATGCGGCATTACTTTCGACACAATGAAGGAGAAGATGTTCGCGTTGAATTTGTGCACGTCTTCGTCGTTTGTGTTGCGGGCAGCCATACATTTACTCACGGCGACGAAGTATTTTACTAGGATGTATGCAGAGACACGAGATTCCAGGTTGCGCAGGCCGAATGTGCGAAAGGGGACAGCAATGGCAGCCGGGTGGGTTTTGGAGTCGAAGAAGGGGAGTGGGACGTCCATTCCGCATGATTTTGTTTCAGTGTGTTCGGCTTTTCGGACAGAAGCTAGAAAATTTTTAAAATTTGGTTATAACTTTTGATTGAGTGGAGTAAAATTGTTTATGTTGGTATTAAATTAAAGATAATTTAATTATCTTTCTAATGATGTATAATAATAATAAGTAATACTTTCATAAATTATATTATTTAACGGTTTTCTATTGAAAAATATTAAAACCGTAAAAATTTCTCAATTTTTGTTTGTTTTTATTTTGTTTATAACTTTGGTAATTATGAATAAAAATTAATAGATTATATATCAAATAAAAGACAATTTCATTAGCTATCTAAAAATGTATCATAATATAATTTAAATAATGTTTAAACTATAATAAACTAACTTATTCTAAAAAAATCAAAAAATCAAGAAAATATTTCTAAATTTGCTAATTTTACTTGCTTATATCTTTTTTGTTTATAACTAAAAATTAATATATTATGCATCAAATTAAAGATAATTTAATTGTCTCCAAAATGATATATAACTCAACCTAATAACAAATTCCTTGCCTATAATAAAACTTAAATTTCTTCAAAAAACACAAATTTAACACTAACCTCCAAATTTTTCATATTTTCATTAATAACTCATAAAATATTCACTCAAATTCAATGTTTAATACATCAAAACATAGCTAATTAAATTCCCTATCAGATATAAACAATAAAATACTTACACATAGTCGGCGTATGCTTGTAATAAATAATCCCTTTACAAGGATCACTCGTAGGTGACGGCGACTGCACCGAAATACTCTTCGCCTGAATATGCCTCCCTGCATTCCGCCATGGTTTCGCCCATCCATCACCATTGGTCCTTAGAAAGTTCTTCAACTCATCATACAACTGATACAACCTGATAATACTAGCATACTGTATATTACCAGCATAATACGCGTATTTAGATATGGGCACAACTAAATGTTTCATATAACCTCCTAAAACATTTTAAAACAAACAAAAAAATTAAAAATTTACATTATAAATTATTATAGGTTATGTTTACATTACCCATTGTATCTGTAGCAGCTAACAACATAATATGCTTCGTTTTTCCACTGGTATTCGACCTAATTACTTCCAGCAGCAAACGAAAGTATTCGATGATATCCGAGACGAAAGAATCATCGTCCGCTTTGATTTTCTCCGTGTGCGGCATGAGATTCGCCATTAACATCCGTGTTGTAAGCAGCGCCATGTTTTCTTGTGTCCAGCATTCTCTTTGTATGTCAGATGGAGTGAATAAAACTGTTCCAACGGTGAATGATGTACCATTTGCGGTTATATTTGGTGGTAAAGTTAAGAAAATTAAATAAATATGTATAAAAATGTGTAAAACGCGTAAAATCATTATAAAAAGTTGATAAATGTGTCAAATTATTGATTATGTTACCTTAGAAACCAATTGTATTAAAATTAATCAATTATTTTGTTGTAAAAATATGAAAAATGCAAAAAAAATTGAGTTTTATGCTTATTTTGAGGTTATATTAAGTATTTTCATGTTTTTAAGGTTAATTCACCTTTAATTAACACTAAAAGTTAATGGGTTCCTCAAAAAACACAAATTTATCTATTTTACAACTCAAAATCCCTAAATTTTCATTAATTTTGTTAAATTTTCCATAAAAACACAACAAAAACTCAACAAAAACAAACCAATGCATACCTAACCTATAATCACCTACCTTATTTCTCATTTTAACTTATTTATTCATACAGATATCGCACACATTGTTCTCTATACTAAACTATACATTCCTTTCTTTCTTTCTTGCTTCATTTCTTCCTTAAATTGTTTTAAATCGTTTACGTCCGCGTTTGTTGCTGATTATCACAGAAACAGCTAATTATAACCTAAAATAACACTCGAAATCGTTAAAAATACTCAGAAATGTACGCTTATACGACAATGCACTATTTGGCAGTGGCTGTGATTTGTCTCAGCACCGATTCGATGTTAATGCACTCCAAAACCGCAGCGCCGACGGAACTTCGACGTGTTACCATAGAAGAAACCACTGTCCATTTACTCAGGAGAGGATCAAACTTCTCCACGGAGTTTAGACTTGAAGAACCGTCATTGCCACCGATAGCGTAGATATAACCTCCAATCGCTACTACTTCATGTGTTGATCTAAAAATATGAATAACTCAATCAAATTTGGTCATAAAAGATTGAATTATATATCAAATGAAAGAGAATTTAATTATCTTTCTGTTGATATATAATAATATAAAGAAATATTTGTTTAAATAAGAAAAAAATAAGTTTTTAGTAAAAAAATTTACTAACCTGCGATTATGCATCGATGTTATCGGTTCCCAGGCATTTCTCCGCACATTAAACCTCTCCCCGCTTGACATACACATCGTACCATCATTACCTACAAATATTATAAACATTAAACACATATTTCATACTTTAAATCACTTTAAACAACAATTTTTCAACAACAAAAAAATGGTTGTTTGTAAAGTAGGTTTACGATCGAGATGTTTACGTGATAACGACTTATTGGTGATATAAGTTTTTTTTGTTGCAATTGTTGTAACACTTCACTTGCACTTCACATTTTGTGTCACTGTTAAACATTCAACGAAAACTTAACCGCACGAGAAAATCTCCATTCGTTTGTATGCCGCTAGAGTGAGAGAGACGGAAGATCGGTCAACTCACTCGAACGCTATGACTGGCACGGAATGACTGGCAGCGCTCGAGATGAGACGGGAGATCGGTCCGTCTCTCTCTCGTTATAACGAGAGGGGGGTGAGGCCTCGTGACACAAGTTTCTGAACATGCAACCCGACTAAAACGATTTTAAAGACGTTATCACGTCAAAAAACGAAAAAACTGATTTCTAACCTCCTATGCAGTATAAATGTCCATCCAGTGCTGCCACACCACAACTACTTCTCCGTGATGACATAGAGGGCACTGGCGACCAACTACCAACCCTTGGATCAAACCTACAAACAAAACATAACCTTAAAACCATATTTTCTCAATTTTTTTATTTTACCTCTCAACTGATGCTTGATAATTCGTCGAATCAAACCCTCCGAGTGCATATACACAATTCTCAACAACCGCAATGCGACAATATCGCCGCCTGGTGTTCATAGCTGGACAACTACACCAGATGCCTGTCAACGGGTCGAATCTCTCCATGCTGCTCAGACATGATGCGCCATCATAACCTCCACACACGTAGATTAACCCGTCGAAGCTGCATATGCCTAAGCAAGAGCGTTTTGTGCCCATTGGTGTTATGGGTGACCAGGAGTTGAGTAGTGGGTTGTAACATTCGGCGGTGGCGAGGTCGGAGGCGCCGTCATAGCCGCCGACGACGTAGAGATTGCGTCGAAGGCCGGTTACGCCCGAGCGGGAGCGGCGCCATTGCATTGGGGCAATGGTTGTCCATGCGTCGGTTTTCGGGTTGTAGACTTCACATTCTGCGTGGATGGCGAAGAGGGAACCGCCACCTATGGGTTAAAGGAGGAAGTGGTGAGAATGTTAACCTAAGTTTTACTTTAGTTTTTTGGTTATAACTTTTTAACTAGTAGGTTTAATGGAGTAAATGTAGTGCCGATTTGTAGATAATTTAATTATCTTTTAAGTGATGTATGATTTGTTTATATTAATTTGTTATAATTTATAAAAATTATGTTTTTGTAAAATAAGTGAGTTTGTAGTTTTTAAATGGAAATGGCTTATTAATTTGGTTATAATTAAAAAACCTTTTTTAATTTGGTTTTTAAAAAAAGCCTTTTTGTTATTGATAAATTATATATCAGGTTAAAGGTATTTAAATTGGCTGTAAAATGATGTATAACAACATTATGTAAAATTTTAGTAACATTAGTTTTTTTGGAGTTTTATAAAAAAGTTACTTAATTTGTGTAATTTTGTCAAAATAGTTTGTTTTGTTCGTAATTTTTAAACAGATAATTCAAAATTGTTAAGTAATACATGAAATTAAAGAGAATTAAATAAGCTTTCAGGATATTTATAAATATTGTTACTAACTTTATTATTTTACGCGATAAAACGTTTCAAACTTCAATAAATCGAGAGTAACTAGAAAAACTTAAAAGCAACAAACGAATTTATTTAGTTTTTTACGTGTAATTTCTAAAGTAATAATTATGTGTTAATAAATTATATATCAAATTAAAGCCAGTTAAATTATCTTTAAAATGATGTATAATACCCTTCTAAAAATCATCCTCTAAGTCAAGAAAATTTAACCTAAACTTGAAATTACTTCCTTTGGTGATAGTTTGCATACAAAATCGAGGACAAAGTCGTTTAATCAACATTATCCTTGAATATTCACTACTCTGGGATATGAGTAATTCCCGAACGTAAAATAAAAGTTTACTCTTGTATTTCCTCTCGTTTCTCTCTTGATTCTCTCTAAGTTGTGTTAGCTAACAGAGAAAATAGGAAATACCACACATAAAACCGAAATGAGGTCAAAGGTCATAAAATATTACGACCACGCGTTTATTTTCCTCTGCCATTCTACTTTCTGCTTTATAAATATTTCCAATCACAGTACTTATGTACGAGTATAATAGTATGGAAAACATATTTATATTATTTATGCGACTTTGAAATACTCGTAATGTAAAAGTTATTTTTGCCATAAAAAAGAAGAAAAACAGGTATATAATAAACATATATAATTTATTTAAAAGGAATAGGAAAGAATGGGTGGAAATGTGAGGGAGAATAAGGATAAAAGATGTAGGAGAGGGTTTTAGTTTAGGGTAGGGATGTAGGGATGTAGAAACGTGGATTGCTAGGGTAAATGTTACGACTTTGTCCTTGACACAGAAAAAGCACATTGCAAACACAAACGCCAACGCAAACACGGACACGGACACAAGCTGTTTGTGGACGAATAGTTCTCAACAGAAAGTAGGTTCATAAAAGCAGGAAAAACAGACAAAGTTTCAATGCCAAAAATACAAATCGTGGTATCCTTGATCTTTAATCTATTCATTAATAAATTATATTCATTCATGATTATTAACTTGTTAAATCTGGAAGATAAAATTTAAAAAATCAGAAAAATATACAAAAATTGTTGAATTTTTGTTAATTAAAGATGAATAAATAATCGAAATTCATGTAAAACTAATAATAATGTTTATTAAATATGATGTTAATGCTTTTACAAAAAAAAATTCAAATTTTATCAAAAAATAGAAAATTAAAGAAAAAGGATTTTTAGATTGATTGAATTGTAAGATATTGGAAAAAGTGGAAGAAAGGGTAATTTAATTTAATTAACCTTTGCATTACGAGTACAACGTGCATTTTAAATCAATTACACTGCACTTGATGATATGTACCTACTTGTACTCGTACTTGAATTGCGTGTGCATCGATTCGATTCGATTGACGTGGCACTTGCAGTCTTAGTTTAATGTCAACCAAGCCGTGTCAAACAAAAGGACTAATACTTTTTTAGTTTCTAGTTTTAGTTTTAAAATTGAAGTTAATAAGAATAAACGTTTAAGTAATTATGCCATGTGTGTGCTTAATACTAACTAGTGCCACTGCATCAATTTTTGGATTAATTATCATCGTGTATATAATTTTTTAAAGGATAATCACACAAAATTTAACTAAATTCGTATTCAAGTAAGTAAAATATCAAAGAATACACCTGTAAACAGGTTATGTTATAGAATGACAGCGGATTTTGTGACAGCTGTGACAGTTAATGACAGCTAATATAATTTTGACATTTTGCACCTATCGGGAATATTATGTACCACATCATTTGACATTTGACATCGCTAATTCAACCAATAGCACAAAATAATACTAATAATTCAATATAAATGTACTCACCAACTGCAAATAGATACGGCTCCGCGCCCTTCGGCTTCCTCTCCATGGTCCGTGGCGTAGATAACGCACATCTCCTCTCCGGAGCGAGATGATAACGCATAGCCTCCAGCAACAACTCTCGACATTGACTATCCTCTCTAACCAATCGTTCATTATCCACTCGCGTCATCAAAAACTCACGATTCACCAAAGGTAACCTCACATGCACCATTAACTGCGAAAAACCAAATAAAAAAAGAATAAAACATAAATTAACCTCAAAATGCATCAGTTTTAAATGTATGAATATTACAGGAAACTGTAATATAGATAAATCACTATAAAAATGTAACATATGCAACCAATCATACTGAATTTAACCTTCTTTCACACATCAACTCAAATAAACCTCCAAATTTTGCATTTTTTACTTACCCTTGAAACATACTGACTCCTACTTGTCAAATCATGCTTAACCCAATTCAGCACAGCTTGAAACACATCCTCCTCCGACGATATATTCAACTGACTGTTCGATATTAACTCCTCGACTTCAGCGAATGGCAGCAAGAGAAACTCCTCGGTGCTCACGACTTGTTGGAAGTTTTGCAGCGCGAAGCAATGCGACTTCGTGTGCAGTTCTTTGCATGAATGCGTGTCGGCGAAGCTGCGTATGCCAAGGCAGTTGGTCGGGTGGAGTTGCAGCATGAGGAACTTGCAGCATGCTTCGCGCACGGTGGAGATTTGAAGCAGACTGCTGGCGGGTAGGAGGACCTGGACGTTGTCGGGGGTGATGATGATTTCACCGGTGTAGGCGTACTCGACGAGGAGGTCGATGGCCATGGGGTCCATGTCGTGGAGGATTACTTCGCCAGAGGTATGTTCACGCATGTCGCCTAGGGATATGAACTTGGTTAGTTTTTAGTTTTTTTGAGGTTATGGGGATAGTTGGTGTTGGATATTGTTGGGGGGTATGTTGAATTAAATATATTTAAATTCTCTTTCCATTGGTGTATGATATTGTTATATAAATTGTTTATAAAGTGGCGAAAATTTATGTTGAAGTTGAGGATAATTTAATGTTTTGTTTTTGATGTGGTAATTATGTATTAATTTGGTTATAATTCAAAAACAGCATTTTTGTTTTTGATAAATTATATATCAGATGTTTTAGTAATTAAGAATTTTAGTAACATTAGTTTTTTTGGTGTTTTATATAAATGTTACTTAATTTGTATAATTTTGACAAAATTGTTTGTTTTGTTTGTAATTTTTAAACAAATAATTCAAAATTGGTAATTAATACATGAAATTAAAGAGAATTAAATTATCTTTCAGAATATCTATAAATATTGTTACTAAATTTAATATTTTACGTGATAAAACGTTTCAAACTTCTATGAATCAATAGTAATTAGAAAAACTAAAAATCAAAAATTGAAAATATTTAGTTTTTCAAGTCTTACTTCTAAACTAATAATTAAATTTCAATAAATTATAAATCAAATGAAAGCCAATTAAATTATCTTTAAAACGATATATAACAATATCAATAAAAATATTTATAACTTATAATTATTTAAAGTTTAGAAAAAAATATCTAAAAAATTTATGAATTTTGACAAGACTTTTTATTTTATTAATAACTTTTTAAATACTAACTCAAATTGAACAACAAATACATCAAATTAAAGAGAATTAAATTATCTTTAAGATTATATTAAACTTTTTATCATAATTTTATCATAACATGCTTGAAACTGATAAAAATATTTTAAAAAATTTTAAAACTTCAAAACTTTAAAATTTTTTGTAAATTTTAAGAAAAACTAAACTAAAAATGAGGTTAAATCTAAATTCTATAATACTTACCATTAAACATGGCGAAAAAATACGGACTTATCGACGCTAAGACCACTTTGTGAGCCTTGAACTGTTCTAAACCTATCGTTAACGTTATATCACACAACTAGAAACACAAGAAACAAAAACAAACAAAACTATTAATCACATCATCCCTAAACCTCTAAAAACAATCATATATAAATATATAAATATATAAATATCTAAACCTAACCTCCACTCATCCCCTCCCCCACTCAAATCATACCTGTTCATTCTGTCTCATCTTGTGAATATTCACAAGGGCAGTGGTGCTATGATTGTTCGTCTTCAAAACATACCCTTTCTGGGTGAACAACGGCGAATCGCATTGCTCATCAGTGGGCGTTTGTGTGGACGCCTCGAAGAGAACACTGCTTGGTGATTGCGCCTGCGCATGCGCCTGTGACTGTGATTGACGTACAGATGTCGCCACAGAGGTTATTTCGGCTGTGGACGCTGGTGGCGTGGTGGTTGTAGGTGGTGAGTCACGTATTGACACGCCACCTACCGGCAGTGATTCGACGAGTGCGTCGGCGCTGACCACTTCGGTTTTGGCTTCCATGTTATGCGTGTAACCTTAAAAATTAATTGTGTTGTTGTTAGATGGACACAAGCGTGATGGGATCGATAGAAACGGTCTTGAAATGTATTAAATGTAATAATGAGCGGGTGATGTAATCGTGATAATGATTATGTTCGAATTACTCCAGGGGCGGATTTAAAATGTTTGAATGTGAATGCTTTTTTAAAATGCGTGTAACTTTGTTGTTTATTGATGGATTTTTTTGAAAATTTCAGTAAATGTAGGTATTTTGTTGGAGTATGGTATAGAGTAATTGGTTTTAATAATAATTGTTGATAAATGTAATATATTTATGTTTAAAGTTTATTTTTTGTTTAAAAATGCAGAAAAAATCGTAATTTTTTAGTAAAATGCTTGTAACTCCGCCATTTTTAATTGGATCATAACTAAATTTTGCACAATAATACGTACTTAATGTATCTAAATATATATAAAAGAATTTTGCGAAAATATTGATTATTATCTGAGATATTTAAGTTTAAAATTCAGTTTTCATTGAAAAAACTTGTGAACAATGCAAAAATGGAAATTGCTTATTACTCCTTGGGTTTTTGACCGATTTTTATGAAAATTTCAATAAACATAGTCAATGAATTGAACTAGAGGAAATAATAATAATATTTTATAATATTCAATGCAAAACATGAAATATTTGCATTTAAAGTTCACTTTTAGTTTAAAAATAAAGTAAAAAATCGAATTTTTAGTAAAATGTTTATATCTCCGCCATTTTTAATTGGATTTTAACAAAATTTACAACAATCATAGATAATTACCTGCTAACTGAAATTCGATAATAATTTTTATAAACAATTCATTAAAACAATAACAAATTTAACTTCAAAATTCAAAAAACAATATTTTCTGATTAATTTCCAATAGACAACTTAGGCAACTCCTTTTACACGCTAAAAAGCCCCACAAAATTACTATTTTAATATCTAGATACGTCTCTGCTTCCATAGTAGTCGAATCTGGTGACGCAACCTTGATTATATTTGCCATTAACGCATATTAATTCCATTAGTGCAATTCGCAATGCGATATTTGTTTATTTTTAGACCGACTGCGATGATTGTGTCCATGCGTGGTATACGCGTAGTGTGCGTAGTATCAAATAATTGCGCACTTGTGCGATGTGCACGCCCACGCGCTTCCTCCTAATTGTCGGTGCTAATTGGGGCGCGAACATCGCCTGTTCACGGGCACGCGAACAAATGCCACCGGAATTCATATCATATTCAGCTGGTTCACGATGTGTTCATGACCGCATGACGACATCAAATAATGAATAGAAGTCGTAAAATGAAGAAGAGATAAATTGAGTTATAGTACTCGTAGATTATTAAGTGTAGTAAGTTAATTTGGTTGCATAGTTTTAGGAAATAAACTTTAACGCGTTATATCTTTTGTTATAATTGAAATTTTAGACAAATTCTTTTGTTAAAGTATAGATATAGTCAATAGTTATCATTGTAGAAAATTTGTTGATAATCTGATGAGTATTAGTTGAGTTATAAACAAATTTATTACAAAAAACACATTAAAATGTTCGATTTTTTGTAATTTGTGATTCAAACCTAATTATCTCTTGTATTAATTGATTTTTCCTAAATATTATTATACCTATTTAAACATACACTAATCAACTACCTTAGGACATAATTTGAAAAGAAACTGATTGTTATTAACTGAGTTACAAGCAAATTTACAACAATAATCCCATTAAAATGTTAGTTAAAATAAATTGGATTCTAATTAAAATTTTTGATATCTTCTTTCGTCAGTTTATACATACACTCAAACACAATAATTCTACCAAATTTGGTATTAATTTGTTAATTAATAAACAAATTATAAACAATTAAATAAAAAATATCCCTAACAAAATTCCAATAATTAAATTTTGATTTTAAGCTTAAATATCTCAACATCTAATTAACATTTCCTAAAAATTATTTCTCCATAATAAAGCTACACTAAATAACTATATTTCCCCCAAATTTAATAAAAATTAAACAACGAATACAAAAGTTACAGCCAAAAAACCAAACAAAATCAAATCCGCAACCAAAAAAAAAGCACGTAATAAAGTCATTTAGACCTTTAATTCACTCTAGTTTTTACTCATACTCATAGCTTGCAACTTTTTATTCTGATGATAAATTACACTTGTAGAGCTTTACGCCGGGCTCAACAACCAAGTCCGCGCGCTTTCCGCTTCCGGTTTTCCACGGCGTGCGCCCAACTAATGCCGCCACCCACACCGACAAATTATAATCACATTACCATCGAGTAAAGCCCAACCGACGTGTATTAACTGTGCAAACAATACGAACAATGCCCAACACACATACACATACATATACCTATAATGCTGCGTGTTTCAGTAACAGGAAAATAAGTACTGAAACACGAATAGTGAACAGTAACAGTAGCAGGTCATTGCACCACCCCCTACTCTTATCACACACTTATACTAACATACAGTTGATTTATTCTTTTTCTTTTCCTTTTTTGCTTTTTTTTTGCATTTCTTGACTTCTAAGTTTTTTTCTGGATGGATTTTTGCATTGGTTGGCAAATAGAGGAATTACGAAGGGTTTCGTCAAGTGGAGACTTGACTTTCGTTTGCTTCCGGAGGGTGAAGAAGAGTCACGAGGGTTGGAAAGCTGGAATATTCTGAAAGTGTAGATATTTGTGAGTTTTGTGACGTCTGGGGATTTTATAACGTCGATCAAAAATGCATTTTATGAGAAAATCACTACATTTTTTGGTTTTTGTTGTTTTTTGGTAAAATATTTATAACTTTCGTAGTTTTATTTATATTATTATGAAGTTTTAAATAATGATAGTTAATAAGTGTGTCTATGTTTTTCTTTAAGAATTTTTGGAAAATATTGATTATTATGTGAGATATTAAAGATTAAAATTGAGTTTTCTTTGGAACACAAATTGTGAACTATAAAAAAAAAGGAAATTGCTTGTAACTTTTTTGTTTTTTGATGAATTTTTATGAAAATTTCAATAAAACATAGTCAATGAGTTGAACTAAAGGAAATAATAATAATATTTAATAATATTCAATGCTACATGTGAACTATTTGTGTTTAAAGTTCACTTTGAGTATAAATGAAGTCAAAATTACAAATTTTACTAAATTACTTATAACTCCGCCATTTTTGATTGGATCATTACTAAATTTTGCACCATCCTAACTACTTAATGTTTCTAAATATTTATTAAAGAATTTTTCAGAAATATTATTTATTACCTAAGATATTTAAGTTTAAAATTCAATTTATTTTAAATATGACTAAATGTGTAAACAATGCAAATTATTTCTTTCTACTTCTGGTTTTTACGTGGAAGATATTACGTGTTGACATTTAATGAAATAAGAATACCTACTCGTAGCGCTTCTTTGAGACATTCTGCGCTCGTCCGTGTTTGCTCATTTGATTAACGCGCCAAGGCCGAAAACATTGCTTTAACGCGCGTTTCGTGTCCGATTGCGTTCGATTTTTCGGCCGCTTGTCACGTTTCACGATACTAGCAACCACAAACGACAAAAACGCACCTGATAATCAATAACTTTCGATAGTATAAGAATACTACCTTAGTTTTTATGTAATCGTACATGTATTACATTTTTAAAAAGGGTTTGAGAGGAATTTTGGTTTTGTTTAGTAATTTTGTGATAACAATTAAACCACATGGTATATTAATTTGGGAAAAAATTAGATGTGTTCTTGAATTGTTGGTTTATCAATATCAAGTTTAAAAATTATGATAGTGTTGATAGTTTTTGTGTAATTAAATATTAAAGTTGATGTTTGTAATTTCAAAAAATTTTAAAATTAAAAATATTTTTTTTAGTAATTTTGTTATAAAAATTTAACCAATTGGTATATTTACTTAAAAAAATGTATATAGGTTCTCGAAATGTCGGTTTATTAATATCAAGTTTTAAAATTATGATATTATTGATAGTTTTTGTGTAATTAAATTTTAAAGTTGATGTTTGCGGTTTAAAAAAAAACTTAGAAAGCAAAAATGATGTTTTTCTTAGTAATTTTATGATAATTCTTTAACCACTCAGTATAGTTTGATAAAATTTTTAGAATAGATAAATAAATAATCATTCTATCAACTAATAAAGAAATCAAATTAGTGCGTTAATTACTTTCATATTTATAAGCATCTAAAGTTAATAAAAAAATTCAATTATCACAAAATGAAAAGTTTTACTTTTATTTAAATAACTGAAAAACTAAAATTACCACAAAAATCAATATGACTCCAAATTAAACCATATTAAATTCACTATCATTTGCCATATCAACCATCATCCCACTCCTACAAACAAAAAAGTTACATGCACACAAACTCAACACTCCTAATAAAATCCCAAATTTAAACCAAATCCAAATATTAAAATAAAACAATAAAACCAAAATCAACAACTTCCGGCTTATTTATCAACCAAATTATTTATAAATTACACATATTTTAACATCAACGATAATCTCCCACCCGACTCAATTAAAATGCAATCTGAACCGATTAGAATTTTATATTCACATAATAATAAAATAATTCTACTCAGTTTTATTACGAATACTCAGAAAATATGTCATAGACATAGTCATAGACAACACTCACAATGTCCCTAATAAATAATAACACAAGATGCAAAACTTTCATAATCGTAATATTATGCATAATTTACATTTTTAGTGCTGCTTGGGGTCGGGAAGCCATCTTTGAGATATTCAACGGTAAAATACGCATGGATAAGTTCCTCTTGAACTGCCCGGAGACAAAACAGCATAAATACCCGTTGTATTATGATAATATCACTGTTTACAGCAGTGCAGGATTACTCACGTTTAATTACGACGTTATTAATAATGTTTATATTAAACCACCATTCAGTGTAAGTTAATACTACCTATATTATGTGTTTATTTGGTTGCCTATCATATAACCTATATTCATATCTATAATATAAAAATGAAAATTTGGCCTATTCTTTTTTTTAATGTTTGTTAAAGTCTATGGATGGTTTTTACAGCGAGAAAAATTTGAATAATCACCAGGAAAAACCTAAAAACAGCATTTTTCTATAGGATAAAAGTTGGCATTGAGATTCAATCATAGTTATAGTTAAATACATAGTTCAAACCGAGATGGCGCGCTGAAGTGCATTATTAGCAATCCCTACTAATATTATAAATGCGAAAGTCCTGAGGAGGTTTGTTACACTTTCACGCAAAAACTACTTAACCGATCATCATGAACATTTGTACACATATTCTTAGTGGTCCCCAAATGGTTATAGGCTACTTTTTATTTAATAAAAAAAATTATTTTTTAAATAAAATAAGGAAATAGTTTAGCCAATAATACCTCTGCATCTGGCTAATTGACTACTTTAACGCCATCTAGCATTCCAGCAATGAAGCTCCAACCTAAGTACTATAGTACCATCACACTGTATTATCACACTGTATTACCGACAGCTACGTCAACATCAAATCCAATTGACTACACTATGGAGACTGTACACTGTACTTCCATAGACTATGCTTTCAGCCATTTCAAACTTCCCGCCATTCTACCTCATTGTTACTTCTTCTGTGATTACAGACGCGTACAGAAGCAACTTCATTATTTTTGATATTCGCGAGCGAAGCCAAGGGTTAAAGCTAGTAATAAATAAAAATAAATCACATAATCTTTTGGTAAGCGCATAACTCAACAACGCTTAGACTAATTTGACCAATTATTTTTTTTAATGCTTGTTAAAGTCCAAGGATGGTTTTTACAGCGAGAAAAATTCAAATAATTGCTGGGAAAACCCTAAAAACAGCCCTTTTCTATAGAATAAAAGTTGGCATTGAGATTCTGTCATAGTTATAGTTAAATAGTTGAATCCAAGATGGCGCGCTGATGTGCACTATTAGCTATTCTTTATATAATTAATTTCTTTAAAATAAAATTGCGAATCTTATTGATAGAATTGACACATACTATGTCTAGAACAAGAGAGTAAAAAACGAATTGCATTTTTATTAAACACTACCGGGACGAAGTCGTGCGCAAAAGCTAGTAACCTATATTTATATCTATTAATGTTTGTATGTTTTAGTTATTTGTTGATATACAAAGATGCAAAGGCAAGGAAAACCCGGATAGTTGCATAAAATTCGCTAATTTTAAAACAAGTCGGCTTTGTAATCTGTTGGTATCAACTAAGGAGTTTTGGAGTCCGATGATAACATGCGCACGGCCTAAATTTGGATGCCCCATGGCTAAAGTAAGTAAAATATGTATAATACGCATATTAAATGCGTAAAAACATAGTTTTACACACGCTTTTTCATGATTTTCAATGTTTTACGTGTTTTAAACTCATTTGAGGTTAGAAAAATATTAATAATCAAGAAATCAACATCATATCAACACCGTATCAAAGTATTTTTAACACTTGTGTGTAAAATACGCACTTTAGACACGTAAAATCAACAAAAACATACGTTTCTTCTAAAATATGAAAGAAATTTACTATAATCGCACATTAATTCAATATTACTTAATGAATCACTAATATTTCTATACACAGAAACCTAAAAAGTGAATTTTTACTCACTAGTGCATAAAATATCAACTTTCCAGCTTTTAAAGACAACAAAAAATGTATTTTCTCGCAAAAATAACAACAATTAACCATAATCACACATTCATTAATTTTTATTTAATTAATAACTAATATTTCTATTCCCAAATACCTAAAAAGCTATTTTTTAAACACTAGTCCATAAAATACTAGCTTTCCGCACCAGAATAACATAAAACCAATTAATTTTGCATTTTTACATCAAAAAAATAAGTAAACCATGTAAATATTTACATTTTTCACTACTTTCATACTATATTTCTTTATATTTTTAAACCCTAATGCAAAAAACTATAATTTTATACACTAGTGCATAAAATATCAACTTTTCACCCTTAAAAACAACAAAATTATTTTCGCACCAAGATTAAAATGAAAATTTACGATGATATAACGCTAAAAATAAATATTTCCCATTTTAGGGTATTTATAGGGGTAGAAATTGCACCCTGGACATGTCCGGCTTCAACTGGTTCCCACTGGGCGACTCCTACTGGAAACTCAAAGTCCAACTCGCCGTACAATCAAACAACATGATAGCCTGCGGACTAGTCGAAGGACAATACACCAAATACTAACATTACTAACAATAAACAAACAACAAACTAACAATAACATAACTATAACTTACCCCAGTGTAGACACAACTTTAATTTCAGTTTAGAATGATTTTAATATCAATTTAATTTTTTATTTTTTATTTTTTATTCTCCAGGCGTTATTCTTAGTCTTCAAATGTTTTAATCACTTAAACACGATGTCTTTTCACTTGTTTTACGATAATATTCACTCCAGATGCAATTTCCACCCTTATTTCAGTGATAAATCCACGTTTCGGCGTTTCCCTCTTTCTTCTTCCTTTTTTTTATTCCTCGTTGGGGTGATCGCAGCGCGGCGGTCGCGAGTGTACTGTGCGTGTACCTGCTGCCTATCGGAACGATGCGATTAGACGCGAAGCGACCTTCCCGATCAGCTGTTGGTCACTGGCGAGTTGTGAGTGCGTTTACCTTTCGCGCACTCGCAGGATCACTCACGGAAGAGTTTATTCTGTGCACTATCACAAATCAATAGAGATATCATCATAATTCAAACTGTGCACGCCATCTGAGGGTTGCATTGTGAAGTTTTGTGTATTGTGGTGGAGTAGTAGTGACATCAGTGAGTGTGGTTTAGAGGTGGGGTAGGGATCTAGTTTTTAGTTGGGTATGTTTAGTTTAGTTTAGCCATCTGTTGGTGAAATATTGAACGTTGTAGTAAAAGTAGTGAAGTTGAATCTGTTTCCTCTAGTAAAGTGTTACTTTGATGTAGGCAACACACATTACACTATATTAGTGTTAATTTACATTAATATTTATGTTTTTTGATGTTTGTGATGTCAAACACGTTAAAAACAATAAACCTAATAATCCTCTTGAGTTTCCTTCGGTTTTTACGTGTTTTACCACAGTTTACACACACTTTCAAACGTTTTCTATGGATATATTTACGTTTCAATATTTTAATATGATTTTTAAAGTTTACTTTCGGTTTTTGTTGCTATGACAGACCAGAAAATTCATTAGGCTTCAATTGCACATACTCTACACATTTCCACCATATTTTTTTACGTAGATAAGTATCAACTTCGGTGTCTTGATGGCCAGGATCCCATTGTTCGCAATCCCGGTAGTATTTGCACATGAAGTTGCCTACTTGATGATCTAACGCGGTGAAAACTGTGTTGACTGCACTCTCATTAGCTTCCTATAAACAAATTTAATCATTATAATAAATATTTATGTTTATTTTACTTACAAGACATAAAAATGTGATAAATATGTGTCGTTTGAAGAATTTGAGGAATTCTGGGAGATTTTCGTAGATTTGAAGGTCTGTTCGACATGGCCGCGGCACGGCGAATTGAACTGTCACTTCGTGACGTTGTAGTTTGTCGGATAGAGATGTCATTAGTAGTCCGAGGCATTTCTTGCTGTTTTCGTAGTTTCTGACGTAAGCGAACCAGGAATCTGACTTGTCGACTAAATCTTCGAGGATATCGAAGTGTTCGGAGCCTTCTTTTGTGGTTACATTGACTATTCGACTGTGTTTTGTTGATTTTAATAAGTCTAGAAATAAAAAATATTTAGTGTAAAGCATAAAAGTTAAAATAAATTATTTTTGAAAAAAATGCAAATTTTTTTTTGTGGAATTGTAACTCGGGTAAATTCTACGTGATTATTATAAAATTCGGTGGAAATATAGATATCGAGTTTATCTAATAGGTGGTGAAAGAATTTTTCAAAAATATTAATTAGACTCTGAGATAATCGTATCTAAAATAGCACTTAAATAAGTAACTATCATCGAATAATATTTAAACGCAATACTTTAGTAAATCGCTTGTGACTTGAGTAATTATTATTAGATTATTACAAAATTTGGCAATGGGATAAAATATTAAAACAGCTATCTGATAGTGAAAGAATCATTTAAAAATATTATTTAGTCTTTGAGATATTCGACTTTGAAATAAGTAAAAATATCAAAACCAAACATTGTAACATTAATGCAATGCTTTAGTAAATCACCAATAACTGCCATAATTCTTATCAAAATAAGATAAAATTATACACATTAATAGTTTATAAAATTACCTAAACATTGACGAAAGAATTTTTTAATTATCTCTATTACAACCCAAGATATTCAACATTAAACTTCACCTTATAAATTTCTCAACAAAAAATCTTAATTTCTTATTATCTCTTATAATTACTCACCAATCAATAAAATAGTTAATAAAAACGGTCCAAGGGCATTCACTTGTAGCGTCGGATGGAACCCATCTTCAGTGACAGCATTCGGCCTCACCACCCCCGCATTATTCACCAAAACATCCAATCTTCTTTCGTTTTTCTTAACTTCCTGCACAAACGCCCGAATGGACTTAAACGACGCCAGATTCAACGATTGGAACACAACATTCTTATTCTCCGTCTCACTCTGGATCTTCTCCACGGCTTCTTTGCCTTTTGTTTTGTTTCGACAGGCGAGGATTACTTTTGCGCCGCGTTTTGCAAAGTCCATTGCGACCCAATAACCCATACCTAATAATAATCATCAAGACAATAATATAATAAATTAAAAATGTATATAAATAGCCGCCATTTTGTTTTGTGTATTGCATACCTTTATTTGCACCTGTAACGATGACAGTTCTTCCAACTAAACATAAATTAGCAGGGCAAGTGCCAACAATGCGGAATTTTAAGTAGATTTTTGTGAAAATCAAGTACAACATGAAGAAAACTGCCGAACTGACGATGAATCCGAGGATTATCAGTGTTATTATCAAAGTTAACGACATTTTGGTTACTTTTAGGTTAATTCACTGTCATATCAATTGCTTTTTTAATAAAAACTTCAATTACGGCAAAACCACACTGTATATTGTCTTGAAAAAATTAATATGTGTTCTTGATTAGTTACTTTATCATTATCAGTTTAAACAATGGTAATATTATTATTAGTTTTTCTGTAATTAATTCTTGAAGTTTAAAATAATAATTTTAAACACAATAAATGACTGATTTTAGTTTTTTGGCTATAACTTTTAAACCACCCTGTATAATTTAACAAAATTTTGAGAGAATATAAATAAATTGTGGTTTTATCACGTGATGTTTAAAAAATACGTAATATTATTATTCGTTTTTCTGTAATTATTTCTCAAAATTTATAATAAAACATTTAAATATCATTTTTACATTAAAATATTTTATTTTAGTTTTTTGTCTGTATCTTTTAAACCACCTTGTATAATCTGACCAAATTTTGAGAGTATATAAATAAATAGTTGTTTTATCACGTATAGTTTAAACAATAGTAATATTATGGATAGTTTGTCCGTAATTAATTCTTAAAATTTATTATAAACACTTAAAATACCAAAAACGTTCTATTTTAGTTTTTTGCCTATAACTTTTGAACCACCCTGTATAATTTAACCAACTTTTTAGAAAACACAAATAAATAGTTACTTTATTACGCGACGTTTAAAGAATTGAAATATATCAATTAGTTTTTCTTTTATTTAAGATTAAACTTGACTATCCAAACCAAAACTTCCCAATTTTTAAATTCCACTTATTAATGTGATTTCAAAGGTTATAACAACAAAATCACGCATTAAAAAAACCTAATTCAATGTCGTTTCGTAATAGACTCAATACCTTCATCATTAAAACACGTTAACTGGTTTATAAGTCGCTTTAAACTATGATTTCACCGTTATTTCACTTTGAACTTGTGCGTTTTTATCGTTTTTCACATTTCTGCGCACTTTTCACTCGTTTTTCGCCGATTATTCCACGTTTATCACACGTAAACAAGTGCTTTATGTCATGTGTTGGTCATTGTGATGTTGTTCGCTGTTGTTGATTGTGTAATCGAAGCAGTCGCACGTGAACGCGAAGCAGAACTGAATCGCTGACGAAAGTAATTTGTTGAATGTTGAATGTTGGATGACGACGCAAGGTAACACGAGACGTGTACGAAACTAACACACACTATTAACACACTGACATATATATCATGTATGAATATAAGCATAATCTGCAAGTGAAACTACTTGAATTCGCTGTGAATATTCATCAGGAGTAATCGAAACAGAAATAGAAATTTGAGTAGTGGATATGTTTATGATTTTAGTTAATAATTTGCTTGTATCTCGGGTAGTTTTTGTTGTATTGATATGAAATTTGGTGTAGGTTTTGTTTTTGAGTTTATTTATAACTTGATGAAAGAAATTTTTAAATATTTTAATTAGGAGCAGGGATAATTAGAGTTAAAGTTGGTTATTAAATTAGAAAAATGAAAAGTGTAATGGTTTACTAAATTACTTGTAACTTTTGTATTTCTTAACAGATTGTTATTAAATTTGGTATAATTATAGTGAATTAGTTAATCTATCTCTGCAAATTTAAATTTTGAAAAATATTAATTATAACCGGAGTTATTGTGACGCAAAGTTATAAATAAAAGTAAGACATTAATAAATGTTAACTTTATTAACACTACTTTGTTTAATTGCTTGAAACTTCTTCAATTTTCACTCAATAACAATAATTTATATATCAATTGATAGCTGTTGAATGTAGCTATAAATTTGTAAAAGAATTTTTAAGATATTTTGATTAGAAACTAAGATAATTGGTCTTAAAGTAAGCCAATTAAATTGTAACTCTAAAATCAGTTTACAAATACTTTGTTGATTTTAACATCAATTTAAACATACTTATCTTATAAATAATGATTCCAATTAACCACTATTCGAAAGATACACTAATCACCTATCTGCTAAATAAAAAATCATCAAAATCACTCACTGCATTTAGCAGTAATTAACAAAAAACAAAACGTGTTCCACACAAAGAAAAAAAAAACTAACCAAACATGTTTATGTCTCCAATTTATTTATTTATTCATAATTTCTTCAGAAATATCAACATATATCCAATAAAAAATAACAATAAATTATCCAGACAATTGTCAAAAATATAATAAAAGCTAATTACACGTTTTCCGACTATATTCCGGCGGTTTGCGAACAATTGAGCAATATTCGTGTCATTTTAGCAAACAATAGACGTGTTATTAACTATTGTTACGAAACAATCAAACAATATTTAGTATATTTGTGCAGCCGTGCTGAAAACCATTATGATCATCATGTCCATCAATTAACTACTTACGCAACCTGTACTTTTGTGTAATACACACTTAAACGAACGCAAAACACCGCTTATTAAGTGATATAAGTCATACAAGTCGTCTACATTATAAAAAATATGTTTGTTTGAGGTTGGAATTAGTGTTGTGATGGTAATCGACGTTTTATATTGGAATGTAAAGGAAACTTCCATTGAATGCAGTAAAAAAGGAAATAAACTTGTTTGTGCAGTGTTATTGGGTTATAAATAGAAGAATAACATTAGTGACTAATTATATTTATGTTTAGATTAGGTTTTAGAGGTGTATTTGAGTGGAAAACCTTGAAATTATTTAAATTTTAATTTCTTTTGAATTAGTTTTACTTATAACACATAGAGGGCTATAGTAGTATTGTGGTAGAAGTTAAATTAGTCAATAGTGTAGAGAAGTATGCAACAGGTGACGCTGCAATGCAGAATAAAGTATTATAAGATAAGAAATATATCAAAACAACTAAAAAAACTAACAAAACATTGATAAAATGTTGTAAAAGATATAAACATACAATATTTGTTTTTTGTAAACGTTAAGAGTTAATATTACACTCATATTTAACTGTTTTAATGAATTTAAAAGAAAATTACTTGTTTTATACCTTTATAGGGCTGTAAACATTATAACAACAATAATAACTCATTTATTTTATGTTTATAATATGTTTTACAGCTGTTTTATTGTGTAAAACCTTGAAATTCTTTCATTTTACATTAAAATGAAAGTAGTTCTTTAATAAGCGCATAGAGGGCTATAGTAGTACGATACTAGAAGTGAAATACGCCAATAGTATGTAAAAATAGTCACCTGATGGCGCTGCAATGCAGAATCTTTATATTTATAACAAGAAATTCATCAAAACAACAAAAAAACTCTCAAAACATTGATAAACACAAGTTTTATCTTGTAAAACTACAATATCACACCAAATACACACCAAACATGAATAAATCTACTCTTCTAACTAAAACATTTGATTTTATTTCATTTATTTTGAATTAATTTCATTCCACGTCAATATTTGTAACATTTTTATTATTTTTTCAACTTTAATGATTATAATATCAAATGTCTTGTTACTTCAACGTGTTTCTTGGCTTGTTTGCTTGAGCTGAACACTCATTGACTTTCTAATTAGCGTTGATTGTGGAAACTCCCACACAAACAAAACGCGCCGAACGTGGAATGATGAATGAGAAGAATATGATAATTATCTGGATTACATGATTACGTTGTAATTGAACCGCGCTGCGACCACGCGCAGGCAAGTGTTTCACACTGAATAATTCATTCGTGAACGCGTTTCATACAATCTCGTGTTGATTTTGTGTTTTTGTGTGCATTAATCTGCGGCGTTAATCTAAGATATTCTCACTTCGGAACAATCGCCGCAATTATTTAGAGTAGTTTTGGGTAATTTTGGATTTTTTGAGAAATTTGGATTCTTGAATTGGTTGTTTAATTTGGGTAATTATGGATAATTGAGGTGGGTTTGAATTTGGGCGGCATCGTGAAGCATGACTTTATTACTGTTAGTAAAATTTGAATTTTTTAGGAATTTTTGGTTTGAAAATTATTGAATAGAGGTTATTTATGATATTTTGTATAAAAATTTTAATAACTTTTAAATTATAAATAATTTTTATGTTCTGTAAAAGCAAGATTATAAACAGTTAAATTGTCTATTAACTACTGTTTGTTTTATTAAAATAGTGTAATTAGAAGTGTGTTTAAAATAACCTCAAAATTGATGGTAATATATTTGAGTTAAATTAGATTTATGATTTTTTATATAAAAATTTTAATAACTTTTAAACTATTAATAAATTTAAAGTTTTATAGAAACCATGTTATATACAATGAAATTATCTGTATAATACATTTTTTTGGTTTTAAAAATGTAATTTCAAGTATGTTTAAATTTACCTCAAACTTGACTGTAATATATTTGAGTAAACTTTGTGCAAAATTTGTTATAATTTAAAAACAGTTAATAATTATTACAATTTGTAAATGTACACAAATAAACAATTAAATTATCTATTAAATAACGTTGACTCCCTAAAAATTGTGTTATTAGAAGTGTATTTATTTTAATCGCAAAGTTGACTTTAAAAAATACCAAACATGTTATAGAAATGAAATTTATTACAAAATTTACAATAACTAAAAAACTATAAATAATTTTACTATTCTATAAAAAGCAATAAATTAACAATAAAATTCCCTACAAAACAAAATTTACATCATTTCAATATAATAATTACAACTATACTTAAATTAACTCCAAACTTGTCTAAAACAAAATTTACTGTTTTTTCTTTTTTCGTATTTCATCTTTTTATTCTACCGTGACAAAAATCAACCAAACAAAACGACTAACAACAAATTATAGCACTGTAATAAAAAAGCAATGAGAGCCTAAACAAAAAACAGACAAGGAATTGGAGTGGCAATAAAAAATAACTTTCGAATTTGTCGCATTTGCGGCATTTGACGAAACTGTCGAATCTACACTCGGCTTGTTTCCGTTTTGTTGGCATGTTGGCATGTAGGCAGCGTGGCACAATGGAGATTTATGACAGTCGGACAATGACAACAATGCGGAACGGTAGCAACGGTAAGAATCACTGCACAAAACGGTAACAAAAGGTTAACAAATGTCTTTTATTTGGAGTAAAGAGAAGTAAGCAAAGGTAGCAGTAGCAGTAGCTTAAAAGTTAGGAGTTTATGACTATTAAAAGGTACGAAATGTCAAAGTATCACAATGTTAAGTACAATAAAGTCGTATTGTGTAGAGTTTAATATGCATTGAAGAGTTTTGTTGTTTGTTTTCTTTGGAAAAAGAGTTTTTAGAAACATTTTTTAGATTTTTAATTTTTTGACTGAATTTTTTGTTAAAACATGTTTTACTAAACACTCTGTAACTCAAAAAGTATGCAATATATCATTATCAATTTAACTTCATTGGATAGAGGGATAAATTCTTTATTATTGTGTTTTTAAAAATTATTAATAATTAAATTACTAATACGTTTAATTTAGCTTTGAAATTGAATAAACATTAACCAACCTTCACAATAAATTTATTTATTAATGGTTAACTTTAAACTTAATTTAAGGTACTTAATAATATGATATTTGGATATTTTAAAGTTTATGCATATAGAGAATTTAATTATTTATCTATTGATGTTAAAATAATGTTAATATTATTACTAGTCTCTGATTTATAACAATTTTAGTAAAACATGTTTTTTACCAAAAATTAAAATTTCAAATTATTTTCAATCAACTTTAAACTTAAATAAACAACATTTTCAACAGAATATAAACAAAACAAATTTATTCAGTTTATAGCAAATTAAATCCGTTATCATTTGCACTTTGAATTTTTAGAAAATCGTAAAAACCTTGTTAATTAAAAGCAAAAAACGGGCACAAAAGACGATAATCTACTCAACTCCTACAATTACATTCAATGGACGCAATGGACGCAATGGGCGCAATAAGCACGACTAACCGAATTAAAAACGTGTTTTAAACCGTTAATTGCCATTTGTCCAAATGGCAACACAATCGCACGTAAAAACAATTACGAGCGTTAATGATTAACGGCTATTTTTGCTGACTTATCTCTGGTCGCTTATCAGAAATTGGTTACAGTCAAAATTATTGTAGTGAACAACAAAAATGTAAGATTTATGTAAAAACAAAATTTGTTTAAACAATTTTAGAATAAAAATATTTCTAAAAATCAATAAATAGAAGTTAAAAATTATTTTTTTAGTTTAAACGCAAAATAAATGAATTTGTTGTTATTTTAGAAAAAAATTGTTTAAACAAAAAACATGTAGAATTTAATTATCTATTAATTGATATAAAATTTATAAAAATCGGATTAATAGTTTAAGAGATACAAGGATAAATATAACAAACAAAATAAGAAAAAAATATTTTTGCATTTTAAACTCATTTTTTAACTTTAACCAAAAATTAGTGATAATATTAGCAAAGTTACAAAGAAAGTATTTAAATGCAAAATATGTAGAATTTAACTGGCTACTTATTTATGAAAAGATAATTGAAATCAAATAATTAGTTTATCATCTACTGGGCAAAAAGTAAAAAATTAACATATTTAATGTTTTAAATTTAATTAAAATTTTAACCAAAAACTAAACATATAACAATAAATTTAATAAAAAATACCTTAAAACAAAAAACATGTACAATTTAACCATCTATGCATCAGTAAAAAAATAATTTAAAAAAACTATTTTTTTGAGCGTCTACACAAAAAAAAACTGAACAAAAAAACGTTGAATTTCCTCAAGTGACAAATTCTCACCCGTCATCTGAATATTTATCGCTGTCAGACTAATTGCGACGTTTAATTGACGATCACACCTAATTGGCTGTAGTCGTGGCCAGTGGCAAACACACTTAAGTGCGCGCTGCGTAAGTCATGTTAGAAATTAGAGCGAGCGTGCTGAGTGTTTCGAATTAAAGCGTTCATTGGTTAACTTAATTTTAATGCGTGCACGCTGCCGATGTTTGATCTGGTGGGTGGTCTGGAGGTCTCGAACACGCCACCGCGTCTACTTCTGTTACTTCTGGTACGTGTGTTACTTATATTACGAGAGACGTTGTCAGCTTCCAGGAGCAAGCAGCACGGCCAACCGAATGCGCCAGGTGTATTTTCGTAGAATTAATCGTCACGCTGGAGTTTTATCAAGAGCGCAAAACGGCATGTAGATGAAATTTTATATGTACGCAAATTTAACACTTGCGAGGAATCTAATCTTATCGGAATTATGAGAAAAGTGCTTGGATTTGTTTTACTAGGTGTATTTTAATTAAAATTCTGGTTTTGTTTTAGTGGGAAATTTGGTTAAGTTTGAGGTTAATTTTTGGGTTAATGGAGGAAAATATTTGGAAATTTTAAAATTTGTGTTTATAGAGAATTTAATTATCTATCAGATAAAGTTTAAATAATTTAATTATCTTTTCGGGTTTTTGAGTTATTAATCATTTAGTAAAACGTCTTTTTGTGTTTTTGTTAAAAGTTGAAAAAACACGTTTTACTAAACTCCCTGTAGATTATAAAGTATATATGATATTGCTATTATTATTATTGTATTCGATAGTGCGTTAAATTCTATAGTAATAGGTTTTTTTAAATTTTACAAATATCTTATTGCAAATGGTCATAAATTTGTATCAAATTTGACATATATTTTTTAAAAAATGTTTAACGTTTAAAAGTTATACTTAAGTTTAAGATTAGTTTAAGTTTATTTAGCAACAAATAATTATTAATTTTATTACTAATTCTGACAGGAAATTTAATATTCCACATACTGAAGCTAAAATATCCTCAATATCTTTTATACTTTAGGAAATATAAGACTTTTAGTAAAACATGTTTTTTTAGAGCAATTTTTTGCTAAATTTAAATATTTCCAAACATGTTTTGCAAAAATTGTTATAAATTATAAACTATATTAGTTACTTAAAAAGTTTTAAAAGAATTCAATAGAATATTAAATTTGCTACAAACTATGCTTTCTCAAATTTCAAAAATCATATTTTTAATGTTTGAAAATTAGCTTTAAAATTAAACAATCAAAAACAGAAAAAAATAAACAGTAAAAAATTTCGTCAATTTTAAACCACATTTTACAACATTTAACAACAAATTTTAAAATATTTTAACCTTAATTATTATAGCATATTTAATAATCTATCTATTCCATAAAAAATAACCTAAAAATCTCTAAAACTTTCCAAGATATTCAACTTTTAGCAAAACATATTTCCACCTCCAAAACTTTTTCCAATTAAAAAGCTGTGATTAATAATATTTTATTACGTGTTAATACGGCGGACATTAATTATGATTGAAAGTGTAATAGTGTTAATTAACCCGACAATGATACCAATATCTCGATCGTGATTTGCACTTTTTTTTCGACACATCATACCAGTTTAAATTTCATCCACTTAAAACCAATTTGACGACTTCGGGCCGAGTATTTTATATTTTTGATTCACGCTCCGTGCATGTATTTGTATGTGTGTGGAATTTTTCAATTAAAAAACAAATCGACTCTGGGCTACCGTCTACCGGCTCCGCGCTACCGTTCGCCCACAGTTGGGCACTTCCGGTAATTTACACACCGCCATTGCTTTTTCTCGCTTTTTTCTCTTTTCGGGATAATTTCGTTTATAATTTCGGTCAAAGTCATTGTGTGTTGTGTGTGTTGTGTTGCCGAGTATCTTTGACGTTGTATAGTGTTGGCCAATGGCGGCGGGCGAGCTTCCGACTTAGTATCATGATGGGCATTGTTTTCTTTTTCGTTTCGTGGATAGATCGTCGGATGATGACGATGGACGATCCACGTGTTGATGGAAAAACCGAACTGTATTGTTCTCTCCGACGGACTACTTTATTTCGGCCGGCGGTGCGTCTCTTTGAGGCGATCAGGAATTCATTAAATTCCTACTATTATTTTCGGCAAAAAGGAAGAAAGAGAGGAGAAAACCGAATTTATATTATAGTCGATTTATTTGTGAGATTTTTACAGGGGAGGATTGGTATAGAAGTCAAAATATTCGTTTTTTTATTATTTTTTGTGTTAAAAAAACACGTTTTATTAAACTTCCTGTAAATGATAAACTATACAAGATATTGTTATTATTTTGATTGTTTTCAATAGTGCTTTAAATTCTTTATTATTGTCTTTTTTAAATTTTTTAAAATATCTTATTGCAAATGGTCATAAATTTGTATCAAAATTGACAAATATTTTAAAAAACGTTTAAAAAATTATACCTAATTTCAAGCTTTGTTTAGGTTTATTTAAAAATAAATAATTATTAATTTTATTGCTAATTCTTATAGAAAATTTAATATTTTACATAATAAAGCGAAAATAACCTCAAAATCTTTTATACTTCAGGAAATATTCAACTTTTAGCAAAACGTGTTTCATCAACACAATTTTTTACCAAAAAATTGACTTAAGTCACATTACTCGTAGGGGAAGGTAGCATAATTTGGACCAGCGCCTAAGTTGGACCACCACGCGGACTGTTGAAGTTTATGCAAAAATTGACTGGCCCCTTGTTTTACTCGTATTTATAAACAATTAATGCAACTATTTGGGTTAAAACTTGCCGCGTGCTTTCGTCGTGACAACAACTTCGTGAATCATTGATTATCAAATCTATTATAACGACGTAAGTGCAAGAGCTGTCAAGCCGTTAAAACGTTAGTTTTACCGATTATTATTTTATCATCAGAAAGTTTCTTTATTTATCTATAATTTATAGTATTAATTTTGAGAGGTTGTGTTATATTAAGATTGTCGTTGATCATTAAATATAAATTCTTCAAGTTGCCGAAGTTGGACCGAAGACAGGCACCGGGGTTTTAACAGGGAAAACGTATATCATTTTTTCGACCTCCTAGAAAAGCTTGTGGACGAGCACAAATCTTCGAAATGATCCCCTGTATGAAATGCCGCACTTTGGTTTATACAAAATGTGCTTGTGTTACTGCTAAAACTAAAATTTACTATTGTGTCAATTGCCGTTAAAAAAGCATGGTCCAATTTAGGAAACCGCGCGGTCCAATTTAGGAAACCGGTTTCTTAATTTGGACCAAAAACACAATTTTTTTAAATTGAAATTTGAGGGGTATAAATATAATTTTTACTTAAACCAAAAATATCATTTTGTTGGTAAGCCTTGTGAGTTACTTTTCCGCTACTTAATTTTTATTGACAGTTTATATGTGGCTCTATAAATCAAAAAATATAAAAATGGTCCAAATATGGCTACTTTCCCCTACATACCAAAAACTTCCTAAATTTTACTTTCAAAATTCATAAAGAATTATTCCAAGTTCAAAACCCCAATGAATATCAAACATTTAATGTGACTTAAGTTAAGTCACATTGTTTTAAATGACTTAAGTCACATTTCATATCAAAATTTTTGTAAAAATTACTTTAAAAATTCATAAAAATTATACCAAGTTAAAATCTTCACCTAATATCAAATATTTAATGTGACTTAAGTTAAGTCACATTGTCTTAACTGACTTAGGTCACTCCTATTCTATTCCTAACATTCCATAAATCAAAATAAAACAAAACCTAAACAAAAACCTCTCTCTTTTCTTGCATCCACGCAAGTATGACTTAAGCCTTGAAAAAAAAAAATTAAAACTAAGTAACACTGGCAAACGTGTCAGACTGCTCGACGACGCCGCTGCAATTCCACCGAAGCTTCTCTAAATCGTGACGTCACAGAATCCGAGATAAGTCAACTTAACTCTTGCGCGATGTTTTCTTCCCGGCCTTACAAAGTCTAGCAGCATCACCGGAGCTTTTTGTGTTCTTCATTCATAATGAAGTTTTGCCGCGTTTTATCGACCGACTGCGTTAGTAGTCCATCAAATTCTCCACTTTTTTATTATTATTATTATTTTTTTGTAATCTCGTTCCCGAGTTTCATCAATCTTTTTGTCGTTTCTCCTTCGGCTCATTTTCTCAACCAGAGATACAACTTTAAATATTATACCGAGTGTTGTGGTAAATTTTGTAGAAAATAAAAAAGTTTTTTTTTTTATTTTAACAAAGACGGTTCTGTAGATTGTAGGATGAAAAGGCAAGAAGTGCCTTCAGTGGAATCTTGAATATCTTGAGTGTGTATTGAAAAAGTGGACGGTGTGGATCATCATGAGATGCAGTTCGCGCTGCGCGCAGGGAAATGATTTCGATGGGCTGAAATGAATGACGACGCGGGCGGCGCGCCAAACGGTAGCCCGGTAGCCGTTTTAAATTGAACCATGAAGAAGCAACGCCGAGCTAATAATAACTACACCCAGCACACAAAACACACCACGTATACTCCTAGAACACAAAAAATTGCTTTTTTTGTTGTTTTTTAGGGTTTTGAGTGAAAATATTAGAAAAGTCAGAGTTAAGTCACTTGGGACATGACTTAAGTCACTTTGGGTATTGTTTAAGTCACTTAGGAAATGAGTAGATACCTATACTCCTAGAACACAAAAAAATGCTTTTTTGTTGTTTTTTAGGGTTTTGTGTGAAAATATTAGAAAAATCTGAGTTAAGTCACTTGGGACATGACTTAAGTCACTTTGGGTATTGTTTAAGTCACTTAGGAAATGAGTAGTTATGATATGTAGGAGATTTTTAAGTTAAGTAAATTGATTTAAGTCAATTGCACATAAGTAACTTAACTTAAGTATTTATTTTTTTGTCTATTACTTCGTGTCTTGCTTAATGTTTAATTTATATGTAAATTATAGGTTTTCTTTTTGATAAAAATTGATTCAAAGTAACTTAAGTCAATTTGAGTCATTCATACACACAAGAAATGAAAAATTCATAGTTTTTTTTTGCTTAATATTGACTTATAAAATGTACAAAGGCAAACAGAATTCAAATTTTTGACTTAAGTCACTTTGACCATTCAAAAAATGCTTTGAAGTTATATTTAAATTTGTTTTCTATGTAAATTGTATGTAAAACTTACATGTATAACTTATTCTGTCTTAAGATAGGTGCAAATGACTTAAGTCACTTCATTTACTTACTATATTTTATTCTGTGTTTGATTGACAAAGAAAACCACCTTAAGTCACATTTTCTCCTAAAAATTTACCTCCTAAACATCAAAAAATGATAAATGTTCCTACTCGCCATAATAACTTAAGTAACGTTGACTTAACTCGACTCAAGTCTCAATTACACGACATTTCATCATTAACTCGAGCGGGAATCTAGCAGCGTGGAAGCACACACGTCAAAAACTATTGTAAATTAATTACTTACACGCTGACTAATGAGCGGATGTATTCAATGACTTAAGTCATTTAATTATTACTCAACTTAACTCCAAAAATTACAAACCATAATATTATTAAACATTAATTAATAAGTTTTATAAAAACCATGTTTAAATACTTTTAAATGTGACTTAAGTCAAGTTGACTTAAGTTTAGTACGATATGTGAGGTCAGGAATTTCCTCCTTCGTCTTCACGTCTCATTTGTCGACGCGTCTCATTTCGCACACAATTATACAGCACACTAATTACTAAATTAGTGTAGTTTGTATGCGCTTGCGCGGCAGACTTATCCACACGCTCGAACAGCGCTTAAAGTCATCGCTCACCACACGAGTGAGCGATAATCGTCGCAAACTGCGGCCATCCATGCAAACTCACACATTTTCCTCTCTAAAATTAAAAATCTCACATAATTCAAATTTTTTGACAGAATTTCATGCTTTTAACCAAATAAACCAAACTTTGGTAAATGTACATTTAAATTTATCCTTGAATTTTAACATTTTTCATGCGTGGCACAAGTTTTTGCTACTTTTTGGTTTTTACGTAACCATTTTTGGTGAAACGGACATTTTTCGATTTTCTATGAATATATTCTCTACTTACACTAGACTAATTTATAGCTGCTCATATAACTATGAAACGTTTAGGAGTTTATTGGAATTTATGAGTTGAGGAAGCGTAATAAATTCATAAAAGCATAAAGTTCCGTTTTTGCCAAATGGAGGTTTTGGGAAAATTGGGAGAATTGCAGACGTGGCTGAAAGAAATTCGTCGTGCTAGTGAGCGGAGTCTATTCAGAGCGCCGTTTTTAATTGCACCCTAAAATTTCTATGGGTATCTATATCTATAGGGTGAGTAAGTACTTTTATTGCTATATTATTAAAGTCAATTTTGTATTTATTGAAATTAACTTTACTTGACTTCAGGATAATAAGTTAAGTTTTGTTGTTGTTGTAGTTGTTTGACAAATTTGTTTATAACTTTTTTTGTATTTGAGGAAATTATATGATATTTATATTGTTTATAGATGAATAAATTGTTTATTAGATGATGAAAGATTTTTTGGAATATCTTTGTTAGTTTTTGTGTTATTTTGAGTTAAAGTTGATGTTTTTTTAATTTTACTTTACTTAAAAGTTAAGTTTTGTCATTATTGTATTTAATGGACAAATTTGTTTATAACTATTTTTGTATTTAAGAGAATAATATAAAATTAATATATATTATAAATAAATAAATTGTTTATAGGATGATGAAAGAATTTTTTAAATATCTTTTTTAGTTTTTGTGTAATTTTGACTTAAAGTTGATACTTAATTTTAATAAAAAAGTAAATGTTTCCTTTTTCTTTTTTTATTAAAAAATTAAATATTTTATATAAAAATTTAGGTAAATATAACAAATAATACCTTATTTTAAAGCCAGATTTTCTATGGCATGGTAAACTTATATTTGTAGTATATTTTATTGTTTTGTATTTATTTAACATTAAAGTTAAAAAATTGGTTAAAAAAATTGTGAGTAAAAAGTAAAAAATGACAAAACTCATAAAATTATTGATAAAATCAAAACTATTTAATCAAATTACACAAAATTCAAATATGTTATTAATAATTAAATTTTCTATAACATACATAAAAAATAATTCAAATATCTGTTTTGGTTTTTGAGTTACATTTGCACAAAGTTGATACTTACTTATAACTGATACTAATACCTATAATTTGACTTAAGTAATATTTAAATGACTTAAGTCAATAAATATTCAATTCACCTGGCTGTTACCGTTACATGACATGATTTTCCAGAAAATGCAAAAGAAAAGAAGTCAAATATGTTGAATGCGCGTCACAATAATGTTTACAGCTTAGTGCGCATGAATATTTTATGGCTCGGTTTATGTGGATCATAAACCTGACTTCTCAACATAAGTTAACATAAATTTTCAGATAGCTTAAAATTATTGATTGTTTTAAATTTTATTTGCATTTTTTTTCGTTTTGCAGAGAGAGAATTGAATGAAGCATTAAACCAAAAAGCGCATTTCGCAACGTTTTCGGCTTTTGTGGTCGTTTTAGTCGAGTGAATTTGATTACAAAATTGCAACCAGATATTTTGCCACTGTATTGAGGTGCAATACAGCGGAGAAAAAACGGTTGTTTTTGTTTTTAAAATGCGCTAAAACCGCAATCAGTTTTACATTCTAATTATTTTCTTAATTGCAACTGGATAATAGGTAGATAGGTACATTTAAACTGTTGTAAAACTTAAGTAATTACTGTTCAAATGACTTAAGTCATGTTTTGATTAATAAAATATTATGTGACTTTAGTCATTAGTCACTTAAGTCAAAATAAATCAATAAAACCAGTTGTAACACGTATTTTTCATAGAAATAATTGAAAAAAGGAAAATTCAATTGACTTAAGTCATGTTTTAGTAACTTAAGTCAATTTAGGTATTTGACTTAATTTAAGACACAAAATAAAAATTATAAAATATGTTTTAATCCTCTTTTTCTTTTAAAATATGACTTAATTAGGTATGTTTTAAGTATGTAGGTATGTTTAAATGACTTAAGTCAAGTTTTTAGCGTAAAATTATTAAAAAAATATAATAAAACTCCAAATTTAACAATTTTTATTAATAAAACATTATGTGACTTAAGTCAATAGTCACTTAAGTCAAAATTCCTTTTATTAAATCAAAAAATCAGTTATAACACAATTTTTCATATAAGCCGCTAAAAAAACATAAAATTAAGTGACTTAAGTCAAGTTTCCAATACTTAAGTCACTAAAAAACAGTTAAAACATGACTTAAGTAACACTAGTAATTATCCTCCTCAATAATTACACTGTTTTAAGCAGTTTTTAGCTTCTGAGTAAATTCACAGTCAAGTTGAGTCAAGTGGACTTAACTTTTAGTCACGCCTATGATGCGCGACGCGCGACGCGCGCCGTTCCCATTGGCTGCGCGGCGGACAAAGCGAATCCATCACACATTCACACACACACACGAAGTGCGCACCACATCCGGAAAACAATACGCGTACTCTTCCTACGCGCATACTTGCTTAAAATACAATACATATCTACCCACTACCCACCAAGTGGCTTAAGTCACTTGATACGTAGATAATTATTGCCTAAGCATTATTTTCACAAAAACGGCACATTTTCTTCACGCCTCTTCATAGATTTACCAAATTCGATTTCGATGCGTTGTTTTTGTGCGTTTGCGCACGTTTTTTCTTCTAAAACGCGATGAGAAATTCATTTTTAATCGTATAAGTCGGAGTTGCGCCGGAATGTTCAAAATCGTGTCAAAATTATTCCCATCCGTTGATCTTACCTGCGGATGATGGTGAATGTTTGCGCTGTGCGCGCGCGCGCGTGAGAACAACGCTTTTTACGCCGCCTTCGACTTCTTTGCATTCACAATCACGATCGGAGATTATTTCTAGTCGTTTGTCTCGCTACACTTTTTCCAAAGAGAATTATTCTGAGTTATTCACGCAGGTCAGGAGTTAGAATATTGGTTAAAAGTGACTTAAGTCATGTGACTTAAGTTATGTAGTGGAAAAAGTGGGGAAAGTGTTTTTGGCGATATTTTAAATTTTAGTGACTTAAGTCACTTTATTTGACTTAAGTCATATCTTGGAAACTTAAGTCAATTAACTTATATTTGATTTTTATGAAGAAAAGTTGTTTTTGGTGACTTAAGTCATGTTTTATTGACTTAAGTCAATTTAGTTTTCTTTTAATTTGAGGTATATTTATGTAATTTCATAGTTTTTGAATTCGTTTGACTTAAGCCCTTAAAAAATTTATGAAAAGATGACTTAAGTCATGTTTTACTGACTGAAGTCAACTAACTAACTTTACATTCGATTAAAATGGTCTTTATATAGGTAATAGATTTAAGTAACAAAAAAAAAATCATTTGTAGTAACTTAAGTCACATTATCTTATGACTTAAGTCATGTTTTACTAACTTAAATCAAGCTTCCTATATTTAATTCGATAAATATTGATGTAGTCAATCAATTTTTGTAAAGAAAACAAAAATGTTTTGTGACTTAAGTCACCAATATTTGACTTAAGTCAACTTTGATAATCAAAAACTCTGTTAAATACTCTTTATTATTAAATTTTTGTTTATTATTCAATACAATCTAATTCTGCAACTGACTTAAGTAATTTACCTTTATTTGTGTTTATCTTAAGTGACTTAAGTCAGAATGTGTTGAAACCTAATTTTTCACGCCCCAAGCCCTGAAAACTACTGAACACTCTTAAAAGAACTCCAAAAATTAACCATGAACACATCCTATTCACCAAAACTCCGAACTCCGCCATCTTGAATACTTTACATTTTGTTGTCAAAATTCTACATGCTTAGTAATACGCTTATCATCCCCCAAACGCTACTGAAAAGCAGCAAGTCCAATTTACCACGCATACACAAACAGCATGAGACTTAAGTCACTCAGAACAGACTTAAGTCACTTTTAAAAATTGCTCAAAATTCAAAACTATTTTTTTCTGTCCGAATGCATAACTTTCTTTTCTATGGGCCTTTCCGAGAGTTTCGAGCTTCCTCTCGGTGTCACGCTTCCAATTGCACCCTACGTCAATAAACTCGTAAACCATCACAATAGACGCCATGTTTGCGCATTGCCCAGATATTGGGGGTGCAATATTTTCGTCAAACCAACAATACGGCAATTTCGAGGCGTCCAGCTGCGTCGAATGTTCACAACTAATTGCACCTCATGAACATGCCTTCAGCGAGATGACTTTAGTTCCGAAAAGTTAAGTAAATATGACTTAAGTCACTTGATGGTCGTAAAGTTCTAATCAAACATTATCGCCGTGGAGAATCGAAGAGTTTTCGTTCGAGTATGATTTAAACACCAACATGACTTAAGTTATTTTATGTGTGTGTTTTTTATCGGCCGCCATTTTGTTTTGACTTATCCGCGTTAATTCTATTCACATTGTGGTTTCTCAGTGTTAATTTTTTTTATGCGATGGAGATTTGTCCGGCTGTCAATCAATGGTTTTTTGCGTTGTGATGCTCAAAGTGACTTAAGTCAAGTTTTCTAAGGTGAAAGACGCTGAGATGAATGCGCATTGTCGGAATTATCCGCGGCGGATATTCCCATGGAGAATTAAACAAATCAATCTGTTTTTACGTCGGACGAATTTGCATTTGAAGAAAATGTCTGCCTTTCTATTTGATTTGATTCAGTTTGTATTAAATTGACTTAAGTCACTTCCAGCTTGACTTAAGTCATGTTTTTCTAATGTTAGTATCGAGTGTTAGGTTGAATTTTCTTTAGTTAAGGTAGTTTAATACTACTTAAGTATATTTTATTGACTTAAGTCATGTTTTCAGCTGTTTTTTAATGACTTAAGTCAAATTACATCCCATGAAAACATTTTAAACTTTGCAAGCTTGTAACTTTTACAATTTTTATTCAATTTTAATTCTGTTTTCAAAATTTTATAGATAATTTAATTCTGTATTTTTATACTTAATTTTATTTAAATATTTTATTGCATGTAAAAGTTATAAACAATTTTGTTGAATGTAAGTTAAAGTTTGGTTGCATTTGCGAAAGTTTTGCTTGGTTTTGAGTTTTGAGCGGAAAATGTTACGCAACTTGGTGTGTTTTGTCAACCGTTTGACGCTCTACCACAACAACAACCAACAACAACAATTGTGCGCACTGTGCAATATAAAATAGCAACAAAAAAGGCGACGCACAAATAGTCACGAATAGAAATTGTGAAAATGTTCAATGACTTTACGAAAATAATCAAACTCGGCAAGTTTAACCATGTTTTTGTAAATAACAAATAAACGTAAATTATTTAATGATTAAATCGGTCAATGACAAATTATTTATAAACAAATTCAGCTAATATTGAAATAAACTGAATTTGAAACTAAAAATTTCGTTTTGTTTCTAATTTTGACAATAACTTCTAAAGTTTTGCAAATATTTTAATGAAATTTGATACAGGGATAAATACATAAATTTTCTATCAAATTATATAAACAATCATGAAATTTAATAAAAATTACAGAAATTATAAGCATTTAAACTTCATTATAAAATTATGAATGTTTTCCATATTTTTTTTATTTTGCTTACAAATTTGTAAATAACTTTTGTAATAATTAAGTAATCTGAACGAAATTTGGTAAAATGATAGATAATTAAATTGTATTCAGGTTTTAAAGATTTTGGCAGATTATTTAAAAATTACAAAAGTTACAAGGATTTAAAAAATGCAATCGTAATTTTTGGTTTTCTAAAGAAAAAAAGTTTGAATTTTGTTACATTTTTTATTATAACTTTTATAATTTTATAAGTACAAAAATAAACGTTTGCCTCTTGATAGTTACTTAAATTTTATATCAGAATACCTTAAAAGTTCTAAAATTGAGTTAATATTGTTAGAGTTACAAGACTTCAAACTTCAATATGAAATTAGGAATGCTCCAGAAACTAAATTTTTGATTTTGTTTACCATTTTATTAATAACTCCCATAATAATAATTCCATCATTACCAAACTTGCCAACCTAATAAACAATAAAATTATCCATCAAATCATAAAAACTATACCAAAATCCAACCAAAATTACCAAAGTTACACGCACCTAAAATACCCACTAAAATTTTCCTCAAATATTTCATTCTTACCCATTTACTCTATCCACAACTGTTGAAAACACGAGTATCCTTCATTAATCGTGGTAGGCGGAGCATAACCCACACTTATCTCTGTGTTTCTCGTTTTCACAACAATCCTACGACATAACTCCCTCTACTATGCCGTACCGCTACACTTACCTGTGGTGCATGGGCACCACCCACCAATGTCTCCAACCTCAGGTGGTGTGCGCTGGGCGGCGATCAATGGGGGTGGTCACCAAGCAAGCTGGTAAGTCCGGAGTTGAGTGAGTTGTGAGTTTAGTGTCGGCGATTCGACGGTACAGTGTGCGTCAGAGTTTCTTCGTTGTGTGTGCCGAGTGCCGACGGAAGTTAAAAATTTTCGTTCGAAACTTTTCGGCGGAGATTTCTTCGAAAGTGCGTTGTGTTTTGCGTTGGCTGGCTGCGAAAGTATGACAGTCACTGGCAGCTTGGGAATTATGCACAGGCCTTGCTTTTCTGGATATCCTTTTCAAGGTAAGAGAAATTTTTTGAAAAAAATGAAAATTTTGGGAAAAATTTAAAAAAAAATCGTTCATAGTTATTAAATTAATTAATTTTATTTCGTTGGTTAGAAAACATACGAATTTTTAATTTTTTAAATTTTTTTAATAACTTAACTTAAGTCAACTTTACTTATCTTAAGTAATTATGGCCGATTTAAGTAAAAACTTTCTCTTTCTCATATTTATTATCACTAACATCCCTAAAAGCAAGTGAAGCAAGTTATTAGGGGTGCATTTGTGAAATTTTACGGTTTATGATTATTTATTGCACCCTGTAGTAAAATCATAACTGAAACTTGTGACGACAGTAAGATAATAAAACCAATTCCAAGATTTCCGTACCAATTGAACTTTCAAATGTGTCACACGCTCCAAAACTATCTCGTTGTAAATTTTCATAAATTTTCTTAAATTTTCATCCCTTAAATTCAATATTCAACCCCTAATTAAATATTTTTTGCTTTTTTTCCTTTTCATACGTTTTTTACTTAAATTTTTTGTTTTATTTTTATATTTTTATACTGATAATATTTATTTTGAATGGGTTTAGGTCAAGGACGTGTTAATCAATTAGGTGGGGTGTTTATCAATGGCCGCCCCCTACCGAACCACATCCGGCTGAAGATTGTCGAGATGGCCGCCGCCGGTGTGCGGCCCTGTGTCATCTCAAGGCAGTTGCGTGTTTCGCATGGATGCGTGTCGAAAATACTGAATCGTTATCAGGTTAGTTTATATTTTATTAAAGAATAATTATTTATTTTTTAAAAAATAATCAAGTTGGGTTCTATGAAAATTTGGAAGTATGATATGTTTAGTTTGTATCTTTGTAACTTTGATACTATTTGAGATAAACAAATTTTGTTTAAAGATTCATGTAGATAATTTAATTGGGTATGTTTTTGCAAAATTTGATTTAAATACTTAAATAATTGTTAAAGTTATAAACAAAATTGTGAAGTAATAGTAACCGTCTTTTTAAAAATAATTTATATTTTTATTACGACAACTTCAAATGCTTATAACTTTTACAATTTTTACTTAATTACAAAACTTTTCACTGGATGATAGACAATTTATTTTTGTTCATTATTGTAAAAATTTGTTTGAGTATATTTAAAATATAGACATTAATAACAAAATTGTAAACAAAATGCAAAACATTTTTCCAAGTGACATTAAAAATTTTGCTCTGCTTTTGATAGCTCACAACAGCTTCAATTTAAACGCAATCTTATCGCAGTTCTTACTCCTCAATAAATAATTTAATTATTTATAACCGTGTTAATTTTCAACAGCATATCGTGAATAATTTAAAAATTACAAGGGAAAATATAAACAAAATCAACTTGCTTCTTTTTAATATTCACATTTGTTGTTTGTATTTTGACAGCGCACAGTTTTTACAAATTTAAAGCAATTTTAATGGGGTTTTCACTATTTGATAGAAAATTTATTTATCTATCAGTATACAAATTTTCATCAGTATAACTTAAATAATTTAAAAATTACAAGGAAAAATGTAAACAAAATACAACTTATAAGTAAATATGCACACAAATAATTAAACAAGTAGCTATAACCAAAAAGCAAACATAAAAAAGTCTAATCAAAAACAAGCCAACAACATGTAAGTCAAAGAGTCATAAAACATTTACGAGTTTACGCCGAGATGCAAGCACACCTGTTGATTTCGATTGCGATCACGTTACCTACGCCGCCATCTCCGCCATTCAAATCTTCACTCGGTGCGCGCAAGCGGCAAGCGTGATAACCACCTTGCGGCGGGCGGATGCTGTTAGCGGTGTGTTGTTTGTTTTTGGGCGATTGCATGTTGCCACCTCGATGAGGCAAAAAGTTAACGAGAAGTTGAAAGCCGAATCGCCAAACGAAACCGAACCACGCAACTGCATGTGTGGAATGGCGAACGAGAAACGAACCGAATGAGTTTTATTACCCGCGCAGTTGATTTGTTTGGTCACGGTAGGGCGACATCAATAAAAATTTAATTTACACCACAAGGAAACGACTTTTGATGGCTGAAAAATAAAAATTATATTGGTATTTAAATATGGAACATTTTTGATGGGTTTTGGATATTTTGATAGTGAATAATGAAGAAATTTGATAAGATATTTAAATTTTGTTTTTGGTAATCGATAGGGAATTTAATTGACTATTTGCGGATTAAAGATGAATAATATGTCTATAATAGTTTAAAAGTTATAAATAAATTAGTAAACAAAATCAAATTTTGTATATTGACGCAAATATTAACTAAAATGTTTATCAATTTTCATCGATAATTACTCAAAAACTATTACACTTATTAAACTTCTGTTGGCAGTATTGAATGTAAAATTTATTTAACTAACATTTTATATAAATTTTGTTATAATGCTTATCAAACTACATATTTTATCAGTAAAAACACAAACATTGTTTTTTGAGAAAATAAAAATGCTTTCCAGACTTTAAGTTTTTATAAAATCCATGTTTTTATTATATTTAAATTTTGTTTGAACCATTCGAAGGATAATTTATTTGTTAATATTTAAACTAAATATCATTACTCTATCTTAATTATTTTGGAAGTTACTTGAAAATTAGTAAAATAAAACAAAATCATTTTCATGTACAACAAAAAATAACCATTACTAACTTTTACAATCAATATCAATAAAACAATATAATTTATTTATTTTATTTGAACGGTAATTAATGTTTATGTTATCTGGCTATAAGTAGACGAAGTACTTTATTAATTCTATAAATATTACGCCCGTTATCAGTAAATTACAAATTCGTGTCCCAAAATTGACTTATTAAATTAAAAAGTTTATAACTCGTGAAATATATAATCAAATTCACTTTTTTAAACGGCGACTGATAAACAATTTAATTTTTATATTCCTACATAAATTTATTGCTATATCTATAATATACAGGGTGTTATATTCAAAAATTTACTGAAAAACATGAAATTTTTGTTTCATTTTGTTTAGTTTTATTTGCGAGTTAAAAAATTAAAGTTTTTTTTAATAAAATCAGTACCTACCTATCGTGTTTTATTATTTCCGAGGAGTTGTCGCGAACACGACACCCAGCGCCCACCACCAGGAGAAGCTACCGAGAAAAACAATAAAATACTCTCTCGAATGTCGAATTTTATGTTTTCCTGAAAATTGCGATTACGGCAATATTTCTGGAACGTGCAATACGATGCGCATGCGCAAACACCTACGCTAAGTCGGCTATAAGTTTAATTTAATCCAATTGGTATTTTAATTGCAGGAAACTGGATCAATTCGGCCGGGTGTTATCGGCGGGTCAAAGCCACGCATCGCGACACCTGAAGTCGAGTCCAGGATCGAATCGTATAAGCGTGATAATCCGACGATTTTCAGTTATGAGATTCGTGATCGGCTGGTGAAAGAAGGCGTGTGTGATCGGAGTTCAGCGCCGAGTATTAGTGCGATCAGCAGGTTGCTACGAGGAGGACGAGGGATTGACTATGATGGTAAGTGTTAAGTTTTGATGTTGTAATTTTGATAGTGAATAACTCAGAAAGTACTAATGATATTTAAGATCCGGAAAAACATTATGGTAGAGAATTTAATTGAGTATATGTTCTAAAAAATACAATGTGGTATTTTAAAAATTGGCTGAGTTATTGAGGAATTAGTTATTGCTTGCAAAAATGTAAAAATTTTTGTTGGGAAAATTAATGTTTAAGTTAAAAAGTTAATAACTCAAAAAATTTAAATGATGTTTAATTTTTGTTTAAACTAACTGAAAGACAAACTATTTAGTTAGCTTCGTGTTGAAAATTAAAGGATTATTTTAGTAATTGCAAAAGTTACAAGAGAAATAATGAAAAAAGCAGTTCAGTTACAACCAAATATAAAACAAATTATGTGTCAACTTTGAAAGCTTATAATTAACAAACGATTAATTCAATTTCTATTTTGTTTTCATTATTAGATAAAACAATTAATTTTTAATCAAAACCCAAAATTTTAAAAGTTTTGAATCAAAATTGTAAAAGTTATAAACAAATAACCAAACAATTTCATAAATTCACAAAATTTAAGTCTATTTCATATAAATTTCTTCATTTTGATCACTTTGTATATTAAATTACGTGCTAATGAAGTTTATTCCTGAATGAAACCCTAGACACACTCGTCCACGAATTGATTGATCACTTTTGCACCCAATTTCGGCGGTTTTTGTTCGTTTTTCAGGCCGAAAACAAAACTTGTTTTTTTTTATTATTTGATTCTTCTTTTATTACACATTTCTAATTTACGGTGCTTGAGGACTGGTGTTATACTAAGCCACTATGGTTATACTAATTTGGGTCGGGTCGTGAAAAATCGTGTGAAGTGGTTGTGGGGGTGCCGCCCTCACCAGGTGGTCGCTTTTGTCGGCCCGCTTCGCAAAGCATCCCACAAACACTCGGAATCATATGGAGAGCATTCCAGATCATTGGTGAAACTGTTTCAAATAGCTTTATTTTGTTTTCTTTTATATTTGTAATCTTCTAACGATTTGGCACATTGGTTGGTTATTAGCAGGTTTTTATTTTTTTTTGTGTTTTTGCGATGGATCGGATTTCAAAGACGCGAAAAGGGATTATGGGATGTTAAACGCGTTATACGACTCATTAATTATGTTAATGAGCTAGGCACTAATTGAGTTAAATGTTTTAAGTGTTGGGTTTGTGTTTAGAACGTTTTAAAACTTATTATTAAACATTTAGTGTTCATTTACGGTTAATATTTTTTTTGTTAGAATTATTTTGCAACTATGATTGCTTGTAACTTTTATAGTTTTAAAGATATTTTAGTTTTGTTTTTGCAAAAAGATGAATAATTTAATTAACTATTAGTATAGTAATTTTTATTTTGTTATCTTATTTAGTTTAGTTGTTATTAAAGATTTTCTAAAATTTATTAAAAATATCAAATTTCAATTTTGAAAGTCTATAACCATGCCAAAAATGAATTGATATTAATTTTCTTTCTTTTAGCTGATAAATAATTTAATTGTTCATGTTCATATAAAATTTCACGTTTCTATCTTAAAATTTGCGTGAGTAATTACCAAAAAACTAAAATTTTGCAAAAACATTCTAATATTATCTGATTTCTGGCTCGGAAAAGATCAAAAGATCAAAAGATATTGAAACGCGCCCGCTGCGTGAAGTGTGTGCGTGATGAGGCCGAAAGCGGGGGTGCCAAAACTGCCGAAAAAGTTATTAATGAGCTTGGATCTCATTCCCGTCGGAGAATGATCCTCGACTTCTTCGCGCCGCGCCGCTGAAGAAGAAGCCGGCCGTAAAGAAAGCCGACCTCGTCGACCTCACCACCGCCCAGCGGTGTCCGCGTCGGAATGCACTACTGTATTTTTTTCATTTTCTCATTAACTGCATCACAGAATAAAAACTTTATCAACAACGAGAGCAACAAAAAAAAGTTGAAAGTCACCGAGGATTTAATTTCGGCCGGGCTGGACTTTAACGGTGAATAACTCGGGTTGTGTTTGAGATATTTTTATGTTTTAAACGGGAGGTTATAAACAATTTAATTGTTTATAAATTCTGATAAATTTGTTTAATTATTTAAATAATTACGGAGGTTATTAACAAAAATATACAAAAAGAAAAATTTAATTATTTTTTATTTATTTTTATTTCAATTGTTTATAACTTTTACAATTTTATTGATAATTTAATTTTGTTTTCATTGTTTAATCATAAATATTATGACCTGTCTACACGTCAAATTTTACGAGTTTATCATGAAAACTGTAGGAGTTATAAAGAAAACACTAAAATTCCACAAAATTTATTGGTTTTGATGAAACATAAAAATGGAAACCGATTGTGGCGATGAAAAATGGCCACCGGAAGTCGTTGAAATTACCTCGCACACCTGACTTCACACCTCTGCGACCGGCGCGGTGCGTGTTTCATTTGTCTTCGGTTTTGTTTGCTTTGCACGATTCGTCGACGCGACGAAAATTAATACGACCGAAATTACGTCGCGCCGCCATCTTGTGTTGTGGGGTAGTGTGGTGTGGTTAGGTGCTTAGAAAAAAACCAACAAAACCGCAACAATAGACGGGTGTAAATTGAGTATTAACGAAGGGTGCCAACTGTGCGACGCCGGTGAAAAAATGCGTTCCACGTGGCGTGCAACACACACGTGTGTTGGTAAGTGTAATGTAATGTTCTTGTTGTGTTTGTGAGGGTATCCATTGCATATCCGTAGCCGTGACTAATTCGCAGCTTATTTAGAGCTCAATTTCCTGTTTGGAAACAGTTGCCGTGTAGTGGAGTACACGAGTACGTTGGCTAAGAGAGGAAAGCATTATGAAATAGAAACGCTTAGAAAAAGTCACAATTACTCGGGTTCTACTTGACTTAGTTTAAAATAGTTTTCATTGAGTTATAGGAAATTTATTTAAGTGTATGTGTTACATTTTTTAGGAGTATAAGAGTGTTATTTTAATAGTTACAAAGAAAATTGTAACAAAAGTCTGTTGCGATGAGTAAAAATTTTTGGTTAAACAAAATCAAAATAATTTATGTTCTGGTTGAGTTTGGTTAAAATAATTTTTAACAACTTATAAAACATTTATTCAAGTACCTATATGTGTACCAAATTTCATTTAGTTTGAGTGATTATTTTCGGAGTTATGATAAAAATTGTGAAAAGTTACCGAAAACCTAACTTTTCAATGTTTTTGAAGAGTACTTCATATTTCAAACACTTGTAACTTTTACAATTTTTAATATTTTTGAAAATTGTTTTCACCAAAATATAAATAATTTATTGCTTTATAACAATACCAAGTTTTAATGTAATCTTTTTAGCGCTTATCAAGTTACAACGGTTTTACCAAAATTCCTCAACATTATTCCATAGAATGATAAAAGTTCAATTATTCTGAGTTTCTCTGCACATAAACCAACTTAAAACAAAATTTAACACTCTATAAATGTGGTAGATAAACCCACTCTCGTTCTCAACGGAGTGTGGCATGCTGCAGCCGTGTTTTTGCGTCGTTTTTGTCTCGTTTTTGCTCCGCGTCGTGGAATAATTGCAGCGCAGCGCGTCACGCGTCGCCACACTTGCGCGGACAAAACGAAAATGGCCGACAATGCCGACACACAAAATGTCGCCTCCCTGTTTATACCATTAATAACAACTCCAGCGCATTCTGAAACGTGTATGATGTGGATACGTACTTTGTTTGCGAGATATTCCAATGTCAACGTAAGAAATGACTTTCAATCGTTTTTTGCGCAATTATTGAACAATCTTCAGTGTTAGCGTTAGTGTTACAAGGTAACTACAGAGATGAGAATGAAAAGATCTTAGATGATTATTAAACCCAATAAAAATGAGGGTTGTAGGTAGTTAGAAAAACCCATGAATAAAAATCATTTTTAAATTTTGAATTTTTTTTGTTTCAGAAAAAGAATCTGATACAGAAGTAGCTTCCGATTGTGAATCTGAACCTGGAATCGCCCTCAAACGCAAACAAAGAAGAAGTCGCACAACATTCACAGCACATCAATTAGACGAATTGGAGAAAGCCTTCGAACGCACCCAATACCCTGATGTTTACACCCGAGAAGAATTAGCGCAAAGGACCAAATTGACCGAAGCTAGGATCCAAGTGTGGTTTAGCAACAGACGTGCACGTATGCGTAAACAAATGTCTTCTACATCATCATACACTCCTCTGGGAGTAGTGGGTAATCCTTATTCAGGGGCGGCAAGTGCAGCTTCCGGTGGGACATATCCGTCCATGTCTGGGGAAAGTGGATATACAACAGCAGGAAGCACACAAAGTAAGTTGTTTTGAAAAATTGGTTTTAAAAAGATGATATTTATTGATTATTTTTGTGTTTTGTTACAGTTTCTGATATTTACCATTCCGCACATTCTACATCACCAAATTCGCTGTTACATCATCAATCTGCGTATGCAACCCACTCTGCAATTTACTCCCCGCCTCATATGCCGAATATCATGTCTTCTACACCATTACAAATAAATTCTACATCCCCACATCACATTCGCATCTTGGTCACATGAATTACCCATCTTATCCGGTTCATAATAACAATAATAATAATAATAACAATACTACAACTACAAGTGGTACTGGAGGTGGTAATATCAAACCTATAAAAGAAGATTTACCAACTTCTGCGTCTTCTGTGTCTCCTCATAACCTCCAGGCACATTATACAACACCAAATCTCCCTCCGACACCGAATAGCCTCGTGACCATTATGGGTCCTCATAGTGGTAACTCCAACGGTGGTGGGACTTCTTTCAAATTCCAAAATGGTTCCCCCACTGCACCCACGAATGATTCAAGTGCTGCTTGTTCACAAAATAGTGAGGTTATGAATCTTCAACAACATCTACAACATCAACAGCAGTGGAGTCATCATCAGAGTCATCAACAAAGGGATTCGCCACCTTCCGCGTCACTGTTGCAGAATTCTGTAGTTGCGGGTAATGGAGAACAGAGTTTCGGTGGACATTCACATCATTATCATCATAATCTTACGAATTTAAGCAATTTGGGTAATTTGTCAGGCGCTGGAGGTGCGTATATGAATGTTAATCATGTGAAGGGTTTCGGGCATCCGCAAGCGTTCTATGGGTGGTATTAATGTGGGTGATGTTCATGATTGTGTAAAGAATGTTTTCAACCAGTGATTATGACCAAATGTTTAACTGTACATACATTGTGTATCTATATTTTTAGCAGATGTGTAATTTTTAATTGAAATGTATCATAATGTATAGAAGTATAGATTATATTAGGTTAGGTTTAAGTGTTAAGTATATGATGCAGATAGATAATTTAAATTTTAATTGCAAATGTCAAAAATGTTTTGTTTGTTTGATTGGTGAAATTATTTCTTACGTTTAGTGGTAATTAATGAACGCGGACTATTAGTTTGTAAGTCGGGTGGGTTCAGTGAATTTTGAGGATTTCTTTGTTTTGTTTGCATCGTTTTAGTCATCTTTTATACCTACAAGTATTCTATTCTATATTTATCTATAAATAAATATTATTAAAGCAATGATTGTTGTTTTTCTTTGTTTAAGATCCATCTAAAGTAACGCTTTTTGATCATTTTTATATGTTAGCGCGAAGAACACCCCGTATAATTAGAGGGAATAAGAATATTTATACTTTCTTTTTGTTATTCTATAGTTGAAAAGGTTTATATAATTTATATACTCTATCTACTTTCCAAACCCTATGGTACCTTAATATACCCTTTACAAATGGCTATTTTTTAAATTCTGGAAAGTTGTCGTGGAAAACACTCCGTAACTGCTGTCAGAATTACGCAATCTGGATGTTCTTTTCGACATTTTATAAGCAAAGAGTTTCTCTATAGAATGCATACCCTATCCAGCCCCTAAACTCCTTGGAAGTGCCCTAAAATTCCCTTTAAAAGTTGCTATTTTTTTTAAATTTCTAAAGGTTCTTGTGGAAAACACCCGGTATCTCAAATAATAATAAGGGAATTTAAGATTTTGCTACGTCCATTTATAGATGAAGAGTGCCTCAACAAAATGAGTATCTAGTTAACCCTCTAAACCCCTGGGAAGTGCCCTAAAAATCCTTTCAAAAGTTGCTATTCTTAAAAAATTTCAAAAAATTTCTTGTGGAAAACACCCCGTATCTCCTATACTAATAATGCAATTTAGAGTTTTGCTACGTCAATTTATAAACAAAGAGTGCTTCTACAAAATGAGTACCAAATTCACCCTCTAAACCCCCGGGAAGTGCCCTAAAAATCCCTTCAAAAGTTGCTATTTTTGGAAGATTTCTAAAAGTTGCCGTGGAAAACACCCCGTATCTCCTATAATAATAATGCAATTTGGAGTTTTGCTACGTCAATTTATAGATGAAGAGTGCCTCTACAAAATGAGTACCAAATTAACCCTCTAAACCCCCGGGAAGTGCCCTAAAACTCCCTTCAAAAGTTGCTATTTTTTGAAGATTTCTAAAAGTTGCCGTGGAAAACACCCCGTATCTCCTATAATAATAATGCAATTTGGAGGTTTGCTACGTCAATTTATAGACGAAGAGTGCCTCTACAAACTGAGTTCCAAATTCACCCTCTAAACCCCCGGGAAGTGCCCTAAAAATCCCTTCAAAAGTTGCTATTTTTTGAAGATTTCTAAAAGTTGCCGTGGAAAACACCCCGTATCTCCTATAATAATAATGCAATTTTTAGTTTTGCTACGTCAATTTATAGATGAAGAGTGCCTCTACATAATGAGTACCCAGTTAACCCTCTAAACCCCTGGGAAGTGCCCTAAAATGCTCACGGAAAATGACCATTTTTACTATAATTTTCAGATTTTGGTTGAAAAACCGAGTCCATTTTGAATTATATTGTATTTTTAGTCGAATTACAGGGCCAAATATGTAATTTTTTATTGTTATAATAATATTTTTGATAAAAAAACAATAAAAAAATTCATGGAAATTATTTTTGTTTGAATTTTATATCGTTTGAAATTTTTTCGCCTGAACAACAGGGTCAAACTTTTTTCGTTAAAATATTTTCGGCCGAAGAACAGGGTCAAACTTTTTCCGTTAAAATATTTTCGGTCGAAGAACAGGGTCAAACTTTTCGATTAAAATTTTTTCCTGCGAAGTCAAAATAAAACTTTAAATGCCTGTAACTCCTGAACTAAAAGGGCTAGAAGGAAAAGGACTTCAGTTGCTAAATGCTTAAGGAATTCTCTATTATATAAGCTATTAAAAACAACAAATTCTCAATTTATTGTTTTGTGTATGTGTGAATGTGCATGTGTGTGTGTCCAATTTCGGGCCGAAAACAATGGTAAAATCGAGTTGTGTTATCCGGATCCCAGAAAGTTGAGGAGGCTGAAAACTTTCGCGGGATTTTTGACTATATCTTTCTCTCTCTGACTTTATATCACCCTCTCTCTCTGTAAACTTTCGCGGGATTTTCGACTGAATTTGAAATCTATTTTCGGCCTCTCTCTTTCTCTATCCGTCTCTCTCTTTCATTTCGTTCAATTTTGCCTCGAAACTAAGGGAAAAATTGATTTAAATATTAGGAACCCAGAAATGCGAGGAGGCTGAAAATTTTTGCGCGATCTTCGCACGAATTCAAAATAATTCCGAATTATTTTTAAAAACTTCGCCGGAAATTTTCAGATTTCATGGAAAAAATGGGCCAAAAATGCCAACATTTAGGGGTGTTTTTAAGGCATTTCTAGGCCCTTTAGGGCACCGGAAATGACATCAAACGATGAATCAACTCTTTTTCTACCAAATAAAGCAAAGAACAATCAAATTGAACCAGAAACAGCCGAGATACAGGGCGTTTTCGAGGGCGTGTTTCAAAGAATTGCAAAAAAGGCCGACTTTCAAAGTAGATTTTAGGGCAGTTGTAAGGCTTTAAGGGCGTTAAAAAGTATATCGAACGATGGAGCAACTATTCTTCTACCACATGAAACAAAGAAAGCTCAAATTGAGCCAGAAACAGCCGAGATACAGGGCGTTTTCGAGAGCGTGTCTCAAAGAATTGCAAAAAAGGCCGACTTTCAAAGTAGATTTAAGGGCATTTACGGGGATTCTAGGGGGTTGAAAAGTATATCAAACGATGAAGCAACTATTCCTCTACCAAATGAAATAAAGAAAGCTCAAATTGAACCAGAAACAGCCGAGATACAGGGCGTTCTCGAGAGCATGTTTTAAAGAATTGCAAAAAAGGCCGACTTTCCAAGTAGATTTTAGGGCATTTATAGGGCTTTTAAGGGATTTAAAAATATATCAAACCATAAAGCATTTATTCCTCTATCAAATAAAACAAAGAACAATCAAATTGAACCCTAAACAGCCGAGATACAAGGTGTTTTCCAGAGCGTGTTTGGAAAACTGACAGGAAACTAATCAAAGTCAAGTTTATGGCATATTTTGGACCTTTAGGAAGCAGGAAAGTTTAGCAACAATTAAATAACTCTTCCTTTTTAAAATAACAATAACCAGATGTTACCTCTTTATGAGGTGATATCCATCAGACTACCAAAGAATATAAAAGACATTCCAATGTAATAACTATTTTCGGTTGAAGAACGGGGCCGAATTTTTCGATTGAAATTTTTTCCTGCGAAGTCAAAATAAAACTTTAAATGCCTATAACTCTTGAACTAAAAGGGCTAGAAGGAAAAGGACTTCAGATCCTAAATGCTTAAAAAATTCTCTATTACATAAGCTATTAAAAACAACAAATTCTCAATTTATTATTTCGTGTATGTGTGAATTTGCATGTGTGTGTGTGTCCAATTTCGGGCCGAAACCAAGTAAAATCGAGTTGTGTTATCCGGATCCCAGAATGTCGAGGAGGCTGAAAACTTTCGCGGCATTTTCGACTGAAATCAAAATGTTATTTCTGCCCCTAGAGAGAGAGAGAAAGAGTTCTCTCTCTGTCTCTCTCTTTCAATTCGTTCAATTTTACCCCGAAACTAAGGGAAAAATTGATTTTTGGTACCAGGAACCCAGAAGTGCGAGGAGGCTGAAAATTTTTGCGCGATCTTCGCACGAATTCAAAATAATTTCAAATCAATTTTAAGAACTTCGCCGGAAATTTTCAGATTTTAATGAAAAAAATGTGCCAAAAATGCCAACATTTAAGGGTGTTTTTAGGGCATTTCTGCGCCGTTCAGGGAATCGGAAATTATATCAAACAATGTATCAACTCTTTCTCTACCAAATAAAATAAAGAACGCTCAGATCGAACCAGAAACAGCCGAGATACAGGGTGTTTTCGAGAGCGTGTTTTGAAGATTTGCACAAAAGGCGGACATTCTTCAATAGCATTTTAAGGGCATTTAAGCCCTTCAGGGAGCCAGAAAAGGATAGCATTTAATAAAAGAAACTCCTTCTTTATTAATTATCAAACATAAAAACAAAATCAAGCATAAAACAAGTAAGATACAGGGTGTTTAATAACGCATAATTTAAAAGTCACATTAAATCACAATACACAAATATAAAAACGAAATGAAAGTGTTCTACTTACACAGCAAATGTTATTAATATATGATACACATTTTAATACTATTATAAACAATGTTTACTGCAATAAAAGGTTAGATGATATCACAAGAACATTGAATAAATTGCAGAATCAATAAAATTCTGCAACAAAAACTGAAATGAAATAAAAATTGCGTTGCCTAATGATAGGAGTATTACGTAATGACCCAACCAATTATTCAAGTGAAATTAGTTGAATCGGCTTGATCAGGATGAGATAACTCGTTTTTTTTCGCATTTTTTGCTTTCGTTTGTCCTATACACCAACAATCAGATAACGATGCATTGTAATGACAATCATAGCACGCAATTACACGCAAGTATAAAATGCCAGTTGCACTAGATCAAACTACGCATTCTACAAATATTAGTTACATCAACAACAACATTTATAATATAAAATATTAATATTAGCATTTTTTTCTGTATAAAAATGCATAAAGTAATTATAATATCCCTATGTGCAACTTTATTAACGATACCCTTCGTTGATTGTATTAATCAGGTGCATCTCTTATTAATTGCAATTATTATTATAATAATTAATTAAAATTATATTTCTAGGAGAGTGATTCCGTATTAAGTAACATTTTAAATCCCATTAGGAATTGTGTTATTTGGATATTTAGAAGACCACCACCACCACCTCCTCAAGGTAATTAATAATTACGTATTTAATTTAGCTATGTGAGTATAAATTATTTGTGAATTTTTATAGGCCCAGACATGCAAACAACTACTATGGCAGCAGTACCAGCAACGCCAACAAATCCTACAACTCCTGCAGGGGCAGAAACAGTTGAAGATGTTTAATTGTATCTATTTTAATAATTATCCACCATTCTATGCTAAACTATCTTAGTATCATTTAACAATTAAACAATTTTGTAAATAACTCATATTATATTTTTAGCAGGCAGTTAAAAATAATTGAAATTGTAAACTAAATTATAAAGGTACAAGCAACATACAAACGCTACAAAATTATTATAATTAAAAGTACGTACTTACAATATTTTTTTGCCACCGATGGTTGAAAACAAATATAAATTTATTGCATAATTACCTAAAACAATATTTATTATCACACAAATCTAGTTAAAAATATACGGATTGAAAACTTGAAAACAAGGCAAAAATCGAAAAATAGAAGAATTTTTACCGAAACAGTCCTCGTGGCGCCATCTAGCCGACAGTGTGTTGTACCAATAATACACCCAACGCTGCTACCCAGTTACAGGTTTTGACTAAAAATTGCTTGATTTGCTACTGGCAAAAGTTCGTACACAATCGGCGCTGAAACAAAATTTATTAACTGAAAAAAATGAATAAATTAAATTATACGTAAATATATCGTACCTTGTAAATAAATTCGGCAAATAACAAAAAAATTGTAAAAATTGAGAAAAATTTTCACCAGAAATATACCCGTGGCGCCATCTAGGGAACAATTTCTGAAACTACAAAACATCTACAATCTCGCTATCCATTTACAGGTTTCCACTTGTACTTACTTGAGTAGCGAGGGGCAGCAGTTCAGGAACCTACCACGCGAGGCCGACACATACACTAAAACAGAATAAAATATAAAGTCCGCTTGGAATAGCGCCGCAACTTGCCTCTTAACACGTTGAAAATTGAATGATACGCCTGAAACATAGATAAAATTGTTGATAAAAGTATGCGTAACGACAAACAGTTAAAGAATGCGTGAACTTGAACTCTTGTCGTACAAGTTCTTACATAATTATACAGAGTAAAACTGAAATAAGTGTAGTTTTTTTAGTTTTTTTGTTCTAATTACTAAACTATTGCTCGTATATAAACAAATTATACGTCAAATTGTTGATAATTTAATTGTCTACAAATATCTGTTTAAATATTGTATTTATTGTTTAAACTTTATGAGTTATAAACAATTTTATGCAAAAAATTGGCATTTTTAGGTGTAATTGTTAATTTTAAGGCAGTTCTAGTTTGTTTATAACCGCCATTTTAAATCTGGCTTATTAACAATTAATTTAGCTATAACCTACAGCAGAAATAATAAAATTTAGTGCAAAACTCAAGGAGTTATAAACAAATTTGCCACAAAAAATGTATATGAACACATAATTAACTTTAAAATTAATTTAAGCGTATTAATTAGTTATTTAGGACCTTTCAATGTAATTGTTTAAATGAACCACTTGATTAGCTATAATATCCACTATATTTCATAAAAATATAAACAAAATTACCGAAGTTATACGCAAAAAACTGAGAAATTTCAAAATATTTATCATAATGTTCATTGCTTTATAACTCCGCTAATAAACATTGTATAATAATAAAAAATATATTAATTGACGTAGAATTTAATTAACTTTAGGACTGTATAAAGGTCAACGACATTAAAATAAAATGCGGATGATTTTTATCAACATTTAGGGCACTCTGTCTCCAAAGTCAGACGCGCACAAAAACCGTCTGGCTTTGAGTGTGTTGATTGGATGTTGAACATTGAACAATCGTATCATCACGCTCAAAAAAGTGTTTAACCTCATAAATAATCGTGGTGTATTCCATATTAATCATTCTTGATATATTTAGATCATCTACTAGTTATAATTGACGTTGATTTGCAAACATTGAAGTTTTATTTGCATAAAGAAAAAATGTTTGATTAAAATCTTATTTAAACAATATTATAATAGTAATAATAATTTTATATTAATATGGTTTATAGGTATTTTAATTAGGTTTAATTTGATGTATGAATCGTTAATATCGGTTGATAATTATTAAAATTATAAATAAAAATGTGACAAAAATGCGTTTTGAAATAAAAAACACAAAGTTGAAATAAAATTTCAAAAGCATTTTAAGGTTATTTAAAGCAATCATAAACAATTGATATTAACAACAATTAAAGACGATTTAATAAACATTCATTTGCAACAAAGAATAGCTAAACCGGTTAATAATTTAAAAAGTTATTAATAAAAAACCAAAGGGTATAATATGAATCACCAAACATAAATTAAACTTTGTTGAAGCATCTAATGACGAATATGTTTTTATTTAAGCAGTTCATGCACACTATAATTACCTTTAATTAGATGTACAAAATGTTAAAAACCAGTTGTTTCGTTGATATGTTGTTGATCCGCACACAGCAAATGCAAAAACCGAATACTTGTTTAAGTTTTTCGATATAATCACTTTATAATTGGCTGACATTTTTTTCCACTTTCAAGTTCAACTACTTACAACCAGAAACAAAATTAAACTAACGTGAACTCACATCTTCTCTTGTTACCATGCTCGTGTCGATGCCGATGCCGATATCAAACTGCGATAACTTTGTTATTTCTTGAACACGTGTTTGTGGATAAAAACAAATCCAAAAGGCGAATGCACAAACTCAAACAATCAATCCGAGATTGATGATGAAGTGACGAAATACTCGTGCATAATACTCGTAATGCGAATTCAAGTTGTTGAAATCAAATATGTATTACATATACTCGTATAAATTGTACGAGTTACGCGCGCGTGATTCAGTGTGAGGTCGTTCTCCGCTCGAGTTGTTGGAGTCGACATTCGGCTCGTCAGAGAATTTAATTAAACAAACTGAACAAAAAGGAAACAAGTCGAAAACATTAAAGTTACATAAATATTTCGGAAACTTATTAAATAAATATCAGAATATAAATTAATTTATGTTGAAAATATAGCAACGATACTATGTAGGAGTAATGTTACACTATAGTTGCACTATAGAGTAATGTTGGAAAGGGTCATTATGACCTGAGGTACTCTCAGTACTTTGGGTTGTCAGCGGTCATCGTCAGTGTCATCTGTCTACCCGAGACGATCGGTCTACCTTTTTGCATTGTCATATTAATAACCAGTTTTCTTGCTTATTACATTTCAAGTGTATATTAACTCATCAATAAACATAATAAACTGTATCAAATATTATTCTTTCTAAAACCTTAATATTATATTGTCTAAGCTTCCAGCCTCCAATTCCAATAGGTTATGGGCCCAGGCTGTTAGAAAATATAATATTTGTCGAGTAAAGTTTTTTAAAGTTTTTCGAAAGACAATATTTAGTGCGGGAGTTATTCAGTGCGGGAGTGATAAGCGTGAAGTACATTTATCTCTCTGTTTCAAAGTTTAAATCGTGAAAATGCCTGAGCATTGGGGTATTAAGAAACTGAACAATGACAATTATGAAGTGTGGAGAAGTAAGTTAGAATTACTCCTCCTTAAAGAAAAGGTGTGGAATGTGATCGAGGAAGAAAAGCCTGCAACGGTTACACAGGCATGGACGACAGCCGATAATGACGCTCGAGCAACGATCGGACTTCTACTCGAAGATGATCAGATGGAGTTCACCAGGGTGCCAAGTCAGCCAAGGAAGCGTGGATAGCGCTTGAAAATCATCATCGTAAGTCAACAGCATCAGGCACAATTTATCTGTTTTATAAATTATTCCGATCGACTTTGTCGGAAGGAGGGGATGCTGAAAAACACATAACTGATTTGTCAGCGATTGCTAACAAGTTATCAGGATGTGGTTCGGGACTAAAGGATGATATACTTGCGGCAATTTTACTTGGAAGTTTACCAGATTCCTATAAGCCGCTGATAATGGGTATCAGCGGGTCAGCCACTGAACTCACATCAAAGTTTGCAAAAGAATTGATTCTTGAGGAATACAGGAGGCGTAAAAACACTGCAGAGATTAAAGATGCAGAACTTAAAGTTACAGAAGCCTCGGAAACAGCAATGAAGATCCAGAGTACGAAGTTCCACAGTGATAAAACATGTTTTCATTGCAAGATTCCAGGGCATCTCAAGAAAAATTGTTTCAAATGGAAAGCTTGGAAAAAGAAACAAGGTATTTCGAGTGCCAATAAAGTAACAGAATGTAACATGGTAATAGCCCATCCAGAGTCGTCCCCGAAGGTCATAAATGCATGTTTTAACGTAAAGAATTCACAGAAGAGTAATACATGGTATTTAGACTCAGGAGCAACTAGCCACATGGCGTGTAAAAGGGATTTGTTTGTTACACTAAAGCTTGAAAAAGGCGGGTTTGTTAGTCTTGCAGATGAAAATGTAAATGTTAAGGTCGAAGGGATTGGAAAGTGTGTCATAAATTGTCAACTCAACAGCGGCGAAGTAAAGAAAATTGTTATCGACAATGTGTTGTATGTTCCCAGGTTAAGCTCAAACCTAGTATCAATAAAGAAACTAGCTAGAGATGGGTACAAGATTATTCTTGAAGGGGAACAATGCAATATTTTTAAGGGTCCAGAGTTGAAAGCAGTTGTAAAACCCTACGGCGACTTATATGAGCTGAACACAGCTGAAAAGGCCCTGATTACAAAAAATCTAAATTGCAGTAAAGATTGTATACACGTGTGGCACAGACGTTTAGGGCATAGAAGTTTGATGCAATAAAGAGCTTAACCGAAAAAGGTCTAGCTAAAGGAATAATAATTAAGGACTGCAAAGAAGATAAAATTTGTGAGTGTTGTATAAAAGGGAAAATGGCAAGAAAAAGTTTCCCAAAGGAGTCTACAAATAAGACCGAGAAGCCTCTCGATCTTATCCATACAGATGTCTGTGGGCCAATGCAGACAAAGACCCCAGGTAATAAAAGATACATACTGACCCTCATTGACGATTTTAGTAGGTATACTAAAATTTATTTGATGGAAACAAAAGATTTAGCGGCAGCATGCATTAAAAACTACGTTGAACTTACAAAAACACAGCAGTGTAGAAAACCGAGGATAATTCGTTCGGATCGGGGTAAGGAATACGTAAATAAAAATCTTCAAGACTATTTAAGAGCGGAAGGAATCGAAACTCAACTAACTGCACCTTATTCACCTGAACAAAATGGAGTTGCAGAAAGAAAAAACCGCTCTTTACTAGAAATGTCAAGATGTATGCTGATAGATGCGGGTCTAGATAACAAGTATTGGGGTGAAGCAGTAGCAACAGCTAATTACCTTCAAAATAGACTACCGACCAGGACAACAGCAAAGACACCATATGAATTATGGTTCTCACAAATCCCAGATCTCACTAGAATAAAACAGTTTGGGTGCGAAGCGTATGTACATATTCCCAAAGAAAAAGAAGAAAATTAGATGAAAAGCCAAGAAACTAATTTTCACTGGATATTCGGAAGAATCTAAAGCATATCGTCTGTTAGATAAAAGTACCAATAAAATAATAATCAGTCGTGACGTCGTTTTCCTGGACGAGAAAGCGAGTAACCCGAAGAGTGAAGGAGTAATTCCTATATCTACGAGTATCAACGAACGGATTAGTAAAGACATTGGTAAGGACGACACGAGTGAAGTTCTTGTAACTCTCCGAGGAAAGAAGAATGATATTCAGGAAAATCAACTCATCCAAGAAGTTCAAGGCATTCAGGAAAACCAACCCATTCAAGAAGATCAAGACATCCAGGAAAATCAACGTCAAGGGGATGGTGATGGTGAAGGAGACCGACAAGAAGCTCCACAACCGAGACGTTCCGAGAGGACAAATAAAGGGTTCCACCCCGCTATTTGTGGCCAGTGCGAAACTGTCAATTGAAGAACCAAGAACTCGCGGACAAGCGTTATCGGGACCAAACAAAGAAAAATGGATGGAGGCCATGGATGAGGAAATAAAATCATTATTGGATAATGAAACGTGGGAAATAGTGCCAGCACCAAAGGATAGAGATGTAGTGAGTTGTAAATGGGTATTTAAAGTGAAAAGATATGCTCAAGGACTAGTGGATAGGTTTAAAGCTAGACTTGTAGCAAGAGGTTTTTCACAAAAATACGGGTCGGATTACGACCAGGTATTTGCTCCAGTAGTGCGACAAGTAACCTTTCGTGCAGTGTTGACGATCGCAGGTCAACAAAATATGGTCATGAAGCATTATGACGCAAAGACTGCTTTCCTTAACGGAAAATTGAAAGAAGTGGTTTTCATGAAGCAGCCGGAAGGGTACGAAGTCAAAGGTAAAGAAAATATGGTCTGTCGATTGATAAAAAGTATTTACGGGTTGAAGCAAGCAGCCAGAGTTTGGAACGAAAGGCTCCACGAGATCCTCGAAGAACTCGGTTTTTGTCGCAGCGAAGCAGATCCCTGCTTATACTTTAAAATCACGTCAGATGGAATAACATTCATCGTCGTTTATGTGGACGATTTACTTATCGCTGGTAAATTAAAAGACATCGAATCAACAGCCAAATGTTTAAACAAATACTTCCAATTATCGGATTTGGGTAACTTAAAACATTACCTAGGCATTCAAGTGGAGAGACAAGGAAACATTATCTCGATATTTCAAGAACAATACATTGAAAGAATGCTGATTGATTTTGGGTTAGAAGATGCAAAGCCGTCGAAGATACCTTTGGATCCGGGCTACCTGAAAACAAGAAAGGAGGACCCAATGCCGGACAGTGGCAGGTATCAGCAGCTTATAGGGGCTTTGCTGTACGTTGCAATAAACACTCGACCAGATATTGCAGCTAGTGTAAATATTCTAAGCCAGTATAATGTAAAACCATCAACGACGGATTGGACTGAGGTAAAGAGAGTCCTACGCTATTTAAAAGGAACGAAGAGTGTAAAGTTAAAGCTGAATACCAATTCAGAAATGAACCAATTAATCGGCTATGCGGATGCAAATTGGGCCGAGAACAGAACTGATAGAAAATCCAACAGCGGTTATTTATTCAAATTGTTTGGAGGACCTATTAGTTGGGCATGCAGAAAACAAGCCTGTGTCTCACTCTCATCAACGGAAGCTGAGTACGTGGCGCTAGCAGAGGCATGTCAAGAAGGAGTTTGGTTGATTCGTCTGTTAAAAGATCTACAGCACCAGAGTCAACTACCAGTCAAGATGTACGAAGATAACCAAAGTTGCATAAAGATGGTCCAAAATAGGAAATTCAGTAATAGGACTAAGCATATTGATACCAAATATCATTATGCTAATGAAATGTACGAGAAAGGAATCTTCATCTTCGAGTACTGCCCGACAGAGGATATGTTGGCAGATATTATGACTAAGCCAGTCAGGGACATCAAACTTAAGGCAATGGTCATGAAGTTCGGTTTGTCAAATTAGCATTTGATGAACAGGTATCGTTGAGGAGGCGTGTTGAAAATATAGCAACGATACTATGTAGGAGTAATGTTACACTATAGTTGCACTATAGAGTAATGTTGGAAAGGGTCATTATGACCTGAGGTACTCTCAGTACTTTGGGTTGTCAGCGGTCATCGTCAGTGTCATCTGTCTACCCGAGACGATCGGTCTACCTTTTTGCATTGTCATATTAATAACCAGTTTTCTTGCTTATTACATTTCAAGTGTATATTAACTCATCAATAAACATAATAAACTGTATCAAATATTATTCTTTCTAAAACCTTAATATTATATTGTCTAAGCTTCCAGCCTCCAATTCCAATAAAAAATAATAAAAAATTGAATTATTTACTCAAATTGATAAATAATAATTTACAATTTATGATTTCCTTATGTTTATTTAAATTACTGGAAAACGAGCACTAAAATTACCTAAAAACCACTTTAGTTGATAACAAAATAAGTAAATAATCATTTTAATGTCGAAAACTTCTCAGAAAATCCATTACTATTCATTATATAACTAAAAATATAATATTTTTTACCATAACTTTTATTCTAAATATAAAATACTAAAAAACAATTTCCATAATAACACTAAAATGATAATAACAAAATAAATAATCACATAATGACGAAAATAAACCAAAAATCCGTTATTATTTAAAATACTTCTAAAAATACTTTAAAAACCTTTAAAAATTCATATTATGTTAATAATTTCCAGGCTCAACTCGTAGCTACAGCAGGATACTCAATGGAAACCCACAAAAATATAGAAACCAAAGATGGTTACCTCTTAACCATGCATCGTATCCCTTACCCGAAGAACGCTAATTATCTCCGCGGTGAAAAACGTCAGCCTGTTTTACTAATCCATGGAATGCTAGGCTGTTCCGGACATTTCCTCCTACAGGGTGATAATTCTCTGGCTTATATGTTAGCAGAAGCAGGATATGATGTATGGCTGGGTAATGTTCGCGGCGTAGTTTATTCCAGAGAGCATAAAACATTAAATTATGCGAAAGATACTGAATATTGGCAATTTTCGTAAGTAAAAATTTGTTTATAATTTAAATAAAAAGAGAAGAATAAAAAATAAATAAATTATCAATTATAAAGATATCTATAAATTGCATAAACAAAAATCGAATGATTTTGATAAGCTATTGTTTATAATTCGATTAAAAACATAAAAAGAAAACAAAGATATAATTTTATTACTTTTATTATTTATAGAATGCACGAAATGGGAATATATGACCTACCTGCAATGATAGATTATATACTGGGTGTTACCAACTCCGAAAATCTGCATTACATTGGTTATTCACAGGGATGTGTTACATTTTTCATCATGTGTTCCGAACTTCCGGAATATTCGAAAAAAATCGCGTTATTTACTGGTTTATCACCGTTAATTTACGTTAAAAACGCAAGACATCCATGGTTGCCTATATTGTCACGATTTCAGACGCAATTACGAGTAATATTATTAATTAATTAATATTACAACGTTTTTATTTGTTAAATTAATCATTATTTGTAGTTTTTTACTTCACAAGTTGGATTATGCGGTGTTCGAGTTGGATTGTTTCGAAAATACGAAGGATTATTCACTTCTAATTCTTGGGGAAGGAACTTTATTAAATTTATGATCTTCGCAGCTTTTGGGACGAAATTATACAGGCTTAAAAATGTAATTATTAGTTTAATTATTTTTGTAAACAAATAAAGCTAAAATTTATTCTTAATATTTTAGGAAACCGTTGGTACCGCTGTAAAATTCATCCAAGGAATAAACTATCATAGTATTTACCATGCCATGCAGATATTCAACAAAAGTAAAGCTGGTAAATTTTTACGTTTTGATACTTTGAAGATTAATTGTTGGTAATATTTTTTAGAACAATTCGTGCAGTATGATTATGGTACAAAGAAAAATATGGAGGTTTATGGGTCTGAAACTGCAAAGGATTATTGTGTTGAGAATGTGAAGTGTCCTGTGTTGTTGTATTATTCGGATTCTGATTGGTTCATGCCAGCGGAGGTAAGAATTTGAAATTGTTTGTTTGTAAGTGAATAACGCAAAAAGTATAAATGGTAGAATGTTTAAATTTTGGGGATATGGAAGAGTGATAAATTGTCTTTAAAATTATGTATTGCGTGATCAAATATAATTAGGGGTTTTGTAATTACAAGAGTTTGAAAATCAAGGTTAGAAATCAGATACTTATTTGGTAATGTTTTGTTTAAATCGGTATAATTCAAAAAGTATTAATAATAAATTAATGAAATTTTAGACATTAATAGTCAGATAAATTATCTACAAAATGAGATATATTTTATAAAAATCTAATGCTGTGTTAATTAATTACAAGCAATTAAAAACCAGATATGAAAAAAATTCAACGTTGAAAATTTTTTATTGAATTTATTTCATTAAAGTGTTTATATCTTAAACTTCATGAACAATTAAATATTGAAATTAATTATACTAAAAGTTAATTAAATTACCTTTTAAACGACATATAAATAATTAAAATATCTCTAAGGATTAATTATTTATAAGCTTTTTAAATCATACTTTTCTTTACTAAAATTTGTCTTATTCTTTTTTTTTCTAGAATGCCACACTACTCGCTGAAAAACTCTCAAATGTTATAGCACATCACAAAATAGAAAGTAAAGACTTTTCCCACTTTGATTTCCTCATCGCCGAGGAAGCTGTGGAAAAAGTATATAAACCAATGATTAGTACATTCGCCGATTTTCAAAATCAAAAAGTTTAGTTCCAAATTTTAATTTAAATATTCATAGATAGTTTTAATATCTTTTTATTATTATTATTATTATGTAATTATGTATAAAACAATTTTTATATTTTATATTAAAATATTGTTACTCTAATAGCATATAAACAATAATACACTCAGAACAATCAGAAACGTAAATGTTGTCCGGCTGAATGTCCAGCTAAATGAGTATTAATAGGAGTTGGTAAGTGATTTTTAGTTCGTCCTGTCACTGAAGGAATATCTAGGAAACAGGATATCAAATCCATGGGTAGGGGGAAGATGATTGTCGAGTTCTTTTCGGCGGCGACGTTGTTTAGAGTTTGTAAATATCTCAACTGAAATATTAATAATAATAATATGAATGAATAATATCATTTTTTTGTTTATTTTTTTCCTGTAGTATTTGTTATTACCTGTAAGGCTCCTGGACTTTCATTAATGACATTTGCAGCATCACGTAGGGCTCTAGATGCTTTCATTTCACCTTCGGCTGCGATCACTTTGGCTCTGGCTTCTCTTGTTGCTTCGGCTTCAGCTGCCATTGCTCGTTGTAATTGTGTTGGTAGACTTACATCCTTTCTAAAATTATACAATTTTTGAATTAATTGAGTATATGTTAACATTTAAAAGAACTAAAAGAAGAATATTGCTCTTTTTGCTCTTTTTTGTTATAAATTATTTTTTATTTCTTATTTTTCCGATTTGAATATCTTATCTTGTAGAGAATTTTTCATAGATTACGGATCTTCAATCCGTTCTTGTTTATCTCTTTTAGTTTTTGAGTTATTCGCAAATAAAAAATCGGAAATTAATTAATTTGTTCATGAATGTCAAAATACTTACATTTCAACACGTTCTACTTTCACACCCCATGGATCAGTCGCCACATCAAGGGATGTTTGCATAGCATGCGAGATGGCTTCCCTATCTGATAAAATTTCGGCTAAATTTCGCGTCCCCAGAATATTCCGTAGTGTTGTCATAGCTAACAGTCTTGTTGAGTTACTAAAATCAAAAAATCAAAAACAAACAAAATTTTTATTTCATATTTAATAACAAATAACAACAAATAATTAATTAATTAATTACCTGTAATTTGTAACTTGCACAACAGCATTCAAAGGATCTTGTATCCTGTAATACACTACAGCGTCCACAGTAACCGTAACTGAATCTTTAGTTAATGCCTTAAAATGAAATATTAAACAATAAATAGAAAAATATTAATAAAAATAAGTAAAACAATAAAATAATTACTTCTTGTGGCGGGACATCAAAAGAAACAGTCCTTAAATCAACTTTCCTGTATGAATCCACACATGGCAGGACAAAAAATATCCCAGGACCTCTTGCACCACCTGTACGCAATCTCCCAAGACGGAAAATAACAGCTCTTTCATATTCCTGAACCACCTTAAATTAATTAATAAATATTTATAATTTTTAAATTAAAAAAAAACATGAAAAAATTGAATAATTTAATGAAACTTACTTTAAAACAGAAAAATAATGAGAAAGGCATTGTTACAATAAGTAATAAAACAGCACCAGAAGTTGTTATCAATTCAATCAAACCCATTGTGTTTGGTTTTTCTAAAAACAATTAAAAATCACAAAAAACCCACAAAAAATTAAATATTAAACTTACTATATTCAAAAAAGAATTCAAAACCTCCACTTCCCGTTCGTTTAAAACCGACTGTCATTAACTCTATAATTTAATAAAATTTAAACAAAACTGTTTGTAACCCTGAATATTTTGCTCATATTGTTGCACTTTTCATTCGATTCCTGTGTGTTCTTCAATTGGGTGGTCGTTATATTGCTATTTTTAACAAATTGTCGATTTCCGCTGCCGCATCGCTCGTCTGCTCCTGCAACACACCAACATTTACTTTATTTTCCTTTATTATACTCCACACATGCTCACACAAAGTATAACAACACGCTTATTCTTTTACAATTTAACATTTCACACATTTCTGGTGTCTGCAGGCGATGTGTGTGGTGTGTAAATAAACGGCGTGCATACGAATTTCGATTCCAGAGCGAGTGTTTATGTTCCGCGTCAAATTTTCATAAATATCGCGCGTTATTGCACGCTAATGATGAAACATTCTGGGTTGGGGGGGCGGGTGGGATTGTGGAATACATTTGGAGAGTCATAATATTTTCGTTTGATCATTTATTTGTGGCGGGATTTAAATTTGGAGAGAGAAATGTGACTTTTTGACTTGTTTTCAAACATCAATATGATGGGCGTTTGGAAATTGTTTATAAGTTTAGGAAGAAATGTTTGATTTTTAATTTTTTAAGGTTTTAGTGTTTAGAAAGAGTGTATATATTAATATAAAACATAAAATGTTGGGGATTTAGTGTTTAAATGTGTTTAAATTGTTGTTAAAGTCATAAAATGTTTTTAAACTCGAGAAAATCGTGAAATATGTACAATGGACTTCGACATGCAATAATTTATAAACAATAAGCTTTCTCAAAAATTTTTAGACGTAGTGTGGTAGAAAATTTAATTAGCTTTAATTTGATGTATGATACGTGTTTATTTAATACTGACTTATGCACTTTTTTGTTGTTTTAAACAATTAAAATCTATAAAAAATTAGAATTAACAAGAAAATATAATGTTAATTTCGACAACTTATAACTAATTAACTATAGCAGCAAAATTAAAAATTATACATTCAAATGATGAAAAATTTAATTGGCTATCTATCAATACTAATTTTATTGTTATTAATTTATTGCTAACTAAGAATAAATAATAAAACATACAAAAAAGCAAAAAATCAAGAAAATTTTGTAGGCAAAGTTAAATTGGCTGTAAGTTTTGTAAAAACTGCTTAATTACATAATTTTTGACGCCAATTTATTAATAATGAGTGCTCCCATTAGTATGCATCAAAATATTGTGAAAATATAATGCTAAAATGTCTTTAAATTAAGTTTAAAACACTAACTCCAAAAGAGTAACAAAAACACAGCCAAAAATTAATTCTCAACTTTGAACGCTCATAACTCAACAATCACTTTACTAAACTTAAAATTTCAAACGATTATGGAAGGAAAATTTAATAATCTTTAATTTGACATATAGTTTGTTATAAACAAATTAAAATTAATACCAAATAATCACAAAAACATACCAAAAACATAAACTCCTTAATTTCAAAAACTATAAACTTTAAAACACAATTTCTTTTATAACCACTACTTTTCCATCAACAATAATTAATTAACATAAACTACAATTAAACTATTCACTTCTTCTGCGGTCAGCAAGCCTTCACCAACTGAAGCTTCCTCCCGGCATGCTTTCCACCCAAGATTCAACAATGTTTACAACGAAATCTATAAATAAAACCCGCACATCACGTCTACTTGCAGTTATGCTAAGTAATCAAAACCGAATTTGAAAATCTCGCATCCCACTTCATCTGCATCCTCATCTTCATCTTCACCATCAAAACCCTAAATATCTGTGTGTAATTTGTATGCTCGCGCCGAGAAAGCGTGTTAATCTTGTTAATTTCGTGCTTTTGACGGTGTGTTTACCGAAACGTCGCGTTTTATGAATAGGTAAAGATGTAAACATAGTTTCTGAGCTTTGCAGAGCTTCTGAAAGTTATTAAAACATGTTTGAAGTTTAGTTAGCGCAGTTTTCGTGTTTATCGCGGGTTTTAATTAATTTTGGACGTAAATTACAGCCGCAGATGGCCACCAACCGCAAGTTATGATGTGTTAAAGTTTATTGTTGCGTTATAAACAATTTACGAGCTTTTTAATGTATCGAAACTGGTTTAGTATTGTTTTTGGGTGAAATATTTATTTTTAGGGTGTTAGACTAAATAATATTGATGTAATTTGGTTAATAGGTGATTGTTTTATTAATTTTTAGTTGAAATTGTTGTTTTTTATTGTTTTAAACAATGGAAAACAGTGAAAATGATGATAAATTGACATTACCTTCGGTAAGTTGTTTACTTTCGGTGTATGAAAGGTTGCCTATAGTGAAACATCAAATGTGGAAATAAATGTTACATTTTTTCGTTTATTTCATTAAAAACTATGTTTAAACAATAAATATTGATACAAAACAATTACAGGAAGTATTTTCTAATGTTTTTATTTATTTTTAATTATATAATTTGCTCTAAACCACCAAAAACACGAAAAAACTGAGAAATCTTACACAAACAACTTGTTAATTTTTGGTGTAATGAAGGTTGCCTATAGTAAACCATTAAAACTAAAATAAATTCTTGAAATTTTTCATTAAAACCCTTTAAAACATTATTTAAACAACCAAAACCCTTATAAAACTATGCAAAACTAAGACGCCGATATTTTACCAACACATTCCACCCATGGTTGTACAAAAACGCTATCAAACTTCTCCAAAAACTTACAATTTAGCAAACTATCGATTTCTTCCTGAACAACTGAACAAAAATCATTCAAAATCAATACAACAATATCGCAAACAAATACAACTTCTTCCTTGCGTGTCACTTCAAAGAAATGCGGATTCAGTGATTGGAATTTGTCCCAAACATCGTGCGAAATGTGCGTGCGTTGTTTATGTTCGCATGATGCGTTTAATTGCTTTATATAGTATTCCATTGTGTTTTCGAGAAAGTTTTGACATTCGTTCGGACCTGATAACATGATATTGTTGAGAGATATTATTTTGTTGCTTAGATCTGATGAGATTTCGACGAGGTGTTTTGCTAGGATTAATTCCAGGTCAGTGTGGCGTTTATCGTAGGTGATTAAGACGTCGTGAATACTGGATATGCATTCATCTTGAGTTATACAAGCAGAAGATGACTGAAAAGTATAAAATTGTTATTATTTAAGTTAAAAATTTAAAAATTTAAAGTTAATTTAAAGTTAAAATACGTTTTTTGTGAGTAAAAGTATAAGTTTTGTGTTTGACCGCTGATAACTTGAGAAAAATTGTTTATTATTAATTTGTTTAAACTTTATTAGATGTAAAATTTAATTATCTACATAATGATACCAAATTTGTTAATTTTTGATTAAAAAATCTTTAAGAAAAATAAGAAAACTAACAGAAAACATAAATTTTTAAACTTTTTTGAATCAGAAATTTATTTTTGATAGCTGATAATGTAAAAATTGTTAATTTTTTTTAATTTAAACTTATTTATTTGGATTAAAAATTTAACTGGGTTTCATTTTATATATAAATTGTTAACAATTTCCTTGAATTAATATGATTTATTTGCAAAAGAATGAAGAAAACCATAAAATTTAATATTTTATAACCAAATATATTTTTAACTTTGATTGTTAATAACTATTAAACTACTCAACCTATCAACATTATTTCGACGTCATCTAATAAATAATTTAATTGTCTAAATATTTCCTTTTTAACAATTCAGATAATAATAAAATTAATGCCACAAAACGCAAATCAAAACAAAAATGACTTAAACCAAAATTTCTTTGAGTCGTTATTTGATAAATAATTGTTTATAACTTACATGTAACAAAATCCCAAGCACAAAATATATTAAAAACATGTTTCTCTTAATATATTTAACTATATACTAAACTAAAATTAGCTTTGGAAGCTGTTTTTGTTTAAATATCGCAATAAAACTGTAAGAAAACATTAAAAATGTGTTTGAAAAGTTTAACAATAAAAAAACAATTGTTAACTATATAATATTGACATAATACACGTCGACAATAAATTAGTAGACAATATAAACTATTCTAAAGAGTTTTGGTTTATTAAATAATTGTTTAAGTCATGTTTTGTTAATAAAATCAACGCTTTCATTTCAAATCTTATTTTTTAAGTTGTGCGTTGAATAAATTAAAGAAATAAGTATTAAATCATCAATATTTATAGACAATATCACTAACAATCAAAACAACAACTAAAATAAACCATAATTTATCAATTTATAACATTTATTTATCTTTTATTCTCCAAAAACACAAAAATTTTAACAAAAAATCGTTTACTAATTCAAATGTATCATATGCAACCCAACACACACAAAACTTTCCAATGAAACAATGGAGGCGGCGAAAGCAGTGGTAGTGGCAGCGTCAGTGGCGCTGATCGCCGCCGCCGTCGTTCTGTCTCGTCCTGCAGCATCCTCTCGCGCGCGCACTCCCGCGCCGCCGTTGTCGCCGCCGCCGCCGTCGCCACCGCCGCCGCCAACAACTCGCGCGTAATACACGCTTACATAAGAACTAACGAAATAACGCGGAACGCAAAACTTAAAATTAACTTACAATTAAATTACAAAATTACACCTAAACCTAGTGCCAAAACTCACAAAAACATTACATTCACCAACAATTCCAGGATAATTACAGGATAATTAAACACAGAGTGTGTGCAAGTGATTTATTTAAACAATTAATAAAAAATCAGTAAATTTAGTTAAAAATGATTGAATTTTTATTTTTTCAACATTCCAGAGCGTTAATTATAATTAAATTACGTAAAATAGGAAACAGGACGAAAAGGACAAACGCAACGCAGGATAATTCAATTTTTGTCATGGCTCTAACGGTGTAACAATTTAAATTTGTTTAAAACATCCAGAAATTCAATTTTAAACACAAAAAAACAAAAAATAAAAAAAGTGAATTTATTAAAGGATTAAAAACAAAAAAAGGATCAAGGACCTCATATTCAATGTAAGTATATAAATATTTTATGTTTTTATCATTTTATTATGTATTTCAAGGTAAATATCCTCATATCAAACATTCATCCTGTGAATATCCTTGAATCCTTATAATTTAAGGATTAAATATTTATTACATGAGTATAGAGGTATTAAGGATGCTTTGATTTTTTTATTTTGTTATTGATGTGTGTGTATGTGGTTGGATGCGTGTGAAAGGTCCTAACAGGATTGTACGGAAGCGCACGGAATTGGAGCAGATGGCAAACAGGACGATGGAGGCGGCGGAGACAATGCGAGACATTGTGTGCGGCAATCGTGGGGCACTTGTGCCAATTGGCTTGCGGATTGTGGATGTGGATTGTCAGTGTTGGCGGCGTCGTTCCTGCGGCGGCGAGGAATTGTTGCCAGTGCATAGCATAAGCATAGGCAGTGTGTAAACTGAATATACTCGTACTATACAGGATAATTACGTTATGGAGTTACGGAATAGTATTAGAGGAGTATTTGTGGTGGGTGTTAGGTGAGGATGTGTTGTGTTTGGTTGGATGATTGGGAATTGAATTTGAAAATTGAAAATTCAAAAGTTTGGTTGGTATTTGAGTGGGGTTAAGGTTTGGTTATGTTGCGCCATCTATAAGTAGAAAATAAGGTAATAGGTGTTTACGGTTTTTGAGTTTTTGGCTTTGGTTTTGTGTTAGATTAGAGTATAGTTGATAAAATCGAAGAAAAATGCTTGAAAAAATGATTTAGAGAGCGAAATAGGTTTTTTGTGGGAAGGATATGTTGTTGGGTATTGTAGGCAACTTAGTATACACTATTGTTTTGACAGCAGATGGAAGAAACGTGTTTTCTTGTAAGTTTAAGTTTTCTTTATCAAATTAATGCATTTCGTATAAAATATAACAGTTTTTTTGGTTAAATGTAGTGATTTTTTACATTTTGACATCAAAAGTTGTGAATTTAACCTAAAAATTCGTATTTTTGACATTTATTTTATATTTTATTAGTTATTTTACTTAAATTTAATTAAAAACTACTGTTTTACATCAAATACTACCACAAAATCAGCATTTTATATTCACAATAAGTTTTTCTGGTAAATTTTAGAGAAAAATTACATATTTTGACAGTTTTAGGTTAGTTTACACTTGTTTTGACAAAATTTTTGTCATTTCAATCAAAATTATTAGTTTTTGACAGATATTAAGACATTTTTTTTTACTATTACTGTTTTTAACATGTTTTTGTTATTATTTCTGTGAAAAATAGTGAAAACATAATAAACGTAAACGTAATAGCTGTCAAAAATTGACTAAACAATGAAAACTTTAAGAATTTTTGATGAAACGCGTCAAAATGTAACAAAAATATCAAAATATTCTTCTATTTAACCTAAACAAAACCTATCAAAACTTGTCAAATATATACGAAATTTAAGGAAAACTGTCAAAATAAGACTAAAATGAAGTAATATTGGTTAAAAAATACTTTAGACACTGTCAAAATTCTGTCAAAATTATCAAAAACTCAAAAATAGACAAAATATGTTAAAATGACAGCAATGACAGCAAAAGACTGTCAAAATATCCCTAAAATGTTAAAATCCTTTTTTATTAAACTTAAAATAACCTCCAAAAAATGTCAAAAATAGGTCAAATAACAACTTTACTGGTCAAAATAATCCATTATAACATTTCTAACCTCAAATTTCTACGTTTTTCCTAAATTTCCCCAAATTTTCCTTCATAATTCTTCACCAAATCCAAAACATAAACTTTAAAACACGTTTCTGCACCAATATCACTTATCTAATGATTAAATTTCTTGAAGACTATAAATTATCCTGTATTGGTGTGTCTGGCGTATCCTTGAGATGTATCTTCTCCTCCTCTTCCTCTCCTTCACTCCTCCGTTCCTTCTTCTTATGCATTTGTGTGTTTGTGAGGTGCACGCCACGATCCAATTAGCTGGGGGGAAATGTGCCGCGTAAGGACTCTTCGACTCTTCGCGAGGACTATCGCAGGCTACGCACAAGTAGCTGCTATCCAGCGAACCGCCGTCACGCTCGATTGCCAACGCAACGCGAATTGCGGCCGATCGCATCGTATACATCCTCGTGGCATGGCGTATATCCTGAAATATCCTGAAGGTTTTCCTTTACGTTTTTCGTTTTTCGGTATTTTCTGCGTCTACGTCTTTGCGCCCGGTTGATTCTCACCGGCTGTGGGTTTAATGGATACAATGTGTAAAAAAGGACGAAAAAGGATGGAAATACTTCAATTCACTTTAGTTTTATTTCAAGAAGGATTTTTCATGGATTGTAGTTTTAAATTAGTGAAAATATCATTTAGGTGAAGTTGTTTTCTAAAAAAAATTATTTTTTTGAATTTTTGATATTTTATTGTTTTTTGACAGTTTATAGAAGTTTTAGGTTAGTTTTGTTAGATTTAGATAATTTTAGACAAAAAAACTTGAAATTTGTTGTGTTTTTGACAGTTATAGGATATTTTAGGTTAAATAGAAAAAATTTTGTTATTTTAATTTCAACGGTTTTTAGTGACATTTCTGTTATTTTAACTAATTTTTGTCAAATTTTGAGGTTTTGATCATTTTAACAGAATTTTGACAGTATCCAAAGTATATTTAATCAAAATAACTTTGTTTTTGTCTAATTTTGACAGTTTTCCTGTAATTTCTTATATATTTTTCAAATTTTGACAGTTATAAATTATTTTAGTTTAATAAAAACAGATTTTGACATTTTAGGGATATTTTGGCAGTTTTTTTGGTGACATTTTTGTCATTTTCACAATTTTTTGGTTTATATTTGACTTTTTGATAACTTAGACAGCTTTTAATGTATTTTTAACCGAAATAACCTAATTTTAGTTTTATTTTGACAGTTTTACTTTAATTTCTTCTACATTTGGCAAATTTTGACAGCTATAGGTTAGTTTTAATCGAATAAAAAAAGATTTAGATATTTTTGCAACATTTTGACATTTTTTCATCTAAAATTTTTAAAAATTTAAAGTTTTGTTAATTTTTGACAGTTATATCCACATTTCCATTATTTTCCTAACCTAAATCTTTTTCTATTTGTCAAAAAAATATAGTTTTACTTAAATAGTCAAAAACACTGTCAAAACAAGTGTAAACTAACCTAAAACTATCAAAAATCAGTGTAATACATTGAAAGATTAACCAAACTTTAACTTTCCTCGAGTTTTAGTTTATCTTATCACTGTTTTAATCAATTTATAAGAATCTAAGCATCTTCCAAAAGTTAGATACTTTCCCCCTTTCCTCTCCTCCTTTCAACTCTTAGAGTCATCCCTTAGAATTCCCCAAAAAGTTAAATCACAAAAGTTTAACTTAAAGTAAAGCGTTTTATTTCCTTGAATCTAACTCCTAACTCACGAGTATTCTACCTGAGTTTAGTGCTGGATTACTTTCACATCCAGGACAATTCAGTTAAATCTTTTTATCTAAATTGTTTATTTTTTAACTTTTTATCTTTTTAAATTTTGTGTTAAATGTTGAAAATGTTTGTTTTTTGAATAATTTGTTTATTTTTGAGTTTGGGGTAAAGTTTTTTGATATATTTGATAGAATTTAGGAGTTAGTAGATTGGTTTAATTGTTTTTGAGTAATATTTTAACCAAAGATAGATTTTTTGATCATTTTGACAGAATTTTGACAGTTGTTGAAGTGTTTTTAACCGATATAGTTTCTAAATTTTGTGTCAAATGTGGAAAATGTTTAGTTTTAGCAAAGGATAGATTTTAAATCAATTTGACAGAATTTTGACGCATTTTCCTTGGTTTAATGTATTTTGACACTTTTTTGACAGTTTGAAGTAAAATATATATTTTTTTGATATATTTGATAGAATCTTAATATTTGTAAGTTAATTTTAGAGTTTCTATGTAATATTTTAACCGAAGATAGATTTTTTGATTAATTTGACAGAATTTACTTTGGTTTAATGTGTTTTGACAGTTTTAGACAGTTTTTTGACAGTTCAAAGTAAAGTATTAATATTTCTTGACACATTTGATAAAGTTTTAATATCTGTAGGTCAATTTTAGAGTTTTTATGTAATATTTAACCAAAGGTAGAAATTTTAATCAATTTTATTAAATTTTGACAGATTTTGAATGGTATTTAACCCATACACTTTTTAAGTTTTTTGTCAAATGTGGAAAATGTTTGGTTTTGTTTAAATTTTATTATCTTTACCTTTGGTGTAAAGTAGTTATCCTGTTCGCGGATGGATAAACAGGCAGGACGAAAACATGTTCACATTATTCAGATGATAGTCAAGTGGAGGCAGGCCGAACAGGCGCAGGGCGCACAGGACGCGCAGGACGCGCAGGAATATGTTGATGGCGCGCAAATATTTGCTCGAGCGCTGAGCGGCGTGTAATTGCTTTTGAAAAGTGCTTAATTTTACAAACTCAATATTTATTGTCGAAAATTTCAAGATAGATGTCCAAATGTGCTGTCAAAACAAAAAATAACCTAAAATTACAATCAAACAACGCAAATTGAACAAAACTTAATGAAAAAAGTATTAAAACTGTCAAAAATAAGTGAATGGCTGTCAAAATGTCAAAACTAACCTAAAATTTTATAAAACACTGAAAATTTAGTTAAAAATTATTAAAAACTGTCCAAAAGTGCAGAAAAACAAGTATTTTGCAATGAAAATAAGAAAAATTTAAATCAAGGTTTAAAATATAACCTATAAATATCAGACAACTGTCAAAATTACAGAAATCTGTAAAAATTGCATTGAAAAACTAAAATTTTAAAGAAATTTGTTGAAAATTTATCGAAAACGACTAAATAAGTGTCAAAAATGATGTCAAAAAGAAAACTAACCTCAATTTATACAAAACCAACAAAAATCTATTCATAAACTGTCAGAAACTGTCAATAAACTCATAAAATACTAGTTTTTCGTAACAAAAACAAGAAAAACTTTGTTAAAAACATAAAATCAATCAAAAACACACAAAAATCATCAAATCTAAACAAAATCAAACCATAACCTTGAAATCTGTCAAAAACATAACGTCAACATATTTCTAATCACTTAATGCATCACTATTGTATAAAAATCCTCTAAACACACTTGAATGATACCCATTCATGCATTGTATGTCACCTGCACCAGGATATCATCCTTCCAAAGGACCTCGAATTAAAAGATTAAAAAATTGCAAGATTGAAAAATTGCAACACATCTATCTATTCCATCCTCTTCTTCCATCTTTTTCCAACGGCGCAAGCTGAGTTTGACTTATTCCTAACAATCATCCCCCGGCCTGACTGGGTTTCGACCCGTTCAGATGCAATCCTTAGATGGATCCTTGAGATGGCAGATAGGATGAGCGCAGCGTGTGCGAGCGGGACGTCCGTGCGCGCCGCACACGAATCGATCGCGTGTAATTGACCTACTTTCCTGTCCGCGCGCTGCCGCGTTTCTTCCTTTCTTTTGCCGAACACTCGGGGCCAACCCTTTCGTCCTGCGGGATAATGCCACGAGGATAATGCCACGCGAGCATGGAAAACACTTTACGTATACGCACTATGTGACAGGATGTGGTAAACAATACAGTGCTTGATTTTGAGTAAAGAGGAATTAAATGGTTTTTTGACGTTTTGAGGTTAGTTTTGGGTGGAATTTTAGTTGTAGAGGTAATTATGGTTGTTTTTATGTCAGATTGACTGATATTTGATGGTTTTTGGTTGATTATACAAGTAAATGTTTGTTTTTTGGTAATTTTGACAGTCTTTTGACAGATTTTGACAGTTTGAAGTAAAATATTTATGTTTTTTGATGTATTTGATTGAATTTTGACATTTGTAGGTTAATTTTATTGTTTTTGAGTAATATTTTTATTAAAAATTGATTTTTTGATCAATTTTGATTGTTTTTTGACAGTTTTCTATTAATTTCTGTAATATTTGACACTTTTTTGACAGTTATAGGTTAGTTTTGCGTATTTTGATAATTTTGACAGTGTTTTACATACATTTTGATTAATTTTGACAGTTTTTTGACAGATTTTAACAGTTTGAAGTGAAATATTTATGTTTTTTGATGTATTTGATTGTATTTTGACATTTATAGGTTAGTTTTACTGTTTTTGAGTAATATTTTGACTAAAAATTGATTTTTTGATCAATTTTGATTGTTTTTTGAGTGTTTTTCATTAATTTCTGTAATATTAGACACTTTTTTGACCGTTGGAGGTTAGTTTTGCGTATTTTATTAGTTTTGACAGAGTTTTGCATAAATTTGGATTGATTTTGGCAGTTTTTTGACAGATTTTGACGGTTTAAACTAAAATATTAATGTTTTTGGATATATTTCATTGTATTTTGACATTTGTAGGTTAGTTTAAGAGTTTTTGAGTAATATTTTGTCTAATAATGGATTTTTTTGATTAATTTGACAGTTTTTTGACAGTTTTTCATTAATTTCTGTAATATTTGACACTTTTTTGAGAGTTGGAGGTTAGTTTTGCGTATTTTGTTAGTTTTGACATAGTTTTACATCAATTTGGATTGTTTTTGACAGTTTTTTGACAGATTTAACTTGTTTTAATGAATTTTTCTTATTTTGACAGTTATTATGTGTTTTCAAGCGTTTTTTGACATTTTGAAGTCAAATATTCATATTTTTTGACAGTCTAGAGCAACTTTGAATATTTATAGGTTAGTTTTACATCTCTCTAGCCTTATTTTAACCTATCACAACTTATTAAACCAAATTTTATCGTTTTTTCCTTTAATTCATTGAATATTCAACAATTTTTGACATTTTCAAGGTTAAATTCTTATTTTACCTTCTACTGAAATAAAATATGACATTTTCCTTCAAATTCCTTTAAAATTTACCTAATTTTATTTGTTTTTCTCTTTTCAGCTCCGTTTTGATGTCAAAGAATAACGTGGAGTGTTGGTGCGTAGAATGTCGAGTGCGCGACGAGTGCGTGGTTGTTGTTGAAGAGCAGCGAGTGCTGCTGGGATAGTAGAAGCAGTAGAAGCAGTAGAAGGTGGAAGGATAACACAGGATGAAGCTGAGCGTGTCGGCGTACAGGGCGCACGCCTCGGCGCACAAGAAGATCCTGGACACGGCTTATCAGCTCAACTATGGCTCCACGTCGGCGTCGCATCATGCCACCACGACAAATGTCACTCCTTTTCAGGTAACACACGTTTTAAATGTCAAAAAGTCATAGGATCATATATTTTTGGATTTGGAGCGGTTTTAAGTGGGATAAAACAGTTTTGAGGTTAGAATTTTATATAAAAAGTGTTTCTTGACAGAATTTTGGTATTTTTGACAGTTTTGATAGTAATTGTATTGTTTTTGTTAGTTTTTGATGATTTTTGACAGTTTTTTGATGTTTGAAGGTTTGGTTTGTTAAATTTGACAGTTACAACCATTTTGATTCAATATTTGACAGTTATTTTTATATTTACAACAATTTTTGATAGAATAAAACCAATTTGAGGTTAGTTTTCTACCTGTTAAGGCTATTTTGACAGTTTTGTTCAATTTTTGACAGTTATTGAGTGTTATTTTACTGTTTTTGTTTATTTTTGATCAAATTCTAATAATTTATGACAGTATTTAATGTTGAAAGGTTAGGTTTCATAAATTTGACAGTTATTTGCTATACTTATACATTTTGAGGTTAGATTTGTACATGACAAGTGTATTTGACAGTATTGCTTTGTTTTTGACAGTTATTCATTAATATTTTATTGAATTTGCTTGTTTTTGATGAAATTTTTGACGATTTTTGACAGTTTTTGATAAATTGAAGTTAGTTTTGTTAAATTTGACAATTATGACAGTTTTGATTCAATATTTGACAGTTGTTTCTATATTTGGAGCAGTTTTTGATAGAATAAAACCTATTTGTGGTTAGTTTTCTACCTGATAGGGATATTTTAACAGTTTTGTTTGGTTTTTGACAGTTATTAATTGTTATTTTCTTGTTTTTGTTTACTTATGATCAAATTTGGATGGTTTTTGGCAGATTTTGACGTTGAAAGGTTAGGTTTCTTAAATTTGACAGTTATTTGGTATACTTATACAATTTGAGGTTAGATTTGTACATGACAGGTGTATTTTGATAGTATTGCTTAGTTTTTGACAGTTTTTCATTGAAATTTTATTGAATTTGCTTGTTTTTTTTGAAATTTTAACGATTTTTGACAGTTTTTGATAAATTGAAGTTAGTTTTGTTAAATTTGACAGTTACAACCATTTTAATTCAATATTTGACAGTTATTTGACATATTTTTACATTTTGAGGTTAGATTTATACATGACAAGAATATTTTGACAGTTTTATTCAGTTTTTGACAGTTACTGATCGTCATTTTACGATTTTTCCTTATTTTTGATAAAATTTAATGTTTTTTTGACACTTTTTGATGTTTTGAGGTTAGTTTTGTAAAATTTGACATTTACTTTTGTTTTGATTCATTATTTGACAGTTATTTGACATATTTTGACACTTTATATTGTTTGGAGGCAATTATTGTTCATATAAGTTATATTGTTATTAATTTTTCTGCTTTTTAACATTTATTCACAAAGAAATTTAATATTTTATGGTGATTTTTGACATGTGGCATCTGCTAAACGAATAAAATGTCTCGCAATCTTGGCTAATGTACGAAATGACGAGTAAATATTTTAATTAACGCGTTGGGCGCACGTTCGTTGAGTGAATAATTAAAATCGAATCACATTACGCGTATGTATTTTTAATCAAAATAACGAGCGCGCTCGCAAATCAACTCAGCGAATGCAAAACAAAACAAAACCAGAACAACACAACACAAAACATAAAACAAGTAAAACAAGTCAAACACATTATACAAATGTACATCATGTTCAAGTTATGCTCGTTAAAAAGCTATGAAAACAATTGTAACAATCATGAATATGAATGAATCGTAAATATTTATGAAACTAACCTCAAAATTATAAAAGGTGTCAAAATATGTCAGAAAAATGTCAAAAAATGACAAATGTCAATTTAATGTAATTGACAGCTGTCAAATGTAATAAAACTGATCTTCAAATGTGAAAAAACATAAATATTAATCAACGTCAAACAAAAATTGACATGAATCGTAAAAAAACAGTAAACAACTGTGAAAAACACGAAAAATAGGAGGAATATGAACAAAAATATCCTTTGAACTTTACAAATAGCAAAAATATATGAAATAACTCTCAAATATCAAAGCAAAATATCTATAACTGTCAAATTTAACAAAACTAACCTCAAAACATCAAAAACTGTCAAAAATCAATAAAATTTTATCAAAAACAAACAAAAACAATAAAATAAGTATCAATAATTGTCAAAAATTAAACAAAACAGTATGACTACCTATTATAACTCCCCAAACTGTCAAAAATTGTCAAAATACTGGCAAAAATCTGTCAGAATCAAACAAAATCCATCAAAAGCATTAAAAACTGCCCAAAACATAACAAACACTTAAAAACCCACTAAAAACAGTATAATAACCTTTAAAACTGTTGAACACCTAACCTCACACAACCATACCCCAACCCAACCTCTAAATAACCTAAAAATCCAAACATAACACTAAAATCGTTAGAATTTTATGAGAAACGATCAAAAACAAGAAAACAACTATCAATAGTTTCCAAAAACTAAACCAAACAGTATTATATCTTAGTAAAACTAACCATACTACTCTTAATCTGTCAAAAACTGTCACAAAACTGTCAAAAACACACAAAAACCATCAACCTCTAAAACTCTAAAATACTTAACCTCAACCACAATACACCCACCTAACCTCTAAATAACCAAAAAACTCAAACATAACCTCAAATGAAAACACCTTCACACCTATATCACCTATATATTCTTCAATCGTTTGTAATTTATCCTTCATTGGTATTGTTTCGATGCTTTCTGTTATTTACGCTTTGTTTTTGTTGTGTTTTTGTTTTGTTTCCATTGTTTGTGTTCTTTATTCACTTGTTATCGACGCCGACACTGCGCGGCAGTAAATTCAGCCACTGAACCGAACACAACCCGACGCTTGAGTTTTTGGCAAGTCGACAAAACACTTATTCTTTCTTTTGCACCCCTCACTCCATAAGCACACCACCAGCACTATTACTGTTTTTCTTTTTCATCCCTTCACACTGAACGTAATCCTCTGAGGGTTGTAGTGGTTTACAAAGTGTTTCAGACCAAAAAGGGAAAAAGAGAAAAAAGAAGGAAAAAGTATGTGTATCTAAACGTTTCTAATATTTCATGGTTTTTTATTGTTGACTAGGGAAGGAAATATTAACCCTTACATATTTCATCTCTTTAAATTTTTATTTTTTGTGTTTTTAGCAGTTTTTTGTTTAAAATTTTAAAGTTTGGTTGGAATTTGAGTGGGTTTTAAGTTTGGTTATGTTGCGCCATCTATAATTTAAAACTGGGGTTATGGATTGTAGTTATTTTTATTTGTTTAGGTTTGTTTTTTATCTTAGATAAGAGTATAATTGTTAAAATATAAGAAAATTGTGAGAAAAATGATTTAGAAAAGAAAATAAGTTTTTTGCGATATAAATGGATTGTTGGGCATTGTAGGCAACTTTATATACATAATTGTTTTGACAGCTGATGGAGAAAATGTGTTTTCTTGTAATTTTAAGTTTTGTTTATCAAATTGATGCATTTCTTGTAAAATATTAACAGTTTTTTGGTAAAATTTAGAGACTTTTGACATTTTGACATCAAAAGTTGTGAATTTAACCTTAAAATTAGTATTTTTGACATTTATTTTATATTTTATCAGTTATTACACTAATATTTTATCAAAAACTACTGTTTTACAACAAATTCTATCAAAACTCAGCATTTTACAATCAAAACAAGTTTATCTTGTAAATTTTGTTGAAAAATTAAATTTTTTGACAGTTTTAGGTTAGTTTACACTTGTTTTGACAGTTGTTATCACTATATTGTTTATATTTTTATCAAAATACATTAAATATTTCATGTTTTACAGATTTTTGTTTCAATTTGTTTAAATTTTTGGTTTTAATGCTTTTCCGTTTAATATTTTGTTATTTTAGGTTATGTTTCATGTATTTATGTAAAAATGTTAGTCTTGTATGTGGGTGTATATTGTGAAACGTTGAATCGAGCTTTCCATTCAAAGCTCTTTCACTTTTCGACCTCCTGAGCTTCAGGAAATGCATCGACATCGACTGTCGAGTCACGCGTGAAATCCTTTTTATTATCCTTTTGGGTTTCTACACCCAAAGCGATTCGATTCATTCGGGCTTGCCGTAGGTTTCTAGCAGATGTGGAACAGTTTCACTTTTGTTTCCGGAGCTTTCGGAGCTTTTATAACCAGAAAAACAGATAATAATGATATTTTTGTTAATTTTGTTAATAACTTTTGAGATAATTAACGGATTTTGATCAAATAAAATGCAAAACATAGCTAGATAAATATTATATCAGAATGATGAAGAAAATTATATATACAGAGTGTTTAAATATTTAATTTTAGTTTTTAAATATGAGAATACTAAAAAGATTGGAAATAAAATTTAATTTTTAGTTTACTGAAATAAGATAATTTAAATATTCTTTCATCAGTTTATAAACAATTTAATTTCCTTTAGTTTGATGTAAAACATGTTACATTTACATAAATATTTAATAAGTTATTAAACAAAACATAAAATTAATGGTAAATATTGCAATTTTTGTTTATTTTATTAATAACTATTGAAATAATAAAGCAATTTAAACAAATTAAAATGAAAATCATAGCCAGATAAATACTCCATCTAACTTTATTTTTAATTATGATATATAAGGTGTTTAAATATTTTATTTTATATTTGAATCTAAAACTTTGCTAAAGTTTCATATAAATAATCTAAAAAATAATATTTTTAGTTTTTTGTTCATAACTTTTTAATTAAACAATATTTTTATAAAATTCTTTCAATAATATTTAGAAAAATAAATTATCGTTCATTTGACCTATAACGCATAACAAACAATAAAAAATTTAATGAATTATTCAATAAAATATAAAAATATTCCAAAAAATATTTTTTTTATTATTTTATTAATAACTCAATAAATATTTAACGAATCGAAAAATTCAAAACCATCTTATAACCAATTAAATTATCTACCTAGAATCACAAACTAAAACATCACATCCCCCCAAATTCCGCGTTATAATCAATAAATTTTTAATTTTCTAAAAAATTAAACTCCAACTTGGATTATGACTTTTAATTAGTTTCTTTAATTAAAACCCAACTCAATCCATCCTATTCCTCCTCAAATTAATAAAACAAATAACCACCAATCAAAAACTTTAATTCCTCGACGTCTAATCAACTTTTTCACGCGTTTTTCTTAATAATTCCTATAAATTTATCATTATTATCATTATTATCTTTATTACGCTAGTTGCGCAAGTATTTCGAGGACGAAAAACTTTCGAGCATCGTTAACTTAATTAATGAATTACTCGCACGCGCCCAACACACGCCCGCAGCGGAAAAGCGAAAACCGCAGCCGTGGAAAGCTCTCCCACGCATCGCGCATCGAATGAAAACTTTCCCGATCGTATTTCTAGCGCTTCTCATAACAGCTCGAAAGGTTCATTACGTTCATAAGGTATTATCAACTTAGTGTGGATTCTTTGTATCGAGCTTTCGAGCTTTTGTGCTTTCCTTCTTAAATTACACATTATCGAAGAAAAATAACCGAAAAACACGCGTAATCACTACAAAAAGTAATAAAACATTGTTATTGTTAATTAGAAATAATATACTGAGTATAAACAATATTATCCTTGAGCTTTTGTAGAGCTTTTAAGGATAATATTATTTTTTCGCGTGTTTTTTGTGTTTTTTCGATGTTTTTCGATGTAATTTCATGATTTTTGTTGTTTTAAATGTTAATGAAAGCAAAACTAATTAATTCACGACATTAGGTTATGTTTATACAAAGTGGGGAATTCATTATCCTGTAGGATGGAACATTGAAAATTGTTCTAGTGTGAATAATGTACGGTGAAGATGAACAAAACGAATGACTAGCGCAGAATTTGCAAATTTTGCATTTTCGTTTGCTTTGTTTTGATTCGCATTTCGACCCTTGGGAGATTAACTTTTGCAATGTATTATATATCAAATGGAAGGGAATTTAATTTTCTACAAGATGCTGAAATAATCTGTTTGAAATGTTTTATGAGAAAAAGTTATTTGGGAAAGAAGAAAAGTTTTGGTTGAAAAGTTAAATTTTTCTTTGTGTTTTTTATTATAAAATAATTAATAAATATTATTTTTGTTTAATATTTGGAAATTTAAACAAATGGATGTTAAAGTATATGATATTGGCTTTAGTTTACAGTTTAAATTGTTTAAATATTGTTAATAGTTTAATAGTTATTAACAAAAATATAAAATAATTTTTTGTTGAAAAAAGTTTTTTTCAAATTTTTTTCTTAAAAAACATTAAAAATATACAATAAATAATAAAGTAATATAAATAAATTATACATATTCAGAAAGCCCATTTAATTGGCTTTAATAATATGTTTAAATATTTGTTGTATCATCAATTGTTTAAAAATTATTGTGAATTTTGTAACAAAAAACAAAAATTTTCCAATCACAAAAAAAATTATTTTTTCCACTTTAACGTTAATTTAACATATCAAAAACTTAATTTTTCCCACATAACTTTTACTAAATATATCCACCATACTCTCCCCTACAATTTGATACCATGCACGTTAAAATCGTGCGATCCATCAAAAAGTTACACGCAATTTTCCAACCGATATCAAATTCCGTACGGTTTTCGCAAACTTTTCCGTTTCATTCGCATTGCACACTTACTTAAAAACTTGCACAAACACTACCCCCGGCATAAAACTAAAAGTGTAGCCAACTTACACTTGGATTCTTGTCCTTCCCGAGACGCAGGAGAAGGATGTGTGAGAATGGTAGCTACCTAAGCGTAAAAGAAGTGAAAAATGTGTTTGTGTGGGTGTGTGTGGAAGGATGAGATACGTCTACACGCAGGAGGAAAACGAGCGTCGTGGGTATTGATCCTGGAGTCGTCCTGGCGGCGGCGACGGCGACGGCGGCGGCAAAAGGACGAAAGAAGGATTGCTACTGGTATTCGGCGGGAGCAAGTCGTGTGAGAGTGGAGCGTGGAGGAAAGTGATGAAAACTAACATTTGTCACGTGTTGAGAATAGGGGAGAGGTCCTGGGAAATTTTTAAGGATGAAATTTGAGGATTTCTAGCGATGGAAAGTGAGGAATGTATTTTTAGAGGTTTAATATTTTTTGCAGTTTTTAAAATCGAAATAACGCAGAAAGTAATAAAGATATGGTATTGGTTTAAAATGTGTTCGATAGATAATTTATCTGGGTTTCATATGCATTTTAAATTTTGTTAATAGCTTAATTAGTTTTTGAGTTAATTAGATTTTAGTAATAAATAGTTAAAATTGAAATTTAGAAAAAGTTTAACATGATTTTTACTCTTAAAATTAAGGTAATTTGAACAACCTGCGTAGTATTATGTTTGTTTAAACATATTTAGAAAGATAATTAAATTGTTTATATAACTGAATTTATTTGGTGGCAATATCTTAATTGCTTTCTAAGATATAGTGACTTTTTCAACACTTTAGTGTTTAATTAATTTATGTGAGTCATGAACAGATTAGTAAAGTTTAAACTTAAATTACTCCTATGTTCTTAAGGTTATTAATAGAAGTAGTACCATATTCTGATAGAGAATTTAATTGGCTTTTCATATCCGTTATTAAAAATAACATGTTGGTATTACGACAAAAGTTATAAATAATTTAATAAAAAATATCATGGAAACAGATTTTTGTGCAACAAAAATAAATTTTGTATTTTAAATGTGAATAACTCATACACCCTGTATATAAACCTTATCAAATTTACTATCACTGGAAAGATAATTTAACCAGCTTTTGAAATGTGTTCTTATATTATGAATATCTTTAACGGTTAATGAGTTATACTCAATTTTCTAAAGCATTTCAAAACACAAATTTTGTCACTTTTGAAACTTTTACAAAAAAGTAATTTTTCTTTAAAATTCTCCATCATGCATGTTCATATTTGGGTTGCATATGGTGTAAAAAGTGAGTTTTTCATGTCGCAAATGTTTTCCACGTTAGCGAGCTTTTCAATTCCTTTTGAAACCTTTTTAAATCTGCTTTTTTGCGTCACTCGGCGCGCATGTTTCGCGTTCGAGGCGCGCTTTTATCAATACACGCATCGATTGCCAACTACATATTTCTTTTTCATCACGTTTCATTCTCTTTTGCCACATTTTGCGTTAAAAATATTTTTACCCCGTTTTTTTGTGAGTTTTAAACTCGTAAAGTTGGTATTTTTCTTTGAAAACACAAAGATTTTGTGAATTTTGTGACAAAAACGCGTTTTTTATGCGAGTTTTTTGTGCTGGAGAGCTGGGAAAGGTTTGGAGATGTTGGCAAACTGACACTGTTTGCATAGGACTTCAGAAAAGTTGAGAATAATGCTGGGAATGTTAATTTCCGAGCAGAAAACTTAAATTTTCAGAAGGGAAATTTATTCAGTTGATAACTTACAAGTTTGAAGCCAATTTTTTATAGGAAGGATTGAGATATTTAAGAAGTTCTTTGTATGATTAGATAGGAAATTTTATCAGCTTTCATTTGACGTATAATTTGTTAAGATTAGATTTTAAGAAATATAGTTTATTTAGGAATTAATGAAAAAAATCATGTTTTATTTTTTTGTGGAGAAAAATTTAGATCAATTTTCAAAAATTAATTAAAAATAGTTTTAATATGAATAAATTAATAAGTAATACATCAAATTAAAGCTACTTTTATTGACTAAACACTAGTTAAAAAACATTAATGATATTGTTTAAAACAACTAAGTTATTGCTAATTTAAGAAGAAAAAACGTAATTTTTTAATAAATTTATTGTTTAACTATAATTTTCTATATAAACAAACTAAAATTTTAATTTTCTAAACTCCTATCTTATAGATAATTTAATTATCTTTCATTTGACGTATCAACCATTAATTTCCATGCATTACTTCATCCGTAATTAACAAAAACAAAACAAAAACATAACTAATCTACCCACTATACAATTACACATATCACACTCATTCATCATGATTTTTTCCATCGTATTATTTTATCATTGGCCGTTAAAATCACGATCGTAACTTCTTAACAACCCGAACGGCCCTAACGCTTTTTACGAGCTGCGTAAGGACCTCGTTGGCAGGACGTGCCGGCGGGATAAATGAACGCATTCGCATGCGCTCGCTGTGTGTATGCGCGCCGGATGTAAATGGCGCTGGCGCGCTGAAAACCGTCGCCATTACGCGTCGTTATCTTGCGCGACGCCAATTGCCGTCATTATCCTTCATTTTTGCACGAATCAAATTTTATCAGCGCTTATTACCTACGAACTACGAGATGTAGGATTTTGCGAGCGATTGATTTAAAAATCGGAATAATTTTACGATGGTTTTTTGATTGTAACGTGGAAATGATAAGAGATATTGAAGTTTTGCTTTTGGGATATGAAAGTTTGGTTATTCATCTATAAGATGCAGTTTGTTTGGTGTTTATAACTTAATTATTGTAGCCGTGGCATTCAATTTAAAAGTTTATGTTTTTAATTTTATAGAATTATGAAAGAATAAAAGTGAATTTTGTTACTTTTTTGATGATAACAATTAAACTATTAAAGATAAACATATATTGTTTACAGCACATAATAGTAGAATTGAATGTCTATAGAATACAATTTAGTTTGTTTAATTATGTTTAGTAATAAAAGCGTGACAGTAATTTAAAAATTTATTGATTTTGGTTGGAGTTTTCAGCAAATATAGTGAAATTGTTTAGTTTTTTGCTTATAATTATTAAACAAATAAAGATATTATTTTTAGGTTTTAAGAAAATGCAAGTACATTAAATTTGCTATCAAACAAACTTTAAAAATTATAAATATCATTATTAGTTTAGGAGTTATAATAAATTAAAAAAGCTAAACTTTTTGACAGAAATGAATTAAAACAAAAAATCAAAAAATGTTTTTGGTTAAATTTAAATAATTAAAAAACTAAACAACATATCACAACAAAATAAAAACCAAATTAAACTACTATAAATTCTCTATAAAACAAAATTTATTCCAACTCCCTATCACTATTTTATGATACTGTAATCTTAAAATGAAAACAAAACTCATAAATCACCCACATTTTGATGTAAACTTTGATTGAATCCTTGTAAACCCCGCCTTAAAACCGGAAATCAAGACATTTTGTACCATCAATGGCCGCCTGGATGACAGAGGGGCGTAATGGCCGTAAACGGGCGTAAAGAGGCATCCCGGGAGCGATTTACGACGCGAACAGATTTAAACGTCGCACCGGGGAGACGTAAAACGTTTTCGTCACTCAGGTGCACACAAAACCGCCCCCGCAACCGCCACCAACCACCCCTGCTACCTTAAATCATCCCTAAGCATAACCACTAAGCATTACACAGCTTATAATCATTATCAACCTTTAATAATCACGAAAATTTCAATTTTTACATTAAAAAAATACAAAAAAATTAAAATAAGGGATGAAAATATTAATATTTTTAAACAAATTATTATTTAATGTGTTTGGTGTATGTAATGTGATACGTTGAGTGTCATGGGTGGAAATTTTGGTATTTTGGTAGGGGTGTAATGCGTGCGGGGGATGTTTTTGTGGTTTTTGCGGTTTTTGGCATTCTGTAGCATTCTGACACCAGGCGGAGCGTGAAATATGCTGAAATTAAGTGGAAACTGACCGCGTACACCCATAACCACCCCGTTTTCCCGGTTTTGGAATGCGTTGGGGGATGAAAATCGAAAATCGAACAAAAGTCGGTCAAATTGTGATAAAATGTTAATTTAAAATGGAAATATGTACTATAATATGTTTTGGAATTAAATTCATAACATATTATATAAGGGATGATTAATTTAGGGGATGAAAATTGTATTTTTTGAGAGAAAAACGTAACAACATAAAGATAAAAATGATTTTTTGTGTTAAATTGCTAATAACTTTTTCTAGAATTATGACTAATTGATGTTTTAAACGTCAACCTAAAACTGATTAAATTATCTATAAACTGATATTAATTTTGTTATATTTTATTTATTGTTTATATTTATTATTGATTTTTAAAGATTGATATAATTTTGCAACCAAAAAAATGCAGTTTTTGATTTTGTTTACATTTTTATTGATAACGATGGTATCACAAAAGATATTGTTATTATTTTTACATTATGGCAAAGATAATTAAATTATCCTTCAAATGATATATAACTTATAGTCGTTACTTGATAATTAATAATTTTTATTTATTTTTAAACATCAACTTTAAAATAAAACTTAAAGAAATTAAAAGTATTTTTGTTCAGTTAATAATTAATTACGTCAAAACGGCTTTATAGATATTAATTATCTTTATATCATGTTAGAGCCAATTAAATTCTCTATCAAACACTATTTTTATTTTTTAAATTACTAGTAACATTCTAATAGTTATTTTAATCTAAACTTATATTTTCCCAAAAATAATCACTTCTAATTTCAAAAATTCATTATTATTAATTAACCAGTAATCCAATCAACACCATTCTTTCACCATTCTACCCAAATTTATCCTTCTATAAAACCCATTTTATTTCATATCTCTATCTCTAATACTTTATCTGTAATATTTAATTTTCTATCAAAAACATAATACTCACTCTCCTCTTGTATTTTCAATGCGCAACTGTATCTAATTCTATTTTCCAGCCTTTCTTGGTCCTTGAAACCCCCTGAAACCCCTCAATCTTCTTCGGCATGACGAACAATAATATCCGCACGGCGACCGCCACCGTCTCCCCGATGTCCTTGCACAATACGTCGACGAACAGCCTGAACAATACAAACAGTACAAGCACGGTGAGAAATAAAAAACGCCAAATAAAAAAAGCCACAAAATCAAAAAAAAAACGCCGAAAAACGCGTAAAACCTTCACAAAATGGCGCACACTTTTATAATTATCATGTAACATATAAATTGGCTGCGATTTGTTATAAAGTAGATAAATTTTGAATATTTGCGACGCTACTATTACCGAAACTGCATTCAATCATTTTTAATGGCCGCCGCAGATGGCGCGCGCATGCTGTGTGTGTTTTTTTCGCTGTTTACGCTGTGTTTTCGCTATTAATTCGCTCATTTACGCTGCGATGCCACCAATGCGATGCTGTTTTGTGTTTATATGGAATGCGTAACGTAAATATTAATAATTATAGCGAAATTTAACGTTTTTTAATTTGTTTCAGGTGAGTTGAGTTGTATGCAACCAATATAACACTTGTGATGTATCACAGTAAGTATACTACTAAACACTAAAAAGTGAAAGGTTTTTATAAAGTTTTGAGAAGTAGAAGGGGATTGTTACGTTGCCTATAGCAACGAGCGCGTTGCCAGGGGCAACGGATAAATAACCACTGCTCCCCTACTACACAATCATGCAAGTCATGCAAACGTTCACTTCGCCTTAGTCATTCATCGAGTAAAGACGTGAATATTTCTCATATATAACTACTCTAATAAAATTAACTATTAATTAATAAAATGTGTAATTAAGTTTTTATAAAAGTATAACGGTGAGTCTTGTATTTTTATATATTTTTACTTTCACGTAAAATATTATTTTCTTGCGTCTCCAGGCGTAGCGACATAAATCACGCCCGCTTATCGCTAGGCTCGTATTATTTTCCGAGCGTTTTCCGCCCGTTGAGGAAAATCGTCCTGGAAAACGCAAGAGGGAAAAGGAGGAAAAGGTCCTGCTGAAAGTTTTACTTCCGTAAACGAGACTGCGTCTGCTCGGCGGGCGAAAAACGTGTTTTCCATAAAGTTGGAGCTCGGTGCGCAAACTTTCAAACAGGATAACGGATAGAATCCTGCGAGCTGGAGATTCTGCCAAGCCTGCAGGCGCCTAAATGTATAATAGAAAATTGGAAACTGTTTTAGAAACGGTGAAATCGGTGAATTTTTAGAAATTAAATTAATTTTCCGGGATTTTTTTCAGTTTAATTAAAAAAAAATCATATTTAGAATAAGGATAATTTAAAAATTTAAAGTTTATTGTATAAAGGATAAATTTACTATGATTTCGTAAAAATTTTATGTAAATATCCTTAAAATTTTTGAGTTATCCTTGTTTAAAGTTGTCTAAATTTTTCAAAAAATATGATTTTTTTTATAAACTTTAAAATAAACACAACTTCTGGGTAAGTAAACTAATTAATTTAAACATAATTAAATTAAGGATAAAATTCTGCATCAACGCAAAAAATTAAGTTTATATCCGGGAAATTTTTCCGTAATCCTTATTTAAAGTTGACTTCATAAATTTCATGAAATTCGCCAAATTTCCTCATTTACTCAAACTAAACCGTAGCGGAAGCAATAAATTTAGGCCGTAATGTTTTTCATGCATACTCCATCACCATCTTAAATCGTCCCCCTTTTTCGTCCTTCTTCTGTGCACATATACACCGCCATTTTAGTCCTGGCGGCGTCCTGTTTGCACGCCCTTCATCATCGCGCTCGCATAGTTTAAATTCGTTTACCATCTTGGGTCCTTTTCTGGTTAGTTCGGCGGTGGCAGGACTTTTTGCCTCCGCAAGGAGAAGGCGTGAAGGTTTTTTGACTAACGACAAGAAATTTAATTTCGCTATCGTCGTTTTCGCACGTCGTGCCTATGAAAGGTCCTAGAATGATAAATACTTTGACCTCGAAGGTTAAAAGAGGTTAGACTAACAAAAAAAACAGATAAAAAACATTTTTAACAAAAACAGAATTAAAAACATTAAGTCTATAAAATTATCTGTCATGTGAAACAAAAATAATGTTTCTATTCTTCCAGGACGTCGCGTAATCCTTGTTTTAAAGTAAACATTGTAAATATCCGTCTCTTGACTATAATCCTTTCAAAGTCAAATATTTAATCCATTCATCCACTTCCAAAAGTATCCCAAGCACATCTAATTTTATCTTTTCCTTCCTGATACTCTTGATATATACATATCCTTAAAATATCCTTTACTTGGCTGTTTCCGACATAAATGCACACTTTATACGCGAAACAAAGTCAAAAATCATCGGATTTCTGGCGCGAGACACTTTGCAAGTCATAAGCGGCTGCTCATGAGTATGAATGATGATGTGAATGTTTTAATAGTCCTGCGAGGAGTGAGGATATCCAGCGGGGAGTCTTGGCAAGTTCTTAATGTGTTTCTGGTTTGGTTTGGTTTGGTTTGGCGACGGCGGCGGTGGTGGCCTGGTGCGCGGTTTTAAACGCGCGGAGAATTGAAATTCATGAGAGTACACGTCTCCGGCAGGACGCAAATTTAAACTTCTTGTCATTGCACGAGGGGGGAATATAAAATTTTAAGTAGTTGTAAAATGGGTGCAGTTTTAATGTTTTGGGAGTTTAGAGTTTAGTTCTGTGAGGAGGTAATGAAGTTGGATTATGCTAAGGGAGGATTTATTTAGTTAAAAATAGAATAATTGAAGTTGGAAAAAGAAATTAGGAAAAATTTTAATTGTATGGGATAAAGGATTACATAGTTTATATACAGGATGTTGATTTATGTTGGTAGATTTAATATTTTAAGAGATATCTTTGATCAAAGTAAGAAAATTATTTATTACTTTCTTTGGTGAATACGTAATCCATGTTGTATATTTATAAAAAAATATTTATTTATTAAACATTAAACGTGATTTTGGATTTACAATTTTATTTTTGAGTTGACATGTTTCGCCCAGAGGGCATCTTCATAAACTTAAAAAAGTTTAAGTTGTTTAATAAATAAATATTTTTTATAAAGAAAATTATTATTTTTTTAAATTTTTGAGGATTTTTTTTCCATTAAATTTATTTTTTAATGACTTTTTAGGAATTTTTGGGAAAAATTTCATTAATACAGAATCAAATTATCTATCATATTGTAAAAAAATTAAGCCAATATCTTGTTTTTCTTTTGAGTTATTTTAGATCAAAGTTGAAAACTTTTTTGTTTTGATTTTTTGAAATTTTTGTCATTAAAACGTTTTTAGGGATATTTAGAACACTTTGTATAAAAAATTAAGGCAATATTTAGATAGGGGATTAAATTATCTATTGTTTTAGTCTTTTTACGTCTTTATCACTTTTTTGCTTTGCGTTATCCTTGATTAAAGTAAAAATATAAAAATATTAAATATTTTGCACAATTTTTTGCATTTTCTGCTTTAAAATCGAATTTAAAAATGTTATAAACTATTTTTTACAAAATTTCAACATTAATTCAAAAACCAATTAAATTATCTATAAAATAGTGTAAAATTCATATTATTATCATTAATATTCTGTGAATTATCCTTCTTCAAAGTATAACAAAAATTTTCTAGCAAATTTTCATTACCAAAATAATTTTCTCTTAAAACACAATATAATATTACCAAAACAAAATCATGAATAATAAAATTACTCCAAAATTAATTATAAATTAACACGTTTCAAACAAAATTCAATTATCTGCCCTAGTTTAACAATTATGTGAAATTCTCTGAAACGCTGAAACTCTTTTAAACTGAAATAAAATATAATCGAATAAAACCAGTTGAAATACGATTAATATTTATCTAAAAATATGATTGTTAATTAATTGCAGGCGATAATTGATCGGGATTTAGGGCATTTATTATTCAATTAAAAACCGCACCGGTACGGCACGTTCGCGACGAGCAGAGAATTAGACTTTCAAATCACGGCGCTGATTTTAATTTCGCAATTAGCGCACACCAACACTATGAACGAGACAAGCCCCACTCGTGTCACAACGTAATTAATTCATGTTATAATTACGCAATGCAAGTTTCTTTACAAATTTTATTTTTATTTTTAGAAATAAAAAAAAATATGTGTTCAGTTCACACGTAGTAGAAGTGAAACCCTCAGAATACTACACTGCAAGAGAATAAGACGAAATAGTATCAGGAGTGGGGATAATTATGGGGTTTATTTATTATAATATTCGAATCAAGTGTAAAATTATTTAATACCAGCTTTAACCCTTGGCTTCGCTCGCGAATATCTAAAATAATGTAGTTGCTTCCGTACGCGTCTGTAGTCACAGAATAAGTAACAATGAAGTAGAATGGCGGGAAGTTTAAAATGGCTGAAAGTATAGTCTATGGAAGTATAGTGTACAGTCTCCATAGTGTAGTCAATTGGATTTGATGTTGACGTAGCTGTCGGTAATACAGTGTGATAATACAGTGTGATGGTACTATAGTACTTAGGTTTGAGCTTCATTGCTGGAATGCTAGATGGCGTTAAAGTAGTCAAATAGCCAGATGCAGACGTATTATTGGCTAAACTATTTCTTTATTTTATTTAAAAAATGATTTTTTTATTAAATAAAAAGTAGCCTATAACCATTCGGGGACCACTAAGAATATGTGTACAAATTTTCATGATGATCGGTTAAGCAGTTTTGGCGTGAAAGTGTAACAAACATCAGGACTTTCGCATTTATAATATTAGTAGGGATTCAGATAATATTCCGAATCAAGTGGCTTGTGGCAAGTTACGAAGCAACGCACAAAGAGGAGACGAAGATAATAGGAAACACCCTGTATATTTTGTTCTATTATTCTCTCGCAGGCTTAACCATATAAACGAATACGTTTGTTTCTTTTTAGTGTCGTTTCATTCATTATGAAATCACACCGATTCTAAAAAAGTTTTCACTTTAATTTAATTTTTTTGTTTTTAACAGGTTAGATAAACGATCTGTTGGTGGTCATCGTTAGCGCCCGATTTTCATTTATATTTTCCATTTCCACGTTTATTTGGTCACTGCCGCCCACGGTGTGTGGCCTCGCACGTTTTCATGGTGGGTGTGTATATGTATAGATATACCGGGCGGCAGAGGGCTTAATCCGTTTAAAATTGAAACGCAAGATTACCGAAAGCCCACCGCGCCGCCGCACGCGGCACATGGGTAGCTATTTTATTATTACATCCCCATCGGTATTCGGTATTCGTCGAAACGGAGAATAGAGCGCCGGAACATATTTCAGCGCAAAGCTCTCGCATTCAGCTCGGCGGGCATAAGTGGCGGCGGCGGGGCTTTCGAGAGGATAGGGGCGGATAGGAAGGGATAACTGGGGAGTTGGAGGCAATCAGGGAATAAATATTGTAATGTTTTCAAAGGGAGAAATAGGAAAGTAGGTGAAAAAGTTCAGAAAAAGAATTTTTGTTGAAAAAAGTGGTAATTTAAAGACGGATGGCCCAAGTCGTGACTAAAGTATTTTAGTCACGGATTTTAGTCACAGGGCGGAGTTGACGCATGCGTATTTGCCTCAGGAACGGTACATGACGTAAACATTAAGTTAATAATCATAGTTAAAGTGCAATTTAGCGCACTTGATACTTAACATAATATTTTCTCTAAATAATTTTACCAAAAAACCAATTTTTAATCATTTTCAAAAATGTCACTTTTAATATATCTCTGTGGTGGCATTGTGTGATTGTAACCCTTGCACAGCGGAATTCCGATTCCGAAAATTAAACGATCCCCGTCGACGTTATTATCTCATTACTGGGACGTTTGTCTCTGTGACAATTTCGCCTCCTGTGTGCTGTGTGTGCGCTGTATGGCAGGAAGCATCCGGCGAATAAAAGGCACGCGGGGGACGCACGAGAAAGATACGATTTTCCTGCGATTAATGAAAGTTTTAAATTGACTTTTTGATGAGGCGCAATGTTTATTGCGTCGCGATGTTTAATTGCGTTTGAACGACGTTCGAATATTTTGGGGGTGATAATGACATACATCATTTTGTTCGGGATTAAATTTGGCGTTAAATGGAAAATATTGCAGGGAAATATTTGGGATATTATGGGAGATATTTGATGTCAAAGTTAAAATTGTGTTTTTTTAAGATTTTAGGATTTTTTTTGTTAATTTGTTAATAAAATATATTAGCAATAAATTATTTGAATAAATTTTTGCATTTTTTAGTAGAGAATTAAATTATCTATTGATGTAGATAAAAAATTTGGAAATTATTTAAATATTTTAAGAAATATTTGATAATTAAATTGAAATTTAAGCTTTTTCATGTTTTTTTTTTCGATTTTTTTTAGTTTAATTGTTAATATAATATATTAACAGTGAATATTTTAACATAAAAATAGCATAATTGTATTCAGAATTAAATTATCTATCATTTGAAGCTTAAACAATAACAATATCTCAAATATTTTAAAAGTTATTTGTTATTAAAGTTGAAGTTTTAAATTTTTCCTCTTTTTTTGCAATATTTTCTGAAAAAAAAAGTTTTAACGGCTTTTTAACTTTGTTTATATTCAGAATAATTAAATCTTATTGCAATCTTGTGTCGAGTGTAGCCTCTCAAGAACCCGTCGTAATAAAAAAGGGATTAACTTGTTTGTCTGCGCTTTCAAGACAAAAAATGAAATGAAATTCGAGCTAATTTCGCATCTTTTGCTGCTTGAATTTAATACTTAATGGTTCTGATGATCAAATTGTCTATCTAAGGAATGGTTGTGAATGGTATTGTATTGTATTGTATTATGTTGCATGCTTTGTCTAAGGGTGGTTTTAGTGTTGCTGCTGCTGGTGGTGGTGCTGGTGGTGGTGGCGGCTGCGAAGCTCATGCGGGCGTTTATTGTTCGAAGATGTATTCCATTAACATTCGTGAATAATGCATGAATGCAAATTTCAGCAAGACGCAGAAAAGAATGCGGAAAATGTGAGAATTTTCTCAGCCCAGAACAAAACAAACAAAACAAACAAACGGTATTAATAAAAGCAGGGGGAAAGAAAACAATAACACGGATGGGAAAAACAAATATCGAAACACTTTTCAATCAAATAGAATTTAAAATATATATATATATTGGAAGTGTAAACAAAAATGAAACAAGAAAATATTTTTTTAAATTTGTTTTTTAGTTGAATATAGTTTAAGGCGTTGTAAATATTTTGTTATTGTTGATATTAATAGGATGTTTTTATGAAAAGATAGGAAATTTTATTGTGAGTAAACAAGTATAAAGTTTTGTTTTAAATAATGTTGTGGAATAGTAATTAATAGCTATTTAAAGTGAAAAAACATGAAAATTTTCATAAAAATTACTTCGGGTGACGACCCACCAAAAATCATGAAATTTGGTGTTTAGACCGTTGCTGCTTATATTTCCCATAAGAAATCATTGGTAATAAGTAAGGAACGACGGTCTAAACCAAAATATAAGGCAGTGCACTTGAATATTTATACAATAAAATTTAGTATTGAATAATTATGAAAGTTATTATTATATTTTAACAAAAATTAATTTTTATGATAGATAATTTCATTCTCTATAGAATAGTATTTAACTTATATGAAAAATGTTTTCGGAAATATAATTTATTATAAAATTTAACTAAAAAAGCAAAAAACACAAATTTAAGTATGTTTTTTTTATCCATTTTTAAAGTTTGACAGTGAATAACGTATAAACTATTACACATATTTTAATAAAATAAACTTATATAGATAGATAATTTAACTAGCTATAAGATGATGTATAATATTTTTGATTTTGAGATTTATTACTATTGATTATTACTAAATTTAACATAAAAACATAAAAATTTACTTTTAAACGTTATATTTTTAGTTTTTCAAGTTTAACATCAAATAATTCCTATACCATCAAAGATATTTCGACAAAATTTACTCACATTGATACATAATTTAATTATTAATAAAATAATGCGAAATTTTAAGCAATTAAATATTTATAACAATTAATTAATAACAATTTTAACTTAAAAAACACAAAATACACCTACATTAAACCTATATTTTTAATTTTTCAAGTTCAATATCAAATAATTTTAACACCATCACAGATATTTTTACAAAATTTACTAATACCGATAAACAATTTAATTGTTAACATTAATTTAAAATAAAACAAATGATTAAACAATCATTTCCAATTTAAAAAATGCAAAATAAGTTTAAAAAACACAAAAAAATTTAAAACAAAGCATAAGTTACTATCTATTGTTATCTTAGCAATCTAAAATTCAACTCTATCTGCGTGCGTATTACCAAAACAGTAGAAATAGAAACTAGGATTCAGGATACGCATTCAGGCTTCCCCCAGTGATGAATCTACCCTCTCAGAATTCCCATCCGTCGCTATCCATCACTATCCGACCGCATTCGATGCTACAATCTACGTTTCCGCATCCATTTGTTTATCTACTCCTTTACTTATACTCCTATACTCCTATACACTATACTCGTATATACTACAATTGCAATAAATATATCCTGCTTCTACATCTGCCACAGCCTATTCTATTTTACTCCATTCTATTCTATGTAATATCAACTATCAAATCATGCTCGACATTCTACTCTTTTGTGTTGGTGTTCGTGTGCGTGTTCGTGTTTAACCGAATAGAATTATAGATACGCATAGGGTATGATAAAGTAAAACATGCAGGATGTAAGATAAAGGATGTAAGATGGTGGTTTATTAAGTGTTAGAGTGTATAGAGTGTATTATGTGGTAGAGTATGTAATAGAGTATGTATTAGAAGGTTAGAAGGAGGTTTTTGGGAGTTATCATCCCTGAGGAATTCTTGGAAGTTGTTCGTCAGTGTGGAGAAACAAGGAAAATCGATGTGACAGGTTTAGGAGAATTTTGGAGTCTGGGAGGACAATTCGGTGATCCTGTCGGTATTAATCATATTAGTTTAGTACTAACTCGTAGTACGAGTCGTATATGTATTTGTAGGTACATAATTAAACGTAATTAAATATAATTGAATATGAATTGGGCACATTTTGTTTGAGTTTGAATTGGTATTAAAATTTAAAGTTTAATTTTGAAGTTGAATAACTTGGTTATGAATTGAGATAATTGGATTATTTTTTCACGAAAGTATAGATAATTTAATTAGGTATGAAATAATGTAGAAGATTGTTTGATTATATTATTGCAAATATAAGATATTTGATAATTTGTTAAGAAAAGCAGAAGGATATGTTGAATTTATGTGTTTCTCTTTGATTTACATTAATTCTTAAGTGGAAGATGATAATTTATTGCAATATTTTTTATTTTATAGAGAATTTAATTGTTAACAAGATTATGTTTGATATTTAAGTAATTTGTTATTATTTTAGTAGTTATAAAATATTTAACACCAAAAAACGTGAAAGTTAAGTTAGGAAATGAATCAAATAGTAAAGTTTAACTTTAACAACAAATAATTTGGAAACTATTCAGGATAATTTAATTATTTTTATTAATTTAGAAACAAAAATTAATTGTTGATCAAAATATATCAAACTTTTATCAAATTTAAATTTATAAATATTTATTATTAATTTTTGAAGAAAAAAAATGCAAAAAAAAAACATAAAAATAACAAATTTCACTTCAACATTAAATATTTCCTAAACTAAAACAACAAATTTACACAAATGACATAATTTAATACTACATTTATTTCTGAATCAGAAAACATATAATTTAAACATTTATAAATTTATATAAACACACTAAAACACATTTCAACATTTCATCTGATTAAAAATACACTTGACAAGCACCGCAAATTACGAGTACAACTACAATTACAATACATTCATTTATTCAAAACTCATTAATCTACGAGTAGAGCATTTCAACAAAATCCATTCGCATTGTCCGCATGGTAATTTCCACTCACATTTAACACTCACCACTCAACAATTCAACATTTTACATTTTACATTCATTCAACATATTTGTCCGCGCGCATATTGCATTTTAACGCAGTTTGATGCGTGTCGCACTTTATTGCACTTTATTGTAATAGTTAGGATGAGCGTCGAGTTTGTATTGTTATGCTGTCAGTTGGTGCGTCCTGGTCCGTTGTTCTTCATAACACTCGACGTCACCGGCTGACATGGCGGTGAAATTTGCACAATTTGCAAACTATGCGGCTGGGGTGCGGTGCAAATTGCCGCAAGGATATTGAATATTTTGAGGGTGTTTGTGTTGAATTATTTAACATAATCAGAAATTAGGAATTGTAAATTATTATAAATTAGTTTTGTGTAAAAATTTTTGAGGAAAAATTGTGAATTTGAAGAGAAAATTGATTTTGATGTTTACAGTTCAATTATTATGCAGATTGATTTTGGTTTCAATTTATTTTTAAGTGTTTTTGTATGTGGATATTGATAATGTTTATTTTAGGATGTAAATTGGACAAAATTATTATTAATATTACAAAATAAATATTAGAAATCAATGAAGTTGCTTCCGTACGCGTCTGTAGTCACAGAAGAAGTAACAATGAAGTAGAATGGCGGGAAGTTTAAAATGGCTGAAAGTATAGTCTATGGAAGTATAGTGTACAGTCTCCATAGTGTAGTCAATTGGATTTGATGTTGACGTAGCTGTCGGTAATACAGTGTGATAATACAGTGTGATGGTACTATAGTACTTAGGTTTGAGCTTCATTGCTGGAATGCTAGATGGCGTTAAAGTAGTCATATAGCCAGATGCAGAGGTATTATTGGCTAAACTATTTCTTTATTTTATTTAAAAAATAATTCCTTTTATTAAATAAAAAGTAGCCTATAACCATTCGGGGACCACTAAGAATAAGTGTACAAATTTTCATGATGATCGGTTAAGTAGTTTTTGCGTAAAAGTGTAACAAACATCAGGACTTTCGCATTTATAATATTAGTAGGGATTAGTTTTGTGTAAAAATTTTCGAGGAAAAATTGTGAATATGGAGAGAAAATTGATTTTTATGTTTACAGTTCAATTATTATGCAGATTGATTTTGGTTTCAATTTATTTTTAATGGTTTTTATGTGGGTATTGATAATGTTTATTTTAGGATGTAAATTGGACAAAATTATTATTTTTATTCATAAATTTTTATTTTTTCATTATTTTTTGATAAAATACTTTAAATTTTATTGTTTTTAATTAAAATTTGGTTTAACGGAAGTTTTTGATATGAGGTTAAAGTACTTTAGTCACGGCATTGACCATCCGTGTTTAAAGTACCATTTTTGTGTCTAAAAACAGTGAAAACTTGCGTTTTAAATGTGAAAGTATATAAAATATATTTTTTTAATTATTTTTATACAAAACATGCAAGAGAAATGCAAGAGAAATATTTTCTGAATAAGTTGTAATAATAATGTGGCCTCTGAGTCCTGTCCTCATTCATTTGAGTTGAGTTGAGTTTGTGAGTTGTGACATTTTTATTCTTCCAATATAAAAAACTACTTCTACTCTTATTTCTATTTCTATCTTGATGATTTTTTATTACGCAAGTTTTTTGTGGACTTTTGTGAGTTTTTACAGTTTTTCAAAGTTTCCACAGAGTTTTCATTACTTTTCTACTACTCTACAACTCTACAACTCCACAACTTCACATAGTTTTGTAATAAAATTCAATATTTTGTTACTTTGGTAGTATTACTTCAAAAAATATGAAATTTTAATTTTGTAAAAAATAATATCAAAGTTTAATGCAAGATAACTTGGGAAATTAACGTCGGAAATTGTTGAATAATATATCATTTGAAAGATAATTTAATATACTTTACGCTTGTGAAGAAATTAATTTAATATCTTTTGTAATTACTGAGTAATTAAGATTTTAATGAATAAAATCATTATTTTTGTTCATTAATATTTAAATTTTAAGATTTTGGAGGTTTTTACTCATTTAAAACTGTTTTTATACTCAAATCTTTTATTTTACAACAAAATATTTAACATAATTTAATAATAATTATACAGAGTGTTTTAAAACCACTAAATTTCCACATTTAAACAAAAAAATTAATATTTTCTGTTTAAATCACAAAATTTTAAGATTCCCACTGAAAAATCTGAATAATTGTCGAGTAAACATGGAAAAATATAAAAAATGTGAGAATGAATGCCTCGACTTATTTACTACTCGTACTCTTCGCGCAGGAACGCTCGCGTTTCAGACGCACTCGTGCGAACATAAATTACATGTCGCAGACAAGCGCGCGCTCGTATTTCACAATCTTCTGAATTTTTATCACTTTAGCTCAGCAGCGCAGCGCATGCAGTCTACTCGTATGTGCAGCATGTCGTAGTGTGCAGTGTGCTATTTACGTTGCAACAATGGCAGTGATTTCGCGTTTCTCGCTCCGCGTTCGATCGAGGAAAATTACTCGCCGTTCCTTTCGTATAACTTATTGCAAACATAACTTGGATATTTATGTCGCGCGGATATAAAATAAAACACTCAAAGTATTGGTTTAAATCACAGTTACAAATAATTGAATTTTTATTTTTATTATTTAAAGGGAATAAGTGATATAATATATGATAAAGAAAATAAGAGAAAAATTAATTTTGAGGGAATATAGTTTTATATACTGAGTGATTACGTAATAATTTAATAGGAAGAAATTATTTGAGCTTTATTAAAGTGAAATTTTTGAATTTTTATGTTTTTTTGGTTTTTGGCTTTAAAAATTAATAAAAATTATTATTTAAATATAATTTCATTAAATATTAATATTTTCTGATAAATAAATAAATTTTCTTTAAAATTTCACAAAAATCATAAAATTATCTTAATTAGTTTTAAAATATTGATTTTTAAAGTTAAACTTTTATATTTTATTCATTTTTTTAGCACTCCGTGACTAAAGCCCATGACTAAAGTACTTTAGTCACAGTCTTGGTCTTCCCATATTTAAAGTACAACTTTTTATGTCTAAAAACCGTTGAAAAATTATGTTTTAATGGTGGTAGTTGAATAATATATTTTTATAAGTTTATTTTAAACTTTGAATGTGTGTAATGTAATTGTATGTGTGTGTGTGTGTGTGGGTGTTTGGTGAATCAACAACGATGACAAAGTACATTTACTCGCATCACAACGCGTCGCGTCGCATCATCTTCGCTTGATACTTGATCCACGCTCATTAATCATATCCTTAATATCCTTACGCTTATCCTTACACTTAATTCAGCTAATATTACTTTATAAACTTCGTGATGTAATATTAATAATATTCATTAAAAATTACCATCTACAGGAGGTTTCAAAAGACGTTTGCTTGTTTACCCGGCGCCTCCACTCTATGATTTTCCGTGTAAATTGAAACAATTTATGAATTTTGACTAAAAAATAGCAAAAATATATTTCTAACAACAAAAATTAACATTAATTAATAAATATTACTATAATACAGCATATTATTGATAAAATACAAGAAATTTATTAATTTTTAGACAATTTTTAGTAAAAAATATTAAATTTACAAACAAAAAATTAATAAATATTATAAAAACAATTTTTTAGACCAAATTATAAATAACAATTAATAAAAATTTAATTTTTGAGCTTTTTTAATACCTTTCCAATGCAGTTGCACAATACCCGTACACTGAGCACAGTTGGTCAATTGCTCAATTGTCCCAGTCACAAACCTAATAAAAGCGACAATTGTCTACTATTCCGTGCGATTCTCGGCAATTTTCACGATTTTCCACTATTATCCTTTATTCTATACATGAGCAGAGAGAAACAGGCAAAAGAGAAAAATTCCTACAGTATCGTAGTCTAGTCTATTTCGCATTTCGCATTTTGCACAGTTCCGGGTGACACCATGGGGAATTCTCGTAGGACTAAAATTAAATTAGGAATAACGACATTGCAAGCGATACAGTCTCACAGTTACACAGATACATAATGGCATAGGAATGCAGTAGGAATAGCTGTGAAACTGTGAATATGTGTAGGTAATACCCGGGAGGCGTTAATTTCGTTTTGAGTTTTTATTATCGTCGATAGGAAACAATAAACACTATAATTACAGCTTTTTATGTGCACATATTAGCAGATTTTTTATATTTTAGAAAAATACGTTTACAATGCGGTGTGGGAATGTATTGTGGGTGTTTTTATTGTTTCCCGGCGCCTCCACGTAATGATTTTGCATAGAAATTGAAAAAAATTGAAAAAAATTAAAAATTTTATTAAAAAATGATAAAATATTATTTTTAACATCATAAATTAATAATAAATAATAAAAGTCATCCATTTATTACCATATATTATTAAATTTTAAATAAGGAGACAATTTTTTTGACATATGTTTCAATATTTTACTCATCTATTCATTTTTTAAAACATATTTTATGTTTTTCTGTTCATAAACACCCTAAATACACTTTTTATATATTAAAATGTTAAATTTGTTATAAAACTAGAATAAATTACGTCTATTTTGACAATTGCCCGGCGCCTCCACGTAATCCTCTTAAGCAAAATGAGAAACTAAAGAAGAAATTCAAAAAATTTATTATAACTAACAAAATTGTAGTTTTAATATTAACATTTAATACTAAATAACAATTACTGCTAGCATATTATATATCCTTATCAATATTCTACAAATTTATCAAATTTTTGACATTTTTTCAATATTTTTCTTTAATAAATCAAAATATATTCCAATTTTTACTTTTTGACTTTCTTGGAATTCTAACCTAAGCTCCATAAGCATTGTGCGTTATTTCAGGCTGGTACCTAGTTAAACTCTGCTATTGTTTGTTCATATTTACTTGCGTTTTAGTTTTCGCTTCGTTTGTCGAGCAGCGCGCGCTGTTTTCTGCTCGCTCAGACAATTCCGCTTGTTTGTCTTCCATTGTCTGTATTTCTTCCTTATTATCCTTTAAATTTCCAGCCCAACTTTTCTGTTTTCGGTGTTTTCCCTTTAAAGTAAATCAACAACTCCTTTCTGTATGTATACATTGGTAGATTGATAAATAATAAAGTTGTAGGTTTCAATTAAAATAAATATTATGATTACTTAATAAACAAAACAAGTTTAAATTAATATTTATTTAGAAAAAGCTAGTTTATCAACAAAATTAATGTTTTTTGAGTGAATAAAGTTTTATTTTGTAAATTGGTATGTATAAATATAAATAATTAACGCTAAATATTAGTGGAAATATTTTTAATTTATTTTTTTACCAAAAAAATCGCAAAAATTGAAGAAAAATTCGGAATTTTGGAGAAAAAACTGTTTTTGCATTTAAAACATCAATATACAATAATAACTTTAGCAATATTGCAATAATAACTTAGTTTATCTATTAGTACATAAAACTATAACATATTTTATTGAAATTCGAAGAAAAAACTTAAAATTTTAACATTTTTGCACAAAAAACAGAATTTTTCTCTTTTTTCAATGTTTTTACCGCAAAAGTCGTAATTCTTTATAATAATTTATCATAAATAATAAAAAACGTGTTCCTTAATTTATAAATATACATATAACCTAATTTTTCAAATTATTTTTGGTTATATTTTACATCAAAAATAAAAAAAAAAGAACAAAAAAATTCAAAATTTCAAAATTAAAATAATCGCTACTAATATTATAAATGCGAAAGTCCTGATGTTTGTTACACTTTCACGCAAAAACTACTTAACCGATAATCTTGAAAATTTGTACACATATTCTTAGTGGTCCCCGAATGGTTATAGGCTACTTTTTATTTAATAAAAACCATTATTTTTTAAATAAAATAAAGAAATAGTTTAGCCAATAATACCTCTGCATCTGGCTATTTGACTACTTTAACGCCATCTAGCATTCCAGCAATGTAGCTCAAACCTAAGTACTATAGTACCATCACACTGTATTATCACACTGTATTACCGACAGCTACGTCAACATCAAATCCAATTGACTACACTATGGAGACTGTACACTATACTTCCATAGACTATACTTTCAGCCATTTTAAACTTCCCGCCATTCTACTTCATTGTTACATCTTCTGTGACTACAGACGCGTACGGAAGCAACTTCATTATTTTCGATATTCGCGAGCGAAGCCAAGGGTTAAAGGGTTTTATGAGGTAACTACTCATAAAAATTGATTTTGTTAAGATAGAAAATGTTTCATAATTAATTTAAAGACATAAATTATTCATTTATTCAATTATTCATTTATTTGTTTATATTTTACCGCAAAACTTTCCTTAAATTATTGTTCTGTTAAAATTTACACCCGCTAGTTGAGTTCATGCGCTTTATTCACTTTAGTTTGACTATTAATCTCCTTGACGGTCGACTAATTCACCCTCCGGCCCGTATGTCGTAGATTCTCAAGGGTCGTGTTTAGTGTTTAATGTTTGCACCGTAATTACCATATCAATAACATAATAACCACAACAAACCAACATTATCCAAACTTGCAACTTGCTCAACTTTAAATTTTAAATACAAAATATTATGTTACATCATTATTTTTTTCACATTTTACATTTTAGAAATTTACATATAGTATACGTATAAAATATTTTTAAATTTGAAATGTGAGACGTATGCATGATTGAATAATCTGAGGATCAGCGGAGATAATAAGGATAACGTGAAGTATCAAGATGAGATTTTTTTTGCGTTTGGTTTTGGGGAGAATAATAAATGAATAAAAATCAAAAAAATATTTTTGGTGTGACAAAAACGGAGGGATGAGATACTAAAAACCGAAAAATAAATGGGAGTAAAAAATATTGTGACTTTGATGGATTTCTAGGCTTTTACACAAAGAAAAATCAATAAATTGTGGATAGAAATGTAGAAAAATTTGAAACATTAAAGTTTTTTGCGATTTTGGAGCCTTTTGATTGACAAAAATAATATTTATTATAAACAATGTTATAGTACATATTATTGGTTATGTTTTAGTAAAAAAATTATTAATTTATCTTTATTAGTTTAAAAGTTACAGCGTTTTTAGTAATAACAAAAAATTGACCTAAAAATGTTGACAAAAATAATAAAAAGTTTAAATTGTTTTTAAGGCCTTGTTAATAAGCAAACTTGTTATTTATTATTACTATTTTATTAGAACTTTTAATTATTTATTCACGTAAATTTGATTATTGTATTTCTTTTTGTTTAAAAGTTACAGCGTTTTTAGTAAAAACAAAAATATTTTGAAAAAAAATAGCAAAAAGTTTAAATTGTTTTTAAAGCTTTTTTAATAATAAATTTATAATTTACTACTATCAATTTAATAGTACATTTCAATATTTATCTATTTATGTAAAATTCATAACTTTATCTCTTTTAGTTTAATAGTTATAGCGTTTTTAGTAATAACAAACATATTTCAACATAAAATATGTAATAATTTACTAAAACCATAATTACGCGCTAATTAAAACAGATAATAAATTGATACTACCCACACATAAACCACGATAAATTATCTTTCAAATGACATCATTATCAACAATATCCGACTATAACTTCCTGAGTAATCATTAATTAAACTTTAAACTTTAAAATTCTTCTTTTTAATAATTCATTTTCACATTTTATTAACATTTTATTCTTTATATCTAAAAATAATCATTTCTACAATTGGAAATATAATTCTCATGATTTGCAAGCACATCCGGCATCCTGAATTTATTTCCCAGCGGGGCAGCTGGAGTTCATGAACGATTTCCGGAATAGCAAATAGTATATTCCATTTCAATCTCAATCCCATTCGATTTCAACTAGAGCGCCATCTGTGATTACATTTCGCAGTGCATGAATGTGTTGACGTTTAATTACAACTGAGCTTTCCGAAAAGCTCAAAGCTCACCAACAGTAATTAATTACTAAACACCACATTCAGAACCATGTAAAATAAATAAATAAATAAATAAATAAATAAAAATATTATTAATGTAAATATAAATTCAAAAGCTCTGAAAGCTCAAAGCTCAAAGCTTTGGTGATTATATTTGACAATCAGACAATCAGATGTCGGTCTTTGCCACATTAACCTAATTAACGCTTTGCTTCGACATGACCTGTGACCAGGTACAAGTACAAGCTTTACTCACGAAAGCTCTGCGAGGGCAAAAGCTCAATTCGTGAATTGTCTGTGTGCAAATTGTAAATTGTATCCCAGACGCCACAAGTTTATTTACTCGTGATTGTTTACCGAGTCCTGACGAATTCAAACACCGCAAATTAAGCTTTAGTTGCGAAAGCTCTGAAAGCTCTCCACAACTTAAATTACTACCACCTTAGTGGATGGAAATAATTAGAAATAGGTATAGGGTTATTATTTTAATGTAAAATATTGAAAGAAATAAAATTTTTATCACGCGAGCTTAAAAGCTCATAAAGCTCATGGAAACAAATTGAAAGCTCGGTTAATATTAAATCGAAATATGATGAAACATAAAAGAGTTAATGATATTGAATAATTTATAGTTTTACTAGCTTTAACCCTTGGCTTCGCTCGCGAATATCTAAAATAATGAAGTTGCTTCCGTACGCGTCTGTAGTCACAGAAGAAGTAACAATGAAGTAGAATGGCGGGAAGTTTAAAATGGCTGAAAGTATAGTCTATGGAAGTATAGTGTACAGTCTCCATAGTATAGTCAATTGGATTTGATGTTGACGTAGCTGTCGGTAATACAGTGTGATAATACAGTGTGATGGTACTATAGTACTTAGGTTTGAGCTTCATTGCTGGAATGCTAGATGGCGTTAAAGTAGTCAAATAGCCAGATGCAGAGGTATTATTGGCTAAACTATTTCTTTATTTTATTTTAAAAATAATTTTTTTTATTAAATAAAAAGTAGCCTATAACCATTCGGGGACCACTAAGAATATGTGTACAAATTTTCATGATGATCGGTTAAGTAGTTTTTGCGTGAAAGTGTAACAAACATCAGGACTTTCGCATTTATAATATTAGTAGGGATTATCATAATTTTGAAAATTTGAATTTTTTTGTTCTTTTTTCTTATTTGATGTAAAATTTAACCAAAAATAATTTAAAAAATTAGGTTATATGTATATTTATAAATTAAGGAACACGTTTTTTATTATTTATGAGAAATTATTATAAGGAATTACGACTTTTGCGGTAAAAACATTGAAAAAAGAGAAAAATTCTGTTTTTTGTGCAAAAATGTTAAAATTTTAAGTTTTTTCTTGGAATTTCAATAAAATATGTTATAGTTTTATGTATTAATGGATAAACTAGGTTATTATTGCAATATTGCTAAAATTATTATTGTTTATTGATGTTTTAAATGCAAAAAACTGTTTTTTTCTCAAAAATTTCGAATTTTTCTTCAATTTTTGCGACTTTTTGGAAAAATAAAATAAAAAATATTTCCAGTAATATTTAACGTTAATTGTTTATATTATTACATACTAATTTACCAAATACAACTTTATCCACTCAAAACTCATTTGTAATATTATTTATAAATGCATTATTATTCTATGAAAAGATTTTGTATTTATTTATAATAGTTTCTAGGTAATTAATTGTTAAAATTTAGGTTTCATAAAAAAAGGTTTAGAGAACAATAATTAGGATTTTTTTTTTAAACTTCGGTAATTATTGTATCACTCAATATAATTTGACAAAATTATGTTGATATACTACAAAGTAGCTATACTTTTGTATGCTAAAAAGATTTTTTGTTTAAACTTTTTATTGCTAAAGTTATGCGTGTTTGAAGTTGAAGTTTGTTTTTAATAAAATCAGAAATTATCAAAAATAGAAAATAATTTTAAAATGTTAATAATTATTGAAACACTCAATACATTTTGATAAAAAATATGTTAATATACTAAGGAATAGTTATATTATTATATTAGTAGGGATTAACGATATTTATTATTATGTTATAACTAGTTAACCGGGCAAACGTTGTTTTGCCATATAAATTATTTCTAGTTTCTAGATAAATTTTAGTGTAGACAAAAAGTAACTTACTGATTATAAAAAATAGGGGTTGGTGATAAGAAACCAAAAATTTAGGGTTGTATGTATATTTTAATGCCACATTAAAAAAATAAAAACAAAAAATTTCGCCCAAAATTTAAAAAAAATTAAGGGTGAACAACCCTTATCACTTAGAGATATGAAGTTACCGATTCTCAGACCTACTGAATACGCATATAAAAATTTTCTTTGAGCGGGATGAAAAATGATTAAATTACTAAAATGGCTATAAAGAAATAGGGGTTGGTGATAAAAATCTAAAAATTTAGGGTTGTATGTATTTTTTAATTCCACATTATAAAAAAAAATAAAAACAAAAGAATTTGTCCAAAAATTTTAAAAAAAGTTAAGGGTGAACAACCCTTATCACTTAGGGGTATGAAAAATAGATGTTAGCCGATTCTCAGACCTACTGAATACGCATATAAAATTTGGTAAAAATCGGTAAAGCCGTTTCGGAGGAGTATGGAAACAAACACTGTGACACGCAAATTTTATATATATAGACTAGAGAGCTTAAAAGCTCAAAGCTCTAAATTTATTATAATTTAATATTCAAATGTGTCAGGTGAAATTTAATTTACTCCAAAATAGTAAATATGAATTCTTCACTTTAAGTTTAACTTAAACTTTATTTGGATATGTCAAATAAGAGCTTTAAGCTCAAAAGCTCGAAAGCTCCAAGTTTAAATTGAAATACACGTGTCGTTTGTGTCAATATCGTTTCCTTTACACCACGCACCACTACGTATGTGTATTGCTTGAGTTGAAAATCGAAAGCTCTGAAAGCTCTACTCGTAAGCTCCCGGTTAACTTCAATTTGGTGCGAATTACAGGATGTCTTACATAACATTACACGTGCGCACGGACAAATTGCTAGGGTGCGCGACAGGACGTCTTATCATCCTCACTTCCTGTTTTCCTGTTATCCTGTTATCCTGCTGTCATTCAATCAGGATAAAAATAGTCCATTGGAACAGAAAAAATTTAATTAAATTTTAATTGATTTAATTTCACGACAAAAAACATTTATTTTAAACATAAAAATTGATTTTGATTTTTGTGAGCTTTTAAGAGCTTTTTTGAGCTTTTTTCAAGAATGAGATTCTTGTGATGTATCAACACTTGAGCTTGCAAAAGGCTGAAAAGAGTTGGTTAAAGATTTAAGCAGTTTAAACACACTTGAATCGCGCTGAAGTTTATCAAGTGTGTATCAAGAGCTTTCGAGCTTTAGCAGCCGTGGTAGAGTGAAGCAAGAGAGAGTTCTTTATATTTTATATTTTATGCTTTCGCACCTACTCGTACCTTTGTTAGGAATTGCTCGGTTGTAAAAGTCTTTCAGACATCACTTAGCACTCACTTGACGAGCTTTCGAGCTTTTGAACTATTTTATGTATTATAATGGATAATTATCTTTTATGGGGTTTCGGGATTCATAAAAACTTACCACAACTCGTAAATTAGGAATATTTGTTATTAAAAGCTCTAGGAAAGAGGGAAAAAGCTCTGAAAAGCTCTAAAAAGCTCAAAAGCTCATTTCTTTATTTTTTGTGTTTATTTAATACTTAAAGGTAATAAGTTTTAATTTAAAGATAGAATAATTATTAAAATTTGTTTTTGAAAGCTCAGAAACGATCAAAAAGCTCCAAAAAGCTCACAAGCTCATTTTTAATTTTTTTTTAAATTTTTTGTTCTTATTTACTACTAAAAATTAATAAAATTCAATTTAAAAATGAAATTTATTTTTAATTTTGTTTCCAAAAGCTCTGAAAAGCTCAAAAAGCTCAAAAGCTCATTTCTTTATATTTTTTAAAAATTTTTCTGTCTATTTATTGATAAGAATTAATAAAATTCAATTTTAAAGATGAAATTAATTTTTAATTTTGTTTCCGAAAGCTCTGAAAAGCTCAAAAGCTCAAAAGCTCAAAAGCTCATTTTTATTAATAATTGTTTCACTTTCCGTGTTTAGTTATACCTAAAAGTTAAAAAGAACGATAGTTTAAGTATGAAATATTGCTGTCTGGTTGTATTATCCTGTTTTCCTGTTTTCCGGTTATCCTGGAAGTGTTGGTGTGTAATCCTGTAAACAAAAATGAGTGCAACCTTCGCTTGCCGCACACACACACAAAAAAAATATAAAATAAATCAAGAGAATTCAAGAATATTCCGCACGAGATGAAAAAAAGCTCGCGAAAGCTCCGAGGAAAATCCGTTTGATCGATGAGCTTTCACTTTGAGGTTGCGTCGCGTCTCCTCCTTGCAAGAAATACATGAAATATATCAATAAGAATATAAATAATCACATCTAGAGAATTAGAATTTATTTATGTTTTGAGTTCAAAAAGCTTAGAAAGCTCAAAAGCTCTAAAGTTGAGTTGAGTTGAGTTGATGTTATATTTTGTGCTTGTGTTGATTATTAATCAAAGTTCGATTAGCTTCGGACGCAATCAGGCGCAGCTTAACGTCCTTAATGGACTAATTTCAAGTGTCGGAGCGTAAAATTGTCCTGCGCGTCCTGCGAGTCCTGCAAACATTTACATTCACATTTGTGCACCACACAGTTATACTCGGCAGCCAGGAAGCTCATCCGGGCGTACGATTGCAAATACATTGGGAATGCATATTGCAAATGAATATTGCGCATGTGAATACTAAAAGCGCAGGATATGGGAAATACAAGCTTTCAATTTATAGGAATCTAATATATATTTAATATAAATTTAGTAAATATAAAATAAATACAGAAAATTTTATGTTTTGGGATTTGGGTGAGTTGGGATTGTTACACATAGATGTCGTGTTAGGTTATGAAAGTTAATGAAAGCTCAGGATTGTTTATTTTGGTGTAATTCCTTTCCTACTAATATTATAATTGCGAAAGTCCTGATGTTTGTTATATTTTGACGCAAAAACTACTTAACCGATCATCATGAAAATTTGTACACATATTCTTAGTGGTCCCCGAATGGTTATAGGCTACTTTTTATTTAATAAAAAATTATTTTTTAAATAAAATAAAGAAATAGTTTAGCCAATAATACCTCTGCATCTGGCTATTTGACTACTTTAACGCCATCTAGCATTCCAGCAATGAAGCTCAAACCTAAGTACTATAGTACCATCACACTGTATTATCACACTGTATTACCGACAGCTACGTCAACATCAAATCCAATTGACTACAATATGGAGACTGTACACTATACTTCCATAGACTATACTTTCAGCCATTTTAAACTTCCCGCCATTCTACTTCATTGTTACTTCTTCTGTGACTACAGACGCTTACGGAAGCAACTTCGTTATTTTAGAAATTCGCGAGCGAAGCCAAGGGTTAAAGCTAGTTTAATATAAATATTAAATAAATTTAATAAATATAAAATAAATACAGAAATTTTATGTTTTAAGAATAGAGTTAGTTGTGATAGTCACACATAGATGTCGTGTTAGGTTTTGAAAGTTTTTGAAAGCTCAGGATATTTTATTCTGGTGTAATTTATAATAAAATGAATTACAAAATGTGTTGGTAAGCGTATAACTCAACAACGCCATGACCAATTTGGCCAATTTTTTTTTTAAATGTTTGTTAATGTCCAAGGATGGTTTTTACGGCGAGAAAAATTCGAATAATTGCCGCGAAAACCCTAAAGACATCCCTTTTCTATAAGATAAAAGTTGGCATTGAGATTCAATCATAGTTATAGTTGAATAGTTGAATCCGAGATGGCACGCTGAAGTGCATTGTTAGCAATTCTATATATAATTAATTTGTTTAAAATAAAATTGCAAATCTTATTGATAAAATTGACCCATACTATGTCTAGAACATGAAATAAAAACAAATTACATTTTTATTAAATACTACCGGAACGAAGTAGCGAGCAAAAGTTAGTCAAATATTAATCTAATAAATATAAAATAAATACAGAAATTTTTATGTTTTAAGAATAGGGTAAGTTATGATAGTCACACATAGATGTCGTCTGAGGTTTTGTAAAAAGCTCAGAATTTTTTTATATTCATTCATTTTATGAAACTTTATATAATTTGAATCATATATTAGTTTATGCTCTAGATCATAATTTTGTGTGTGGCGAGGCCGGGTGGTGAATTGAATTCGGTGATGAGCTTTCCGCTGTCGAGCTTTTGTGCTTTCTGGGAGCTTTCTGGTTGTCTGCGCATTCGGAATTAACAATCAAGCAGGAATGTGACCGTGTGATCCTGACGTGAGGTGCATAATTTTCGCATATTCTGTTTGGTAAACATTATGAGCTTTTTTTGAGCTTTTTTTAATAAAAGTTTGAAAATTTAAAAAAATAATAATTTAGTGTAATAGGTATTAATTTATTTGATTATTATATCATAAATTATTTTGAGTGGTGAATTGAAATAGCTTTTTTGGAGCTTTTTGAGCTTTGCGCTTTTATTAAAAATTTTCAAAAATATCTAGTTTCTTAAATAATACATGGGTTTATATATATATATTATGATTTTATTAATTACATATGATGATAACTTTAAATTATCCTGGAAATGAGCTTTTTGAGCTTTTATCAAAATTTTTTTATTATTTAATTTTTATTTTACTTTATTTTATTATGTATTATGTATTAATATATGTGATGAATTTTTTGGAGTGGTACTGATCCTGATTGGAAAAGCTCATTAAATTATCCTTGCGGCTGTGCGCGTGGTACATACTCGCAGGATACCAATCGATATTTGGTGACCCAGCAATTTCATTTCGTCTCGATGCGTCGATATCCAGCGCTCGCGGGGGTAGTTGTCCTTCGCGGTGCGGTTGTAAAGGACCAATGTCAGTACTTCGAATTGAACTTTAACTTTATGCTTAGGAATTGCAATTGCAATTGCAAGAAAATTTAATTTTAAAAATCAAAAATTTTTGTTTAAAAAAAATGAAAAAGAAAAATGAGCTTTTTAAGCTTTATTATCCTGAGCTTTCATTATTTTAGGATAAAGAAGGAGTGAATATTTTGTATTGAATTTTATGTTTAGGAATTGCAGTTATAAGTACTGGAAAATTAAAAATTTTATTTTTGAAAAAATGAGCTTTTGTGTTTTTTAGTCCAGAGCTTTCATTTTTTCAGAATATAAAAGGATTAAATATTTTATATTGAATTTTATGTTCAGGAATTGTAATTGAAAGTCCCGGAAAATAAAATTTTAAAAACCAATTTTTTTTTTTTCAAATTTGAGCTTTTTGAGCTTTTTGAGCTTTTTTATCCTGAGCTTTTATATTTCCAGGATAAAAATTGATTGAATATTTAGTATTGAATTTTATATTTGGAGATTGCAATTGCAAGTCCAAGGAAATTAAAAATTTTATTTTTGAAAAAATGAGCTTTTGAGCTTTTTAATCAAGAGCTTTCAATTTTTTAGAATAAAAAAGGATTAAATATTTTGTATTGAATTTTATGTGCAGGAATTACAATTGCAAGTCCTGAAAAAATAAATTTTAAAAACAAATTTTTTTTTTCAAAATTTGAGCTTTTTGAGCTTTTTGAACTTCTCTTATCATAAGCTTTCATTTTTTATTCAATAAATAATTAAAACAACACTTTATTAATAAATTCCACATAATTTAATTAATTACCATCTTAATTCCTATAAAATTACCTTACATCCTGTTTGATATAAAAGCTCAGGATAATTTATTCGTGTTTCCTCATCAAAGAAAATGTTAAATTAAAATTACAGCTAAAAATTTAAAATTTACAACGCAATAGATGTACGCGTATTAAAAGTGTTATGATGAAACCTTTGAAGGACACAGGACGCAGGACGAAGGACGCAGGACGAAGGACGTAGGACGAACGACAAAAAAAATGATTGTGCAACGTAGCAATCATATTCACGCAAAGCTTTCAAATCTTTTTTCTTATTTTTATTTTCATTTTTATATTTACATTACATTTGCATTTACTTCATGTCGTCGTGTCGTCCTGTTGGTTATCCTGTCGTCCTGTCGGCGCTGAATCTGTTTACAAAATGTCACTTTGACGCCGTCGCATGTCGCATCTTTCCGGAAAGTGATAACAAAAAACCTTCCTTTGACAATAAACATCAGGAACAGAAGTTGGCGGCAGTGAAAGAGATTTTGTACCGGAAACGACGCCATGACACTTTATATATTTAAATAGAAAAGGTATAAGGAAAAAGTTTATAATTTTTTTTTTATTTTTTTTAATTTTATGTTGATTTATGTTGTTTTATTTGATTTATTTTTTTTTGTTTATATTTTAAATATGAGAACAAGAACAAGGAGTAATTGTCCTGAAAGCTCTAATGTATCAGTATGAGGACTAATTCACAGGACATGCGACGATTAATCTAGTTATCAACTGCATGTGGCGCCTGATCCGCTGGTACAAAGCTTGCAAACTCAGTTTTGTCCTGTTTAGTCCTGTTTAATCCTGTTTAGTCCTGTTGGGTGATCCTAAATGTATAAACTTTTGAAGGACATTTCAAGGATAACAAAAAATATTTATTAATATTAGTACGCATATGATTTATTTATTCTAAAAAAATTAAAAAATATATTTTTTCCGGTTTTATTTTTTCATTTCCGGAACCGGACAAGTTTTGAAAATTTGATTATACTAAACATTATTTTGTAGGATATTTCTAGGATAACAAAATAATATTTTTTCCGGTTTTGTTGCACTTCCGGAAAACCGGAAAAGTCTTTAAAATTTTACTTATAATGCAAATTTTTATTATTACCTAATAATAGATGATGTAGTAATTAAATTTTTGTAAAACTAATTATTTTAAGGATATAATTAATTAAACTTTTCCTGTTAATGAAAAAAAAACAGGATAATAATGGCGGCTAGATGAAAAAGAGAGTGTTTCTCTTTCAAAATTCGATTTCCTCTAAGCGATTGGATTCAATTCCGTCGGCGCATCATTTATTCAGGACCAAATTGCTCCTTACGCCTACATTAATATACCGAGTGTTTCATTATCCTTATATACATTTATTTCTCAAAAATTTTAATATTATCTTCTTGTATTTTAAAAAATGACATAAAAGCGAAGAGAATATGATTAGTGTGCAAATCATAAGATTTGAATGCATAAGAATGAGGAGAAAAGGTAAGAAAAGAAAAAGGATAAAAAAGGACGAAAAGGATGTGGGGTTGCACGTGCTGCCACGCAACGCAACGCCACGCCAGCCGATATACACTCTGGTCGACTGGCGCTCCTCGCAGTAGTCATCAACCGGTCGGTCGGTCCGATAGTCGCCCGCAGGACTATTTCTATTTCTATCCTCGTCCTTGTGAATAAAAACGTGGATAATCGTTCAATTATTAATCTGGAAGTATTACGTTTTTTATTAATTAATAAATAATAAATGTGAAATGTGACAAGATAAAATTTAATCGAATAAAATTATTAGTTTTTTTTTTTTTTGTAATTTAATGAATTATTCTGTTTGTAAAGGATCAGGATAATAATCGTGGATAAGGATTTAAAATTTTTGATTTAATAAACATGTGATTGAAGTAGTGTGTAATTTAGTGTGTCACATGAGTATGAATCATGTGACTCTATAATAATCGATAAATTATAAATTATAAATTTTTGTCGTTTTGCATTAATTTTAAGAAAACAAGGATAATTTATTGATTTATATTTTTTAAATATTTTTAGTGTGTTTGGGAAGTGAATGACAAGTGATTTGCGATGGAATTTTGTTTAAATATTGAAAATTCATTTTAAGGATCAAGATGGCGGATTTTGTGATAATTTTAAAATGATAGTGAAAAATGAAAAAAGTTAAATTCACATTATTAGTAAGTCTTTCTATACATTATTTCCTATTTATTTTTATTAAAAATTATTTGAATCCTTTTATTTTAATTATCCTTTTTTATTTTATTTAAAAATTGATAAAAATATCAAATTTATTAATTTATATTTTTTCAATATTTTTACAGTGTTTAGAAGATAAATTCCAAATGAATTCCAGTGGAATTTTGTTTAAATTTTAAAAATTCATTTTAAGGATCAAGATGGCGGATTTTGTTAAAATATTAAAATGAGAGTGAAAAATGAAAAAGTTAAATTCACATTATTAGTAAATCTTACTAGATCTTCTTTATTTCTCAAATATTTAACCAAAATTATTTTAATCTCTTTTTCTTTTCATTATCCTTCTTTATTTTATTAAAAACTCAATAAAATTAGCAAATTTATTAATTTATATTTTTTTAAATATTTTTACTGTGTTTAGAAACATAATTCCAAATTAATTCCAATGGAATTTTGTTTAAATGTTATAAACTAATTTTAAGGATCAAAATGGCGGATTTTTCAAAATTTTTAAATAAAATTCAGAAATTAAAAATTTAAATTTACATTATTAGTAAGTCTTTCTATATATTTTACCCCATATATATTTTTATCAAAAATAATTTTAATCCTTTTTATTATCATTTTTATTATCCTTTAATTTTTTTATTTTTTATTTTATTATATAAAATTAATAAAAATGGCAAATTTATTTCTCTAACCATTTTTGTTGGTTTAGTATTACCAAACCTGTAACCTCTAACCTCTGGATCAACTCGAGCTTTTATTTTATTGTTATTAGAAGTCGTTATCCTTCGAGGTTAAACCGATAACAAGCAATAAACACGCTACACAAAAAGGACCTTTTATATCTTGAACCCTAAACCAACTAAACCCACTACTTATACCCTTAATAAACTCAAAAAACAATTTTCAATTTAAAAAAATAAAAAATAACAAAAAATAAAAATTAAAATTATCCTTTTCTGTAAACAGACTGTATAAATCATCCGCCATATTTATTTTCCACTCAGGATAAATTACATTACTACCTTATGTTTATTTATTATTATTTATTTCTTTATTTTAATTTTTGCTTTTATTTTGTTTTGCTTTATTTATTTATTTTGTGTTGTTTTGCACAAATTATCCTTTTTCCCAAGATAAGATAAGGAAAAAGGATAATTCATGCATTATTTCTCTGCACTTCATTGCACATCAAGTTTACGACATGTGCGCAATTTTATCATTTAAGTAGTGCATCGTAGTGGGCATTTAAAGTTTATCGCCGACGGGGATAATCAGGACGACAATGGCGGCGCGCTTGCACTGCCATCTACACGATCATCATCATCCGCACACGCACCGCAGATGCATCCGACGGACGCCCAGCACGCCGCCGGCGATGGTCGCCAATATGTTTGGCTTCAGTCTTATGGTTTGTCCTTGAATTATCCTTCAATGTTCCCAAACGTAAAAAAATAATTTTTCCGGTTTTCCGGAAGTGACTTAAAACCGGAAAAAATATTTTTTTGTTATCCTAGAAATATCCTAGAAAATTTTATACAAATAATTTTCAGGAAAATCAAATTTTTAAAGACTTTTCCGGTTCCGGAAGTGAAAAAATAAAGTCAAAGTCAAAATTCATGATTTTTTTTTATTTCAAGGATAATTATTATAAACAAGGATAATGAAGTAAAATAATCCCTATTATATCATACAATTTAAATTTTTTCATTATTTTGATTACAAAACCTTAAAATCAATAAAAACGAATTTTAAGCTCCGCCCCTTCATACAAAAACAAAAATTATGCAACCCAATATACTCATACACATATGTAATTATAAACCATCATCCTGTGATATTGCATTATCCTGTTCCGGATGAGTTATTTTTGTTGTTTATCGATTCGGAATGCTATTTTCACATTTTGACTGATTGTTCAGTTGAATTTTACCACCGGGGATGTCGGATACCGAAATAGTCCTTGACAGGACGAGACGATTACTCCAATGTGTATATCCATGTGTGTTGTGTGTGTGTGTGTTGTGTGTGAATGAGTGGAAGCTGTGCGCAATGCATCAATTATTCAGATGCTTCGGGTCGTGCAGGTATAGAGTCCTTCGTCCTTGATCCTTCGTTCAACCACGCGCACGCGACGTCAAGTTCAATTTTTGCTCATTATACGCGAAGTTTTTCCGATATTCATAGAAATTCAAAAGTCAACAAGCATTATAAAATATTTTTTTATTTTAAGGATAATTATTATTGATAAGGATAATGAAGTAAAATGATGTGAAATCATGCCTAGAATACAATACAGTTTGAATTTTTTTAATATTTTGATTAGAAAGGCTAAAATCAATAAAAATGGATTTTAAGCTCCGCCCCTTTATAAGAAATGAAAAAAATATGCAACCCAATATACTCTTACTCCTACTCGTAATTATAAATAGTGCATAGTGGGAATTTGTACATCTGGTGGGAATTTATATTGTGAATGTCTTTTTAACGGACTGATGTAAGGAGTTGTCATGAAAGTCCTGGAAAATAAAATAAAATAAAATAAGATAAGAACATAGGAAAGGACTTGTAAGGATAAGAACACGCTGCACTTAAGTGAACACAAGAATTTCCGCATTTTATTATTATCCTTTGTTATCCTCACGGAAAGATTTTATTTACTCACAAGTCAAGATAAAAGAAAAAAAAAGCTCTTCAAGAGAAAACATTTTAAGGATGTTTAAGAACCATCATTATTTGTTTTCAATTGATAACGATGTGATAAGATTTAATTTAAGGACTTGGTCTTTATTGAAATATTTTTATTTAATTTTTTTTGATTTCATATGAAAATTAGAATCTTTACGTTTCATAAAATTTTAAGATATTTATTTTTTTCTGTGTCTAGTATACAAAATGTCAAAAATTCTGAGTCTAAATTTTTCATGAAATCTTTAGGTTTCATAACATTCTAAAACTTTTATTTTTTTTCTGTATCAAATATTTTATATGACAAAATTCTGAGTCTAAATTTTACATAAAATCTTTACGTTTTATAAAATTCTAAAACTTTTATTTTTTTTCTGTATCAAATATTTTATATGACAAAATTCTGAGTCTAAATTTTACATCAAATCTTCACGTTTCATAAAATTCTACACCTATCATATTTTTCTCTATCATCCAAAAAATTCTAAGTCTAAATTTTATAAAAAATCTAAACTCTTTATAAAACAAATTTTAAATTTTATTTCCAGATTGATCCGCCCAGTGAAGGTGACTCGCGCAACGACACAAGCACAAGCTGCGCCGCCAGCGGAGGCGCACTCGGAGGCGGAGCAAACGATGGCAACAGCTCCGATGACGCAGCCACGCCCCTCCAATCCCCACGCTCCCAAAACACCAGCCGCGAAGAAGAAGACGAAGACTCATCGAATGCAAACAACGACGAATTAAGCGACTGCAAAAGTCCCGGTGGGCGGGGCGTAGAGTAAGTATATCCACCAATCAAACACATCCATTAGTCGCTATAAACTATAAACTACAGAATTAAAATAAAGCTAGATATAACCTATAATGATATAATTAAGCTCCGCCCCGACATCACAACCAATGCTAACGTAGGTTTTTGTGAAGCCACGCCCACAGCGTGTATTATTGGTGTGTACGCTGTGACGCCCCGCGACTCGTTTCAGGCACGATGCGGACGACGAGCAGGACGACGACGAGCGCGCACGCGCCTTGGGTGAATCGAGCGGGAAAAATCCGGCGACGCAATCGTGGAGGAATCTGCGCGCCGTTATGGCTTATTATCACACGCTGCGGAAGATCAAGAGGTGGCGCATTCATTGCCGAGGCGGCCATTTTCTCCTCCTCCTTTGCTCATGGTTGTCATATGTTCTAAGTCTTTGTATGTCGAATGACGTCTTGCATTTTTGGTGGGCCTTGATTTCACAGGATACAGAAGGATATTATTCTTAGTGGCATCTTCTGAATGTCTCTTGATAACGAGAATGTTTTTCGTTTTCTATATCTTGTATATTGGTATTCTCTAAGACTTTTTCTAAGACTTGCTCTCGACTATACAGTATCGTGAATGTTCCTCAGATGTAACTTAGACGTTTTCTGATTATTCTACAATTCTAGCTCAATTCTACGTCTGGATTATCAGTGGATTTGTGGTTTATTTTGTGATAATGTGTTACAGAACCAAATCGAATCAACGATGGATGAAACTTCGAACTACCGTGCAAATATCATCAGCTATACAAAAGGTATAAAAATTCTGAGTCTAAATTTTATTTAAAATCTTTACGTTTTATGACATTTTAAAACTTTTATTTTTTCTGTGTCTAGTGTACAAAAGTCAAAAATTCTGAGTCTAAATTTTTTAATAAATCTTTACGTTTTATAACATTTTAAAACTTTTATGTTTTTTCTGTATCAAAGAAAAATTCTAAGTCTAAATTTTACATCAAATCTCCACGTTTCATACAATTCTAAGACAATAATATTTTTCTGTGTCTAAAATTTTTCCAGAAACCACCTTTGAAAAGGGAAGACTCTTTTCTCCAACGATTCTCTACAAGACAAATCCCCGAAACACAAGAAACCGTCGAAGATACCGGAAGCGAAGGTGGAACTACAGAACGCACAACAACAAGACGTAGAAGAGCACGTCGGAAACAACCGCGTTCTGTAGTCAATCCCGATGAGAACTTTTACTTCTACTGGTTGTTGATTCTGACACTTTCTGTGTTGTACAATCTGTGGACGTTGATTGTGCGACAGTCATTCCCAGAATTCCAAGCCCTCCTGAGTGGTTTCTGGCTGGCGTGTGACTGTCTAAGTGACCTGTGTTTTATTATGGATGTGGTTGTACAACTACGAACCGGATATCTGGAACAGGGACTCATGGTCTACGATTCGCGGAAATTAGCTAAGCATTACCTGACGTCACGTGCCTTCCTTCTCGATCTCGCCGCTCTATGTCCACTTGATTTACTGCAGATTCATCTCGGACCGCAGCCACTGTTGAGATTTCCCAGATTTTTTAAGGTGATGTAGAAAAAATTCTGAGTCTAAAATTTTTAACAGATCTTTACGTTTCGTGAAATTCTAAGACTAAAAAGTTTTTACAGAATTAAAATAATTTTTGTCATTATTCTGTAATTAGGTTTATCGCGCAATAAATTACTATTATATGGTTGAGTCACGCACGGTGTATCCGAATTTATGGCGCGTGGTGAACTTGATCCACATCCTGCTCATTTTGGCCCATTGGTTCGGCTGCTTTTATTTCCTCCTGTCAGAAGCGGAAGGATTTCAGGTAAAGGAAAAAATTCTAAGACTTTCTTTGATACAGAATTTATTTATAGGGTGATTGGGTATATCCATACCGTCCAGGCGACTATGCAACTTTGACGAGGAAATATCTCGGGTCGCTGTATTGGTCGACGTTGACACTAACCACAATCGGCGATTTACCCACGCCGGAAACAAATGCCGAGTAAGTGAAAATTCTACGTCTCATTCTGTAAGGAATGCAAGCTTTAAATTTGAGTCAAAACACTTAGAATGTGTTTAGGTACTACTAAAGAATTTATTTTTAAAATTCTGTGTCTAAAATTTTTAAAATAAAAATTTCTGAAACACAGAAAAACTAATTCGGTGGACGGCCCGAGGTCCTTGCCGCGTCGTGGCGTCAAATCGCGTCTGCTACAATTCAACAATAACGAAGGGTAGGTAAATTCTACAATTAAATAATCTCAGAAAAAGGACTAAAGGGCCGTTCACCAAATTCGAAAATAACGACACAAAATTTTTCTAAACTAAAACCTAGGGCCCTTTAAACCTATTCTGAAATTTTTATGTTTTTTAATAAAATTCTAAGTCCCAATATACAGAATTTGAATTCTAACACTAAATTTGTTTCAGATATGTGTTCACAATCGTTTCTTATTTGATAGGTGTATTTATATTTGCGACAATAGTTGGTAAGTCCCATAAAAAGACTCAGAATTACAATAAAAAATTCTATATCTTTTTAGGTCAAGTAGGTAATGTGATAACAAACAGGAACGCCAATAGGTTAGAATTCGAACGTCTCTTGGACGGTGCAAAAACCTACATGAGACATCACAAGGTAATTACAGAATTCCAACCAAAAAATTCTGCATCTAAATTTTTTTGTGAATCCAGGTACCGGGAGGTATGAAACGTCGTGTCCTTCGATGGTATGACTATTCTTGGTCCCGGGGACGTATCCAGGAGGCGGGGACATCAACACCGCCCTTGGCCTACTCCCAGATAAACTAAAAACAGAATTAGCCCTTCATGTCAACCTAAGTGTACTGAAAAAGGTGACGATATTCCAAGAATGCCAACCAGAATTTCTGAGAGATTTGGTGCTCAAAATGAAAGCATACATCTTCACACCTGGAGATTCTATATGTAGAAAAGGTGAGGTTGCGAGGGAGATGTTCATAATCGCAGATGGAATTCTGGAAGTCCTTAGCGAAGCCGGTAAAGTCCTCACAACAATGAAAGCAGGTGATTTTTTCGGAGAAATTGGAATTCTGAATCTCGACGGACTCAATAAGTAAGTATTCGGTAATAATTCTACAATTAAAAAGATACAGAATTATTATGGTTCTAGGCGTACAGCAGATGTGCGTTCTGTAGGATACTCAGAATTATTCTCACTCTCCCGGGAAGATGTCCTCAACGCAATGAAAGACTACCCAGAAGCTCAAGAAATTCTCCAAGCTTTAGGGAGGAAACGTTTGATGGAAGTCAAAGCATCCGCCAGAGCTTACCAAAAAGAAAAAGAAATGGCGGATGGTAAAGGGTTAGTAGACAAAATAAAAAACGAAGCAAAAGGACTCAGAAACGCTCTGCGAAAAAGTAGAACCCATCGAAGAAGTCACGAATCCCTAGAACTACAACCTCTGCATTCAAGTAGAAAACCGGGATGGGAAAGGAGTCCTCAAAAGGATGCCCAGGGTAAGATCCCATGAATTATCCCAAGAAGAAGAAAAGAAAGAATCTGATGTGGATGGTCCTGAAAAGGTCACTTCCCCACTAGGAGCAGGGTTACCCCTGTTATCCAGACTTAGATTATTGAAAGAAAAACAAGAACATGAGGAGAGAGTAGGGTCAAGTCCATTGGGTCATAGCCCATCACCCGCCAGTGTAAAAAGTCCACCCCAACCGGAAGTAGTAATCTGGTACCTAGCAGTGGATCCACCACAGGTTCTGAAGAAAAAGACCAACCGGAAGTCATAGGTGCAGGTTTACCACTTTTACAAAGACTTTTACTTCTGAAAGCCAAAGAGGATAAAGCAGCGCTATCTCAGAATCTATCTCAGGTCCAGGCTTCAACTAGTAAGGGTACCACTAATTCTACACCTTGTACAAATTCTGTAGTTACTTCTACATCCACTTGTACCTTAACCACAAAGAATTTATTAACATCTACAATAACAAAACCTGCGAATAAGGTTTCCTTCCGGGAGAAATTGAAACAACTCAAAGAGACTAAGGAACACCATCAACATCATCAACCCTTGAAGGACATCCCAGAACCTTCCGTTGAAGAATCCCCGAAAGATTCTCCACAGTCCAATGAAAGTCTGGATAAAGATGAGAATGAAAAGGAAGCTCATTGGTCCAAATTAAAAAAGGCCGCCATTGTCCGAGATAACTCCGAGCGGCAGATGTCTGCTAGTTCCTCGCTAACTAATCTCAGAAAAACTGAAGTTGGTACCATCAAAGAAGAATCCGATGAGAACTTGAACTCAGATTCTATATTTCTCAACAATGATTCTAAACCTAGGCCCAGGTTGATTCTGACTCAACGTACCACCAAACAATATAGGTCCATAGATGACTTAAGTCCAGAATATGGCGGGTTACCTTTTGTGAAGAAATTGAAGATTTTGAACGAAAGACAAAAATTAGAAGAGTTGGAAACTGTCATGAAGACAAGGTCCTTCTCCCTGGATATTTCCGATAAGGAGGATACAGGGGATCATCTTACCAGGAGTAGGTCTGAGGGTAGTACCATGCATCATGCCATGGAGAGACTCCTGGTACCATCTCCTCTGCATTCAAGTACAGAAAGTAATGAGACCTTAGAAAGGAGGAATTTGAAGAGTATTCTGAAGAAACTCTCAGAGGAGATTCCTCCTGCTACAGCTACGACCATGCCGGAAAAAGTGGATTCTACTGAGTTCCGGAAGTTGATGAGGGCACCCACGATTGAAGGTTATGCAGCCAGGCATTCCAAGTTGTCGAAAAGTGTTACTTTTAATAGGGATACACTTCCCAGTCCGCCGAATAGTGGGAATGCTTTGACCTGTGTTACCAGGGTACCTCATGGTGGTCATGGTCTTGATGATTCTACGTCTTTTCCGTTTTTGTCCACGCCGATTTTTACTACCACTACAAGTTTACCCACGTCGCCGTTGATTAAGAATATTCCGCATGGGGATGTTGGTGGGGATGGTGGGATTCATGCGCATGCGCATGTGCAGGGGGAGGGGGGGAAGGTCCGGTGCATATACCACAAATTAGTAATAATGTTTCCAATTTGACCAATATTACGGTGACGAATATTACTAGTGTTATTCCGCCTCCACCGCCGCCGAATGGTTCTCCAGGGAATAATAATATTGATGAGTTGAAGAATAGGCTGGAGGAGGAGAGGATGCAGCAGGAGAAGCAGGAGAAGTGTAATGTGCAGATTATAACCTCGAAAAGCAATCAGATGAAGTACAAAGGTAGGTTTTGGAAAATAAAAGTAGTGGGGGTAAAATTTTTTGAATTTTAGGATAACTTTTGATTGGGGGGAGGTAGAAGAAAAATTTATTAAGATAAATTGTTAAGGGTTAAATGGTCTATGAGGATGTTTTTAGTAAATTTTATTAGTTATAATATTTGAGGAGATATTTGAGGTTAAAGTTCAGTATGCAACAGTTTGAAGTAATTTTTTGACAAATTTTGGGCATGTCGATAAGATTTGAACCATAATTTATAACAAAAAAATGTATTAAGATAAATTGTTAAGAATTAACCAATCTATTAGGATATATTTATAAAATTTGTGTAAATTTAATATTTAAGGAGATATTTGAGGTTAAACTCAATTTTTCATAATATACAACAAACTTTTTTCTGAAAATTTGGGCATTGCAATAACTTTTGAACCGTAAATGATAACAAAAAATTTTATTAAGATAAATTGTTGGTATTTACCTATTCTACCCGAATATATTTTTAAAAATTTCAAAAACTCAATATTTTAGGTGATATTTGAGGTTAAACTCAATGTTTCATAATTTGCAACAAAATTTTGCAAAAAATTTGGGCACTTCAATAACTTTTAAACCACAAATGATAACAAAAAATTGTATTAAGATAAATTATAGAGAATTAACCAATTTACAATATACTGTAAAAATATTTAAAATTCACCATACCATTAAAAAGATATTTAAGGTTAAAGTTAATAATTTAATTTATAATTTTAATTTTTAGGTTCTCTAGACGAAGAACAGCAATATTTCGCAGATATTCTCATGGCAATCAAACAAGTAATGAGCACACACCTCCAAGACATGCAGGACAAATACCAACAAAAACTAATAAAACTCGAAGAAGAACTCAAAGAACGCGACGAGACAATTGACCAACTCCGAGAACACATCCACGAATTAGAAAAAGCCACCGACGATTCATACACGGTAAATATCTCACAAAAACCAAAATAACTCACCAATCCAAAAAAATACAAAAAAAATTCATTAAAATAAAATATACCCAATTAAATTCTCCACCTCATACACTTAACCCCATAAATTTATCTCAACTGGTTCACCCACAGGACTCAATCGAAACTGTCGTTTCCGGTCACGAGCACTCCTGGGACGAACTAAACCGCAACGAATCCACAGAATTAGAACAACTTCCACAAACCCTATGCCCCAACCCATATGGCAAGGACCCACGGATGAAGTCATCCTTGAAATGGACTCCAACACGGACACCGAGTCTGAATTCGGCGGGGATTCCTCCGAGCCTGAACCCGGATATGAATCCGGCGAATATGAAAACTCTCCCAACAACTGGGAGGTGGAAATGTTGGCGGCGCAAATGCGTCAACAGAGGAGATCCGCCAGTCTGGATCCAAGTGCCACGCGGCCGATTCGTAGAAGGTTTACACGTGGCGCTAGTGCGGACACTTCCGGTTCGGCGTCGTCGGCGCTGCATCATCATCGAAGGGACTGATATATCGTCATCGTGATCATCCATCACTATTAACTCTAGTTGTTTCTTATCAAATGGAGGATACAAATACAAAATTGATAACAATGTGATAGTACACTAAACCAAACAGGATATAATCTAGATTATGACTCATAGGGGAGTATATAATATAATGAAAGCAACACAAGTATTGTATTTGTAGATATATCTTATCTAGGGGTAATACGAGTACTTTGCACATGATCCTTAATTTCGTCCTTGAATGTATAATAAATTGGGTGAATAATGTATTGTATGAGGGAAAAAACACAAAAATGTGATTTTTATATCAATAAGTATATTATGGTGCCAAAATTAGAAAAACCGGAAAACCGGACGTGAAACCGGAAAACCGGAAAATATAACCGGAAGTGTGCGGGGAATTAATACGGCTCAATATTCTTTGCGTTTGAGTGTGAAAATAATATGTAAATATTAATGCGATCGGTGTTACACTAATATTAATATTAATAATAAATTAATATTAATAATAATAATAATGAATTAGTAATAATCCAATACACTAAGTAATAATTATATTATGATTTTTGTTTTTATTTTTTTTTTATTTTTGTTTTTGTTTTGTTTGAGAATAAAATGTAACAATTAGTGATAATATGAGACACTGTACTGTATTGTATAGAGATGAGTATTGCTAATTAATTAATATATTGTAATTATCTACTTACCAGTATAATGAGATGCAGATGATTATTATGTACACAAATATTTACGAGTAACAAAATGAGGATTATGATAAGAGATGAGATGAGATAAGAGGAGATATGAATAGGGAGGGAGATGAAATATTATTATATTATGGAGTAAAGAGATACCTATGAGGCAGAGGAATAAAAAATATAAATATTATGTGTGGATTGTTTATTTATTCTTAGGGATATGGATAAATTATTGGTTTTTTTTTTACTTTTTGTGTGTGGAAATTGTTGGTTTTTGTTTGTTTTTTGGCTGTAAAAAGTTTTTGGCTAGTGATAATAAGCTGGAATTTGGTTTGTGGGTAGTGTATGAGTTAATAATGGTATTATTGTTTGAATGAAATCATTATCTTTATTTGTTTATAATTTATTTGTGTTTAAATTTGTACTTTTGTTTTAACACTAGCAAAAACAAAGAATATGTTTTTTAGTTCTTTTTTTACTGTAAATAGTGTCTGGTTAGTGATAACAAGTTGAAATTTAACTTGTAGATAGTGAATGAGTTAATAAAGACATTTTTGTTCAAATTTAATTTTTATCTTAATTTGTTTATAAAATATTTAAGTTTAAAGTTGTAATTATGTTTTTACAGAAAGAAAAATAAATAATTTTGATTTTTCTTTGTTTTTTGGCTGTAAAAACTTTTTGGTTAATGATAGTTAGTTGAAATTTTGTTTCTAGTTAGTTTATTAGTTGGCAAATAAACTATTGTTTAAATAGCATAATTATCATTATTTGTTTATAAAATACTTGAGTTTAAAGTTATAATTTTGTTTTTTCACAAACAAAAGTAAAGAATTTTGAATTTTGTTGGTTTTTGGCTGTAAAATCAGTTTAGTTAGTGATAACTCGTTGAAATTTTGTTTCATGTTAGTTTATTAGTTGATAAATATTTTTTGTTTAAATGGCGTTATTATCTTTATTTGTTTATAAATTATTTGAGTTTATAGTCAGAATATTGTTTTTACACAAATCAAATTAAAGGTTTTTGATATTTGAAAGTTTTTTTATTGTAAAAACTTTTTAGTTAGTAATAACAAGTTAAAACTTTGTTTGTAGGTAGTGAATGAGTAGCTAAAGGTAATTTTATTTAAATTAAATTATTATCTTTATTTGTTTATAAGATATTTGAGTTTAAAATTGTAATTTTGTTTTTGCACAAACACAGCTGAAGAAAATTGATTTTTGTTTGTTTTTTGACTGTAAAAGTTTTTGATTAGTGATAACAAGTTGAAATTTTGTTTATATTTAGCTTATTAGTTAATAGATATATTATTGCTTTAAATGAATTTAATATCTTTATTTGTTTATAAAATATTTGAGTTTTAAGTTATAACTTTTGGTATTTTGATTTTTGTTAGTTTTTTAGCTGTAAAAATCTATTGGTTAGTGATAACAAGATAAAATTTTGTTTATATTTAGTTTATTAGTTGGTAGATATATTATTGTTTAAATGACGTTATTATCTTTATTTGTTTATGAGATATTTAAGTTCACAATTAAAATTTTGTTTTTTTCATTTGATTTTTGATAGTTTTTTAGCTGTAAAAACATATTGGTTAGAGATAACAACCTAAAATTTTGTTTATATTTAGTTTATTAGTTGGTAGATATATTATTGTTTAAATGACGTTATTATCTTTATTTGTTTATGAGATATTTAAGTTTAAAGTTAAAATTTTGTTTTTTCATTTGATTTTTGTTAGTTTTTTGTCTGTAAAAACTTATTGATTAGTGATATTTATTTAAAATTTTGTTTATTGTTAGCTATTTAGTTAGTAAACATATTATTGTTCAAATAACTCTATTATCTTTATTATTTTTAAGATATTTAAGTTTAAAGTTGAAATTTTGATTTTGCAAAAAAAAAATACATTAAAAAAATGCTTAATTTAAGCTAATTCAAACATTAATTAATAATTACTACTTGTCCATTGCAAATATTTGATGACACGGTTTCATCTCCAACTCTTTCACTTACATATAATGCTTCCTCATAACTTTACCTCAATTCATTCCAAGCGACAAACAACACACAATCAACAAACACAAAAACCAAACACAACACTTGTAACACCTTGTCATCCTCACCTCCTCCATTCCTCTCATACACACCCCACACTCTATAATCCCATCTCACTCATGGTCAGCGTTTCACCTCACCGTACTTCTTTTCTCACACACACACATACACTACGCATGCGCCGCGTCCACCGCGTTACCGGCACCGACGCTGCGCCGTCTACTCTGCACACTCATTCGCACTCGAGTCGTGCAACCACAAACATCGCTCCGCTACGTGTTCGTGTTTTATTTTATACTCGTATACTTGTATTATTATTACCTACACTGTACATAAAAAGTGGAAGAAGAAGCAAAAGAAGTTTAATCATCGCATGTGCTCCGGTTTTTACGCATTGGAACACTCGAGTGCGAAACGCAAGAAAGCTCGCGCGAAACTAATTAAGACGTTCACCACGAAAAAAATAAAAGCATCGTGTCAATAATTCGAATTCTAATTAAGAATAGAATAAAGTGGTTAAATAAAATGTTTGTTAACTTTCAAAACTTTATCAAACTTTAATAAACCAACAATATTTGGATTTATCAAGTGATTTTTGTGTGTTTCACAAGGATAGAAACAAATTTCAACGTTGAATTTGATTGATCATCGAATAATGTGAGTAAAATTTTAGTTTTATTTTATTTTCACGCGTTGAATATGAAATTATCTTAATAATAGTATAACACTTTGTATTTGAAGATAATTTTTTATGTTTTTCTTCTTTTTTTTTGTTTCGTTGTGTATAATTTTTGGATCGTTCCGCTTGTTGACTTTATATTATACCTCTATTTGTGGCCGATCTTGAAGATTTGAAGACTGCGCGTTTAATTTTAATCTGTTTGGTTATGGTATGGATGTATTTGGTGTGATTTCGGATTTTGTCTGGTCCGAAAAAATAGTGTTAGATTTACAGTTGGAATTTTCGTTATAGTTTAGTTTAGGTTTTGTTGAATAACTCGTGAAGGAATTGAGGTAGATGAGTTTTGTTTGAAGATTTAGGAAGAGGATTAAATTGTCTTTTGGATAATGTTAGGTTGGTTTGGTAATATTTTGGGGTTATGAATTATTTGAGGTTAAATATTGGATTTGATGTTTTTTGATGTTTTGTTGATAATTGTTAATAACTAAGAAATTAATTAAAGGAATGGTATTATGATAATTGATATTGATGAAGGATTAAATTATCTTTCATTTGACGTAAAATTTTATAGGAAATTATTGTTAGAAGTATGAAATATTAGGTGGGAAAGTTAAGAATAATATTGAAAATTGCATTTGTTTAATTTGTTTTAGTTTTTGTTGATTTGCGCATAAACTAACAGCGGTAGGTTAATTTTGTTTAACAATTTAATAGTCTGTTACATTACCTTTCAGAATATGTGTCATTGTTTAAATAAATATTTCTCCAAGTTGTTAATATTTATTAATAAACATTAAACTTGTAAAACTTGCATTTTTGCAAGTTTTAATTAAAACGTTAATTACTGCTAAATTAACATTGATACAACTATGCAGTGAACAAATATTGAAAAAGGATTAAATTATCTCTCATATGATATCAAAATATTTTTATGATTGCAGTTATAACTATTAAATATTTAGTGATAAAGTTAAACAAAACATAAAAATGTTTGTAATTAATTTAGTTTTTGTTCATTTATGCTTAAGCTAATTGCAATACCATAGCAATTTTGCAAAATTGAATAGATTATTAAATTACCTATACAAATATGTATAATTGTTTAAACAAATATTAATATAACATATAAATATTTTTGATTAAACTTCACAGTAGTAAAACTTTGACTTTTTTTATAAAATTATTAATTACTCAAACACACATAAAGTTATTACAAAAATATTTGTGTTGATTCAAAGAAAATTAAATTTTCTACCAGATGTTGCCAAGATTAGAACTGCAACTGTTATAACTAATTAAATTGACCTTCTAAAGGTATACAAATGGCACAAAACAACACAACTCAAATGAAAAAATTAAAAAGTTCGTTTATTTAAGCTTCTGTAAATGAAAATGAACGAAAATAGTTATTACAAAAATGTTAACATAATTATAGAGTGCATTTACATAGCTTTCAGAAAGTGTATAATTGTTTAAACAAATGTTACTTTAAACATAAAATATTTTATGTTTTATAACAAAAAACACAAAATTTAGGTTAATTCTTGCATTTTTTTAATAAAAGCTTTGATTACTCTTGAACTAATTAAGATTTTGGAAAAGTTTAAAGAGTATGTGAAAGAAAATTAAATTTCTCTCATATGACATTAGACTTTCTTCAAATTTTATTTTATAACCATAAGAAATTAATTATTTAAGTTAATATTTAATTTTTTTTATGAAAAAGTTACAATATAAATAAAACAGTAAATATTTAATGGTTCGAAATAAATTTATTTATATTGTTTAACATATTCTGAAAGCTTTGTTAATATACTACATGAATCTGAAAAGAGAAATGATTTATCTTAATTAGTTTATTAATTATAAGCAAAATTGTAAAATTTGCGACGTAAAAATTCATTTTTTTGGTTTTATCACTTTAGCCAACTTTGAAAGCCCGTAACTCAGTAACTATTTAATAAAATTAAATAATTTTACAAGGAGTCTACGTAAAATTTATTACTTATTAAGCTCAATTAATGTCAAATTAATATCTTTAATAGTTTTCTGAAAATTTAACATTTTCCAGAAAAAACAGAAATTTTTTAGATTTATTGCAATTTTCTTTCAATTTTTTTATTTATAACTAATAGTACAGTCATTTGGTGCTAAAAAATGTGGTTGCTTGGAAAATAGTGCGGGATTGTTGAAAATTGGTATTCATATAGATTTCGAGGTGCTCTTTACGAATTTCAACTTTGCCACCTCGTATCTTGTTCGCTCGAGTCACCATCTTGGAAAAATGGTGTCAAAAAACAGTTTTTTGACCATATCTCCTTTCCGATTAATTTTACGATAAACATATCTATATAATAAATTAAACTAGAGAAAATTTCCTATAATTTATGTAAGTACCTTTTTCTTGTAAAATTAATAGCTTTAGCGTACGGGCGCCACAAAGTCTACTTCAACATTCGTTTTTGCCAAAAAGTCATTTCCAAGTCGTCATGACTGCTATTTTTGCTTGCTATGATTTGAGGGTGCTCGTGCTCCCCCTCGTTTGTTTGAAAGTTTCGCCGGCCGAGTTTACTTTTATTTTAGTATTTTTTCATTGAGTCATTATTTGATATTTATTGTTCTGAATAGTCGTGTTGTTTGCAGTTTTGATGCCATGGTTGATAACGTAAATTTTTTATTTGTAAAACTCCATTGCAAAATAGTGAAGTGATAGAAATTAAAGAAAGAAATAAAAGAAAGGATAATAAGGGTAAACTTTTAGAGGGATTGAGATCGGTAGTTGTTCACGAGATATGTCGGAAACGATATAATAATGAGAAACTAATCATTGCGTTTAAAAAAGGATGTGTTGTCACGACTTTTCAACCACAACTGCGATCCACGTGCCCAACATTCTCATTTAAAAATCATTGTTTTTTGTACGCTGCTGATAGAACAGCAGAATTTATAGCGAAATAAAAACAAACGCATTTGAGTGATCGAAATATTGTGATTAGCGTACATAAATTATCGATGAAAAACACTATTTCAGAACGTCCTAGAGCACGTAATGATGATTGGGGTAGAGCGATTGTTGAATGCCTCGAGCGTGTTTATGATTTGGTCGCAGCCAATGCACAGTATCACAATTCGTGCATGTTATCGGCGAAGATGTAGATCTTCTTATTCACTATCAATGCGTTCAAACATAAATTTGCTAAAACCAGAAAAAGGAAAAATTTTGCAACAAATCTATTCAACCAAAAGCATGATCGATCAAACAGCGGCAGATCACATATTATTCTTACATGCTTTTTGTGGCTGTGATACAACATCTGCACTCTTTCATCAAGAAAAATTAAAATGTATTAATGTACTCCGTAAAAATCCAGATTTAAACGAAGTTATCCAGGTATTCAAAAACCCAAAGGCTGGTACAGAGATCATTGCTACAGCTGGCGAATTCTTCCTTCTTAAATTATACAGTTACAGTGATGTGAAAACTATGCAAAATATGTTTCAAACATCTATAGATATGGCAGCTTCACAAAATCAGCATACAAAAATAGATTTAATATTGCATCGCTACCACCAACTGAAGCCGCAGCCCGACAACATTCGTTCAGAACTTATCACCAAATTAAATAGTAGTATGGGAATGAACTAAATGCAGAACAATGGGGATGGAAAAGAAAGAAGAATGGGCTAATCCCCCACACTTGAGCCCCCAGCTCCCGAAACATTGTGAAAACTAATATCTTGCAAATGCAAAAAGGGGTGTCAGAAAGCCTGCGGCTGCAGAAAGACTAGAATGAAGTGCTCCGTTATCTGAATAAATTGCAGTGGTACCTGTGATAATTCGCAAGTTCACAAGATAGCGATAAGGAGGAAGAAACCATTACCGTTTTTGAGCACACGTACGATGAACTCAAGAACTAAGATTGCAGTGAAATCGATAATCCCATCACGGATAGTATGGAAGAAATTTTTACTTGTGATATTTCGATCGGTCCTGAAGACAATTAACGCAGAACACTTGGTCTATCGCGAAGAGCGTATCGGAAGACAATCCATTAAATTTTGGAATAGTGCGTGTGGATTAGGCCTACTGGGGATACCACGATAAAAAAACAATCGCGCCACGTACTCTACCTCATGGTGGTGTGGAAATGAGTTTTTGGCAAATACGAATGTTGAAGTAGACTTTGCGGCGCCCGTACGCTAAAACTATTAATTTTACAAGAAAAAGGTACTTATATAAATTTAACTTAAATAAATTTAATTTATTATATAGATATATTTATCGTAAAATGAGTCGGAAAGGAGATATGGCCAAAAAACTGTTTTTTGACACCATTTTTCCAAGATGGTGGTTCGGGCGAACAAGATACGAGGTGGCAAAGTTGAAATTCGTAAAGAGCACCTCGAAATCTATATGAATACCAATTTTCAACAATCCCGCACTATTTTCCAAGCAAAACTACCAAATGACTGGGCTAAAAGGAAATCAAGTAACAAAGTATTTATTTTATTTTTTTCATATAAAAATTACAAATTTAATTCATAAATACGGTCCTGAAATAATTACCAAGTTACCATTAGTTACCAAGCCTCGAATAACTCGAAATCGTTACCAAATCGAATATATTTATTTGTGTTGGTCAATTAAAGCCACAAAAAAAAACGTAATTAACATTAAACAATACATAAATATCGCCAATTGTGAAATTTTTCCACACACACACAAAACAAAAAAGTATCACAATCGTGAATTCTAATCAATTCCAGGTTATTAATCATCTAGTTCTTGTCTAAAACAACAATAATTCACGTATTTATATTTATTTCCGATTTAATTAGTGTAAAACACGTAAAAAGCAACCTACGACCGACTTAAGTCACAGCGGCGCGCATGACTTATGATGATTTATGACTTATGGGACGATCCGTAGGCTTACAAGCTGTTGTCTGCGCATATCCTGCTTTAATGCAAGACGCAAGACATACGATGTTGGTAACTCTGTAAGGCGTGTGCTTGAGTGTAAATCATTACGATGCCAATTAATCGTACCGTTCGTCGAGGCGCTTAGTTTTACTTAAGTTAAGTTAAGGCTTGAGTTGGGTTTAAGTTAAGTCGAGTCGTTAGGTGGGTTATGAATAATTTGCGAATGCGTGGATGGTTTAATTAAATTCTGAGGCAGGTGAATCTTGTTTATGTGTATGATGTTGGGTGTAATTGAGTGGGGATTAGGTTGATTGGAATTAATTTGTTTTAAGTTGATTCGGAGAGAAAATTAGGTGGAAATTTATTGAAGTTTAAGTTTAGATGTAATTATTTGTTATTAATAATTAGAATTGTTTATATGGTTTAATGTTATATGAAAGACGATTTAATTGGCTTTGATTGTGTTTTTGTAGTTTTGAAAAATATTAATTAGTTTGAGAGTAATTTAGGTTTTTGTAAAATTTTGGAATTTTTGGGTAATAAAGTAATGTTATTTTTAATTGCAATTATCATTTAGTTGTGATTAGAATTTTGATTTGGTTTGGATATCATATGAAAGGTAATTTAATTGGCTTTTATTTTGTTTTTGCAGTTTTAAAATATATTAATTAGTTTTTGAGTAATATTGATTTTTGTAAAAATTTTGGGAAATTTTCTGTCTGATTTATTATTTTTTGCGTTTCGAAGCAATTTTTAATTAGTTATAATTAGAATTATGACAATATTTTTATGTGATATGAAAGACATGTTAATTGTTTATCAATGTGTTTTTACACTTTGCAAATATCTTAATTAGTTTGCGAGTAATTGTGATTTTAATGAAAAAAAAGTAAAAATTGCATTTTTTGCATTTTCACATAAAACAATAAATATTTAATAGTTATAAACAAATTTATTTATATTGTTATACATATTATGAAAGCTTCGTTAATATACTATATGAATCTGAAAACCGCAATAATTTATCTTAATTAGTTTATTAATTATAAGCAAATTAGTAAAATTTGCGAAAATTTTAATTTTTGGTCTTATGACTTAAGTCAACTTTGAAAGACTATAACTATGTAAATCTCAAATAAAATTAAACAGTTTTGGAAACAGTTAACTTAGAATTTATCACTAATTAATCACACTTAATTTCAAATTCATATCTTTAATACTTTTCTCTTAAATTAACATTTTCTTAAAAAAACACCAAATTTTTAACATTTTTCGTAATTTTTCCCGTTTTTTCACCAAAAAACTCACAAAAACCCACCATAATTATGACTTAACAACCAACTTAAGTAATCTCCTAATAACTCACATCCTAATTTATCAAATGGTCATGAGTTGACATCTTCAACACAATTATCCATCGCCTAATCAAGCAATAATTGTAAAAATTGCGACAAAATCACCAACATCAACTTTACTCGCATCTTAAGCAAGCTTAACTCTTAAGCTACTAACTAAGGTTAGTAATGAAAATGATAAATTACAAAAGCAGTTACAAATCATTACGCTAGCGCACCTATTACCCGTTGACGTCTTTCTGGGGCGCAACACGCAGCTTAACGATTTTTTCTCGGTGCGCAAGCGTACGCGACTTAACGAACTTCACTCAGTAAGTCTGGCAAGCCGCGAAGCAGTTTCGTGTAGGAAATAGACCAAGAATAGGAGAGCGACGCGCCGACGACCAAAACCGTGCTGCACACCACACGGCGAATTAATTTATTAATTTTTATACAGGACCGTATTTACAAAAACTAAAAAAATTTAATAAAAATTATAAAAATTAATATTTTGACCTTAAAATTTGGATTTTGTGCACTAAAAAGCATAAATTTCGTGTTTTTGAGATTTCAAGATGGCGGCCATACAACTTTCTTCACTTAGTCGCGCTATAGGTACCTAATTTATTGTCTAAGTCACGATTTGATTGTTAATGCGCAAATCGTGAGGTTTTGCACAATTTAGAACAGTTTTCAGTGTCAATGTGACTTAAGTCACATAAAGAAAAAAAAAACTAAAAGTTTATATTGAAGTTTGTCTGGTTTTTTTGTAGTTTTATTTTATTGTGCTGGGATTTCGACTCGGTTAAAACGCGTTAAATTAATACTTAATACTTACTTAACTTAAGTCTACGAATTTATGAAATGCAAACATGTTGCTGGTGTGTTTCATGAAGCGGGTCAAATTTTACGTGTTTGCTTGATTCATTCATATTCCACTGACACAGAAAGACAACTGACTCTCGGATACAAAAGTGCATTAATTTATGGAGGTTTTAAACGTTACTTTGTGTTGAGTGGAATGTTGTTTGTATAGTTGTAAGGGGTTTAAGGGTTAAAAATGGAGTAAAGGTTTTTTAGTTTATATTTTTTGTTATTGTGAAGAGATGGTCAGTGATAACAAATTAAAATTTTGAATAGGTATTACTGATAAGATGGTTGATGTTTTAGAATTTGTTGCAAATAGTTTAAATAATTAGTTTAAAAGTTATAAGGCTTTAAATTTGTGTTTTATATTTTTTGAATTTGGTTTTAATTGGAAATTTGTTGATTAACAAAAAACCGTTAATGATAACAAGTTGAAATTTTGTATTGGTATTACTGATAAGATTGTTAACAGTTTTACGTTTACGTAAATTTGTTTAAACAATTAGTTTAAAAGTTACAAGACTTTAAAGTTTTGTTTCATATGTTTTAAATTTGTTTCAAAATGAAAATTTGTTAATTAATAGAGAACTGTTAATGATAACACTCTTCTTCTTTTCACATCGATAACTGATTAGATAATAGTCATTTCACCTTTTATTCCATTCATTTATCTTTACCGGTTGCCTAGTTATAAGACGGTAAACTAAACTAATTACTAAAATTTAACCAATTTTAAAGTTTTTTTTTACAAATTTGTTGATTACCACAAAACGGTTATCGATAATACTCAACTTTCTTATCACATGGATAACTGATAAGATACTAGTCATTTTACTTTTTATTCCAATAATTTATCACCGCTGGTTGCCTAGTTATAAGGCGTTAAAGTTAATCTTATTTATTTCATTCAAAATTTTTACTTTAATTTTTTAAAATTTTTAAACACACTGTTTAATAATAATAATTAATCAGTGTATTTGGTGAAATTTCGTGCTTCATTAAAGTAATTACACGGTGAATTAATCACGACGCCATCATTCCTCATTAGCGATGTCATTCATCATACTTTTTTTCATTTTTTTCATTTACCTATTTATTTTCGTAATTTTTTTGAGGCGTAAAATGAGCTGTCGGCTTCTAAGCGTTTATTCATTTCTACCTCATTAGTGATTAGTTATGATGCGTTGCACAAACGTAATAAACAAAACAGCGCACAAAAATACGCGCAATTATGTCGGAAATTATTAAATTTAACGCTCGTAAAATGAGCGTTATTGATTTCTTTGCCTTTTTACTCGTATTTATTTTAATGATGCAATATGTTTAACACATCGTGTTTTACCTTTTTAGAAAGGTGATTAAAACTAGTTTTAGGATTTGAAGGTGGGATTTTATTAGGTTTATTGGTTTATTTGTTATTAATTAATTTATAGGGAAATATATTTTTGTTTGAGTGTTTTTAATGCAAAAGTTTTAGAATATTTTTTAAAACTTAGTTAGAAATGAATTTGTTTAAACAATTATATATTTTTAGATAGGTATTTTAACGTAGTTTATGAACATATTTTTTGTTTTTACCAAAATGTTTTAGTTTTTCCGTAATCTACTAAAGTTTAAATAATTTCAAAAAAAATTAAGTTTCAACTTTAACAATGATTATTTATATGTTATAAACAATTTAATCAAGATTTTTTGGTACACTTCGATAGATAATTTTATCTAGTTTAATATTCTGTCAGTTACTATGCAATACAAATATTATTTATTGAGTTATAACAAAGTTTGTCAACAAAATCAATTCTAAAACTTTTTCAGTAAATTTCTACAGTTTTTATTTTTTAAATATTTTTTTAAACGTATTAAATGACATAATTATTTAAACATGTATATATCATTAGAAAGATAATTTAGTGTAGTTTCTGATTATATTTTTTGTTTTCATGATAAATTTATAGTTTTTCCGTAATTCACAAAAGTTTAAACAATTTCAAAAAAAATAAGTTCAAACTTTAACATCAATTATTTATATGTTATAAACAATAACCAGCAATCATATATACATAAATAGAAAGATAATTTTATCTACTTTCATATTTTATAAACAAATTTACTGTATTCTTAATATTTACCTGTAATCTGCACTTTTACAACAAAAATCACATTTTTTCTCTTCACATCACCGTTACTCACTACAACTATACTTTTATATCTATTTTTCTTAGAATATTTGTAACAATTACGCATATTTTGCACACACAATTATTAACAGCAAATCGCTCCGAATACACAAAACTATATAAAATATATAAAATGGTATCGGTAGCCAGCCGCAAGAAGCGCATAAAATGCGAATGTCTCGCTGGTAACGAGACGCGAAGATGGCGCGCGTTGATTTCAAACGCGCCGGCCAACAATAAAACATTTACCGCTACGACCGCTAATCAAACCACTTATTAACCATTAACAATTGTTATTATAAAGGCAGGCGCAGCTTGCGCTCGACGTCCACTCGAGATTCCATCGCGAATGATGCTACCGCGCTGGATATTAGTTACAAAGATGGAAATAGCCGTTAATTATTTTGAGCCATAAACTATAAAGTTGAATTTATAGTATGATACTTGTATGTGTTGCTGTGGTTAGCTGTAACACAACCATGGTAACGGAGGGTGAGTGTCTAAAAATAGATTTGAGTTGTGTTGTGTTTGAGTTGTGATCACGCAGAACTTGTGTGTGAATCTTGTTAAGTGTAAGAGAAATGTAGTTAGAAGGTAACAGATTTGCAAGTCACGCTTGCATTCCCCCTATCCGTTGCTGGGGTAACGAATAACAAACGCATAACAACCACGGGTGAATGTCTAAAAATATATTAGAGTTGAGTTGTGATTACGCAAAAATGTGTTGTGTGTTTCTTGTTAATTGTAAGAGAAAAATACACTGTTAGAAGTTAACAGATTTGCAAGTCACACTTGCATTCCCCCTTTGGTTGCTAAGGTAACGAATAACAAACCCATAGCAACCGCTGCTGAGAGTTAAAAACTAGAAAGTAAAAATATTTTGTGTTTTTTTTTCAAGTCATGAGAGGAAAAGAGACAGAAGATAACAGATTCGCGGGTTGCAACAGCGCTCCCCTTGCGTTGCTAGGGTAACGAATAACAAACCCATAGCAACGGCGACTAAAATACTAATACTCGACGGTAAACACATCTTGTGTCTCTTTTTAATGGTATAAGAAGAAAAGAAACAAGAAATATCACGCGCATACTTCACATATTATATAGGTGTGCGTAGCGTAACAATAGTTTGCCGTATTATTAGTAGTGCAGCCAGCGACTCCACAAGTTAAATTTAACCTGTAGCCTGATAGCAGTGGTGTAGTTGTGCAAGGTTAGTAAGACACATTTTAATCTCCTATAACTTGAGAATTACTTGTTGGATTCTTATCAAATAAAATTTATAATTACCAGAATATTATTGGTGATGATTTAGTCGACTGGTTTTTGTAAAAAATATAATTTTGAGATTGGATAATTATTTATTAGACTAGAATATAAAATAAACAAATATCGTTGGGCAAAAGGACGAACAATGTGATTAAAAGTGCCAAACATTGAAATTTTTCAATTCATTTTAATCAATCGCGAATATCTCGTAAACTAAAAGAGATAATTAAGATCTGATCGCAGCGTCTTAATCTACGCACTATTCTTTATAAGATCGGATAGTTAAAACGGAAATCTGAGAGATGAAATTTTCATTCTTAAGAAAAAATTGCCAAGGGGGGGTGCTTGATACTTTTTTCCGACGATTTTTGGTAATTAATATCTGTTAAACTAAAAGCTATAACAACCAACGAATTGCTGATTATGAAAGATTGGAATATTCTCTATCAGATAGAAATATAAAATAATAATATTTCTAATAGTAAAAGGTCAAAAAACGTGACTAAAAGTGCTAAAAAGTGACATTTTGCAATTTTTGACGATTTTATTCAATCGCGAATATCTCGTGAACTAAAAGAGATAATTAAGATCTGATCGCAGCGTCTTAATCTACGGACTATTCTCTATAAGATAGGATAGTTAAAACGGAAATTTGAGAGATGAAATTTTCATTCTTAAGAAAAAAATTGCCAAGGGGGGGTGCTTGATACTTTTTTTCGACGATTTTTGATAATTAATATCTCTTAAACTAAAAGCGATAGCAACCAACGAATTACTGATTATGAAAGATTAGAAAATTCTCTATCAGGTAGAAATATAAAATAATAATATTTCTAAGAGTAAAAGGTCAAAAAACGTGACTAAAAGTGCTAAAAAGTGACATTTTGCAATTTTTGACGATTTTATTCAATCGCGAATATCTCGTAAACTAAAAGAGATAATTAAGATCTGATCGCAGCGTCTTAATCTACGCACTATTCTCTATAAGATAGGATAGTTAAAACGGAAATCTGAGAGATGAAATTTTCATTCTTAAGAAAACAATTGCCAAGGGGGGGTGCTTGATACTTTTTTTCGACGATTTTTGATAATTAATATCTTTTAAACTAAAAGCTATAGCAACCAACGAATTGCTGATTATGAAGGATTGGAATATTCTCTATCAGGTAGAAATATAAAATAATAATATTCCTAAGAGTAAAAGGTCAAAAAACGTGACTGAAAGTGCTAAAAAGTGACATTTTGCAATTTTTGACGATTTTATTTAATCGCGAATATCTCGTAAACTAAAAGAGATAATTAAGATTTGATCGCAGCGTCTTAATCTACGGACTATTCTCCATCAGATAGGATAGTTAAAACGGAAATCTAAGAGATGAAATTTTTATTCTTAAAAAAAATTGTCAAGGGGGTGCTTGTTGATAATTTTTATCGACCATTTTTGATAATTAATATTTTAAAAACTAAAAGAGACAGCAACCAACGAATTGCTGATTATGAAAGACTGGAAAGTGCTCCATCAGATCAAATTATAAAATAATACTATTTCTTATAGTAAAAAGTCAAAAAACGTGACTAAAAGTGCTAAAAAGTGACATTTTTCAATTTTTGCCCATTTTTTTTAATGTCGATTATCTTGTAAACTAATAGATATAAAGAAGAACGAATCGCAGAGTTTTAATCACAAATGATTTTTTTCTTTAAAGTAATATAACTATGCAACTAAACATTCAATTCACACAAAAACAACTTTAAATTACCCATCAACACTTACATAATACCTATATAAAATTTCATCACTGTGACTTTTTCACCACACTCATAATGCACCGTTTTTTAAACGTCTTTTTATATCAATACGTCAATAACACTATAACTTATTGATTTCGTGGAAATATGCTTCCTGAAACATCAATCCGTATTCGGTTATCTTCATCTTTGGAAAAAATAAACTCCGCATGTCTAAGACCGATCGCAGAAAAATACGGTTGCTAGACAAAAATGAGCGTGACCGTTAGAAACAATTACAAGCAGATGGCGCGCGATGAACTAAACGATCGGCAGTCATCGAACGCAGAAGAAAACACACACATAGGTACACATACCAAGTGTATAGTTATACTCTCTCACACATTGATATGATTTATGTGGTGCGATGTCGCTACACAATCTGTTTGTTGTGTGGAAAACATTGCAATTGCAGATCAATGAGGTTTCATATCGCCGACATGTTTGTTACATAAGTTGTGATAATGCAAGAAACTGTAATCTACTTCTTTTATTGACGGCGAAATAATAACTTAACCTGAAAGTTTTGTATTGTGTATTGTTTTTGATATGAGTAAGTATAGGTGGTAAATGAGCAGGCATTGAAGCTGTGGCGTCTTAATGGGTAGTCTCAATCTGTCAATACAGTAAATTATAGTTTTATGGAGTTATAATCGATGGATGATTGAGATCATGCGCGGTTGAACAGTTGTTGAATACGCTTTGTTTTATTGTCTTCAAAGGAAATGTGGAATATCTCGGGGGGTATTAATGTTATAGTTTTGAAATTAACACATGGTATAAAGGATTTATTTGTTTATAAATTGGAATTTAAATTAGGTTGGTTGTGATTTTAGTTTTTGCGTTATATCAGTTTAAAATTGAGGTTATTATTTTTTTGAAAATAAAAACTTCTTGGGATAAAATTATTAATAATTTAAAAAGTATTTAAATTATGGTTTTAATATTTGGTGTATTTATAGTTTGGGTTGCCTAGTTATAGGGATTTAAAATTGAGCCTATAATTTTTGGGTTCTAACCGCTAAGTTTTATTTTGGTAAAATATTTAATTGTTTCAAAACTACTAAAGATATTATTTTAATATTTTGCGCAATTATGACCAGTTACATAATATACATCGTGGCGTTAATTTCATTGCTATATCATATTTAGTTTACAAGTTATTAGCAATAAACTTGTAACCTAAAAAAATTGTGATTAATTATATTAATCACTTAACTATCGATAAATATCAATAATTTATAAGCTTCCACATGTCTACGAAACTATTTCAAGTTATAAATCAATCTATCACTGTTATAAATTCCATAAATTACAAAGTAAATGCTTCTTATAAGTTCAATATTGATTGATTTATTGACATTTTGATCAATTAATATCTCATTTTATTTAATAAAAAAATTGTTCGTTTTTAGAAACAATAAGGAAAACATTAAACAAGAAAAATGAAACTTCGTATTTAAATTCTCGTGCTCATGCGGTAAATACGCACGATTTAATTCAATTTCGTGCATTGTAAGTAAACGTCAATTTTGATTGTAATTAGAATACAATTACACGGATTTTCTAAACATTGCGTTTATTTAAATCGTAAAACTTTTTATTCCAGAACAGAAAAATTTCTATTAATTTAAATTTTAGTTTAATTTGTTTAAAATTAAATTGTTTTATTTTTTAAATGTAGAAATTTTAAATCTATTAAAAATTTACTTTGAAAAATTGTTATAAACAATTTATATTAACAACATAAATTCTTTAGTGACAAATACGTCGATTAACATTTATTTCAACAATTTACAATTTTTAGTATAAAAATTATAACTTATTTTCTAAACTATAAAAAAAATTGAATAAAAAGTGAGTGAGAATTATCCGAATTTAGATCAACAGATTCAACACATCACATTCCGATGATGATTAGATTTCTATTCTTTTCATTCCTCTTCCACACTTAGTGCTTAAATGAATCGAATTTGTAACACGCTAACAAGTGCCATCAAAGCATAAAGCACAAATTAACAATGAAGCCACTAAACAGCGCCTACTGTCCAAAGCGAGGTTTATAACGCATTGAAAAAAGAAAGAGATGAAAAAAGCAGATCTAGTTCCAGTTTAAATATTTCCAGACTTGAACTAGAGATAAACTTGAACGTGCGCTGCATGCCACACTTGATGAGAATCAGTTTTACTTCCTAATAATACACACACACATGCACCTTAGTATTTTAATTTGCTTATTGTTGGCTTAGTTCCCTTGTGCGGTGCGTGAAGCGAAAACGAAACACGAACGAAATCGAAATCTAGATCAGAATCAAAATTTTAAAGCCTCGAAAATGAAATAAAATGAAGATGGAGATTTTAGACTTAAAGAATAGTAATAATACTTGTAGACAATACTGGTTGTTAAGTAGGAGGTGAGTTAGGTTAACAATTGGGATTTGAGTCACTTTCCAATTTTATTACTGTGATTTACTTTCTTTATCATCTTTTTCATCTTTGTTTATTGGTAATTAATAAATTATTAGAAGAATTTTGGTAAAATTTGTAAATTTAGGTTCATTGTTTATTGGTGTTTTAATTATTGGTTGGTTTATGTGATTATTTTAATTATTTTGGGAGTTATTGGGGATTTTAGGTGAAAAAACATTGAAATTTTTAGTTATTGTGAAATTTTTGAGGAAAAATGGAAGATATGATCTTCATTTTTGTTTATAGATAATTTATTAATTATTCGGTGTATTATATCAAAATTAAGAAATTTAGGTTGATTGTTTATTGCTGTTTTAATTATTGGTTAGTTCTAGTCATTATTTTTATTAGTTTGGGAGTTATTCTGCATCAAAGGTGAGAAAACATTAAAATGTTTGCGGAAAGTATGATCAGCAGTTTTGTTTATTGATAACTTATAAATTATTAGAGGTATTTTAATGAAATTAATAAATCTGGGTTTATTCTTTATTGGTGTTTAAATTATTGGTTGGTTTTAGTAATTATTTTAATTAGTTTGGGAGTTATTGAGGATTAAATTTGAAAAAGAAAACATGAGAATATTGTAAATTGTGAAATGTTTAAGAAAAGTATGAATTATTTCTAAATGGTAAAAGATATTAATTTGAAATTAAGTATGGTAATAGTTTATTAAATTTTAGATAAAATAATAGTAAATTTGTTATGATTGAATGTTAGGTTGCATAGTTATGAGGACGTTCAACTTAGGTTATGTAGGTTGTCGCTTGCAATAAGTTACAAAACATTAAATATCTTTTAAAGTATCAAACAAATATTTTTAAAACTTTTAATAGTTATAAATATTTAAATTACTAACAATTTGACGTATAATTTGTTTATGTATACCAATAAATAACCAAATGACAAATATTTAAACACCAATTATTTCTCAAATTAGATATAATTATATATTTTTCTATATAATAATGGTAATTTCTGTAGGTACATCATTCTAGAGTTGTATTATCGCACCGTTAGTGCGCATGGAACGCATTAATCGAGTGTAATTAGTAATTAAATTACCGGCGCGTACTCTCACTTTACGCTCGAATTCGCGCGACAATCGCAACGAATCTTTTTGTTGTAATCGAGTGCGATACTCGCGAAATTTGCACATTTTCACTCACAACGCAATACAATAACACAAAGAAATCACACTTCAAAATATTGTAGTGTAGTATATTGCGTCAAATATCGAATTCATTAAACATTGCTAATGATATTTCGGGGTCTGTTACTTTTATAATTACGTAAACTTTCAAAAGTATCAAGTTTATTGACATGACTAATGGAAATCATTTAGAAAATTGTTTATAACTTTTGAAGTAATAATGTTGTGTGGTTGAAATTTTAATATGTGATAGTTAATTAAATTTTGAATAGAAAAATGTTAAAATTGTTTATATTTATTGGAAGGTTTAGAAATTATTTGCATTTAAAATTAGGGAAAAAATTGTCAAGTTTTTGTTTAACAAGTCATAATTTATTATCTCTTTTATAGATTTTTAGGAAAGTTAGTACAAATAGTTATAAATTTTATTAACTTTACTAGAAATTTTAAATAATTAATTAACTAAAAGTACTTATTGAGTAATTGAAGGAAAACTGACGGTTTTCAAAGTTTCTTTCATAAAAAAATAAACAAAATCTTTGATTTCTTATAGTTTAGCCATTTTTTAATCAATTTGATCGATTTTTTCTTGGAGACATTAAAAATGTAACCCTTAATCTAATTCTAATTACTTTTTTGTTTTACCTGTAACAGTATGTTAATAATTTTTAAAAAACTAAACAATTCCACGTAAATATGCTAAAAATTTTCACCAAAACAAAAAAAAACAAATTCAAATTCATATCGGTCTAATGCGTGTCCACAACTTAATTCTTGTTCTTGTTTCTTTACAAAAACATCGATTAACACTACCGCGTACAATAGCACTACAGGCACATTGATCACATTTAAATAATTCAACGTTATGTTTAGCATTTTTGTCGTCATACTTGTTCGCGGCGATGAATAGAACATGTTATTCGACATATTTGTCGAACACCGTTTCGTTCGGCACGATTTTATCGCGGATTGTGCGAATTGTGCGGCGATAAAAGTTGTCTGATTGTTGTGCGACATGTTACGGCGCCATCCAAGCCGCATCTCTGGTCGTTAGCGACCAGGTAAACGGTACGCCGGTTGTGCAATTGCAATTTGCACGAGTTGCATCATCGCGGAAAAGCTTGTAAGAAAATGTGTAACAATAATTTTGACAGAAGTGAAGTTGAAACAAAAGTTTCATCATAAAGTTTAATTATTATATCTTGATTTGATTTTAATTACAGTGTAGCCTAATTTTATCATGTTTTGGAGATGTCGTTAGATGGAGAAAAAAATTGGGTTTAAATATTTGTCATTTGGTTGTTTATTATTATAAATAAACAAATTATATATAAATTTGTTAGTAATTTAACTGGTTATTGACATATGAATATTTAAACATTTTTTGTGTAATACTTTTAGAGATATTTAAAGTTTTGCCTGTGAATGCATATAAAAGAAGTGATAATTATTTCATAACCAACATTTCAGCGCCTTATAACTATGCAACCCAACGTTCAATCTCAACAAATTTGATATCATTTTATCAACAATCTAATAAACTATCAATATATTGAATTTAAAACTTAGATTTAATACAAAAATATAGTTTATAAGACAAACCAAACAAGTTGGAAATTTTTTGTCGTTATAAAATGTTATTTTTAGTGACTTTCGAATTTTATGACAATTTTTTATCACTTTCATCATTTTTATTTACTAAATATTGCAATAAAACATTTTTTAAATTTATTTCACGCAACAAGTTCTTATAGTTTATGCGTAACTTATTGTTCATTAAGACAATAGAAAGTAAACTGAAGTAAAATTTTAGTACTGTTTATTTCGTTGGTCGGCAGTGAAATTGTGACAAAATTTAAACGCGTTAATTACTCGCCTCTGAGAAATTAAAATAAAAGAAATGCATTGTGTGCATTATTCGGAGTGAAAATATTAAAATGAACAACACCGCAAGAACAATAATAAAACGAAAACGAAAAGAAAGTGTTAATTAATTACTCATTCAAGATTCAAACACAGCACAAGCTTTAATTATGCATTCAAATTTAGCGCAGGATAAACATAAACATTTAAATAAGTAAATATGTTTTTTTTTATATTTTTTTGGTGAATTATTGATAATAATAGTAGATTTTTTTAAAGTAATTTTGATGTTTAATGTTGTTTGTTTAAATTACTTTATGTAATCTTGGAAACAAGTGAAGATAACGCGGTTTTAGCTGGGAATTATGGTAATCATGCGAATCCAAAGCGCATTCAATGCAAATACTGTGTAAGAGTGCATTTATCGCGGTCGGCACGCGTCTTATAAACTCTTAATGTCTTCTTCTGCTTCTTCTGTGGCATCTGCGATTTTGCACACTTCTCAACATCACAAACATTAACATTAAATTCGTTTGTATCTAAACGCACATTAAATGCCCATTTGTACATTAATATTAATCAGTGGTGAATATATTATCAGAAAATGTATGTTTTGTTATATTTTTTTATGAACTTCTGAGATATTACGGTTTTTAGTTACTTAAAACATCAAAAATGATTTTTTTTCTACATCCACCTTTAAAATGCCAGTTTTTCCTCGGTTTTAAGACCCAAAAAGTAGTACTTTATACATAGATAGTCAAGGTTGTGATTAAAATACTTTAGTCACGGGGTGGAGCTTAAGTCTACTAAACAAAAAGTACTAAACTTTTGGCGCATAATTTGTGTATCATTGGTTCAAAATACATAAATTTGGCAATAAATGAATTAGTTTTCAAATTAATACTACTTTAACGCAACTTTTACACTTTTAATGTCTTCTTCTGCTTCTTCTTCTTATTTTGCATCTGTGATTTTGCACACTTCTCAACATCACTCACATTAACATTAATTCGTTTGTATCGCAAAGTCTAAACGCTGAACATTAAATGCGCATTTGTACGATTTGAATTGGCGGCAATTACCACCGCAATTTGCAATTTGCAATCAGCAGTCACAATTATTCGCATTTAGCACTTATTCCACACATCATTGAACACACACTCGAATGATTACATTGTGCATTGATGAAGTTATTCATAGCTATCACAGAAGATTAGTTAAAGGAGAAAAATGCATCAAAACGGTGTTGATAGTAGTTAATAAAAGTTTCCTTTTTTTATTTTTATATATATTTTTTTTAGTATAAGAATAGGTATAGTAGTGATTATTGTCTTGGTATATTATCAGATTTAACGGTTTTCTATATTTATTGCTTTTATTTATTGGAAAGTATTATTTATAAGGCAAAATAGTCGGAATGTGAAATTTTTATCGAAGAAAATATCGGGTTACATTCAAAATTATTCTTCATTTACTTTCTTTGATTTTGAGAGCTTGTAACTTTTGAATCGTTTGGTGGAATTTGATGTGTGATAGTGCAAATTGTCAGGAATTTTATTAGGTTTTATAATATGTCTTATTTATTTTTATGCAGTTTTTAGTTTTTGAGTATGTAAAGAAAAAAGTAAAAAAAAAACACTTTTCAATTTTTTTTTTCTTAAATGTTTAATTTGCCCGTTCATAATTTGTTTAATTTTTGGTAGATTCTTATGGATAATAGCACAAATTGCTTTAAATGTTATTGACTTTGATATAAACTTTAAATAATTAATTAACTAATAATACTTTTTGAGTTATTAAAGAAAAATTGACAACTTTCATGATTTTTTTTCACACAAAAAATTAAATAAATCTTTGATTGCTCATAACTTTGCCATTTTTTTAAGAAATTTGATCAAATTTTTCTGTAAAACATCTCAAATTTAATCTCTAATCAAATTCACTTTACTTTTAACTTGCATCTCTTAAACTTTGCTGATAATCTTTAAAAATCCAAAGAATTTCATGTTTTTTAACCTTGAAATCTTCATTCTAAAACGCAATTTTTTTCTTATTCTCATCGCGGTAAAAGTTCTCCTGCATCGCCATTCGTGTCCTGCATGCATTTACCTCGTCCGTGAGCGATTTCTTCCAATTATCGCGTGCGCCGCTCATGCGATCCGCTCGCTCCGCGTCTTCTGATGCGTTTCGCGCGCGCATTTTTATCGCTACATTTTTGCGCCGTGCGCGCTCTTTTTCTTCGGCACGGCGGCGTCTTCGATCGGCGATCACAATGCGTTTCGTAACTGTACGCGTACGCGAACGGTGCTCGGCCATTCGCAGAACTATCGCCGTTCGCCATTTAGCCGACGAACTGCTTCGAATTCCAATTAAAGCGATATAGGAAATGGTTTACTAGAGATGTTGTGGCTGATATACACATGGATTAAACAAAGAGAAGAAAAAACAGGGGCATTAAATGATGTTTTACGTAATCATCCATTAACTATGACAGGTAGCGTGATGAAATAAAAAGGATATGAAAGAGTATTAAATTTGTTTATTAGAAAGGTGTAGTAAAGTGTTTTTGACGTGGTTATTATCACGTGACAGGCGTTTGAAAATTGCATAACTTTTATTGAGAGAAAATTTGTTTTTGTGTTAAATTGATTATAGAAACCAAATTATTAACATTTTGGATACAAATTTTAATGAATATTAAATTAGAATAAATTTGGAATCATCTGAGGTATAATATGTCAAATTTGAACCAAGGGAAAAATATATACAGGGTGTTTAACTTTTACAGAAAAAAATGATGACCAAAAACAGCAATTTCTTAGTTTTTTAATAATAATTTGTAAAAAAAAGTTAGGTAGGGGAATGATCTAAAAATAATATGAAAGAGTATTAAATTTGGCAATTACAGAGATTTATTTTGTAAATTTTGACGTTTTGATAACCACGTGACAGGCGTTTGAAAATGGTGTAACTTTTATGGTTAAAAAATGTGTTTTTTGATGTAAATTTGTTTATAGAGGCTAAATTAAACATTTTTTACATACAATTTTTAACAAATAATAAACTAGAATAAATTCTGAATTATTTCATGTAAAATTTGTTTAATTTGAACTATAGGAAACCAATCTACAGGGTGTTAAACTTTAGCAAAACAAAAATAATTTTCTCAAAAACTGAAATGTTCCAGTTTTTTTGTTATAACTTTAAAAATAGCAACAATATAAACGAAAACCAAAATTTATCTGAAAGTCTATTAAATTTTAGTTAAAACAAATCCATTATTGTTAATTTGAAGCCACTGGTACCAAAGTTACGTGCCTTTAAACATGTGCACTTTAAAAAACTGTCTCTCTTCAATCGAATTCCTCGCAATTTCTCGGGTCTTCCTGCTTAATGAACCCGACATGGCGACGTAATTAAGCGCGTTGATGGATCGCCGAGACGTCGAGAACAAAAACCGAATAACTGTCGCCGCTTGTTACGAATTCTCGGGCGCTCGGCTCAGCGCGGATTGTTGACCAAGTGCGTGCGTCGCGCGGGTAACAGGTAACGCAGGTAACACTACACCACACAGACAACGTACAACATGGTATAACAGACGCGTAACTCTTCCACGTGTCTTTCCTGTTCTTTTTCTTAATCGAAAGAGTTAAGAGTTAAGACTGCCAAAGAGAGAATCGCGTCGCCGTTGTGGCACACGCGAGTCGATTAAAATTAACGGTTTCGGCTTGTTCTGCGCACAGCTCGCACTCCGAAAAGATTTAAATTACTGTATACATTTACATGTGTGAGTTAATTTAGTGAAAATTAAGGTTTGGATAGTAATATGGAGTTTTTTGTTGGTTTTTATAGCGGACGCGTGCAATATGCGCAGTAGTTTTTATGTTGACTTGTTTAAAGTGTTGTAGTTTTTATAATTTTTATTAGATTTTACTAAAGGTAGGAAATTAATGAGTGGTTAATATATTATAAGAAAATAATTGTTTTATTGTATTTTGTTTATTAGATTTAAAGATATGTATTTTTATTTACGCGAAACATAAAAAAAATATGTGAAAAAAATTCTCAAAGTTTGGTAGCGCATAGTTTTGGTACTACTCGTTTGAAACTACTAAATTTAGTATCAAATTAAAGAGAATTTAAAATACTACTAAGGATTAAAAGAATTATTTAGATTGTTTATTTAATTTTTAAATTAATAATAATTTAGTAACATAGTGCAAAAAGGGACTTTTAAAAATATTTTATATTTTGGGGACACATAGTTTTGGAACCACTGGTCAGAAACAAAAAAATTTGACATCAAATTAAAGAGAATTTAATATACTGATAGGATCTTTAAAAATTGTTTATTTAACATTATCACTTTTTAGAATTATTAACAATTTAGTAACTTATTGTTAGAAATACACCTAAAATTATTTTAATTTTTAATTGCCAATAATTCTTGAACCCTTTAACAAAATTAACATATTTTTGCCAAAGATGATAACAAATTTAATAAATAATCCATTAGTTTTTATTTTAAATATTTATCTTTATTAGTTTAGTAGTAATCTTGTGTTAAAGAGTCAATATGATTAATTACAGTTGTGACCTGGTTGACAACATTCCGATCTTTATTATTTCCACGAAATAATTTAAATATTAAGCCTATTTAACAAAACAAACATTAATATTTAATAAATAATAAATTATATAAAAAAATATTTTGAAAAATTGACTTTCTAAAGTAATGAAAGGCTTAATTTTTCTTGCTGTAGTCTTACTTAAGTCATATTAAAGTCATTTTCTGAATTTAAGTCATTCCGAAGACGTTACTCGACTTTAAGTTACCAAACTGGTCAATCGGGTCCGAGTCAACCTCAACCTCGGCGTGGCCTACAAAAAAAATTAAGTCAATCAGCTGGTTATAGCAGTTTTCGGCGATCTTGACATTGCACCGCAATAACTTTCATATTAAACTTTAAGTCTTCTTCAGATTAATTAATTATTCGCTGCATGCTGCAGCTTGTGGTGGATGTGCTGTGGGAAATTTTTTAAGATGTGTAAAATTGATATTCGCACAATCTACGTTTATGCATGTCGTTTGCATTTAACAATCTATAAATAATACTTTATCTCGATGTAGCATGTATCGAATTAACAGTTGTGTTTAGCGGAAATCAATGAATTGCTAAATGATTAATATTTTAAGAAGTACAAATTATATAGGGATAAATTTATTAGTGCGTATTATATATTAAATTCTCTTTAATTTAGAATATAATTTATTGATTTTAGCTGAAGGGATTAGAAATTAAAAGTTTTCAAAGAATTTTAAAATTAAGTTTAATTAAGTTTAGATTTTCTAAAATAAGTTTTTTTTTTTAATTCTCCCACTTTGATGACGTACAGTTTGAGTACCACTGGTCTAAAACAAATAATTTTAACATTTATTTAAACAAAATTTAATATACTATATAGTCTTTAAAGAAATATTTAATAATTTGCATTAGTTTTTAAATTATTAACAATTTAGTAAATTATTGCAAAAAATACATTAAAAAAATTAAATTTTCACTTTGGAGATGCGTAGTTTGAGTACCACTGGTTTGAAACAAATAAATTTGACATTATATTAAACAGAATTTAATATACTATATTTAAGGTAAAATTTATAAATTTTAATTAAAGGGTTTATAAATTATAAGCGCTCAAATTAAAAATGTGATAATAATTGAATTATGTTACAAAAACTCCGATAACCTACTAAATAATGAAGATAACTATTCAAAATAAATTCAATTTTATTCTAAATTAAATTGTCAATAATCTAACATAAAAATTTAATCAGACTATTATATTATTTACTTATAAAAATTAATTTAAAACTAATTTTATAATTTTCAATTATTTTCTGATTCAAAATAATTCTTTTTAATAACACAATGTCGACACGTTTAATAATCCTTCCATTATCACGATATTGTCAAGTTTATCTGCGCTTCCTGCTCATTACAACAACATTTAATTATATTTAAGGTTAACAATAATGACCTAAGTATGGATAATATGAATAACTAGCATTAAGTGCGTGAAATTTGCGCGGTAGCCGCTTGTAGCTGTAGTTTTTTACTCGCGCATTATGCGGCACGTGCCGTTGCCTCTCGTAATTAATTTCTAATTAACATTTTACTCGATGGAGTCTGGAATTTATGCGCGCGCATAACCAACGCAACTCGACGCGCACTTAAACCGTCCATGCGCATCGGGCACGGCACGCACTAAACACATTCAGGCAAATTATTCCAACTATTTCTATTTCTATTGTTTTACAAAGTCTTACAAAGTTTTTACTTTGAGTAAAATTATAGGTAGTGTATTTCAAGATGTGTACAGGTGATTTTTACCATGAAAAATTGCAATTATGCAACCTGGAATGCGTTATAAAACTTATTTGGTGTTAATTACAAATGTACAGGTGTAATTCTTTGGTTTTTGCAATTGTTATGAAATTATTATTTGAGTTACATGATTTTTTTGTGTTTTGTTGCTTAATTTTTGTGTTTGGAAGATGATTACATAAAAACTGTTATTGGTATTATTGTTATATTTGTATCATATTAAAGAGAATTTTATATACTTTAAGACGACTCAAAAATTAATTTGATAGTAAAAGTAGTTTTTGAGTTATTTTTTGAAACAAATATGTTTTTGGCATATTTTTTATTTTTCTTTTTAAATATGCTATAATAATTTATATATAATTAGTGCACTTGTGCATTTACATTCAAAATACATATAATTTAATTCTCTACCTATTCCACAAAGAAAATTTATATTATCACTAATAGTTTTTGAAATATTTTGAATCAAAGTTTATTTTCTAAATAAATTTTCATTTGTTTCAGAATAAAACATGTCCTAACCTCAATACAATGGTGATGTGCACGACGATGGATTCCGTGGTGGTCCCCCGGCCCCCGCCCATAGCTGGCCTCCTCCCTCCCGAACCACCCTCCCATCAAAACGCCAAACGTGTCCCATCCACATCCTCCGGCTTCCGTTTGCTAAACAATGACGCCCAAGACGACACCGGAAGTGTCTACTCGGTGTACAAACAAAAAATCGACCAAATGTTTGAATCAGACTCCTCCCACTCGACGAAGAATAGCGTACAAGCGCGTATCGAGAAAATGTTCACAGATGTCGCCATTGACAATGGTATTCCTATAAACGACATCGGTGTGCATCACTTTTCGGTTGATTATTTGGGTAGTATTCCTCTGGGTGAAAAGGTCACCAGTTTAGCAGGTTTGCAAAGTCCTTTGAAGGATTTATACTTTGCATATCGGAAGAAATCTGAAAGAATTTCAAAGGTGCAAAGGGGAGGATTAACCGGAAAACTTGAAATTTCTGCACATGGGTTAAAAGTGCAATATTTGGGTGAGAAAGGTGATTTGGAGCAGTTGAATTCATTTCCTACTATAGCTGTATGGTCAGCTGTCAAATTCGTCCTTCAGGATGATTTCAACTTTGCCTTTTTACCCCTAATAACCGATCCGGATAATTTAGACAAACAACAATTGTTTAAATCTTTATCCACACAAGAAAAGAAATATATCACATTAGGAGACAGTCATTCTCCTCTGTTTGCGGTGGTAATGCGTAAAATCGGGGTTCACAAACAATTGGAATGTCATGGGTTTGTATGTCAGACCTCCGAGGATGCGATTGTCATTGCCGCAACACTGTACAAATCCCTAATGGCGCACATGAAGGCCAAAGAAAAGAAGGTCCCCAAGAACCGTAATGGCGTCACTTGTATGTCCGTTGCATCCTCATCTTTCCACGACAACCTTTCACATCCTGTTCGACCACCCAGGAAGAAACGCTCTTCGAGTGGTACCATGGAGAGTGGGACTTCTTCCATGATGAGTGATTTTGATGTACTTGATGGTGATGCCGATACGCAACCATTGATTAACAGCGGTAATGGTCATTCTGATATGCAGAAAGAAAAGAAGAAGGATAAGAAGAGAGCACCGCAGAGGCCCAATCAGGGACATGAGGATCTAGATGCTATATTGCCTTATGAAGAACCCAATGAAGTGAAGGTTCCTCTGGGGGACAAATGGAATACGTTTATTAGTAACCATCAGAAGCAAATAACAGCTGAGATTAAGCAGGTTATGAGTGAGAGTACTAATATGGGTCTGAAGAGGGTGAAGAGTTTGCGGAAACGGAATGAAGAGTTGAAGAAAACAGACAACACCGGGGATATCCTCACGAAGGTTACGATTCCAAGGAGTGGGAGTTTCCTCAACGCCGGAGGATTGACTAGGTATAAATCTAAAGTGCATAGGTTAGTATATCTCTGAATTTTCTTGTAGAAAACGCTTAAATTTGATCATTTTCTTCATTTCCAACCACATTAATAATTTTTATGCGTTTTGTTAATGTTATTGTTGTTTTTAGACTAAATGGTCAAGCAACTGGAGGTTCCCCATTGGGTTTCAATGAATTGTTCAACGAATTCCGTCTGCAGGAAGGTCTCCACTCCATGGACGAAATCCTAGGTGTAATAATCGATCCTGAAGGGATGTCCTTCAACGACCTCAAGCCAATCTACAAGGAATTCCTCCTGAAACTATCTGTAACCCTCACAAAAGATGAACTCTACCAACGATCAAAGAGTATCATGCGTCGCCAAAAGAAGAAACTCCTTCGTCGCAATTTTCCTCCACAAACACACAAGAAACGAGTTGTTTTGGGTTCGAAATTCAAGAAACTCAAACATGTTTTCCAGAAAATCAAAAAGGCTCCTCTGATAAAGATAAAGACAAAGATCGAGACCGGGATCGTAGCAGGGATTGTGAGAAAGACAACAGAAACAGAGGCAGTTCATGTGGGCATAGCCACCATGACAAAGCAATTGTTTTAGAAACGAAAATCCCGGAGAGTTCCATTTCGAGTAGTAGTTACGACACTCGACACTTCACACCCAAAGAACATGTGACTCGTCAACGTATGGGTCATTCCAAACGGAGCAGTCGCAGAGAACTAAGACACAGCACCTCTGAAGAGAGTGATTTTTTTAGTCTGCGACGCCGGAACCGCAACCACAATCGTCACAGCTCTTCCGGCTATGTATCATGTTCTGAATGCAGTTTTGATTCGGATACGTGTACTTGTATGTCTGCTGATAAATGCTACTGCTCGTTGGGACATCACAAAGGCAAGTGTAAAGAGGGTCAGGGCCATGCCCACGGTCACACACATCACGACCATGATGAAGTATCGCTGACATGGTGTGGATGTGATACGGATTCATGCACGGATAGTAATAAGTGTTACTGCCCGATTACAACACCAGCATTGTCGCATAAAGGACACGGCCAGGGTCAAAATGCGACGATTTTTGACCAGTTACGACAGAGAGGTTTTATTCCATCAAGCGAGAGTAATACTGATGAACCTTTGAACCGGAAGCTGTGTAAAAAGTACTCGAATACTAAAAGTTCGAAGAGTTTAGAATTCGTGCACAATCCGACTGATTATCAACCTTTGGATTATGAAAAGCATTTCTGTCAGCAGGAACATATCCAGCAGCAGGTTGCAATGCAACGTATGCAGACCCCAACGAGGAATCAAAAGAAATCACAGGAGATTGCAGCGTTATTCGCTGATATTAAATTATCATCTCCTAGGTCGAAATTGGTCGGGAGTACGCCGCGTGCGCATTATTCCCCATCAGATTATTACAAACCGAAAAATTTAAACCAACGCATGATTGCCAATAGTCTCTACAGTGTTAATCCCTATGAGAAGGCATTTGGGAGTGGTCCTATGCCTGTTAATCCTTTGGGAGCTGGAAAGATTAATAATAATCATTTGTATTCGACGAAAAATGGTTTGTACACTATACAATCACAAAGTGATGATAGTAGCAACGGGAGGAAAGACTTTGCGAGAAGGAGTATGAATGGGCAGCATGCTCAGCTAAGCAGGGAGAGGGAATTTAAGGGCACGAATGGAATTCAAGGACATCACGTCCAGCAAATGGTTGCTAGAGTGCAAAATTCTAGTTTAGAGAATTCACTGGGATATCTACCTTAAGTAACCTTAACCTTAAGCAAGGTTAGTAAGCAAGGGTTATGTTATATGTTTAAGGGTTGATATGATTGTATATTGAGTGCTTTATATACTGGGTGTTCTGTAAACTTGATTTTTATGATCAAAGCATGAAATTGTTGCGTTTTAAATTGATTTTTCGCAACACTCAGTACATGTAGCCACACAAAGACTAGGGGTACTTTGTTGGGGAAACATTTTTATACCGGGTGCGCTGGTAAATCTAGTTAACATACGTATTAACCTACATTGTTCATAATTTCATTAAGTTCTAGATTTAATTCACTCCTAAAACTCGAAATTATGCTTGTTTTTGTCAATTAAATGCAAATTTAGTTAACAAAAGCAGCTGATGTTGTTGGACGAGCTTATTTTTAGTTGATATCTGTGGTTTTAGTTAGTTTTTGAGTGCAATACAAGCAATTTACGTGCAATATGTGTAATGATGTGCAATAATTTTATAGTCGCTATATATTTAGAAATAAGCGCATTATTTAATTATAATGTTTAGTTCAGAAATGTAAAATAAGGTTTAGTTTATATAATTAACTATGGATAAGTGCAATATTTTATTTTATTTACGATTTCTTTTTGTATTGTTAAGACTGTTAGTCTGCATGTTATGATTGATTTTTATATAAACATTTATAATGCAATGATCAAATTTATTTGTGTTATATGAACGGCGGTAATAAAGATATTTTCATTATTTATTGTTAATTATTTTACCCTGTATATTATACTGGAAGAGTTCCTTCATCGTTTGCGGCCCTTTGCGCATCTCCAAAGGGGCCAGATATACCCTAAAATTGCTTTTTTTCCCTTTTCTGGTATTTCTCCCAAACATACCATGGAAAACGCCCTGTATCTCCGGTGTTTCTAGATTAATTTTATTGTTCTTTTCATTATTTAATAGAAGAAGAGTTCTTCTATCATTTGCTATATCTTTCTAGTTTCTAAAGGGCCTAGAAGTGCCCTTAAATCAACTTTGAAAAACTGCTTCTACTGAAAATATTCAAAACACGCCGTGGAAAACGCCCTGTATCTCAGGTGTTTCTGGATTAATCTTATTGTTCTTTCCATTATTTAATAGAAGAAGAGTTCTTCTATCATTTGCTATATCTTTCTAGTTTCTAAAGGGCCTAGAAGTGCCCTTAAATCAACTTTGAAAAACTGCTTTTATTGAAAATGTTCAAAACATGCCGTGGAAAACGCCCTGTATCTCAGGTGTTTCTGGATTAATCTTATTGTTCTTTTCATTATTTAATAGAAGAAGAGTTCTTCTATCATTTGCTATACCTTTCTAGTTTCTAAAGGGCCTAGAAATGCCCTTAAATCAACTTTGAAAAACTGCTTTTATTGAAAATGTTCAAAACATGCCGTGGAAAACGCCCTGTATCTCGGGTATTTCTGGCTCAATTTTACAGTTCTTCTTATTATTTAGTAGAAGAAGAGTCCTTCTATCGTTTGCTATATTTTTCTGCTTCCATAAAGGCACCGAAATGCTTTAAAAATGCTCCTGAAAGTTTGCATTTTTGGTCCATTTTTTCGTGGAAGTGTGAAATTTTTTCGTCGAAATTATTAAAATTATTGCGAAGTTTTGTCGAAACCAAACAAAAATCTGTTGAAACTTTTTAACCTCCTCGACGTTCTGGGTTCCTGATACCACAACTCCATTTTTCCATTAGTTTTCGACCTGAAATTGGTCGCGTACAAAGAGAGAGAGCGAGACAGACGGAACTAAGAGATCTCTCTCTCTATCGAAAATGTCATGCACATCGCGCGAGAGAGAGGGAAACACAGAAATGAGAGATCTCTATCTCTATCGAAATTGTCATGCACATTGCGAGAGAGAGAGAAACACGAAACTGAGATCTCTCTCTCTCGCCCTCGGGAGAGAGGGAGAAAAATTAATTTTTAAACTCAGTCAAAAGTCCCGCGAAATATTTCAGTCTCCTCAACATTCTGAGATCCGGATAACATCAACCAATTTTCCTATTGATTTCGGCCCGAAATTTGTCTAATTTAGCTGAAAACCAATGGTAAAATCGGTTGATGTTATCCGGATCCCAGAATGTTGAGGAGGTTAAAAATTTTTGCGGGATCTTCGCACGAATTCGAAATAATTCCGAATTATTTTTAAGAACTTCGCCGGGAATTTCCAGATTTCATGAAAGAAAGTGCCAAAAATGCAAATTTTATGATCATTTTAAAGCATTTCTGAGCCCTTTAGAAGGCAGAAAAGTATAGCAAACGATCTTCTTCTACTAAATGATAAGAAGAACGGTAAAATTAAACCAGAAACGGCCGAGATACAGGGCGTTTTCCACAGCATGTTTTGAAAATTTTCAAAAGAAGCAGATTTTTAAAGTCGTTTTTAAGGTACTTCTAGGCCCTTTAGAAACTAGAAAGGTATAGCAAATGATAGAAGAACTCCCCTTCTATTCAGTAATGAAAAGAACAATAAGATTAATCCAGAAACACCTGAGATACAGGGCGTTTTCCACGGCGTGTTTTGAACATTTTCAGTAAAAGCAGTTTTTCAAAGTTGATTTTAGGGCACTTCTAGGCCCTTTAGAAACTAGAAAGGTATAGCAAATGATAGAAGAACTCTTCTTCTATTAAATAATGAAAAGAACAGTAAGATTAATCCAGAAACACCTGAGATACAGGGCGTTTTCCATGGCGTGTTTTGAATATTTTCAGTAAAAGCAGTTTTTCAAAGTTGATTTTAGGGCACTTCTAGGCCCTTTAGAAACTAGAAAGGTATAGCAAATGATAGAAGAACTCTTCTTCTAATAAATAATAAAAAGAACAATAAAATTAAACCAGAAACACCAAAGATACAGGGCGTTTTCCACGGCATGTTTTGAAATTTTTTATAAAAAGCTGTTTTTAAAGTCGATTTAAGGGTACTTCTACACCCTTTAGATAGCAGACCGATATAGCAAACAATACAAGAACTCTTCCTCTCAAAAATAATAAGGAGAAAGGTAAAATTAATCCAGAAACACGCAGGATACAGGGCGTTTTCCACGACAAGTTTTTCTACTTGTAAAGTTTTGGTCTAGACTGACATCTATCGGCGAGATACTAAAGTTTGAAAGCTTATATAGCGCTCTACACACAGCCTTGAAAAAGTTTAGTGATAAGGGTTTTTAATCGACAGATGGCACTAGTAGGTACCATTTCACTAATTTTTCGTTCAAATTCAACCAATAATTTAATGTTTATAAACTTTTAAATGTATTTTAAGGCACTACTAATAGATTTACGGAGTCAGAAGGATGTACATTCTATAAAGGGTCTCTTTAACTATAAAATGATAAAAAGAACCCATAAATTGTGCTATTTTTGCAGCAGTTACTGGGTGTTTTCTACTGCAACTCTTAGAAATTAAAAAAAAGCAAATGTTTACAAAAAATAGTTAAGTTTATTATCAGACACATATTACAGACTTAAGATGTAAAAAGAATACAAAATAATACTTTGAAGTCTAAGCGTTTATAATGCTGTAATCTAAAACTGTCTTTTTATGCTTACTAAAACAATGAACAAGTTTGATAACTTATAAAAAATGAGTATGTAGCTTTACTAGCGGCCGTAAACTGTTAACAGCCTTCAAATAGCATCCTCATCATCATCTCTTCATCAACATCTTCACTTCATTCAGACTAAACTTAAATCTACACATCAGGAACGTTCGTTGGCTTCGTTTGCATTCCATTCAGATTAATCTCGTACATGCCATCCTGCCCTGATTCACTTTTCACAGAAAAGTTCTTCTTAACACCTCTTGGAGGCGGCATAGGCGGCTGTTTCTCCCTGCGATAGAACCGAATAGGATGCGCAAGCACCCATTCCTTAAATCTAGTACCAACTCGATAGAAATGAAAATAGATCAGGAACAAAATTAAGGAAATTGCTAAAAAAGATAGCAATGAAATAAAGATGGAAGAAGTAGGGGAATACGTTGGTTTTTCGGTGCCATCCGCATTGAGAAGATCAGCATCATCTGTGTCTGTTATCTCGTTGTAATCATCATCCGATGCATCCTTGGATCCTATTTTAATATCAGCACATGCACGGAACTCTTCTTGTGGACCACAACCAACAGCGCCGGTGCCATTCGGACAATTTCCCCAATTATTACCTTAAAATGATGAAGAAAAACATTAAACATTAGTTTTAAACTTTTAATATCCTAAAAACGCCCTGTGTTTTGGGTATTTCTGGTTTAATTTTACCGTTCTTCTTATTATTTAATACAAGAAGAGTTTTCTATCGTTTACTGTATTTTTCTGCTATTTAAAAGACATGAAAAAACGTCTTAAAAATTTGCATTTTTACACATTTTTACTTTCAAATCTGAAAATTTCCGGCGAAGTTCGTAAAATTGATTCGAAATTATTTTGAATTCGAGCGAAGATCGCGCAAAAATTTTCTACCTCCTCGCATTTCTGAGATCCGAATAACACAACCAATTTTGTCATTGATTTTCGACCCAAAAATTAATTTAATTTAAGACTGAAAACCAATAAAATTGATTTGTGTTATTCGGATCCCAGAAATGCGAGGAGGTAGAAAACTTTCGCAGGATTTTCGACTGAATTTGAAATTCAATTTCTTCTCTCTCCTCTCTTCACTACCTCTCTCTCTCTCTCTCGATATGCATGACAATTTCGGGATCGAAAACCAATGGTAAAATTAGTTTGTGTTATCCGGATCCCAGAATGTCGAGGAGGTTGAAAATTTTTGCGCGATCTTCGCACGAATTCAAAATAATTTCGAATCGATTTTAAGAACTTCGCCGGAAATTTTTAGATTTGAATGTAAAAATGTGTTAAAAATGCACATTTTCAAAGGCATTTTTAAGACGTTTCTATGTCCTCTAAAAAGCAAAAAAGCACAGCAAACGATAGAAAAACTCTTCTTCTATTAAATAATCAAAAGAACAGTGAAGTTAAACCAAAAACACCCGAGATACAGGGCGTTTTCCACGGCATGTTTTGAAAATTTTCATAAAAGAGCAGTTTTTCAAAGTCGATTTAAGAGCACTTCTAGAGCCTTAAGGAAGCAAAAATGTACATCAAACGATAGAAAGACTCTTCTTCTCTTAATAAATAAAAAGAACGATGAAATTAATCCAAAAACACCCAAGATATAGGGTGTTTTCCACGGCATGTTTAGAAAATATTCAAATAAAGTAGTTATATAAAATTGTTTTAAGGGCACTTCTAAGCCCTTTAGGAAGCAGAAAAGTATTGAGAACGATGCAAGAACTCTTTCTCTCTTAAATGATAAAAAGAACGGTAAAATTATTGCAGAAACACCCGAGATACAGGGCGTTTTCCACGGCATGATCTATAAATTTCAAAAAAAGCAGTTTTTCAAAGTAAATTTAAAGGCACTTCGAAGTCCTTTAGGAAGCAGAAAAATTACCAAACGATACAAGGACCCTTCTTCTCTTAAATAATAAAAAGAATTATAAAATTAATCCAAAAACTCCCGAGATACCGGGCGTTTTCCACAACATGTTTTGAAAAATTACATTTAAGAAGCAAGAGCGTATAATAAACGATAAAAGTGTTACTTTAAAGATGCAAGCAGAAAAAATATATTATTACCTGCTATATATCTCCATTGAAGCATACAATGCGCGCAAGATATATCCGGAAGTCGATACTTCATCTCATAAACTTTATTTCCGTCTTTCGGATAATACCGACTATTATGATGCTCCATGCCATCTTGTGGTTTAACAATCTTCAAAATATTCTTATCTAAACACTCCTGATTCCCTGTTTTGTAGTTGGGGCACACAGCGAACTCAAAATACCCAAAATGGCTGGCGGTCAACTCCACCCGGATGTTGATCACTTGCTTCACACGATATTTACGAACGATCACGCCTTGACCGTAGGTACCGCCGTATTCATGAGCCCTAGGTGTTCTAAAATTCAAATAAAAAAATGAATTCAATAGTGAATTAAAAGAAGTAATTAATGTGTGATTTACTTAGCATCCCATGCATCTCCGCAGACGCCACACTTGCCGCCGTTCTTCTGCCACTGGCGGCTGAAACCGCCGCAGTAGAGCTCGTGGTCGTTGTAGTTGTGCGGCGTGTCGAAACCGTAACGCCAGGCGGAAGCGCGGCTGGGCGGCTCGATTAGTCGGCCGTGGCCGGCGGCGAGAACGATTAATTGGCACGAGACCACGATGCACATCAACGTTTCTATAAATTGAGAACAAATAAATATTTACACATATTTACAAAGTGTTTGGAAATATTTAAATTAAAAAATTGTGATAATTTTAAATTTTTGTTAATTACTGGAAAATTAAGCACAAAAGGCATGATTTGATCAACTATTCTAATAAAGAATTTTCCGTAGAATCGGAATCTTCAATCCGTTCCTTTCTGTCGCTTTTAGTTTCCGAGATATCCGCAATCAAAATATTGCAGATTTAAAATTTTTACAAACTTACAAAAAAAGGATCAATTTCAATCAAGGATTAACACAAAAGTATTAATGATATTTTAAAATTTCTTGAAGTATGTTATCCTACAGTTTATTATCTTTAGTACCTGCAAATTTTATTAAATTTTGTTGAGGTTTGCAAAAGTTACAACAAATTTCGTGTCACTTTCATTAAAGAACTATTTTTTCAGTCAATTTCTTTAGATATTTCTGTTTGTAGGCAAAATATCTTGTTAACTTATATTAAATATAATGTCAGTGAAAGTTTTCCATAGTCTCAAACAAATTTAACGTGTTTATTCACGATTCCGTGCAAATTATCGCGTTTCTTGTCGCTTTTCAGCGTCGTTTTCGATTTTCTACGAGCGCAGGTCGCGTTCGCTTGTTTTCTATCACCGTTTTCGCTCTCAAATTGTTTTACAGTATTTTATTTCTCTCATCGTGCATCCAGCATTCACTCCAGTCACGAACCGGCGTTCTTCCAAGTCCATTGTGTTGCAAACACAAAAAACAATACAAATCACAAGAAACTTCATAACTTCATCACACAAAAGTTACGTTCACTTTTAGATTCGCATTTTAAGGTTGTTTAAGTTTAAGTCGTAAGCTGGTTCAAGATCAAAACATGAACAAGAAGAAAAGAAAAGAAAAGAAAAACAAATTGTTTTATTTAGATTTTGTGCCATTGAACGTAATGCGCATTATTAATCATTTCTGGTGGTTGACAGTGTAACAATAATGAATAATGCAGGATGCATTACTTGATGAAACCAAGTTTCTTCCGTTTATCATTAAAAACTACTTAGAAACGCAAAAAACTCGTTAGATATTAGCTAAAATAAAATAAAAACCAAAATAAGTTCGGATTAAATTGAATTCTGATTGATATTTCGTACAAATTGACAGAATTTGTGGAATTTGCATTATCAACTCTTTGAATTTTCTTGATTGAAATAGTTTATCATATAGAGAATTTTCCAAGGATTCAGAATCTCCAATTCGTTCATTTTTATCTCTTCTAGTTTACGAGATATTCGCAATCAAAAAAAAACTCGTATAAAATGAAAATGCGCACTTTTAAACACGATTTCAGAACTGTTACCAAATAAATTTTGATCAGTTTCTTTTTTTATCTTATAAAGAATTTTCTGAAGTTTCATAATCTTTAATCCGTTAGTCGTTATCAGTTTTAGTTTAGAAGATATTAACAAAAATAAAACAAAACCAAAACAGGTTGAAATAAAACTGAATTCTGCTTGATATTTGATACCAAATTAATATAATTGGTTGAATGATTGCGTAAATATTACAAATTCAAAATTTTCAACTCATTCACTATGAGATACGTAACATTTAATAACAGCACGTACGAAATTACAAATACTGCACGTTTGAAAGTTTTAACTACAAAAATAGGCAAAGAATGAGGAATAAAGAACAAAACACAATAAGTAGTAGCAGTAACTAGTATTAAGTATGTTTATGCATACTAATGATTAATTGGAAACTTAATAATAATAGATACTTATTAGTTACTGTTGTATCTTCAAATAATCATATTGAGTTTATTGAGTTTATTGAGGTTTTGGTGACTTCTTTGCCATTTTATCGCGGAATATTTTACGAAACGGTTTAAACTTGTTTCCGATACATGTGATTTCGTTTTAACCGTTACGAAATTGTGTGTTAAGTCAACACACATCGACTCTAGTTAAGTTAAGTTCAGGTTAAGTTCTTCAAGAGTTGATTTAACCTGTTTTATTGCACGAAAAACTTAATTAGCGCTAATTGAATGTTAAAAGTGTAAAAAATTAATGAAAAAAACGAAATATTGAACAGAAACTCAATTTAACCTCAAAACTTACTTAAAATTAATAACTAAACATAAAATATGTTTTGTTTCAAATGACATATTTAGATTGTTAAAATCAATTTGTGTTGCTTTCACAAAACTTGTGTTTCATACTCAAATGAGCCAAATAAACAAGAAATTTAATATGATGTGGAAATAAGTACCAACTATCTAGCTAGATGGCAATTTATTATTACTAAATAAAGATTTTTACTTAACTTTATGCTTGATAGTTTTCGAGTACGTGGGAAACCATTCCAAGTCAAGTTTACATTCAAACGCAACCAAAACAAAATAACTTTTAATTTAATCGCTAAACAAGAGAAAATTTAATGATAAACTTTAATGTCCCACAACTGTCCCTATCAAGCAATTAAAAACAAATTATCTTAGTGCTTTTAAACGTGTTAACTTGTTTTCATTTTCATTTTATTTCGCAATCATTCATTACTCAACATTTTTCATACAATTAGAACATAAAACTGCTCTAAACTGTCGAAAAAGTGTTTTGCATCTTTGATAAACAATATCTTTTAAAATATTTAAGTTATTAACAGAATTCTTTTACTAAGTTATAGAACATTATTTTTTGTATAAGTACTGTAAATTTCATGTTTGTATACAGAGTGGTCTACGAATTATCATTAAAAGTGTAAAAATTGTGCTCAAATACAATATTTTTTGTTTTTCATACTTTGATAAACAATAACTGTTAAATTAATTAAAATATTTTAAAAATTTCTTCAGCATTCAAACGAGTATTAATTTTTATACAAATAATGTAAATTTCATGTGTATATACAAAGTGTTCTAAGAATTATCGTAAAAATAAAAACAAAAATTGTAAAAAATTGGAATTTTTAGTTTTAAACGTGTTAATTTGTTTTCATTTTCATTTTATTTCGCAATCATTCATTACTCAACATTTTTCATACAATTGGAACATAAAACTGCTCTAAACTGTCGAAATAATTTGTTTAAAATGCTTATAAACCGTAAAATTTTATTCACAACTCCATAAAAAGTATAAGACATATATTTATGCGTCCGAACAATTCACATGTTCATCAAAGTGTGTAAATTTAGTAAATTGTGTAAAAACACTTCCTTCCTTGCTTTCTTCATTTACATTCGCATTTGCATTCAATTCCAACCGAAGCTTTCGTTTACAAAAAATGCATTTACATTTTATTTTAATTTCTCCTCATATCTGGAACAAATTACAATATTTGCTAATATGTAAATGTTACAAAATTAATTCAGAAATTAATTTTAATTGAAAAATAAAAATTTTGTTTTCATCTTTATTTTTTACTAAAAACCTAAAAATAATTAATTAAATAGATTAGACTTAAATAAGAAAAGTAAGGTTAGAATTGTTACAGTTGTTGACTTTTGTGTGTATGCATTGTTAACTTTTCTCTTGTTTTGTGTAATTTTGCTTGCGTTGCTTGCAAAATGAGTGCACAACATTGTTGTGAATGTGTCAATAGTGCAAGACTTCAACATCCACATCAACAAGACTAACAAGAAGTTAAATTGAAGATGTTGAGATGATTTCTTTCATTATTAACTCGCAATGTTGACATTTATGATATTCTTCGTTAATTTGAGATTGTGAAACGGTTTCGAAATGTTTTGCAATCAAATTAATTTCATTTGCAACGAACGAAGTGAATGCGATGCAAATTCATTTTATTGCAAATGTTTTTTGCATTTTAAGTGACAGTGACATGAAGGCAATGGCAGAAATGATTTTCTGGTGAAAACTATGCGGATTTGTGACATGAATCGATTCGAAAAGCATCAATTGATGAGAAAGTGTTTTGAAAATTGTTTTGCATACTTTGACGAGCGATAACTTTCAAAGTTTTTAAGTTATTTACAAAATTCTTTTAATGAGTCGAAGATCATTAATTTTTGTATAAATAGTGTTAATTTTATGTGTGTATACAAAGTGTTGTGAGAATTATCGCAAAAATACAAAAATTCAACAAAAAATACAGTTTTGTTTGTTTTTCAAACTTTGATAAACAATAACTTTTAAATTGTATAAAATTTTTGTAAAATTTTTTCACAATATGAAAGAACATTAATTTTTTAATCAGTAGTGTAAATTTCACGGTATTATATAAAGTGGGCAAAGAACTATCGTAAAAAATACAATAATTGTTCAAAAATTACCTTATGTTGAATATTGTTGAACTTTGACACTTAATAAAATAAAAAATATTAATTATATCTTAATTATTTTTGAACTTACTCAAAGAACATGTATTGGTTTACATGTGAACCAAATTTGGTAAATTTCTACTGAGTGGTACAGAAAATACAACAAAAACCGTAAAAATTGCACTTTTTCATAGAAATCGACTTAACTTAAGTATGTTTAATATTCATACTATATTATAATAATCCAAGAACCAGTTTAGCTACGAATATTTTTCGGCAGTAAATGAGTCACCATGATAAGCACTTCCTGCACTTCTGACGTACACACCTAAATATTTAGACTCTCAATCATATTTCGCGCAAATTTGCCGAAAACCTACTTAAGTAACTTTAACGCAAATTAAATTAACTTAAACTAAAGTAATTTAAAGTAATTTTAATACTCACTTGACATTTTGTAGATTTCCGTCCTCGGAACAAGTTAAATCAAGTAACTTAAAAACACATTGCTTAAAACTTTACTTAAGTCAAGTTTTAAGTCGTTGATCTTGAAGGTTTTGAACTTATATTGAACACCTTGAATTAGTTCAATTCAACTCACCGCAACTTAAGTCACTGGACTTTTTTATATGGTAAGTCAAGTTAATAAACACTCCTACACTGTGTGTGACTTAAGTCACCAAAATTTAAGTAAAATCTATTGTTTTTTAAACCACACACATTAAATATATAAAAAAAGAGAAACAAATACACGAAATGCAAATGTGATGGCGTTACGTTAGCCTACATTTCGTGCGCCGATGTCTTCGGCGACTGAGTAGCGAAGTGACTTAAGTAATTTTAGTCTTGCGGTCATGCAGCCCGCCGCTTCTTCCACTATCCGACACACTCGAAAGCCGCGACAGCGTGCTGGCAGACTGGCTCACTTTACTTTACTGAGTAATGTTACTTAAGCCGAAGAAGTGGAGGAAGTTTGGAAAGAAACAATTACTGCCGTGCACTCGACATACACAAAGCTCATACGAGCACATTCATTCTTCAGCTGTTGGTCAAGCCAGCAGCTACACAACTTGACTTAAGTTAAGTCAAGTCGAAGTCGAAGTATGCTGTTGGTAACCCGTTACACGGAAGACTGGCTGTTGGAATTGCTAGTCGGCGAAGAGTCACCTTGGGGGAAGAGTTATTTGGGTCTATACAGAGTGACTTAAAAAGTGACTTAAGTTTAGGTAAAGTTTAAAGTGAAATAACTCGGAAAGTATAAGAGATAGAGAAATTTTGTTTTTTACGGATGGAAGATAAACTAATAGAGTATAAATAACAGTTATTATCAATAAAATATACTGAGTATTTCAAGAATTATAAACATTTTAAAAGAAGAAAACAATTTTTCTTCCAAAAAATTTTTATAGTAACTTTAATTGTTAATATCTAAAAAACTACAATAAATTTTAATATTTACCATCACAAAATATAGCTAATTATCTACCAATTTACCAAATTTCAACCAAAAATATTTAACGGTTTGAAAGATATTTAAAAGTATAAATTTTGTGTTTAACTAAAAACAAAAAATCTAGTAACACTCATTTGCAATAATTACATGAACTTTAAAGTCAAATTACTCGGAAACTACAAGAGATAAATTAATTTTCTTTTTAGCATATTAAATATACACTAATTAACTATAAATTACATTTGGCAATAATAAAATATACTTAGTGTTTCATTAATTACAAAATTTTAAAAATATATATTTTTGCCTGCAAAAAAACAAGTTCTTACTTTAATTGTTAATAACTTAAAAACTATAATAAATAATTACACACTCTTTTTACCATATTAAAACATAACTAATAATCTATCAACTCACCAAATTTTAGCTGAAAATATTTACCGGTTGCTGAGTAATTCCAAAATGAAAATCCTCCACTCAACTAAAAACTGTGAAACTGGCGACACTTGTTTGTCATAAATATCCATCTCTATTTATTATTACTCTCCACTTTTCCGGCTGTATTTATTTATTTTTTCGCGCCGCACGTTAATATATCCAGCATCCTCTGTCGCTGGAAGTCGATGAAAGCCATGCGAGCCGATTTTTTTTCGCGCCGCGCCGCATCTCCTGATAAATTTAGAAGAACACACATTGATTACGGTCGCATGGTGCGAACACATCAGGCGATGCGTGTTACCAGCTTTCCTTCCTGGAGCCATTCGTCCGTCAGCGGCGGCGGTGATTCGGGCCGTCGTCGGCTTCATTTCCAGGGTGCGTCGACTTCCAGCGATGGACTTTTATAAACCCGGGAGAAGCGCAGAATGTGCAACAAACATAAATATCGCTTTTTCAGGGCAACCAGCTACTTGTACACTGAAATAACGTCAAAGTTTCCAACTCTAAACAAATCTGCGGCTAGCTCCGTGGAATTCCAGAGCAGAAATAAAATTCTGAGAGGAAATTATATAAATTTTCTTGGTTTATGTTTAGAGGTTTGAGTGGAGAGCATTTTGAAAAATTTTAAGGAACTTACTTCAACTTTAAACATGAATAACTTGGAAAATAATTTGTTTAAACCAAAAGTGTTTATAACAAATGAAAATATAGCTATTACTTAGTTTTAACATAATTTTTGTTAAAATATATAGGGTGCTGCAATAATTACGATGATTTTAAAAATATTTTCGTATTTTGCGGCATCTTATTTTCCTAAAAACAAATTTCAACTTTAAACAAGAATATCTTCATAAATAATTAATTTAAATAAAAACTGATTTCAGGACTTAAAAGTGCAACTATTCCTTAGTATACTGACAAAATTTTATCAAATAATACTGAGTGTTACAATAACTATGCATGTTTTTAAAAATTATTCCAAATTTTTGTCCCCTAATATTTTTTTAAAGAAACCTCAATTTTAATATCAAATAACTTAAAAACAATTAAAGATAAATGCAAAATCTTTTCAATAAATGATGGTGCAGCTAATTTTTTATAAGTGAAATTAATTTGATAATTATATACAAAGTGTTGTAAAAGTTACAGCGTTTTGAAGTAACAGTTGTTTCACAACAGTTTTATCTTCACCTACAAGTTTACTAGCAGTGTAAACTACTTAAATTAGCCACTAACCTAATTTTAAGCCTCTTGGCAAGCTAATGTTTGTTTCTTGGCTTATCAAGCTTCACCCAGCGCCGAAATTAACACCTCGTGAATTTCTATTGTCTCCTCGCCAAAAGTTTTGTGTTAAGTGTTCACCATGAACGCATTTAAACAAAAACATCAACTAAAAATTATTATTTAAATGAAAATATTTATAAACGTATTATATATTATTATTTAAATATCAATAGGTAGTTGATAGATGCATTTGAAGTATAAAAAATATAAAAAATCAAATGCTTTTAATGTTTTTTCCTACTTTTTTAGATTTTATCTTTTTAGTAACGACGAAAAGCGCCGAAAAGTCGTAAACTTCAGGCGTCGAGTTTGCGTCGAAGCGTTCAAGCATACAGGCGTCAGAAGTCCTTCAAGGCGACACCTATTTTTGACATTTATTAGCGTCAATTGTTAATGATTTGCCGTTTATGATGAGATTTTAAATTCTACGAAAAATTTTATTACAAGAAAATTCAAATCTTAACTTTGATTTAAGATTATTTCAAAAGAATTATTTATAAACAAATAATTCTTTTGGCATATTAAAATATAGTTAAATATGCGTCAATGTGTAGATTTTTATAAAAATATCTCAAAAGTTGCAAAAATTATTGACGTTTTAAGAAAAAAATGCAAAAATCAATTTAAAATTTGTTAATGTTATTTTGACAGCGAATAACTTGAAAAGTAATTATTATAAATAAATTATCTTTTCACTATATTAAAGCTAAACTAATTGTTAATCTCTAACACGAATTTCATTAATTTATACAGGGTCATTCAAAAGTTATCATAAATTTAAATTAAAAAAACACTAAAATAATTTCATTTTAACAAAAAATAATTAATGTGCACTTTGTTTTCTTATAACTCAAAAACTAATAAATATAAACAAAATATTTTCCCCCATATGAAAGAACAACTAAATAACTATAACCTCCAAAGTTTTCACTAAATTTCACAAGTTATTATAAAAGTTACATAAACTTTAAAAATCCGTGTTTATTTTCACACAGTCTCTTTGTTTTCACAAGTTCCACATATGATTTAAGCCGTCTTAACTCACAAACTGAACCCAAACTCCACCCACATTCCCCTCGGCGAGCTTTAGCACATCACATCACACGCGTGTTTGGTCGCGCTTAAACTGGGCGTGCACACCGAAATGACTTAAGTCACATCTCCGTCTCTATCCCACTGCTCCAGACGCTCATCCAGACGCAAATCGCATTAGCCTATGCGGTGTCTTTCAGCGCCGCTTCATTTCTCACTCAGCACGCGCGCTCGCACTCACTCCGACTTAAGTCAAGTCAAGTTTAAAAATATTCGGGAAGCGCCTCGTCCGCGCCCTCGCCGGCGAGCGACAGACAGATGCCCGCGAGCCGCTGAAAAGCGAAAAACTTTTCAGCTACTACAGCTACTGCTGCGGTGAGTGTGGTGCTTAAGTTAAGTCGTGCTGAAGCTTAGTGTGCGCGCAAAAATTCTCTCAACAAGGTGCGATCGGACAAATCGACGCGACGAAACGGATCGATGTTAGTTCACTTTTAATTCGAGCATAAGTTCGCGATGAAAACTCGCGCCGGGAAATTCTTTCGCGAGTGTGAACAAACACAATTGGACTATGTATTCGCGTGTTCATTCATGTAGTGGAATTTTGGGGGAATTGAATAAAACAGGTAAAACGAAAATGTATAAGTGACTTAATTTTTTGCCAAAAAAAGTTGCAACTTTAAACCGCTGTAATTAATAAACGGAAATTGATAGAAACATTAATTAAACTGTACTGGATAGATAATTTAATTACCTTTCAAATGATATAAAGAAATATTGTTTTTGTTTAAAAACTTTTGTGATAATTTGATTTTTTCAAAAAAATGACTTTTTTTTCTCAAAAATTTCGGTAAAATTTTAAACTCGTGTAACTCCTAAACTATTTGTTTAAAACAAATTATTTAAAGATAAATAGACAGATAATTGAATTACCTTTCTAAAATTACCAATCTATATAAGTTTTATTTATTAACTTATGGAAAAATTTTGATTTTTCAAAAAAAATATTTTTTTCCGTCAAAATATTAATAAAACATTTTTTTGTAATTTTAAAAAGCTTGTAATTCCTAAACAATTCAACAAAAGTTAATTATTTAAACATAAATTAATAGATAATTTATCTGACTATACATTGATATGATTAAATGATTTATACCTGTTGATTAGAATTTGTTATTAATTTTTAAATCAAAAAAAGCAAAAAAACTTGAATTTTTTGATTTTGCAACTTTAACCCTTAATAACTTCTAAACAAATTATCAAAATTTAACAAATTATACACCAAATGAAAGATAATTTAATTATTTATCAACCCACAAAATATCAAATTCCAACCATTTTTATTTTATTATTAATCGCGGTTAATAACAAAATAAAAACTTCCATAATTCATTTCTCAATAAATTTAGCTCAAAATATTTATTTCCCTGCATATTTCGATATTAAAAGCTGGCTGTACGCGTTCATGGATGTTATTCTCACCTCTTGGGGCCACTTAAACGCCATAGGTGTCGACGGCGGCCGTCGTCGGCGGCGGCGCGCCATCAACTTTTCATTAACTCCCTGCACCAGCACGCAGCGCCTGACTTTTACTTTTCGCTCTCAAATATTTTATTCCCGATTGCATCCAGACGCGCCTGCATACTTAATGCTTTTTGTTGTAAACAGGACGAGATCGCAGCAACCAAACCACAGCAGGCGTATTCAAGGTTCTTGACCTCGCGACGAATTAAATTCGGATCTAAACAGTGTGAAAATAATGTGCGCAAAGTGCTTATAGAATATGCATCATACGAACTTTCATCAAGTGGGGGCTGATATGGGGGGTAACGGACAGATGACTCCTTCGACGGATTGTTGTTATCCTTCGGATGCGTGGCAGTACAACGGGATTACGCCTATGAAACAAATTGAAGGTAAATTTTTAAATTTTGGATTTTAATTATGATTTATTAATTAACTATTGAGGCTAGAAAGTTGTGTGATGGTTTGTTTTAAGGAGAATTTAATTGTCTTTTAGTGTGTTTTTAAATTTTGATTTTTGCTAAAATAGTTTTTTAGTAAATTAAGTTTGAGTAAAAATTTTTACATTAAAGTTAAATTTTTTTTGCTCTAAAAATGTTTAATTTTTAACAGGCTGTATCTTTTTAACTATAAGGGATACAAAGTTGATTTATATCTCATTTTAAAGATATAAACTTTTATAAAATAGTGAAGATTTAATTGATACCTTAAATAGTTTTTAATTAATTGCAAAATAATCAACTTAAAACAAAAATTTCTTTAAAAAACGTTATGTCAACTTTAACACCCTGTAACTTTTTCACCCTGTAACATATACTCCCTAAAATAATCTCACTTGATAGATAATTTAACCCCCTACAATCCTCTTAAAACAATTTCCCTCTATCTTCAATACTTTTTGTTTAAACTCAATTTTTATAAACTATTACACATTATCTCATCACCACGAATGACTTTTCCCCAAATTTGCCTCTGGAAATTGATGAATATTAATCACAGCCGTCGGCGTAAATCTTCCTGAGGCGTGCGCGCGTCTAAACGACGCTTTAATTGCATCTAAATCAACGTGGCGCACTCGTTAGCGCGCACAAATTGCTCGCGCAGCAGAAAAACGGCTAAAAAACGCCGAAACCATCCAAAAATGCGACTTAATTAGCCGTGCGCCACGAAACTACGCGTCGCACGGCGGAATTTCAGACATTTCAGCGTTTCGCTCCTGAAGTGTACAAAGTAGTACATCTCGGCCGTCGGATGACTACTAAATCACTCCGTGTGGCTTAAATCTAGACTGTGGAATGACTTAAGTAAGTTACAACTTCAAAACAAAAGAATTAAACCAAAATAAGAATAAGAATACAGATTTGGGAAATTTGGAAAAATGTTTGAGACAAAATTTTGAGACGCGATAACTTTTTTAGTAAAAGATGAAAATTAATTAATTAAACGTCATTAGAAACATAATTTAATTTTTTATATATGTGTTAAACTCATATTTGGTTATAAATTTTAGTTTTAAAGTTATTTAGCTTTACTTAAACTAAATTATAAAGAATTACTTTTTTGGTAAAAAAATAATTAAACTTTGCGCGTCAATAACTTTTAAACAAACAATCAAAAAATAATAAATTATACGTCATTAGGAGTGTAATTTAATTAGCTATACGTTTACGAAATATCAATTGTTAATAATAATTAGTTTGAAGGTTATTTTAGTTTATGTAAAAAAGTGTAATATTTAACAAAATTTTTCTTGGAAAACAACACAAATTAAAAGCTTAATAACTTTTAAATTATTTACACTAATTAAACAAATTATAGGGGAAGGTAGCATAATTTGGAACAGCGCCTAAGTTGGACCACCACGATATCCGCGGACTGTTGAAGTTTATGCATAAATTGACTGGCCCCTTGTTTTACTCGTATTTATAAACAATTAATGCAACTATTTGGGTTAAAACTTGCCGCGTGCTTTCGTCGTGACAACAACTTCGTGTATCATTGATTATCAAATCTATTATAACGACGTAAGTGCAAGAGCTGTCAAGCCGTTAAAACGTTAGTTTTACCGATTATTATTTTATCATCAGAAAGCTTCTTTATTTATCTATAATTTATAGTATTAATTTTGACAGGTTATGTTATATTAAGATTGTCGTTGATCATTAAATATAAATTCTTCAAGTTGCCGAAGTTGGACCGTAGACAGGCACCGGGGTTTTAACAGGGAAAACGTATATCATTTTTTCGACCTCCTAGAAAAGCTTGTGGACGAGCACAAATCTTCGAAATGATCCACTGTATGAAATGCCGCACTTTGGTTTATACAAAATGTGCTTGTGTTACTGCTAAAACTAAAATTTACTATTGTGTCAATTGCCGTTAAAAAAGCATGGTCCAATTTAGGAAACCGGTTTCTTAATTTGGACCAAAAACACAATTTTTTTAAATTGAAATTTGAGGGGTATAAATATAATTTTTACTTAAACCAAAAATATCATTTTGTTGGTAAGCCTTGTGAGTTACTTTTCCGCTACTTACTTTTTATTGACAGTTTATATGTGGCTCTATAAATCAAAAAATATAAAAATGGTCCAAATATGGCTACTTTCCCCTACGTCCTTTGATAGGCAATTTAATTACCTGTCCATTCTCTAAATAAAAATAATTTCAAACAATTAATTCATCCACAAAATTTCTAAAACTAAAAACTATCAATACTCACATTTTCTTTCTTTCCATTTAGCATGTCTACAAATTGCTGGCAAAGACAGAAGAGCATACTCACCCTTATCACACGCCGACTCGATGGTGATCGAAGAACTAGATAACAACAACCGCGCGCCTAAACAGAAATCAGCGAATGTGACAAATTGCGCAGCTTTAAACTCGACGAATGCTCTGTTGGAAATGAAACCACTTTGGGATGAGTTCCACACACTTGGCACCGAGATGATAGTGACGAAAGCTGGCAGAAGGATGTTCCCCACGTTCCAGGTGCGTCTCTGCGGGCTGGAACCCAATGCGGAATACATGCTGATGATGGATTTTGTGCCTGTGGATGACAAGAGATATCGATATGCATTTCACAGGTGAGAAAATAATAAGTTTTAAATTTTGGATTTTTGGGAAAGTTTAAAGAAGGATTACAGGGGAAGTATTAGGAGTAGAAGGGTGGCGATTAAGGGAGAAGATGTAGATTTTATTAGACTTTCAGATTTTGTTTATAGTAAAGTGGTATTATGATTAGTTTAGTTGTAATTAATTAATTTGTGGGGAAGTGATTTTTTTTCATGAGTTAAAAGAGAAAACTTGTTTTTTTTTAATTTAAACAATGATTACAAGTAAACAAAAATGGTAAAAAGGTGAAATTTATTGTAAAAGATGAAGAATTTAATAGACTTTTAAATTATCTATAAACCAACGTAACATTTTAATTAGTTTTGTCGTAATTAATCAAAATATTTAAAAAATACTTCGCATCTCTTAAAATTTAAAAACAATAAAATTACAATTTTAACTCACGATAACACAAAAACTAACAATGATAAATACTCCTACTTTTCACTAAGCTATAAAAAATTTATCCACCTTTCTCCCCTATAAAACTAACCATTCTACCCCTATTTTTACAACCCCCAAACTAAATTCCCTAATAATAAACATTTTTTCACTGTTTTTACTCTTTTTTTCTCCAAAAACCAGCTCAAGTTGGGTGGTAGCAGGTAAAGCCGACCCTGTCAGCCCTCCCAGGATACACGTCCACCCCGATAGTCCGGCAAGTGGCTCACAATGGATGAAGCAAGTGATATCCTTCGACAAATTGAAACTAACCAACAACCAGATGGACGATAACGGCCACATCATTCTGAATTCGATGCATCGATATCAACCACGGTTTCATGTCGTTTATCTACCACCCAAGTCTTGCAAGGCACATGATATGGACTGTTCGAATAATTTCCGGACGTTTGTCTTCAGCGAGACGTGTTTTACTGCCGTTACAGCATATCAAAATCATAGGGTAAGTTTGGGGATGGATTAAGGGTAGAAAGGGTTAAGGGAGGAGGATTTTTAATGGTGGGTTTTGAAGACAATTTAATTTAGTGTTATTTTGTGAAGAAAAATGTTTAAAATGTTAAAGGGTTAAAGTGTGAGGTTAAAATTAGTAAAAAGAAATTTTTTGGGATGGTAAAATTAAATATTTTGTTTGTTGTTTGTTTATGAATAATTGGTTAAGAATAGGAAATTGGTTAAAAGGTTGTTTTATAGAGAATTTAATTGACTATGAAATAAAGTAAAATAAATAATTGCAATATTTTAAATAGTTTAAAAGTTATAACAAAAAATATCGAAAAAATCAAGACGCAACTTCTCTAAACAATTTTAACTAATTTTTTTAGTTTTTAATTAATTATAAACAAATCGTTATGGCAAAATAGCTAAAAATCTCAAAATATACACAAAATTTAATTGGCTGTAAAATAATGTTTAAATAATTGTCATATTCCAAAAACTTTTAAAGTTGCAACAAAAAATATGAAAAGAAAAAAAATCAAAACGTAACAATTTAAACACACAAATATTTCGTTTTCAATTGATTATAAACAAACCAACAATGCAAAATACTTGAAAGTCTCAAAATATAACCTTAATTTAACCCTCTATGAATAGTTTTTAAACAATTAAAAAATATCAATTACTTTCCCCAAAAACACAAAAAAAACTAACAAAAATCATTACCTTTTCTTATTTATAGATAACCCAATTGAAAATCGCCTCGAATCCATTCGCCAAAGGTTTCCGCGACTGTGATCCAGACGACGGGTAAGCAACACACATACATACACATACATAACATAACCTTAAATTACACCTACCGAATTCACCATCCGGTGTCGCCGTACCACCGCAAAACACATAAATGTCGCACAGCGTAATTTCTTACTCCACCGCTGGCCATAAACACAATTAGAAGAAACACGCGCCATCTGAAAGACATTTTGATATTCAGTATTCAGTTTAAAAATAATTTGTGTGTTTGTGTGTTGTGTTGTGTAGTGAGGCGCCAAGCGTGCAGCCGCAGGTCAGCCCTAAGCCGAAGACGCCGACGCAGCGCAACTCCAACGCCGTCAACAATCCCGGCAGCGCTAATTCGAACAAAGGTGAGCCGATTACGACGCTTAAGTCACTTTTTATCACTAACAGATTTTCGCTATACGAGTACCGCGCGGGGGGAATTTACGACCAATTAAATTCGTTATTTATTGGCTCGTGAAGAGTTTAGTTTTAGATGAAAAATGCGCGCGGAGTAAACGCAGATGAAAAGAAAATATACAGAAATTTGTGTGGTGTGGTTTTTTAGATGGTTTTTTTATGTATTTTTGAGGTTATGTAGAGATTTTTATTATGATTAATAGGATTTGATTCAGTTGAGAGAAAAAAATTTGTTTTTTGAAAAAAATTGTAAAGTTTAACAATAAATTAATCGTATTGGTAATTAATATAAATTAATAAGTCATATATGGTTTGATAATTTAATGTAGTTTATTGTTGTTTTTATTTAATTAAAAAATGTTAATTGGTTTAAGAGTTATTTTAATTTTTGTTAAAAATAACAAAATTGTCTTTAAAATTGTAATTTTTTTATATTTTAATTAATAACTCAAAAACTAATTAACTTTTTTAAATTCTGTGAAAACTATCATGTAGATAATTAATTTTTCCATCAATAACCTAAAAATTATTAACTTCACTTAACACAAACTAACCTTAAAATGCCTTGAAACATGACCAATCAATTTTTTACATTTCCCTCACTTAACCACAATGTAAATACTTCACATTTTAATTAATTACTCATAAACTAATAAATTTAATTAAAATTTCTAAAAACCTTCTTAAACTACATAAAATTATCTATCTAAAACATATTTTTCCAAACCTCTACTCACTTTAAAACTGCTTTAAAATTAATGTCAAAGTCAAACAAACAAAAACCTCCAATTTTTGCTTCTAAATTGAATCAATGCGCTTGCGCACCCGATAAGTAATTAAACAGCCATCTGGTGCGCTTTGCCTGTTTGTTAGTTTGTGTTTTGATTTACGGCCGCGGAAATTCTCGCCTCGGCAGTATTCTATCAAGCTGGCTGAAGCTCGTTGCCGATTGTTTACACTGCGTCGGATGCCACTCGTGAGCTACTTCATCCAGAGATTATAAACAAATCGTAAATCTGAGCTGACTGAGCAGGCCTGAAAGCATCGAGCACTTGAATACAGGCATACAAGCGAAAAGTAATTAATTGCTAGAGTACTGGTCGTTGGTTTTTTCTCGAAAACTTTTTTGTTTCGTTTTCTGAAGCTCGAGGCATAATTTAGACAAATCTTAACAGACTGCTGCTGTTTGTGGGCCATCAGCGTAAATGTCAGAGAGTACTTTGGATAATTTATGACGTGGACGTCAATGAGAGGCTTTTGTTTAGTTTTCCAGTGTTTTTTAAGCTGTTAAAGTGGAAGTTTTTAGTGTAAAACATGGAAAATTGGAAAAAATTATGTTTATCAAGTTTAAGGTCATTTTAAAGTTATTTATAATTTTTCAAATTTATTTAAATAATTATTTTATGAAAGGGAATTTAATATTCTTTAATATAGTTTTTAAATAATTTCAAAATTATTAGTAGTTTGAGAGTAATTCATTAAAAAGTAAAACATTGATTATTTTACATTAAAAAACTCAAGTATTTTTTAAGTTTAAAACTAAATTAAAGTCATTTAGACTTAAGTAAAATTAATCACTTATATATCAAATTAAAGATAATTTACTTATCTTTAATAAATCATTTACATAATTTTAAAATATTAACTAGTTTTTAAATTATACGTTAAAAACTCAAAATATGCAAAATTCTCAAATTTATGTATAAAAATATATAAAATTCAATTTTAATCCTAATTTTACCACATTTTTAATCATGCTATAACATTCAAACAAATACTAAAACATGGACAATTTATCACTCTCCAAATAACAATTTAAATAATTAACATATCTTAATAACTTTAGACGTAATAATCAAAAATCAAATTACTTACAATATCATCTAACAACTTACTAGTAATAGTAACGCAACCCAACACACGTTCACCTCGCTGGGAGTATTAAACTATTATAACTCTAACTTCACCTACGACCCCTTCACCTTCACTATCGAAAACACCCGAATAATTCATTCGTAGATCATCGATACAATACAATACGCATAACATTACCAATACTGTCGTTAAAACAAAATCTTTGCAACTTTCACATTCGTCCCCCTCCTGTGTAACCATAGCAACCCCGATAACAATGACTCATACTCAACAAAACACACGCTAATACAACTCTTTTACTTTACATTTTCTCACATCTAGATGATGAAATTCTTCACAATTCCACATCTATCTCCCCCCACGCCGTGCAATCGCACCCCACGTCGATGCATCACCACCAATCACCGCACCAGAACACAATGAATCTCAACCTGAATTCAACCACAGCAGGGAATTTATTATCGCCGCTGAACGCGATCGCGCAGCCATACGGATCCGAACTCTGCAACTATCGCCCGATGTATCATCCGCACAATCTGCTGCACAATTACAACAGCGTCTACAGCAACGAGAAGCAGCTGCGGGGTAACTTCTCGAGAGTGTACGGCAACTACGAACATTTCTATCCGAATCAACTGCGGCAGAATGGGTATGAATTCACACCAAGATAAGATTATTTTTTATTTAATTGAAATATAATTAAGTAAATTTAATTAAGACCAAAGAAGACCAAAAATGTAAAATGTGAAGCGAGATTAATGTTAATTTTTAATTATTATGCATGAAATATAGATTTTTTTCGAAAAAAAGATGATATATATAAATTGTATTTTTAAACAATTAAAAATTATTTATAATAAATATTTAATGTAATAAATATATTTTCAACACATTTTTTGTGGTAATTTTGGTCGTTTTTGTGATGATAATAATAGGGTAAAGTTTAGGATTAATTTAAGTATATTTGTCGTTATCACAGAAGATTCGTTTAAAGATTATTTGATAGATAATTTAATTGGGAATAATAATCTTTTTACAAAATTTGGTTAGGTTTAATAGTTTCGTTGTTATTAATTAAAAACTAATAGAAATCATTTTAAAATTAAAATTTTCTTTTTTAAATTTTAAAAGTAAATTAATTGTACTTCCGATTGTGATTACAAGTTGAAAGTAATTTTGTTAGATAGATAATTTAATTAACTATCACGTACTTTTTACTGAATTTAGGTATCTTTGATATTTTAGACGTAATTAATTAAAAACTAAAGAAAATCAATTTAGAAAGAACACATTTCAGTCATTATCAAAACTACAACTTTAAATCAATATTAATTACATTTATAATTATCGCAAAAATACCAAATAAATATTTTTAGATAGATAATTTAATTATCTCCAAAAAAACTCTTTAAATTTTTTAATTATCTTAATTACTTTATCCATAATTAACAAAAAACTAAAAAAAAATCAAAAATTTTATCTTTTTTCACATAATTTTGATATTAATGACCAAAAATCACCTAAAAATAATATTCTATCATGATTCTATCGTGATATATGATGAGTTAAAATATGGACCACCCCTCTAGACACTTTACAACCCCCTACACCCCTCCACAAAATAATCTGAAGCATTTTTAAAATGTTTTTTGTTTCTTCACGTTCCTCTATGACGTGACTTTTTGCTCAGTCAAAATCTAAACTATAAACGACTTATACCTAAGCCACTAAGTCAATTTTAGACTGGTAGTACTTTGTACTTTCTAGGGCCTCTGCCCGGCAATAAATCACTTTGGCGTATCACTCTCGCTTGCACATCTCACTTCTCAAAGTCGCGACGCATCTGACGATCTGACTCAGCTCGACTCCCAAGTCGACGGAACACACATGTGACTTGAAGTTAAGTCAGTCATAAACAAGTTGTAACGTTCGCAACGTTCGTAAGCGATAGGTGACATTAACAGCGGGTGTTCTTATCTATGCAAACACGTGGCATATTAATATTTTTGTAGCAAAAAAAACAAATAGGGAAAAGGAAGGAAAATATAGTTTGAAGCTAATTTTGAGGTACTTCCGGTTTAGGGAAATTGGTCATCTATATATCATTTTGTAGGTAAATTTATAGAGTTTTAGAATATTTTTGGTGAATGTAGATATTTTTAAAATTGTGGGCGTAATTAATTAATTAGTAAAATATTGAATTATTGGGTTTAAAAAATGTTTTGTTTAAAGTTATTTTAAGTAAACTTCCGGTTTTCAGATTTTAGTCATCAGTATATCAATTAAAAGATAATTTTATCCTCTTTAACGCACATTTTAGAAAATTAAAATATTTTAAGAAGTTTTTAAATTATTGCATAATTTATGAAAAAAAAATGTAATTAAACTTCAATAAAAAAGAAAACAAAGTTTAAAGTCAAATTTAACTCACTTCCGGTTGTGCCATTATGGACACCTATATATCATTTTATAGATAATTTTATAAACTTTCATTTACTTTTTACAAAACTCAAATATTTTAAAAATTCTACGCGTAATTAATTAATTACTAAAATATTACTTTTTTTCCTTAAAAAAATATTTTGTAACTTTAAAGTTAATTTAAGTAAACTTCTGGTTTTCTAATATCACTCACCCAAATATCAATTAAAAGACACTTTTATCTTCTTTGACATACATTTTACAAAACAAAAATATTTTTAAAACTTTTCAAGTTATCACATAAAATCTCCCAAAAAAACATTTCATATTATTTTAATCTAGTTAAACCCTTTCTCAAGAGTTAAAAATACTCTACAATAGCTCCAATTCCCCGCTGATTTATTCCTGTTTGGAAATAACTTAAGCTTGTTATGATCGCCCGTTTTTCAACAAACGCACAAAATTTATGTCCCGATTATTCGGCCGCGATGATGATGTGATACCGCACGAACGTTTGTGAAACAACAATAGCTCGCACCGAAATCAAAATAAACGTCATTCTAAAATCGAATTCTCAGTAAATCAAACATGAAACACATTGTGGTACCATCACAACGATCACATCAATTCATAATCAAAAAATATTTAACTTTCAAACACATTTTGAGGTTATTTTGATTCAAATCAACATTTTCGTTGTTTTTTAGAGTTTACATCAACTTAAACTGTTTCAGTTATTTACTTGTGAGACATTTCCTTGTTTTTTGAAGAGTCTGAAGGTTTCAGTGTTCAAAATTAGGCCGTGCAATGTTTAGGAAGCAATTAAGAATCGTTCAATCTTATTCACCATGTGACACATGAACAAAACTTAAAATTTAACAGAATTAACTCTGAAAAAACGTAAAATGGACTAAACCAGATTGAATTACTAATTAATCTTATACTAAAAACATTAATTTATCACCTAAACATTGATTAAACTTGATTAAACAATAAAAAATCAAATAATATTGATTATAACCAAATGATTGCACAATCAAATCATATTCCATCATAAATCTGTTGTTTAAAACCTTAAAACAATTAATATTAGTAATATTCTTTGTAATAAAGATGTATTATCAACCAAACATTAACTTTGTGTTGTTTGATACTTATTTTTGTAGACTTAATCAGATTTTTTCTTTGAAAATCAATTCACTTGCATTTTTATCGCAGCCAGATTGATTTTTACAAGTTTTCATCAAAAAAAGCTAAAATAAAACAATATTTTAATACTTATTCAATATAAAAGGTTATAAATATACTTATAGATGTTATCTGCAGATGAAACACTCTTTAAAACACTAAATTTCACTTAAAAACATGCAAAATATCTTGAAAACTGTCTGTTACTCTAACCTCACTTTTTGAAAGCTCTCACACATGATGATTGACCTTCAAACTTTCAAAACTTAAAAAATCAAATAAAATGTTTTACTTTCGATTAAATTAATCTATGTAGTTGATGTATTTTGAAAGTTTAACACCTTTCCTATCCTCTAAAGTCTAATTCATTAGCGTGATTAATGTAGCGATAAAAATTTGCATCACGCTCAGTGTCGCATGTCGCGTGTCGAAAATTTATGTCTGTGCGTCTGAATGTTTGAAATTCTTCTGCGGCTTGCGTGTGGCACGTCAAATATTCGATACATTTGTAAATCGTAAACATAAACCAGTGTAATGTAGTGTAGTTTAGCGAACATAAGTCAAAGTCATAGTGAATCCAGATGATGCGAAAGGGAAAGTTTTTCTTGCAGTGTAGGTAAAGTTGAGTTGATGTTAAGTTGAAGAAGAAGAAGTGTGCGGCCGCACGCTCGGATTGCAAGCGACGGTGCGTGCCGCCTCACTCATTAGTAAGTATTAAATTAAGTATTTGGTTGTGGTGGTGGTGTATTATAAGCTAAAGACTTGAAGCCGACTTGTATGTCGAGTAAAATTAATTTTTGTTTTGTTTTTTCTTAGGTGGTGTTTTTTATTTTTAGTTTACTTCCGATTTGTGAAATATTTGGTTTTAATTGGGTTTAGGGTGTTTAAACACTCTGTATATTGAAGAATTTTGTTGGAAGGTGATGTAATATTTACATAGGTTTAATTTGATATATAATTTATTGATTTTGATGAAGATTTAGAGGAATTAAGTGAAATTTTGTAAAAAATGTGGAAGAATGTTGCGAGTTTGTGAAATTGTTGATAACTTTTACAAATATTATGGGATTTTGATAAATTATACATCAAATTAAAGCTGGATTAATTATCTATCAATCTATTGTTGTATAAATTATTAATTTTAAGTTATAATTGCTTATTTTCTTGTTTTTATCAAGATAAAAATAAAGAAATTTGAAAAATTTTGATTATTTGTAGTTTTTTTTAATATTTTAGCAAAAAATGCTATTTAGAGGTATAAATCGTAATAATAATTAACAAAAATAAATGTACAATAAAAGTGTGCTTAATTTGATGTATAATTTATTGATTTTGATACATATTTAGAGGAATTAAGTGAAATATTTTAAAAAATGTGAAAAAAAGTTTCGCTTTGGTGAAATTGTTAATAACTTTTGCAAATCTTATGTGATTTTAATAAATTATACCCCAAATTAAAGCCAATTAAATTATTTATCAATGCGTATAATCATTTAAATAAAAATTTTAATGTATACTTGTTTATTTTGACTGTTTTTCACACCAAAAATGCAAAATATTTGAAAACACAAAATTTTTCTTTTTCTTTCGATTTTTTGTTATTAGTCACTACAAAACAAGCAAATCATTAGTTCAACAAGTGATAAATGATAATTTAATACCTGCTACAGGTTCAATACACAACATTTACGATTAATCATTGCTGTTTTTGTTTCTATCGCTGATTTTTCTCATTCGAAGCCGTAAAATCAAATCACAATCACATAAATCCATTCAATTGTATATAAATAGTTGTTTTGCACTATTCTCATCATTTCCATCAGTTATTCTCTTATTTACTAACATTTCCCGCCTTCTTCTCATCATCTTCTCAATTAATTTATTGAAATGGGCGATTTAAGTGATTTTAATGAATTAAGTGAAATCCAAACATTTTATAAAGACACAACCATTTTACTAACGGGTTGTACTGGTTTCCTAGGGAAAATTCTACTGGAAAAACTCCTACGTGCTTGTGAAGTGAAGAAAATTTATTGTATTGTGCGTGATAAGAAGAATCAACTTGCAGATGAACGATTTCATCAAATGTTTGAAAGTAAAGTAAGTTTTATTACTACGTACATTTATTTAACTTAATTATTATCTGTTTTTATTTGTTTCAGATGTTTGATAATGTAAAGAATAAATATTCGAATTTAAAAGAAAAGGTGTGTGTGATAAGTGGTGATTGCCTCATGGAAAATTTAGGTTTAAACGAAAAAGATCGAAATTTTTTGGTGGAAAACATCGAAGTTATTTTTCATGTCGCTGCAACGATAAGATTTAACCGAAAATTGAAGGCTGCTATACAGATTAACGTAAAAACAACTAAATATTTATTGGATATGGCTAAGGAAATGAAACAATTGAAAGTAAGATGATTTTTTTGGTTGTTTTGTGTGTTTTCTGAGAAGTTTTGAAGTTAAATGCGTTATTATTATTGCAGGCGTTGATTTACACCTCGTCAGCATACTCAAACTGTGATAAAGAAGTAATACATGAAGTGATTTATAAAAATCGTATTTCCGTGCATAAATTTTTAACGTTCATTGAGGATTTCGATGAGGATTTTGTTAACAAAGTTACTCCAAAGTAAGTAAAACATTAGAAAAAATAAGTTTGATTTTTAAATTGAATTTAAACTATAAAAACACTCAATATATTTAATTTTTTGTATATTATTATATTTGGTGACTAATTATCTTTAATTTGGTGTATTATTTGTGCGCATCGGGTATATATTGCAAAAGTTATGAACAAATTAGTAAAAAAATATTTTTGTTTCATCGAATTTTTCGGAATAATTGATTTTCTTTTTTAAATAGTTTATAACTTTCTTAATTTTTACATTACAGCAATAAATTATACATCAAATTTAAGCTTATTTAAATATCTTTATGTCGTGCAAAATTTGTTTTTGTGTAATTATTATTAAAAATATTATAAACAAAAAACTGAGAAAATCACTTTCTGTTATTGAAATTTTCAATTTTTAGAAAATTATCAATAACTCGAGTAATATAAGCAGCACAACAATAAATTATACACCAAATTAAATACAATTAAATTATCTATTGATTAAGTACTTATAATCCTATTTTAAACTATTGTAACATTATTTAATTTAACAATTAATGTTGACTAAATTATTTAAAAAGTGTTTTAGGCAAATTACCAAACACTTACGTCTTTACAAAGGCTTTAGCTGAAGAATTATTGCTTGATTATGGTAAATTAGAGTGTAAACTACCCATTGTTATTGTAAGACCATCCATACGTAAGTTATATTTAATAACAATTACATTAAATCAATTTAAAACGCTTTTATTGCACAAAAAAAGCAAAAAATCAACAAAAAACTTTAAAATTTTAGTTTCTTCGGCTTACAAAGAACCTTTACCTGGCTGGATCGACAGTTGGTTCACAATCGGCAGTATCTCAGCAGCCGGAAGTTATGGATTGTTACGCTCAGCAAATTCTGACCCAGATAAATTAGCTGATATTGTACCAACTGATTACGCAGCGAATTGTTTGATTGCGAGTGGAATAAAAGCAAAAGAATGGTAAATATCTACATAAATACATCAAAAACATCAAAAATTATCCTTTAAAAATTAAATTATTATATTTATTACTTTCTTTGGTGAATACGTAATCCATGTTGTATATTTATAAAAAATATTTATTTATTAAACATTATACGTGATTTTGGATTTACAATTTTATTTTTGAGTTGACATGTTTCGCCCAGAGGGCATCTTCATAAAAGAAGTTGATAAAAAAGTTTATGAAGATGCCCTCTGGGCGAAACATGTCAACTCAAAAATAAAATTGTAAATCCAAAATCACGTATAATGTTTAATAAATAAATATTTTTTATAAATAAATTATTATAGTTTTTATGTTTTATTTAAAGGAATATGAAAGAATTTGAACTTCCAATATTCAATTTTGTTACTTCGGTTGAAAGTCCAATAACCTGGGGTGATTATACAAAAAAATGCTTCCAGATGGGGATGAATTATGCCCCTATACGGTGTTGTCGTTACCCTTGTGTTAAACTCACTCGACATAAAATTATACATAAAATCCGAGCGTTTTATATGCATCATCTGCCTGCGCACATCTGCGATGTGGTTCTGTATGTTTTCGGCTCGAAATTCAGGTAAATCTTAATAAAAACTAAAAAAATAAAATATAATTATAAACTATATTAAATTCTCTATAAATTACACTTTAAATAATTAAAATATCTTTATTATTATAAAAGTTATTTATCTTTAAAGTTAATTTTTATGTTTTTTGTTTTTATATTTTTAGCGTGAGGTTTTTCTACAAATTACTGCATAATTTCCTGGATGAAACTTCATATTTCTCTACGAGGCAATGGAAATTTTGTAATGATAACGTACAAAAGCTGTGGAATGGTTTATCACCACTGGATCAACAATTATTTCACTTCTCAATGAAAGATTTCGATTGGGATGATTACATTTTAGAGTTTTTGCGTAACGGACGCGTTTATTTACTGCAAGATAGCATGGAAACACTGCCACAGGCTAGAAGACGTCTTAAAGTATTGAAAATCATACATTATATTATTATTATACTAGAGTATGCGTTTTTATTGTGGATTGATTACTTAATTCTGTGTTATTTTAACTTTTTGTAGGGAAAATATTTTAGTTTAGGTTTAAATACATTTTAAGTAGTTTAAACACCCTGTATGGGAATTAATATTAACATGGTTAGATGAATTAGTTCACTAGCTTTAATTTGATGTATTGTTTGTTAAATTTGGTTAAGATTTGTGGAAATTATTATCAAAAAATTAACATTTTCATGTACTACAATCGAAATTTGGTTTATTTTGATATTTACTTATTTTAAAAGGTAAAAACACTTTGTATATTAATAAATATGCATATTGTTTGATTCCTAATTAAATTAACTTTAATTTGATGTATTACTTGTTGAATTTAGTTGAGTTTTACGGGATTTATCAACAAAAAACTATAATATAATATTTTTACTCTCAAAAGTGAATGCTACTGACCTCTGTTGAGTTACACGCGACTTAAAACCAGTATAAATCTTTTTAACAAATTTGTTGATAATTCGCTTAATTTTCATCGTACATCAACAAATTACACATCAAATGAAAGCTAATTAAATTATCTACCATCAACATAACCTCAAAACAACTTATATTACCTAACTTCCAAATTATAACAATTTTAAAGTCAAATATTGCAAATTAAGCAAATTTTACACTTTCATGTTTCAACCAACTATACCGTATTTTTAGATCAAACCAAAGCGTTTTATCACCACAGATAGTACTTTCTGCGTGTATCCACCGCCTGTCCGCACGTTTGAGCGAGCGCGACCGCGTTTGAAGCCATTTTACAATGCGTTTTACGATTTGACGCGGCGTTAAACGCGCGAATCGACGACATGCGATAAATCTACGCGATAAAAACCCAACTTCAACACACGAAAACAACTATTTTAACTGGCCACAAAGGCGTGCACGTTTCTATTCTACATTTACCTATGTGTACACGCAGCAAATAAAAGCAATGCGCCACAAGGAACGACAAAAAACAACGCCGAATTGAAACACAGCGCGTATTTTTGTTCAGCACGTGTGTGTTTCCCTCATATACATCACATTCATCACAGTTTATCTGTCATTGGAGTCATTATTAACTTTGTGCTTCCTTTCTTCTTTTCTTTCGCTTTGTGTGGATGTAGTTTATGAATTGACTTCGAAAACAAAGTTCGTGCGCCAAGAAGTGATTTACACTGTTGATTCACTGGATAATTATTTATTTGCATACTAATTTTAATCACAGGAATATATTTTATGTTTTTGTGTGTTTTGGGCGTTTTGGAAGCTGTGTAATCTCATCAAAAACTCATTAATCACGTTTTCTTCGACTCCGGATGAAGTTACACGCATAAATCACTCGAAAAGTTTTGGAAACTTGTAGAAAAAGAAGTCGAGATGTTTGATTTGTGTGGTAATATGAGACAGATGAGTTAAATTTGCATTTTTGGAAGACATTTGTTCACTTTTTGAGTGTTTATATGTTGAGGGTGTAGAAATTTGTCACGGCCGAGGGTGGTCTACTGCGGGCCACACACAACACCCTTGCGAAGTCCTCTAGTCACCAAGAAGTAAATTATTGCCTGCACATGGTTTGAAATTAGAAATAAATCGATTTTTATTGAGATTTATTAAGAAAAACAAAGTAAAATATGTTTATTTATTTAAAACTTAATTTATTTAATGAAAATCTAATGATTAACGTATAAAGTAATAATATATTGATGTAAAATTTAATTGTCTTTAATTTGATGTATAGTTTGTTAAATTTGAACAAGTTTTACGCGAGTTATTGCAAATTTTATAAAAATAAACAAAACAAAATATTTAGATTCAGTCAGCGTGCTGCCATCTATTGTAATTTTAATAAACTAATGCTTTTAAATTTATTTTAAACAAAATCAATCAATTTCGAGCTGTCCGAACCGAAATTTCAACATTGTACAATCATCCTTATCATCATCATTTACTTCGTAATCATTTTTCCTTGTTTTATTTGATTTTAACCCTGATTTTATATTTTTAAACGTTTTTTTGATGTTTTTCTCAATTAAAAGTTGTTCTTCGCCGTTTTCTTGCTGATTATCGTGCAGATCGTAATGCGGAACATGCTCTTGATGGTAGTCGGTCTTGACAAGCGGTTTATCTATAGCATTGCAGGTAGTTGCACCTGTTGCACTCGTTGTACTCGTTGTACTTGCGTTTTGAGGTCGCAGACGCACCAAACGTTCGGCCTCGTACCAAGGTCGCAAAACGCGCAATAATTCGAACCAGCGTTCGCATTGTGAAGATATGGATTCGCCCAGGCCACCATAGTCGGACGGGAGGAGTTCTTTTGGTATTTGTTGACGCATTTCTTTGTCGGATTGCTCGATACAAAACTGAAATGTGAAAAATTGAGAAGATTTATGTTTAATTGGGTTTAAACAGTGGCGGATTACGGCCTAGGCGCACTAGGCGCGCGCCTAGGGCCCCGGCTGCCTGGGGGGCCCCGGCTGCCTGAGGGGCCCCTGGCACTTATATGTCCCATATAGACATAGTAATTCCACAAATACTTCATCAGTTGGTTTTGACCTCAGCCTTTATGAATAGCGTATCGGTTTTCGCTTGGCGCCCAAAACGGCATTTCACACGTGTCCGCAAAGCAACCGTCACGTTTAAAATAAAATTTGGATGTTTTCTGCCACGAATTTTTGTGACCTTTTCTTGAATATTGCATTAGAAAGTTGTAGCTATAATGCGAGTAGTATATTGCCATTTGTTTAAAATTTCGAACATCTGTGGAGGAGATGAGTTGAGGAATATTCCATTGAGGTTGTAAAATAGCGGGTAACTCTCTTTTTTGGAATATTAATTATTTCGTCTTTCTATCATTTTTTCACATCTGCGGAACACGTTGTACCAACGTTTATCCTCCTACAATTTTTATCTAGATTTTTGGGGTGGTAGTTGGATTAAAAAAAAACAGAGTTCAAAAGAGTTCGATCAATTTGAGACGGCACTGTTAACAATTTTCTGGAACAAACTTTTCAGGAACCAAAGACAAATATTCTTAATAGTGTTAGTTTATTAAAATCATTAAACGAATTTATAACAGAGGTCAGAAATAATTTCGAAACTGTTGAAGAGGAGGCTAAATGAGACAAAGAAAACGCAAATATCCATATGATGAAACGAACAAAAATGATACAGCATTTTCGTCAAGAAATTTTTTTATTGTCAACATTTTTTATATTGTATGTGATGTATTAACATCAGAAATTACTCGAAGGGGCGATGTCTATATCAATGTTCTTAACGATTTTAAAATTTTCTTTGATTTAAAATTAAGCCGTGTTGAGACTAATAATTGTGTAGAGCGATTATTGTCTAAGTATGAAAAAGATATTGAGCCAGAATATTTCACTGATGAGTTAACTCATTTTCTAAAATACATACAAGAAGAAAATATTAGAGATCCACATGAAATGTATGCAACATTAAGTAATGGTCTAAAATCAACTTTTCCTAATATACACACAATACTGCAAATTTTTTTGACCTTGCCCGTTTCTAATGCAAGTGGAGAAAGGACATTTTCAGTTTTAAAACGAGTCAAAAACTATCTGCGCAATAGTCTTTCACAAGAGCACTTAAATGACTTCGCATTAATGTTCATAGAAAATGATTTTTAAAAACTAGAGTACGACAAAATTATTGAAAGATTTCAAGCCCAAGAGAATGCAAGAAAAGTAAATTTGTAATTTGTATTTAAATACGATTACCGTTTTGAGCACACGTACGATGAACTCGAGAACCAAGATAGCATTGAAAACGATAATCCCATCGCGGATAGTATGGCAGAAAATTTTACCTGTGATATTTCGATCGGTTCTGAAAACAATTAACGCACAACACCGGGTCATCGCGAAGAGCGAATCGGAAGATAATCCATTAAATTTTGGAATAGTGCGTGTGGATTAGGCCTGCTGGGGATACCACGATAAAAAAAAACGCGTACTCTACCTCATGGTGGTGTGGAAATGAGTTTTTGGCACAAACGAATGTTGAAGTAGACTTTGCGGCGCCCTACGCTAAAACTATTAATTTCACTGGGCTAATAACCGTTTTTGAAAATTTTCGGATTTAGGGGCCCCAAACTTGATTTGCGCCTAGGGCCCCACTGAAGCATAATCCGCCACTGGGTTTAAATATGTATTTGGAATTAATTATTTATTAAGTTTAATATGGGTTTGGTAGAGAATTTAATTAACTTCAATTTGATACTAAGTTTGACATTGTGGGATGAAAATTAAGCGAGTTATTTATAAAAACGTTAAGCGTTAAATGTTATTTCATTGTTTGAGGCGCTACATTTATATTTTTAATTTTTAGTCATTGATTATGCTTGTATATTAATATTTGTATTATATATTTTATATCAGTTTGCGAGAGAATTTAATTAGCTTTCATTTGACACTACAATATAAGTTGTACGATTAAAATTAAGCGAGTTATGAACAAAAACATAAATCATATTTTTTTTAATTTTTTGAAGGCCAAATTAAAAATGTACAATTTTTAATCAATGACTACGTTAATATCCAAACATTTTCTAACTGTATTATTATTGTATTAGATAAACAATTTAATTATCTACTATTTGACACCAAATTCAACCTTATACGACACTAATTAAGCCAATAATTAACAAAAACAATTAAAAAGTCATTTTCTCCCCAAAAAATTAAAAATATCAATAAAACTCACCCTGGATCGTAGTTTTTCACTAACAAAAGCCTTTCCAATGGTAACAAACCTCTCAATATACTTCGACACATTAATCATGTACAATTTAACCAGTCTATACGGCATAATTTCGCTTTGGAACTTCGCGTACTTCCTAAATGTCCAAGAAAGTATCTTCAATGCATGTTTTGTCGTTGCATATTTACAATCAATTATTGTTATTATACCAATGAAATAAGGATGTCCCAAACAAGCCCCTAAATGATCTAGAAAACAAATAAAACTTAATTTTTAACAAAAAAGTTGAAATTTTACTCTACCAGTCATAAAAAGCGCTTTAAACAAGATATCAACATCAAAATGTTCGATTTCCGGTGTGGAGAAACCCAAACATGAAATTCTGTGACCTTCAGGGGTTATTCCAGGTTGACAAAGACAATAACTTAAACAATAATCAAAAAAATAATTATTTTTGTATTAAATTACGTTAAAAACACTTACAAATGTTTATATTGTTGAAATTTTCCGGTCAAATCATAAAATTGATACCATTCCGGAAATTTTCCAGGTTCTTTGTTCAAAAAAAAGTTCTTCAGACGTTTCTTAGCACGAGAATAATCATTTTTAGCTCCTCTTAAGATGACATGAATTTGATTCTCTAAATTACCAATAAAAATCAATATTTTTTATTTAAATACCTTAAAATACATTAAAATTACTTACGATAATTGTCATCACAAACACCTTGTACTTCCTCTTCAAACCACAACTTTAACAACTTATAATTCCTCTCATAATCACTTGCATTAAAATTATTCACAACTTTTTGTCGAATTTGTTCGTCTGGTAAAGGCACCAACTGTTGAACAAGTTGAAGCTCCATTTCGTACTGATCTCCAAGTGTTTTTATCAACAGAAGAACGCAAAGTGCAGAAACAGGAATTTGAGGTAATGAAGGACATCGAGAACAAGAAAAATGTAAAAACAAAACACAACATATAAACGTTTTTTACATGCGTGCAATTTGTGGAAACGTTTTCGGTGTTTTTGTGTGTGTAAATGTGCCAAATACAAGCAGGAGGGTACGTGGAATTGAAATACGAGTCAGATATCGATTTGTTATTAACATCCGGCGAGGACGTGGCGAGAGTCAAAGCGTTACAGGGCTATTTCAATAGAAAAAACCTTGGAATTTGGAAATTTTAAGTGAAAATAAATATTTGGTTTTATTTTACATTTTGCAGTATTAAAACCAAATATTTATTATATAAATTTACATAGTAAATATAGAGAATTTAATTGGCTTTCATTTGAGATAAATTTGACATTTGTACGATTTAAATTACAATAATTATTAACAAATTAAAGTTATATAAATTTAAACGTTATATGTAGGTTTACTTAAAAAAATACAATTTTCTTTAACAAATAACAGAAAACACACAATAGTTAGGAATTTAAAGTAATGAAAGTTAAGTCAAGCAACTCTTTGGCTTTAATTTGATAACTAATTCATATCCGTACGATAATTATTTATCGAGTTATCGTTGTTTTAAAAATGCATGTTTTTGCATTTTTTTGACGTGTGAGTTTGACATGCGTTGCGTCAATCAGCTGATTTCACCGTAATGGCCGCCCTACACGTGTTGTTATGGACCGTTGCTAAGATAAACAAACTCTCAAAACACTCAAAGGATAACAACAATAAATTCCAATAAATATAAATCTAAATAAATCTAATATAACCCATGAATAAATAATTATCGAATATGAATACATTTCAAATCACTTTCTACGTTTTAATGAATATCCTGCGTGATATATAATAAATCCAGCAGGATTTCCTTAAAATAAATATTGCTTTAAGGATTATGACAATGTTGATTATATGATAGATTGTAGCTGATGTTATAATACATATTATCTCGGCTTAAGATAACTCGGAAGGCGAAAGCAAAGTACATATTGTGCAACATCAGCACGTAACGCGCATCCGGCGGGTTTTTTCCGTTTTGCACGTCTGTTTGTGATGGATGGCAGGCTGGAAGGACGCGGAAATATGGAAAATGTGAAATTTAATGCGACGCCGGCGGGATTAACGCAATTCTCGCAATTCTGAGTGCTTCTTTTATCCTTTCGGTTTTTACACTTGAATAATTTTCCTGCCTGTGGTGGATATTGAAAAGGAAATTTATGACGGAGATGGAGAATTTAATTGCGAGTATTGTTAAGGTAATTTTGTTAAAAATTAGTTTTTAATATTTATGATATAAATGTTTAAAGTTACAAAATAGTTTTGAAGAAAAATTGTGTTTTGTGATTTGTTTACAAAAATGCTGATAAAAACTAAAATAATTAACATATTGTTATATAATTTGGTTCAGGGATTAACAATTAAATTTTACATAAACAATTGTCAAAATTTTTAAAATCGCTTTATAACTTTTTGAGTTATTTTACTTCAAAATCAAAATTTTAAAATTAAAACTAAAATTTTGATATGTTTCAATAAAATAGCAATAAATAATTAACCATAACAAATATTTTAACAAAATTAATCACAATTATAAAATATTAGTTACTTTATTGATAGCAGTTTAAATTTTGTAAATTGCATAAATAGTTAAGCCGTAATAATAATTTAAAGTTTAAACAAAAATGTAGCGTTTTTTTTGTTACAAAAAATACGAAAAATTCCATAAAACTTAACGTAAAACATTTTTTCGTTTATTAAAAAAGTTGTAAATCTAATACATTGTTTAATTATTAAATTGAGCATAAACTGAGCTCTAAATTTTTAAAATTTATTAAGAACTTTGATAGTTATTCCACTTCAAAGTTCAAATTAATTTTTTTAAGAAAATTTTGTCTTTTGTTTACAAAAACCGCATTAAATAATTTTCTATTACAAATATATAAACCAAAATTTCACCAATTATAGTTTATTAATTATTTTATCAATATTATAAACAATTATAATTATTATGCGAATAGTTTAGCCGTAATAATAATTTAAACTTTTATCAAAATATTCCCTTTTGAAAAAACACACGTACGCTTGAAAAAATATCAGAAAAATGCAGAAAACTACCCGTAAAATTCCACTTTATTATCTTAGAGAAGAATGCACCGCTAGAAAATATCCCCCTGGCGTAATAAAAACGCTCGTCCGCCGGCGATCCTGCTCAAGCCAATAATAAAACAAAGGATGTGCGTGAGAGCTCCGAATAGAAAACAGTAACGATGTCGTCAGTTTCCGTCGGTGTTAGTTGGGTGAGGTGCGGGGGCCGGCGCGGTGCGATAGCAACAGTTGCCTGGCGCGACCGCCGCCGCCGCCGCCTCCAGCAACGCCGCCGTGCAGAACCACACCGCGGGACTCATCCTGCAAACAGTCTGCACGTTGCACGCGTCCCAGCTGCGTTGTAATTGTTACTACAACGATATAAACAAACAATTCGAATAATTATTAACATAAATTGTTGCTATTTGAACAATTTTATTGATAGAATAAGTTTCAAAGAAATTTTTAAAGAAATTTTAAAGAAATTTGTTTTGAATTATTGGATTAAACTGTAAATATGTAAGTTATTATTGTAATTTTGATTAATTTGGGTATTAATTGTGGTTGGTAATTGATTTGTTTATATTTGAAGTGTGTGAATGATGTGTCAATATGGTTGATTTGGGTGAGAACAAGAACCGATTCGTATGTCCGAACGATCGTCAATTATCACTGAGAGCAAAGTAAGTCAAAGATTTTATTTTATTTTTAGATTTTTAGTGAATAACAACAAAACTATTAAATATATTATTAAATTTCAAAGTGTACTTGGTAAAACAATTTATTGTTAATATATGTTGCTAATTGCATGCAAGTTGTGTGGTCCAATAATTATTTATTGCAATTTTTGTAAAATAATAAAAAAAATTACGTAAATTTTTAGTTTTAAATTTTAAAGTTTAATAATTTAAAAACTAATTAATCGATTTTAATATTTTTGACACTCATTAGTGTAAAATTTAATTGTTTATGATTGTACAAAATTTTATGGATATATATTTGTTATTATTGATTTTATTAACAAATTATTAAACAAAAGTCCAAGAAACTTTTTTCTAAATCTATCCAAATTAATTCAAATTTTAATTTACTCTAACTTTTAAATTAATTAACTAAATTAAATTTTTTAAACGTTATTTTATGTATAATTTACTCATCTTCCAATATCAATTTAAAAATTATTAATATCTCTTCTACAAAAAAAGTTATTAACAAAAAACTAAACCAAATCAAATTTATATTTATAATATACTATTTCTGTGTCTTCAAGAATAACTCAAGCGAATAATCACTTTAGACGTACTAATCTCCAGAAGTCTCGAGTTGTAATACGTTCAAAGCTAATCGAAAACTGATTGCTATTTGCAATTAGCATGAAAGCATGAAGATGAAGCGTGTTTATTGCACTTGTAACTACATTTTCATCATTTCCATATTGATTGCGCGCGCGCTAACTGTGTCAATGACAGCCGGACAAACAATCCTGCATGCGACTGATAACAATGGTAAACGAAAGTGATAACGAGCTTTTTATCAGCAGCATGCTGGTATGCTTATTACATTAAATGCGTATCATAAGCTTTGAGGCAAATTAACGTTGGGTAAAAATGTGTCATAATTTGCATCAATTTCTTTTTAGTTTTTTGGTTATAACTTTGGTTTAAATTAAAATATAGATATGAAATTCAGTGGATATATTTAAAATTTATTTAGGGTTATATTAAAGTTTAAATTAGTAATTTATCTTTATTAGTTTTTGAGTTATTAATGAAAAGGTAATCAATTTCAAATTAAGTGTAATTATTTGCTTTTTGTTACTATTTTTGCAATATCTTTTGTATTATTTAATATATTTGTTTCATATTAATCAAAATAATAGTCATTTAAATGTTTGAAAAAATACAATTTAAATCATAAAAATCGGTTGATAATTTCTTGAGTTATTCAAATTTTTATCGCGCAAACAAATAAAAAATAAAATAAATAAAACTTTGGTTAGGTTTTTATGTAGTAACTTTTGTTATTACTAAAGAAAAATAATAAAACTTTGCATAAACATTACCAATCTAATTATACATAAATTAACGTTTATAATTTTAAATTCTTTTTATTGGTTTTTGAGTTATTATTCAATTAGTAAACAATTTCATAATTTTCTTAAAAATATTTCTTTCCACATTTTATACAATAAATCTTTTATTATTAAATACACACATTTGAAATTGCGTAGTTACATTGCCACTTTACCGCTTAATAAAAAGCACTTTAAATAATATAAATCGGTCCATAACTTCGCGAGTTATTCCGCTTTTATTGCGCGAACAATAAAACGCTAAGAAACATTAAATGTTACTTAGTCTTCGAGCATGTTCGATATTAAATTGCAACCACATTAACGCCTCGCAAGTAACACGGCGTGCGCTAAAAAGGTTCGATGTTCGCCGATAGCAGAATGCGGGGGCGGTTGGGGGCGGCTGATGAAGAAAACCGACGCGCAGACTTCCTGCCGACCGATAAACGTGGCGCGCGCTGACCCTAATTCCAATTGTAACTCGATTTTTTTCTCATTTTCCGCACAGCATGAAAATTGACACGTAATTGTTTATTACCAGCAGCTTGAAAAACACTTAGACACATGCTGCGCATGCGTGCCAATCAATATGACTTATATTTTGACTTTAATCTTTTATGTTGGTTTGTTGTTGTTGTTTGCAGGTTAAAAACAGGATGGAGCGTGAAAACATCATCGTACGGGCAGAGGCAGCAGTTGGAGCCGATAAATATCGAAGAACAAGAGACTATTATCGAGGTAATTAAACGGAATGAGCAGTTGGAGTGCATGGAGCAGGAACGAGTTGGAAAATTGATGGAACGATTGGAGAAACTGAGAAGAAATGCACTTGGGAAGACACAGAAGCAGTGTTTACTTTGTGGAGAGCATTTTGGTTTCCTTGGAACGCAGAAATTAACTTGCAACGACTGCAAACAGAGTGTTTGCCATAAATGTTCGATTGATGGATCAATTAGGTAAGAATTAACCTAAAAAATGTAAAAGAATGCAAATTTTAGTTGTGAAACTTTTCCATTTCGAAAATTTGTTGTAACTTTTTAGTGCATGGTTCAAATTTACTCAAATTACCAACATATATTAAACATTAATTGCTTTATAACTTAGTTTTTTAATTTTTAAAATGGCATGAATAGTTTGTGAGTAATTAAAATTTTAAATTAATAATTTCAATATTTTGTACGTTTTTACAAAAATCAATATAATTCAATCAATTATAACATTACAAAAGCTAAATTTATTTATGTTAAACTCATTTAAATTGTCAATTACATAAACTTTGAATGATTAAATTATATTAATTACTTTTTGAGTAATTCATGTTTAAACTCAGATTAACTTTGTGTTTTAGTTGTTTGTGTCTGATTTGTTCGGAAACGAGAGAAGTTTGGAAGAAATCAGGCGCCTGGTTCTTCAAATCTTTCCCAAAATTTGTACTGCCACCACCTATCAATTCGTCAATGGCAAGGAAATCTAAAATCGACGAGGAAGACAATAGCAGCGACGATGAACCGAAGCCACGGATGTGGAAAGTCGAGAGGAGGAACTCAAGTACTGAGAGTACTCAACTTCAAGGTATTATTTTGTCTTTTATTCTTATAATATTACAGGGATTAGGTTGAAAGTTTAGAACAGGGTAGAGGAAATATTTGTTTATCAGATTATGTCAAGTTTTTGAATATTGGAGTATTAATTTGGTAATTATTAAGGTTTAAAGTTGATATTAAAGCGTTTTTGGTTAGTTTAAGTATTTTTGATATAATTTCAAAATGAAAGTATGTACATGGATGAAATTTGGAGTGGTGATGAACATTTTATTGCTTTATTAAACAAGTTTTGAATTTTTCAAATATATTAATTAGTTTAGAAGTTATTTAGATTTTAAATTTCAAAAAAATATAAAAAGAGGTAAAATGTTACTTTTTTTGCTATAACTTTTAAATAAATGCTTCAAACTCATTCAAAATTTGTAAATTAATTGTTTATAATTTTATCCATAAAAAAAAACTTAAAACATACAAATTGGTCAATTAGTTTTAAAGTAATTTAGCTTCAAAATACATTTTTAACAAAAAAATCTTTTAAATTGTAATATAACTATAATATATTAATCACTAATACCTACACTTTTAGACTCTCTGGAGTATTCCCGTCAAGCAAGCAGTTCCGAGTCGCAAATCTCCAAAGACGAAGGCTACGATTTCGATACGATGTCCCGACGAGAGTCACTTTTATCCCGCTCGGTCTCCGAACTCTACTGGAGCGACGACCGCATCTCACCGGGCGCCTCCAGCCTGGCGTCCATCTTCAAAAACCCGGCCGATGAACGTAAGCAGCTGGACGCGTCCCTGGGGATCATGGAATTGGCGCTAACGTACGACCCCATCACGTCCACCCTCCACTGCACGATTTATCGCTGCAAGAATCTGATCCCGATGGACATAAACGGCCTCAGCGATCCGTACTGCAAGATCAATGTGCTTCCCAGCGTCAACAAGTCCACAAGGCTCAAGACTAAAACCGTCCACAAGACGAGGAATCCGGAGTTTAATGAGTATCTTACTTTTTATGAGATTACCGAGAGTGATCTGGCGAGGAAAGCGCTGCATGTGATTGTTGTGGATGATGATAAATATGGGGATGATTATATGGGAGAGATAAGGGTGCCACTTGCGAAATTAAAAGTTCAAAACACTGTTTATGTAAGTATAATTTTAGAAATTTTAATTTTTGAAGAAAATTTTAAGTAAATTTGAATTTTTGCATGTTTACAATTAACCTATAGAATTGAAACTTTCAGATCTGATAAATAAATTAATTGTTTATAATTTAAAGCTTAAATTATTACAATCGGTTAGATAGTTATTAAATTATTGTAAATTTTGTTAGATTTTTGTGTTAAAAGTGACAAATTTTAGTTTCCAGTCCAGTTTTTGTTAATAACTCACGTATTATTTAAACAATCATTACAAAATTATCACTGGCGATTGTTTATGCATTTCTTATTAATCTGAGCTTTAAATTATATAAATCCATCCAATACTTTTTGAATTATACTAATTTTACTTTTTGATTTTTAGTTAACTCTTCCATTGGAACGTCTCACACCAGAAAACAAAGTTCCTGGACTTGAACTAACAGAATGGTTTGATGACTACGGTACATCCCGAGGACAAATATTAATTTCTTTATGTTATAACACAAAGAAAAGGGCACTGCTTGTAACAATAATGCGCTGTGCAAATTTACTACCGATGGATAACAACGGATATTCAGATCCGTTTGTCAAGCTACACCTCCGGCCTGATCCATATCATCGAAAACACAAAACCACCACGAAGAGGAAATGTTTAAATCCTGTTTACAACGAAGAATTCGCATTTGAGAGTCGTCCTAATGAATTGGCAACGCAGGCGTTGCACATAGCTGTGTGGGATAAAGATTTTGGTAAACCTAATGACTACCTAGGAGGGTTGGTTATTGGTGGAGCAGGATCAAAAGGACAACGACTCAAACACTGGCTGGATATGATACATTATCCTGACCACAGGCATGAATTATGGCATAATCTAACTGAAAATCAAACAGAGTAAGGTATGTTTAGTTACAATGTATTAAAGTTGAAGTAATGACCAATCATGATGACCACAATGTTATATATCAAAAGAATAGTATATAATATGATATATTTTTGAATTTATAAGTATATATTAGATTGTTTTAATGGAGATAACTTATTTATATCATATGAAATGCTTATTTTTGAATAATCAAGGTTTTTGATGCTTTACAAAACGAAGAATTGTGTATATTTGGATAGTTTATATTTATTATGTCCAGAAATAAATTATTATACAAGATGAAGCTAAGCAACAAATAAATATTTTAACAGCTTGCAGAAGAATTGTTTATAACTTGCTTATAACTATTATGATATAATTTACAAATTTACAAATTTACAAAATATGCGCTGGAAAACGCCTTGTATCTCGGCTTATTCTTGTTCGATTTGGACGATTCTTATGTTATGTTTTAGAGGAAGGGTTTCTTTATCATCTACTGCTTTTTCTACTTCCTGAAGGGTCCAGAATAACCCTAAACAAGTCCTTATGTCATTCTTATGTCTAATGTCGTCTATTTTGAAGATTTGTGAAACACGCAGTCAAAAACACTATGTATCTCGGTTATTTCTTATTTTTTTCATCCTTTATGTCATTTCAAAGAGGAAGAGTTGCTGCTTCTTTTGATATACCTTTTGACTCCCTAAAAGCCCTAAAAATGCCCTAAAATCAACTTTGAAAGTAGTCCTTTTTTGCCATTCTTTGAAACACGCCCTCTAACACACCCTGTATCTCGGCTGTTTCTGGTTTAATTTGAGCGTTCTTTGTTTTATTTTGTAGAAGAATAATTCCTCCATCCTTTGATATACTTTTCAACCCCCTAAAAGCCCTACAAATGCCCTAAAATCTACTTTGAAAGTTGACCTTTTTGCAATTCTTTAAAACATGCCCTCGAAAACACCCTGTATCTCGGCTGTTTCTGGATCAATTTGAGCGTTCTTTATTTTATTTTATAGAAGAATAGTTGCTCCATCGTTTGATATGCATTTTAACCCTCTGAAAGCCCTACAAATTCCCTAAAATCTACTTTGAAAGTCGGCCTTTTTCACAATTCTCTAAAACACGCCTTCTAAAACGCCCTGTATCTCGGCTGTTTCTGGTTCAATCTGAGCATTCTTTGTTTTATCTTGTAGAAGAATAGTTGCTCCATCTCGTGATATACTTTTCAACCCCCTAAAAGCCCTACAAATGCCCTAAAATCTACTTTGAAAGTCGGCTTTTTTTTGCAAATCTGTAAAACACACCCTCGAAAACGCCCTGTATCTCGGCTGTTTCTGGTTCAATTTGAGCGTTCTTTACGTCATTTTGTAGAAGAATAGTTGCTCCATCGTTTGATATACTTTTCAACCCCCTAAAGGCCCTACAAATGCCTTAAAACCTACTTTGAAAGTCGCCCTTTTTTGCAATTCTTTGAAACACGCCCTCGAAAACGCCCTGTATCTCGGCTGTTTCTGGTTCAATTTGATTGTTCTTTGCTTTATTTGGTAGAAAAAGAGTTGATTCATCGTTTGATATCATTTCCGGTGCCCTAAAGGGCCTAGAAATGCCTTAAAAACCCTTAAAAGTTGGCATTTTTGGCCCATTTTTTCCATGAAATCTGAAAATTTCCGGCGAAGTTTTTAAAAATAATTCGGAATTATTTAAAATTCGTGCGAAGATCGCGCAAAAATTTTCAGCCTCCTCGCATTTCTGGGTTCCTAATATTTAAATCAATTTTTCCCTTAGTTTCGAGGCAAAATTGAACGAAATGAAAGAGAGAGACGGAGAGAGAAAGAGAGAGGCAGAAAATAGATTTCAAATTCAGTCGAAAATCCCGCGAAAGTTTACAGAGAGAGAGGGTGATACAAAGTCAGAGAGAGAAAGATATAGTCAAAAATCCCGCGAAAAGTTTCAGCCTCCTCAACTTTCTGTGATCCGGATAACACAACTCGATTTTACCACTGGTTTCGGCTTGAAATTGGACACACACACACATGCATTCACACATACACGAAATAATAAATTGAGAATTTGATGTTTTTAATAGCTTATGTAATAGAGAATTTTTTAAGCATTCAGGATCAGAAGTCCTTTTCCTTCTAGCCTTTTTAGTTCAGGAGTTATGGGCATTTAAAGTTTTATTTTGACTTCGCAGGAAAATATTTTAATCGAAAAATTCGATCCTGTTCTTCGATCGAAAATATTTTAACGAAAAAAGTTCCACCCTGTTCTTCGGCCGAAAATATTTTATCGGAAAAATTGTTCAGGCGAAAATAATTTCAAACGAAATAAAATCCAAGAATTTTTTTATTGCTTTCTAACAAAAATATTATTATAACAATTAAAAATTACATATTTGGCTTTGTAATTCGACTAAAGATAATTATAATACAAAATGGAGTCAGCCTTTTAACAAAAATCTGAAAAATATAGTAAAAAATCAGTCATTTTCCGTGGTCATTTTAGGGCACTTCGCAAGGGTTTAGAGGGAAGTTTGAGTACTCATTTTGTAGCGGCACTCTTCATCTATAAGTTGACGGAGGAAAACCCCAAATTGCATTATTTTTACAGGAGATACGGGGTGTTTTCCACCACAACTTTTAGAAATTTTCAAAAAATGACAACTTTTGAAGGGATTTTTAGGGCACTTCCCATGGGTTTAGAGGGTGAATTTGGTACTCATTTTGTAGAGGCACTCTTCATCTATAAGTTGACGCGGGAAAACCCCAAATTGCATTATTTTTACAGGAGATACGGGGTGTTTTCCACGACAACTTTTAGAAAATTTCAAGAAATGGCAACATTTGAAGGGATTTTTAGGGCCCTTCCCATGGGTTTAGAGGGTGAATTTGGAACTCATTTTGTAGAGGCACTCTTCCTCTATAAGTTGACGCGGGAAAACCCCAAATTATATTATTTTTACAGGAGATACGGGGTGTTTTCCACGACAACTTTTAGAACATTTCAAGAAATGACAACTTTTGAAGGGATTTTTAGGGCACTTCCTATGGGTTTAGAGGCTGAATTTGGTACTCATTTTGTAGAGGCACTCTTCATCTATAAGTTGACGCATGAAAACCCCAAATTGCATTATTTTTTCAGGATATACGGGGTGTTTTCCACGACAACTTTTAGAAAATTTCAAAGAATAGCAACCTTTGAAGGGACTTCTAGGGCACGTCCAAAGGGCTTAGGGAGTGGATAGGGTATGCATTCTGTGATGGAGTGCTTCCGCAACATAGCTTAAAAGTATTAACAAAATCTGAACATAATAATACACAATACAGGGTGATTTCCACCTAGTAAAAATTACTCAAAACATAAATATTAAGTTTAAGGGAGTTTTCAAAACATTTCTGGCCCCTTGAAAAGTCAAATAAAAACCGCAAAGTATCCGCAACTATTCGTTCATACAATAACCAAAATTAAAGACCAAATCGATCAAAAAGCGCAAGTTGGCGGTGATTGAAGTTGAAGTTTGTCCCAGGCTTTCCTTGGAAATACCGCAGCCCTTCCAATGAGAGATCCAAAACGTAATCCATTATGCAAACTGTGCCCTACAAGAAAATATAATAAATACTTAAAAAGCAACAAGACTCAAGAGTCATTTAATTACCTGCACAATAATAATGTCCGTGGGTTCCATGAATTCAAAAGTATCCCTTCTAATCCCGTCTTCTCTAGTATTCGTTGTTTAGCGCCATTTGCAACCTAAAAAGAAAAGCAATAAAATAAGTATTTTAAAATTAATCCAATAAATTTAATTAACTTACCAATAACTACGCGTATATTATTGCAAATCATTGGCAATAATATCGCCATCAGTCGATAATCCTCATCATGTTTGAGTTCATCTCAACGGCATCGCAATCGTAAAATCTTGGCACGTTTGTTGACATTCATTTTGGCTCTACAAATAAACAAGAAAATCAAATATTAAATACATTCAACTGTTCAAAAACTAAAAAAATACAATAAAACATACAAAAAGCAAACAAAACCGTATAATATCCCAATTTATTTAATAAGAATGAATAAATGTCATCTTATGACAAGCTGTAACAAAAAAAAGCAACACAAGAAAAGTGTTGAAGGACAATTTGTAAGGACGATTAGTCTCGACGCGATGGCAGCGAACAAAAAAGCAAGGACACCTCGCTTGACGTCATCCTTCCGATGGTCCGCCATCTTGCAACCACACAAAGTACCCGAGCATATGTAACTCTTGGCAAAGCAACGCATCCCTACGTTATGATGATTCACAACTGGAATAACGTCATCAATGGCGTCACCCTCGGCCTGTATGTGTGCACTTCGTTTATTTTGGTTATGGCTGGCTGTGTGGGCCTTTATGTTCTATTTATCAATCGGAAACGCGATTCCCTTCGCAGGCGAAGAAGCGAGAGCGCGCGATGAAAGTTTGGCGTCGGTCTGGCTGCCCGCGACGGCGCCAGCCGCCCCCCAACCCTTTCGCGGGCACACAAAGAGACTCTGCACGGGCGCAGCGCGACTTTTAACGACTTAATGTTTTTAATGTCGACATGTCGTCGGATGTGTGTAGATCAGATACCAGTATATCTCCAAAGAGTTCTTGAGGTCCCCGCAAGAACGTCGAGAATCGTATTACTAACGCCAACGCAGAACACTTAAAACGCCCCAGCAGAATAAAGATAAAAACTCAACAACGAATAAATATTTTGTTACAAAACAAAGTTTTTCTTTGACTTTAATTTTTGGTTTTTTTCGTTTGTCAACGCTTAATCATAATCAATCTTGGAAAGTTTGAAGAATCATACGCAACTTCCTGCGCGCGATCAATCCTGGAGTTCCTGTTGCATTTATTAAGGGAATTTTCGTAGATTTTGCCTGTTTCCGTTCTTTTATCTACTCGTCTTTCTTTGTGGGTTTTGGGATTTATGTGGAACATACGAGTACACTTGACCTTAGTTTTTATATGGCTTGAAATAACAAATAAAATGTTGAGAATAAAAAGAAATGAGGAATGGTATACATTTGGCAACAATTTATACCCAGTATGTGTCATTTTGAGACGTAATTGGATTTCACTTTTAAAAAATAGCTGTTTTGACCCTCGTACAATAAATTTGTTGTTGGGGACATTTTCTTTAAAATGCAAACATCCAAAACGATCAAAAGGCTAAACACACAGGACCCACACAAACACACACATGACCCACACAAACACACACATGACCCACACAAACACACACACACATAGGACCCACACAAACACACAGGGCCCCACAAAGCCCACACAAACACACACAGGACCCACACAAACACACACATAGGACCCACACAAACACACAGGGCCCCACAAAGCCCACACAAACACACACAGGACCCTCACAAACACACACTCACACCACGCCCAGAAAGTGCCTCAGTACAAGTACTGCTCCTGCACCTGAGGCACCCCCGCATGCGCACCAGGAAGGGACCCGTTGAAGGATGATAAGCATGCGCCGACTATGCAACGCATACCCATCAGGACAGGAAGGAAAGGACGCCGCGCCAAACTTACCACCAACTGCTTACCGGCAAAAAAAACCCAGACTTACACTTCTACCCCGGGGACAAGCTGGGAACCGACACAAATAGCACCGGATTGCATAATACTATATGGTTTTGACCCTGCCAGTGCAGAGAACCACTGGTTTAAACTGACTTCAAACCAACCTTTTATAGTCCCCAATTATCAAAATATGCAAAGAATTATTTGAGACGACACCTGTGAACACAGATCCCAAAACACGCACACCTTGTCAAGCAGGTAAACAGATAAGATGCAGGTACTTTCTACTGCATGTTAAATCAATTTAAAAACAAAACAAAAAGGGTAATGGGTTTTGAAGAAGGTTTTAGGACATTTTTCAGACGCTTTGGAGACTATAATGAATCAAAAATACATAAGAAACTCTTTCATACTAAAATAACAAAAGAAACAGTGACATCAGTAGAGAATATCAAGGAATAACACCCTCTATGTGTTATTCCCCACAGGGTTTGAAAATTTGAAACAATTAAGTTTTAAGGGCGCTATAGGGCATTTCTATGTATTCAAAAGACCTCAAATGACAAAATAACTCTTCTTTTATAAAATACCGAAAAAACAAAAGAAATTGATCGCAAAAACTACAAGATCCTGGGCGTTTTGTTTAAAAATGTTACAAAAATTTCAAGAAATCAAACATTTAGAGACGTTTTTAAAACATTTCAGGCACTTGAAAAACGACACCCGACAAAAAATAATAAAGCAACTCATCTTCTATAAACCATCGAAAAGAACAACAAAATCGGCCCAGAAAACCGCGAGTTACACAAAGTTTTGCATCTAATATTATATGAACCAAAAAGTAACTTTCAGTTTAAAAACTAATCTAATAAACCAAAAAATACTATTCATTCATAAACAATCTCAATTGCAGCATGATTCCGCTCAACACCTAACAATATACAAAGTGTTACTTTCGAAAATCCAATTAATCTAGTAATTCATCGAATGTGGGTCAGCACAATCATTAATTTGTTTAATAACGCATTAATCCAACGACAACTATTGCCACCACATCATCAAACTGCACCAGAAGAAGCCCGCAAATCGATTTCAATGAAGCCATCCAATCCACATCACAACGCACAGCGAAGATGCGATGCGATGCAATCAGAATAATTGTACTACCGGGTGTAATTTACAAATTATTACAGATTGCGCACAAAACGCTAAATAACGAGTTCCTCAATTACACAACATATCCACTCGCATTCACGCAGATTAATATTCCACTCATAGTCATATTGCAAAGATTTACTTACCAAATGCAAGTAGAAACAGAAAACATCCCCACTCGGCATTCCGCACGCCCACGCTGATTTCATCCCCATGGAAGAGGGAAAACCATCCCCGAATCTTGCGCGCTCATCTTTTTCACTGCCATTTCCACATTTCTAGGATTATAAAACCCTCGACGATATAAATACCACCCCGACAGTCCACGACAACATACCGACGAGAAAACATCCCGCAAACTAAACAAAACACAGCGAAAACACGCGATTAGTTTATTATAACTTAATTTATTTTAAAACACATTAGAAAAATTTAAAAAAATTAAAAAATAATTAAAATGAAAGTTACCTGCGTTACCAAAATCCTGCTCGTCGTAGGGTTGGTCCTCTTGGTGTGTAATCTTCAAGCGGAAGCAAGATATCTCCCAACACGAGGTGGCAAAATGGACCGCCTGGACAAACTGCGCGAATTGCTGAAAGAAGTGAGTAGAGTATTTAAGGTACTGGTCATTTTATTCATTATTTTTTCTTACTTCTAATAAATTGATTAAAAAATAAAGAATGCTACATTTCGGGATAACTAATTTAACGAGTGAAAGTGTGACGGGTCGGCCTCCCGGAATTCAAAACGCGTTCATTTTTTTTTTCATATCGTATAATCATTATCGTATTACACTCACACACATAAAACGAGAGCTTCGTTAATGCATCGACGAGTTAAAACAACGCCCATCCTCGAACAAGAAAAACAACTTCGTCGCGTTACGTAACTTTCACCGCAACCACGCGCATCTTCAAAGCTTCGTCGTAATTTGATTTCCAGAGCGGTTATTTTTATTCAATCACAAATACATTTATACTACACTAGTACTACTACTAGTACTAGAAAGTATAATCTTTATATTTAGAAATTAATTTTGTAATATATTTTATAAATTTGCAGTTGTTAGAGACAGAAATTGAGAAAGAAGAATATCAAGCGGATGCACCACCGCGATGGCATCCGGAAAGCAAATTGTTTTACAAGCGAGAAGTGCAGCAGGAAATGCCAACGCCTGAGAATGAACCAACGACACTAATTTCAAATTAATTTTTTTTTCAAATCAAAATTTTATCAAATAATTGTTGACGACATTTGCAATGATCCTTGGCCATTCTCCACACCTCCACCTCCGACTCTCCCCTTTAATGTTTGCGTGTGACGAATTGTACATAAATAAATAAATAAATGCTAAACATTGAAAACAATTCAATTAAAATCGCGCCACAATAAATGATGAAATTGTACATTTCTTATCAATACATGTAAAGTTTTAAATGTTGGCATATTTAAACGTTTTATTCTTCGACATGTGTATGAATTATTATTGTTGATTTTATTGTATGTATAAGTAAATTTTAAAACATTTAAACACTTTGAATGCAATGCTTTTGTGATGTCATTTGAATTTCGAGAAATTTCTAATCGTCTGCTATTAGGCAGGTGATTAACGGAAGGTGGAACCAAATTTTCCCTTTAATTACCTGCAAGGGCAACTTTCTAACTGCACCCGCTCACATTCCGCAAATTGGTAATTTCGTCAGTTTGACGTGAACCTTTAAATTATCAAGACCTATGTGCGCAAAGTTTGAGAATAAGTGAATCAAGATGAAATTGGTAAGTTTTTTGTTTTTATGTGGTGTCAAATTATAGACAATTAAATTGTTTATATATTATTATTAAATTTATACTAAGATAATATTAAAAAGTATTTTATTTTTATTTTTAAAGTTAAAATTTACCAAAAATATTCGGTTAAATATGATTTTGTTTAAAAAATTGTTTACTACACTCGTAATTATTTAAATAAATAAAAGCAATAATGCAGTATTATAGAGAATTAAATCTATAAACTGATACCAAAAGACTTATTTAAACATTTCTAGAAATATTTTATTTTTCATTTTGAAATTGAAAATTTACAATAATTCAGTACAAAACTTGATTTCTTAATAAAAATTATCACCACAGTCACAATTATTTAAATAATTTGAAAATAAAACCATAGTATTAAAGACAATTAAATTATCTATGAATTGATACCAAATAGTTATTTAAACAATTTTATAAATATTTTATTTTTAATTTTGAAATCAAAATTTTACAGAAAATGTGTTCTGTCACTTGATTTTGCTCATAAAATTGGCTACAAAACTTGTATTTATTTAAATAATTTGAAAACAATGACGCAGTGTTAAAGACAATTAAAATATCTTTTAATTCATTCCATAATATTTCTATAAACAATTTGATAAATATTTTATATTTAATTTTTATTTTTGATTCAACTCTTTTTACTTTTTCTTCATAAAATCACTGCTTTTATGTACAAACTCCTTAATAACGTAAACAACAATAAAAATAATTATTTATAGTAAGTAAGATAGTGTGTTAACATATATAAAATTAATTAAATACTTAACTGAATAATTTACGACAACTCTAACTATTCTTAAATCATTTTAGAAATGGAAAGTATGGCTGCGTTGCATAATGCTATTCCTCATTCTTGGAATAGCAGCTGCAACTGCACCACCAGTTCAACAAGAAGAAAATTCGGAAACTAATATTCTCCAACCCGATTCGTCGCTTGTAAGAAACAAACGTTTCATTGGAACATCATTTTCTTTGGACCACATGATCTCAAAGATGACAAACGTGATGGGAATCTTCGGAATGAACACTTCAGGAATGTTCCAGTTGCAGAAACTCTACAACTCTGCATTTTCTCAGAGTCACTTATTATTCAAACGGAAAATTTTGAATTTAATCATGCGGACGTGTAATTTTATTCTGACTTATCTCCCAGAGGAACCACCACAGCAACATTCCTGGTTTTCGAAAGATTATCGGCTTTCCTATCAGACACAGAAAAATCAACCAGGGGATGACAACAATGAGTTAGATTCTGATATTACTAATATAGAATTTAATGATAATGGAAGACCTGATGTTGTGACACAGAAAAGTTTAGATAGTAATATTATTTATCTAAATGTCAAAGGTAATGGAAATGCAGAAGAAACAAATACTCTCAGAAAAAGAAGAAATACAGATGTAAATAAATTGGTTTCGGATGTAATAGAAAATGCGTTGTTGGAATCTGAAATTCTGTTAAGTATAGAAGAAGGTGACGAAAATAAACTTCAGAATTTGCAAAGGAGGAAACGAAGTCTTCACCTGAATGTAAACTGGCAGAGTAGATTCTATGAAAATCGTAGAACCACCACAACTACAACAAGCGCACCAATTGAGATTGAGAAAAACGTCCATCTTGGAATAAACTGGGGAGTTAATGCCAATGTTAGAAAACAACACAGACATCATACTGGGGATTACCATGAGAGTGATTATATCGATGATGATGTATTTCTAAGAAAACGAAGACAAACTGTAGAAAATTCCGATGTTTCTGAAACTACCACAGAACCAGTCTTAGAAACTACTACTTTGGAACCTGATGTATCTACATCAGAGGATATGATTGCCATTGAAGAAATAACTACAGAATTCGCACAGAAACCAATAAACGCAGAAAAAAATCCTGAAAAAGTTTTCGTACAAATGGGTAAAGAATATTTCCCGGCGGAAATAATTCTAACTCACACAACCAAACCCAATCCCCTGCAAGAACGTGAAGAAAGCGATGAAGATAAAGAAGAAGATCCGGCGCACCAACTTCTGTATCTGGTTGATAATCAGAATGACTCGGGAGAAACTCCGCAAGAGATCATAGTAGATAATCATATTTTAACAGAGGTTATTAATGAAATGTCAAAGATTAAAACTTCAACTGAAGAAAATTCATTACAGAGTCTACTACTCATACAACTGATACAACTGAAGTTGATGATATGACAACTACAGAAATAAATAACGTTAATAACAAGGAAAATGAAGATGTAGAATTTACAGTATTAATGGAAAGGTTACAAAATTTAGAACAATTGGTAGGAATAATGTCTGGTATGATAGAAGCACAGAAAATGGAAGTAAATGTTCCAACAACTACAGAATCTGAATCTGAAATGACATCTCAAGTGACTCCAAGGATGCATAAAGAAAGACCAGAGAGAATTGTGTTTGAAATAGTAACACCACAACTTCTAAAGGAGAAAAAAGAAGAACATGAAAAAAAATTTGAGACTACTACTCTCTCCAAAGAAAGTGAAATAACTACAACTACAACTTCAACTTCAGAAGAAATATTGTTAACCACAACTGAAAATAATGATGATTCAACGACTTTATCTTCCGAAAATCCAACTACATTAGAACCAGTACATAATAATGTAGAATTAACTTCAGAATCTCAATCTGAATCGGATCTTCAATCAATCGACTACTACTACTACTACTACTACTCCAACAACAACATCTGAAATACCTGTAAGTCTTGTTTTTCCCGAAGGTTATTCCCCAGAAGAAATTGAAGAATTGACTAAGAATTTACTACACCATCGTCATTTAAAACACCTGGCGGAAGGCAAGCATTTGGATCACTTAATTCTAAGACTGGCGAAAGATGTAAACATCAATGATCTAACCGAAATCATGGATAATATCGAACAAAGGTTAGAAAATCACGATAAAAAGTTAATGGTGTTAGTGAGAAAGAAAAAGATGGATGATCAAAGGTATTTGAAACCCGAAGAAGACGATGAATACATACAGGATGAGATAGAAAGGTTGTTTCTGGAAGTAAAAGCAGAACATGACAATGATAATAATAATAAAGAAGGAAGATTAACCAGACAAACAATGAATGATGAAATGGATGAAACTTTAGAAAGTGTTAGTGAAAAAGATGATTTACTTCCATTACCTATAACATTATTAAAAGAACAAGAAAAACAGGAGGGGGTAAGAGCTGAAAGGAAAAGGTTGTTTGTAAGTGATCCTATGGGTACGACAACTTCTCCATTTAGACCCAAATCAACCACGATGAGAATGATTAATATGGAAATGAAAAAGATTGAAGATATACAAATGCAAGTCCAGAAGTCTTCAGATAAAACAATGATGATAAATAATGATGAGAAAATGTCTACGATGGCCATGTCCACACCATCAACTATGATTGAGAATATGCATAGATTCAGAATGAGAATGAGGATGAGGAATAAGATGAGACATCAAATTATTACAGAGAAATGTCCTCAACTCCAATGAGTGAATCTCAGCCAATTACAGAATCTACAACACATCATATTCCGGAAATGTCTACAACTCCAACAACTACTACAACTTCAACTACAGAAAGTTACGACTACAACTCAAATGGAAGTTCATGTGTCAAGTCATGAAAAGGTCCCGAATGTTTTACCACCTAGAAGGAGATATTCTACAACTGAAAAACACAAACACACAAAATGGAAGTTCATATGTTGCCGCATAAAATGGCTCCAAATGTTTTACCACCAAAACCAACTTATTCCACAACGCCGAAAATACAAACCCATGATATGAAGGTACATGTGTCTCCACACAAAATGGCGCCACATATTTTACCACCCAAAACACATCTTCCACATGAAGATGCATCAAACGAAGAAAAACCACAAAAATAAACACCAAGAAGAAGAAGATGATGATGACTATGATTATGATTTTGATCAAATTCTAGATTATTTCATTGGAGATGATTCTGATGAAGAAGACAAAGAAGAAAAACACTCCAAATCTTCCATGTCCAAAATGAAGAATACTAAACGTAATAAGAGACATTTCTCTGACAGATTTAGAAATTCTTTGGACAACTTCAGAAGAATAACAAATAATCAACACTTTCAGAATGCGTTTGATTCCGACTGGCATGAATATAATATATATCCACATCAAGAAGAGATTCATGAAACGAATGGAAATCAAGACCAAAATGTTGAATATTCTGTGTATCCTGGTAGATATTCAGCGCCTTATCCTGCCAGGACTGAGAATAATGAAGCTCCATGTGATTATCATAACGAACAACCATGGATACAGTTCCAGAATTTCCAAGATGTGAAAAATGTATACTCTGGTCACTCACAGAATAATTACAATGGTGGTTTTGGATCTTTGCCGAAATTTGGTGGAATTACCGAATTTGTTCCTAGAATAACAACTTCTACAACTACAACAACAACAACTACTACTACTACACAGAAACCAACAACAGAATTAATCCCAGAAGCAAATATTGATCTTAGAAAATTCAAAGGTGATGGTCCTGATACTTTCAGTCTTCCAACTTCTAATAAGAACACTTTTAACGTTGTTTTTCATGAAGATAAACATTTGAATGATTTGAAAGCAGTTACAGAATCTTCTCTACAGAAAGGAGATTTTAAATGGTTGCCACTTTTCGTAAAATCGCAAGACTTCAGAGAACAGTTTGCGGAAGTTAAGACACAAGCTCAGAATAAAGCAAGTTCTAATAATGCACATGCAGAAATAACAAAAGTTGTTGAGAATTCAATCGGACAAAATCTGTGGCAACTTAAATCACCTACAAATTTTCAACAAATTATTGTGAAAGAAAATTTACAAAATTTCAACCATCAAAATGCCGAAAAAGTTGAGAATACACAGAATTCTGTACAAAATTTTAAAGAAGTTAAAATTTTTAGTTACAAGAATGATGATCAAGGTTTAACTGTTTCCAGTTCGTATTTATTACCAACTACAGAATTTAACAACTTCCAAAAACAATCAAATAATAATCATGCTGTTAAAACAGCTAATAATAATAATGTACAAGATTTGGAAGATGAAGATGTGAGAATTTTGATTCGAGATGAAATAGATCGCAGTCAAAATGAAGATTCACAAATTCTAAGACTGAGAATAGTCAAACATTAAAAAATATTCAAAATCAGAATGATTTGAAGTCTCATCAAGAAATTACAAACGTTGTAGAATTCAATCTTCGAGGGCAACTTGATAAACTGAAGAGCAATGATGAATTTTCGCCACTTACTTCAACATTCATGTATAAACCATTTGAGGTGTTTCCTGATATGGTAAAAGTAGTTCCCTTTGACTCTCTGGCAGTGAATCAGAATCAAATTCAGAAAAATGCAGCTCATGAAGAGATTACTAAGGTGGTAGAGAATAATCTTCAGAAAATCTGCATAATTTGAAGGTACATTCAGAATTCAATTCCAACTTTGGTCCTAATGTGGCTCATCAGGAAATTACTAGGGTGGTTGAGAATAATCTACAGGATCAACTACTGAAATTAAAAGGTAATTCTGAGTTTAGTTCAAATTTTCAACAGCGCAGACAAATTCATTGGTGAATTTTGATTCGGAAAAATGAAGACGTATCAGGAGATTACAAATGTGATTCAGAATAATCTACAGAATCAACTGCAGAATTTGAAGACACAATCGAGTTTAATTCTAACTTTGGTCCTAATGTGGCTCATCAGGAAATTACTAAAGTTGTTGAGAATAATCTTCAAGATCAGTGGCAGAAATTGAAAACTAACACAGAATTTCATTCCAATACACAACAACAATCTCAACAATCTTCACTGGTAAACTTTGATGCAGAAAAAATGAAAACGTATCAAGAAATTAATAACGCCGTGGCGAATAACCTGCAGAACCAACTTCAAAATCTGAAAATCCAATCAGAATTTAATTCAAATTTCGGTCCCAATTTATCTCATCAGGAAATTACTAGAGTTGTTGAGAATAATTTCCAGAATGAACTTCAGAAATTGAAAACTAATACAGAATTTCATTCCAATGCCCAACAATCACAGAAATCTTCATTGGTTAATTTTGATGCCCAGAAAATGAAGACGTATCAAGAAATTACAAATGCAGTTGAAAATAATCTTCAAAATCAACTTCAGAATCTGAATATCCAATCTGAATTCAATTCTAACTTTGGTCCAAATTTAAATCATCAAGAAATTACTAAAGTGGTAGAAAATAATCTTCAAGATCAACTCCAGAAGTTAAAAGCCAACAGAGAATTTCATTCCAATGCCCAACAATACCAAATACCAGCACTGGTTAATTTTGACTCCGGAAAAATGAAGACCTACCAAGAAATCAACAATGCCGTAGCAAATAACTTGCAGAATCAACTTCAGAATTTAAAAATCCAATCCGAATTCAACTCTAATTTTGGTCCGAACTTAGCACATCAAGAAATAACTAGGGTTGTAGAAAATAATCTTCAGGATCAACTCCAGAAGATAAAATGCAATACAGAATTCCATTCTAATGTACAACAGTCACAAAAATCATCACTGGTTAATTTCGATTCTGAGAAAATGAAGACCTACCAAGAAATCACCAATGCCGTAGCAGATAACCTCCAGAATCAACTTCAGAATTTGAAAATCCAATCAGAATTCAATTCTAATTTCGGCCCAAACTTAGCCCACCAAGAAATTACCAAAGTGGTAGAAAATAATCTACAGGATCAACTCCAGAAATTAAAAGCAAACACCGAATTCCATCCAGTACCACTTAACAGAGTTCAATCACAGAAAACAACACCAATTGTAATAAAAACAGACATTTACGACAAGACACCATTCGTCTCAGCTGTATACAACCCTCAAGCTGCAAAAATGCAAACACAACCTCAGATATCAACAAAAAACAAAGACGGCTTATATTTATCAACAGTATACATGCCACCAGGACCACCATCACCAGCAGTACCAATAATACCACCAACAACGACAACAACAAACTCACCTCCAAAACAAAAATTTGAACTTGTACCAAATTCGCAGATTGCACAAAATTTCGAAGATTCTATAAAACAACTTGTTGGAGGAATAACTAATTCTATATCAGGACAAGAACACATAAAACTTATCAACTCAGAAAACAGTCAAAACATCCAGACAAATACAAAAACAACTTCAGATTCAACAACAGATGAAACCATTGTTCCCTTAACAAGTCGTTTTGCCTTCGATGGCGAAATACAAACCCGCCGAGCAAAAGTCACCGAATTCCCACCACTAATCCACATATCACAAAACAACGCAGCAATCAAACCACAACAACCAATTCATACATTCAGCAACGATGACGAAGACGACGTGTTAATATTTTCCAGATTCGGAGATTCAAACGACGCAAATTCAACATCTCCAACTACATCTACAACCACAACAACTACAACAACATTATCACCTCCAACAACATCAATAAAAACAACAATCGTAACCTCCACATCAATGGTAACCGAAAAATTCAAACAATTCAAAGCATTCAAACCCAAGAACAACATCGTCGTCAACTACATCTACAAACAACTCCCAAAGGAAGCACATCCAAAAGGATTCTTCGAGGAGAAGACAAACCAATAGTAAACACTCCAACATTCCCGATTATAGACGTTAAGAAGATAGAGGATAAACATTCACAAGGACCAAGACGTGGAGATGTCATAGAATCCATTGAAGAAATTGATGATTCTTCAGAGGAATCATCAGAAGAAGATAAAGAAGAAGAAAACGTAGAAATATTATTATAGAAAGGATAAAAGCAGAACAAGCCTTACAAAAACAAAAATCAGAACAAATCATCGAAATGATAGCGAATGACCGTAAAATTATCAAAGACTCAGAATTAAATAATAATAATTTAATCAATAGTAATAATATAGATCAAATTAAAACCGAAAAAACAAAAAAGTTAGAAAATCAAGTAAAAAGTCAAGTAAAACATGAATTAACCAATATTTTCGGAGTAACCGAAGGGGATAGCGATCAAGCAGCCATATTGCAAGCTTTCGACACGTCAAATTTCGGCAAAAAAATTTAAAATTAACCTATGTACATTTAATTTATTTAAATAAATTTAAGTAATTAAAATTCTTCTTCATTTTTGATTTGTAATTTTTAACCATCCACTTCCGGTCATAATATAGCACACATCAATCAATCACCAAATAAATAAATAAACTTTCACCATAATATACAGAGTGTTCAAATAACATTCCCCTCAAAAGAAGAAAAAAAATTAATAAAAAATAACGCGTGCGGTTTAATAAATAAAATTTCTAACAAAACTTTCTTCGGACAAGTTTGGCGCTGCGGAGCAATTAAACTCGACATTCATGGAGAGCGTAGGTACGCATCGCGACGCAATGTCGATTAATTGTTATTCAATGTTTCGAGAAAGCATTCACATTCATTGCCTGATTAAATAATGCACTTCGATTGAATTCGATTCGAGTTGGTTCAGAAATCAAGTAAAAAGAAGACGAGAAAATTCCCCAAACACATATATATACACACACACAGATAGGTATTGGATTGATGATAGTGGAGTGATTGTTGGTTTATCAATCGGTGAAAACACGCTTTCGCATTTGTCGCACGTGTGCGATTTTCAAAACAAGCGGAGACCACGACGACCACTCAAGAATGCAAAATTAGTTTCCTTTTCGATTTTATGACCATCGCATAATACGAGTTGATGACTTTTTTATGTTATTCTATGGATAATGCAAGTAAGTAATGTAATTTTATACTGTTTGAATAAATAATAGTCTCAAGTAATTATTTTCTTGTTTCTATGACCTATAATGTTCGGATTTTATTTTAAATAAATGAGAAATGCTAATAAATCGGTTTAACGACATCTAGATTTCGATTATGTAAGTAAAACTTTAATGACTGATTTTACACCTTTTAGGTTATATTTTCGCAAAAAAAAAGTAGCCTATATTCTTTTCCTGTATCTAAACTATCTCTATACCAAAATTTATTAAAATTTGTTAGATGGATTTTACATAAAAGCGTCACAAACATACAAAAACACAAATTTTGTATTTATAACATTAGTTAGACTAGTAAAATGATTCATTTAGACAAAAAATACTCCTTTTCAATTTAGGTATTAATTATCAAAGTTCTAAAACATTAAAACAAAGAAAAATGCAGTAATTTTACTGAAAATTGCAATAAAACTCCAAATTTCAAGAATTTTTCTAAACCTAAATTTTCTACTTTCTTATAATTAAATCCATCTTAAGATAATTATTTAATGAATTAATTAAACACACTCAATGCATCGCTGAACAAACACGAAATCTATTCTCGAGATTTTGAAGTGGAAGTGCGTCACGTTACTCAAGATAATTAAGCATTACTCGGCGCATCGTCCGCCTAATAAATCTGTTTGCGAGCTCGTCGCGATTGCAAAATGTTTGCAACGACTTTGTTCACATCAGCATCCAGCCCAGCAAACAAATTGCCAATTGCCAATCCACACACACAAACACACACAGAGAGAAATAAAATCCAATAGTGATTTACCATCTGCAATCTCATCTCTTGCGCATGCGCAACACGCTCAATACTCAAATAAAATATTAAAAAATATATTTGCATTGGCAAACAAAAGTAGGTTATATCCGACGGCCATTTTGCCACGGTTGACATTTCTCTCATCGCTCAAATTTATCACAACATTATTATAATTAGTTTTTTTCGAACAATCTGTATGAAGATGATGTTGAAAAAGATGAAAAAGTAAAAGGAGCAGAGACTCATTATATTTATTACGTCTGCCGAGCGTAAAATCCGCAATACGCGTAAATATTGCTCAATATGACAAGCAGCAACTATTAAAAACAAAATTCTTATATTTTTTAAATAAATAAAAATAAATAAACTTTCATCGTAATAAAAATTCAATTGTTTTGATTATAATGCACATCACAACATACAATCAAAGAAAACAAGAAGAAGAAAAAAAGTGAAAATTTATCTCAATCTTGATTTAAAGATTCGAAATGATAATAAACAATTATATTTCCGGTACGCGCAGAAACAATTAATGTATTTATATTTAAACAAATAGAATAAAAATTTGCATAGAACTTACCCAGTTTTGATGTGCATGTTATGCCTGCGGTTTGCATCTGCAATTAAAAATCTTTATTAATATCAAGTCACGATTATTCACGCAACAAAAACAAACAAACAAACAACGCAAAAAAGAAGAAAGAAACAAACGGTTGTCGCCGCGCATTGTAACCGCTCATTAATTACAGGTTATGTCGATGTGATGAGAATGAGTTGCAGCAATTTGTCAAAAAAAAAAAACAACGAATGAGACACAAACGTTTTGTACTCGTTTGTATAGGCAAAGAATGATTGTAGTGTTGTAGTTGTTGTTGTTGGAGGAGAAATATAGTCGTTATAGTGTTAACACATTACAATTAACGCCCGGTGTGGAAACGATTTGTTAACAAATTTGTGTTTTAGTAACACAAATGGTGCGCGCGCGCAGAGAGCAAGAGCATAGCATAACACCGCACGCAATCGCAAATTAGGAAAAACAATTGAATTAAGATCGTTAAGGTTTAAAGTGGAGATAAATTGGGTAAACATGTTATGTGAATAAGTAAATAATTAAGTTTGGTAGATTTTGTGATTAATTTCACCTTTTTTTTTCGATGTTTTGTAGAATATTTAAAGAAATATATTAATAATTAATCATTTAAAGGTAAAAAATAGTTGAAAATAAAAAAATTATCGTAAATTATTATTTAAATATGTTTTTTCCACGGTTTAGAGACACAAAAAGTGGTATTATAAAGATGGATGGCCAAGGCTGTGACTAAAGTAGTTTTCTGACGAGCTTTAGTCACGGGGTGGAGCTTACACCTACGTAAATGTCTCTAAAAATAAATTTCTAGTAAAATTTGAAAAGAAAACGTAGTTTTATTTAATATCACGTACTTTAATCATCATTTTCTACTCAAATCAACTTTAATTTTCATAAAATATTGAAACCCAAGTGTGAAAAACACAATTTTACATACTTAACAAATATAATTCTATTAAATAACTCATAAAAAAATACTTAAACCCAAAAAATAGAAAATATTACTTCTCAATCAAATTTTTAGCACAAAAGTAAAATTTTCTTAAACACCAAGTGCTAAAAACACATTTTTATTCACGCAATATTGAAAAATGTAAAGCTTTTGCTATTAAAAAGAAGCAAAAACACTTTTCGCACTAGCAAATCAATAACAAAACCAAAAGATCAAAGAAATTAGTTCAAATTTTCACAAAATGTAATTTTTAGAGAAAAATTTAATTTTCCTTAAACCCCAACTGCTAAAAACCCATTTTTCAACACCAAACAAAAATATTATTATAAAAAATCCTCCATCTTTCACTTTTAACTAATTGAAAATCATATAATCCACATAATAAAAAGCGCAGTGTAGTAATCCTCCAATGTAGTGTAATGAAACACGCGGCGCAAATGTAAATGCGTAATTTAAGTAATGTAAAGTAATGTAAAGTAATGTATGAGATGAGTGTGTAATATTTAAATATGTGAACGGCGAGCGTGTGCACACGCAAGTAAATCGAAGCGATGGGAAGCTACCAGCAACACACAACCAAGCCGCAAGAAGTGTTATGAAAGTGTTACGAAAACCGCCCGCGGGCTTCTCGCTCACGTCCACAATTTCCACACGAAGAAAAATTAAACATGGCTGCCAAAAATCCAAAAACACTCTTCTAGGAGAGTAATGTGACCTTTTCAAGGTCGTCGCTTACGAGCACACATTCTCTCTACTTTCTTCGGCGTCCATCAACGTCCTTCAAATTCCACAATCATTTATTCAATCGAGTATTACTCATCCCTGAATTTTATTTTATCGAAAAGAATTGCTAGGCAATGAAGCGAATCGAGAAAATAGGTGTCATTAACATTGAATGTGAATGTGAGATACGATTGAGCGGGCCGATAACAAAACGTGCTTTTTATCGGTTTCCTTTTATCTGCGTTTCCATCGGCATCGGCCGTGCCGGTGACCTGATGAAGAGTCGAGTCTTCGTGAGGAATGGTAACAGGTAACAAGTAACAACGCAAGTAATACCAGAGTGTACGGTATATGAACTACTCGTAAGCTATGAGCGGAGAAGAAGCGTTGTGAGAGTGCAACGTACTCGGGCACTTTCTTTTTCCGCGCGTTGCGAGGTCCGAAACGCATTTGTGGACGAAAACCTTGCTGCACTTGCACTTCAATCGGAGTTCAATCGGAAAAGATGTGGATTTTTTAGAAAAAAGTAGAAAAATTTGTGTTGCAGTAGGAAAAATGCGAATTTTTGGTGGTTGGAATTGAGATAGAGTATTGTTTCTTTCAGAAATAGATTCATAATTAAATTGTGGATTTAATTATGTATAAATATTATTGGTAAAATTAATAAATAAAAAGATATGAGCAATTAAAGTTCGGGTTTTGTGATATTTTAGTATAGTTTTGATATAAATTGAGTTGTAACTAGTGATAACAAAATGATAACAATATAATATTTACAGGATAGATTCAGAATTTTATTGTGAACATATTTATGAAAAAATCATTGAAATATATTGATTAGTTTTCGAGTAATCGCTAATTAACTATAGAAATCGAAAAAATATAAAAATAAGCAATATTTTTACTTTTTGCTCTATAACGCACCTATTAATAACCAGAGAAAACTAAATAAACACACATTTTAAAGAGAATTTAACCTAGATTAAGATACTTTAAGGAATAGTTTGCACAAATTATAATTATTACGTAATAAGACAAAAGGTACTTGAGAATTTCAATGTTTTTGATAATTTAGTAGAATTTTAGATATAAATTGACTTATATCTATTGATACAGGACTGATAACAATATATTTATTACTAGAATATACACAGAATTTAATTCTTAATATATTCCCGAAGAAATCATTGAAAAATATTGATTAATTTTCGAGTTATTGATAATTAACTATAAAAATCTACAAAGTGATGAAAATAAACAATATTTTTACTTTTTGCACTATAACTCAACTAATAATAATCACCGAAAACTAAATAAATACTTATTTAAAAGAGAATTTAACGCAGATTAACAATTAACCAAGAAGTAGTTTATGAGCATTATAATTTTTCCGTAATAAAACAAAGAGTAAAAATTTTCAACTGAAAAACCAACACAACTCAAGTCAAAAATCGTCAATATCTCAAAATCTAATGAAGTTATTGCGAATATTTTTGCATAAACAAATAAATCCTCCCAAAAGCAACAAAATAAATGATCCATACACCAACAAAATAATATATCTAATTAATCATTAAACAAACAAAAAACCATAACCATAAAAATATGTCAATTCAAATCCTTTTAAGCAATTCTTTCAAAAAGTAATACGAATACTCGTATATCAATCATAACTTAATGATTGATTATTCCAACCAATCTATGATCTATCATCACATCATCACAATACGTATTTTCAATAAATGTCTGCCTTGCCTATGTCTAAGTCAATCTCCTTGTCTATGATTAAAACACATTATAAAACATAAAATATCAAAAACTCATTGTGTTGCATTGTATTATCGAGTTTAGAATGTGGTGTGTAATAAAAGTCTGCACGGCGTTCGATGTTCGGCGTTTTGCAAATGCTGCGATGTAAATCACGATGCTGCGCAATCGACAATCGCTGCATCGATTGAAATATGAATGCGATTCGCGTACAGGTCGTTAGCGATTTTAACGATTGAACGAATCGGATGAAATCGAAAGCGTTCACACAAACACAAGCATAAACGCACACAGGAACGAAAATCGCAACCAAATTGTAATTATTGAGCCAATATAGAATATAGAATATATAAAGTACAAAAGATGCGGAAAGTGAGGATTTTTCCGGTGAGATTTTAAGATTTTTCTTGAGAAAAATAGATTTAAGCATAAATTTTAATATAACTGCTGTTAAGAAACTGATAATAATTAATTTATATACAAAATAGATTCAGAATTTATTTCTCAATGCATTTGCAAAGAAATCATTAAAATATATTGATTACTTTTCGAGTAATTGCTAATTAATGATAAAAATCGAAGAAGTGATGAAAACAAGCAATATTTTTACTTTTTGCATTATAAATCAAGTAATAATAATCTCAGAAAATGGAATAAATACTTATTTAAAAAAGAATTTAACGTAGAATAACATAATTTAAAAAGATGTGAAAATGAGGATTATTCCAGTAAAATTTTAAGTTTTTTGCTGCAAAAAATTTATTTGTTGGATATTTCGTAATATGAAAATCACACGAGACAAGAACTTGATTAAAATGAGAATTTATTGAGGTAATTAAATACCCTTTAAGTGGTTGCAATGTGGTTATGATTAAACTTTCGTTTTAAAACCGCATAAAACTGAATTTTTGGTTATTTACGTAATATTGTCACTTGTATCCATGAAATCAGGTTTTTCATAAACTTTAACTGCAATTTTGGCTGTGTTATCAAAGTAATTTTGATACTATAAAAACAATAAAAGATAGATAATTTTGAAAAGTATCTAAAGAATTGTTTATCATACTAGTAATATATTTTTTGAAACTAATTTACTCAAAAATTACAAAAATTCAAAAAAAAATTCTATTAAAAAGTAATTTTTGCGATTCTTTTGAATTCTTTTAGATTTTTATAAAAAATATTATCAATATATACGTGTTTATGACAAAACTTTCATCCTAAAACCGCGAAAACTAAATTTCTGCATTATTTTGCTTGTATACCAAAAATATTTCAAATAAAGAACAAGTTTCTTTTAAATTTTAACTTTATCTGAGCTTTTAACAGCGTTATCAAATTATTTTTCATAATATAAATTAATATCTCCAAAAATATATAATTTAAACAATTGTTTATTACATTTCTACTATAATTCGAAGCAATAATAAAACAAAACATTGTGCATTTAATGTTTGCTACCTTTTTTTCTTGAATATGATGCAATATATAATTTAAATTTCAATGAAAAAAATAATTGATAACGTGTTTATGATTAAACTTTCATCTAAAAACCCCGTAAACTGAATCTACGTGTTACTTGCGTAATAATTTAAGTTTTATTGGTTCGCCAGAAAAACATGTATTCATCCGTCTTGTAATACGTTGTAATCTTTTCACTATTACCATTCGTAATGGTAATAACAAACTAATAGCTACAACAGTAGTAGTTGAAGTCACATTTCATTTACACTTAACTTTTTTTATTGAAATTTAGAAAATAAATACAAAATATCTCAATAATAAAATTTCAAAAACTGTAAATTAGAGTTAAAATTTGATAAAAACTTGATTTAAATTGACTTGTAACTAGTGATAATTACGTGATAACAATATAATATTTACAAAATAGATACAGAATTTAATTGTGAAAATATTTATGAAGAAATAATTAAAATATATTGATTACCTTCCAAGTAATTGTTAATTTACTATGAAATTTAAAAAAGTGACAAATATTCATTTTTTTTTCTTTTTGCATCATATGTTAATGATTATTAACCGCAGAATATTGAGTAAATATTCATTAAAAAGACAATTTAACGGACATTAACATACTTCAAGCAAATTGTTGTGCAAAGTAATTAAAATTCTCATATTTTGATGATAATTTAGTAGAATTTTGACTTAAATTAAAAAATAACTATTGATAACAAATTGATAACAATATAATTCTTACAGGATATACAGAGAATTTAATTTTGAATATTCTTATGAAGAAATCATTATGATACGTTTATAACTTAATGAGTAATTGTTAATTAACTATGACAGTAAAGAAAGTGACAAAACCTCGCAATTTTCTTCCTTTTTGAGTCATATCTCAATAAATTTAAAAGATAATTTAATTTAATTTTCTCGTATTAAGCCAAAAAGTAATAATTAAAACAAAATACCTACTTAAGTAATTGTGACTTATCTTAAGTCACATTTAATTTACACTTAAACTTAACTTTTTCTATCGAAATATTAAAAAAAAAAAGCAAATAGATACTAATTACCTCAATACCCAAATACCAAAAGAACCTCACGTGTCATTACTTAAGTTAAGTCATAAATAATATTTCTATATAAGTAGGTATAAATTATCCAATATACATTTACACTTTTTTTCTATACGAATTACTATTGATAGATGACTGATTATTGCAACGATTGCGTTACACATTCATCCGCAAAGGCGAACGCAAACGATTTTCGGTATTTAATTACTGCTTACGTAAATATTACTTGTACGCATTCAACACATAGGTATTCATAAAGATCCACAACTAACAGATGTAAATATGATGTTTTCGGCGATGTGATTAAAAAATTAATTGCTTGGATACATCTAACATCCTCTGATTGTATGATTTTCACTTTTCTCTGGCGTGGATCATCATGGATTGCACGAGTAACTTTCGAGTTTTTTTTTTTTTAATTTTTCAAGTGAGAAAGAAATAAGTTATAAAAAAGACATAAATCACCAGATAAACGTCACTTAAGTAGTTGTTGCTCATGATATTTACATTTTAAGGTATGTTTGTATTACCTACGTAAAAAATGCGCGAAATAAATGAATTTGTATTGTTTTCATTAATTATACAAAAACTATCAGAGATAAAGATATATTTTTTTCATTAATTCTTCTGCATTGAATCCTCTATTTATTAAACGTATCATAAATTATATTACTTTGCACACTAGTGCGTAAAATGAAAAATTGAGAAAAATTTAAAAAAAAATAAAGTCCTTTAATGACTTAAATCAACTTTAAGTCAATTCAATGATGTTTTAAGTACATTCAATAATTGTCAATTATAATAAATGTCGCTTATAAACATTTCTATAATATATTAATCAAATTTATGCTTAAATTACGTCGTCAAGACACGTTTAATAATTAAATTTGTATTGTTTTCATAGTTTATGCGAAAACTGTCAGAGATAAAGTTATAATTTCAACATTACTTAATTCTACATTAAATCCTCTACTCTTTATACGTATTATACATCATACTACCTTTCACACTAGTGTGTAAAACATAAAATTTTAAAAATCATTTAAATTTAGGCACTTTTTATTGACTTAAGAACGTTTAAGTAGTTGATTTTAGTTCTAAGTACATTTTGTAATTAGTTAAGCTTAAACGCGGAGCTTGTTTAGCAAATACAAACAAAAATTACCAAGAATAATTAATATTCAATTCTTCTCGTTACCAACACCTTCAAGCAATGATTTTGCGTACTAGTATATTGAATAATCACTTTAAACACTGAAAATAATCGCAAAAAGTAGTATTTTTGCAAATTTCTGCATAAATACTTAAATTTAGTACAATAAACTCTCAAAAATGTTTAAAAAAGAACAAAATATACATAATTATCGCTAAAAATATTCCAGTGTCCTTTTTATACCCTTAATATACAAAATACTACTAAACACACTAGTGTATAAAATATACCCCAACACATACTAACACAACAGCTTAAAATAACCTCAAAAATTGTTATTTTTCCAAATTTTCGCATAAATTCCCAAAATAATTTTAAAAATGCGTAAAATACTAATTTTAAACACGTAGAATAAAATATTTCCAATAAACCAAACTTAATACCACGTATATAAACATAAAAAAAACATATAAAATACATTTTTCAACACTTTGCTCATACTACACTTACTCCTAAGTCTACTTAGTATATTTTGACTCAACTAGTGAATTGAATTGAAGTCAAAAAGGAATGTAGAGTTTGGAAGATGCCCGAAGACGCGTTTGGTGACGGTAACCACCGCAAAGAAGTAAAAGAAGACGCCGAAGAAGAGTAGTAGTGAAACCAAAAGTAAGTCTGGGATTTCGGGTGTACTGGGGGTATAAGTAGTGCGCGCCGCGCCGAATTACGCGCACTCGACGACGAGCTCGCACACTCGAACAAGTGAAACTTAAGTAAGCTCAGCGCAACGTCTTCAACCAAAGACCAAAGAAAAAAAAATTAAATCATAAAAAATAAAATAAAAAGTGTTTAATTAAATAAAATAAAATTTTGTGTTCGACAGGACAAAACTCATCCCAACGCGCAAGGACACAGATATTCTCACAATGAGAGCTTTCGTGGTGAGTAAATATAAATATTAATTATTTATAATTATTGTGTTGGTGTTTGATTAATGTAGTTTGTTAAAACATTCGAAAGCGTTTCGAATTGTTTTCCTGCGAATAAAATTGCATTATGTGCAATATTGCACACATTCATTCGCTATTTTGCGAATATTCTCTTCGGCCGGTTGAGTAATATAATTATTGTACGCGTAGACAACATGCAATTAAATAAGATGCATTCGGATTACTCAAGATGAACATATACACTCGGTGTGTTTCGTTTCGGTTCGGTTTCATCAACGTGGTTATTATGAAAACTGTAATCATGGTTAATAATTCGTAATTGGATAAATAAATAATTAAGTTTTGAATGGTTAAATGTTTATATGCGTGTAATTGTTTAGAAATAATTGCAATAATTGCAATATGAATTTAATAAAAGAAAAATTGAATTCTTTTTAGTTATTTTTTAAAATTTTGTAATTTTGGAAGAACTATAAATCCTGTTATCAAGAAATTTTTTATTATATTTGTATGGTAACAGATAAATAATTTGATTAGGTATCTATAGACATATTAAAAATATTTTTAGTACTAAAAGTATAGCTGTCATAATAATTTAAGTGAAAGAAAACAAATTTTAATAAAAATTTTTTTTTAATTTTTGGTTTCAATTGAGAATTTCGACGTGTCCTTAATATTTATTTGATAATAATAATACATCTAAAGATAGATAATTTAAATAGCTATGTAAAAAGTAGTTGATAACAATAATATTAGCTTTAGTAATGACTTTATTACAACTTTTAGAAGAAATTGTTTACAGAAAAATAAAAATTTTGCACAAGAAACGTAAAATTTTAACTTTCAATGAAAATTACGCATTTTTATCAAATATTTTTTGTAAATATTAACATTGCTACCGATAAATAAGTTAAACAGCTATCGGAATATATACTTTTACCATTTCTACCCCTAAAATTACCCCTGATAAAGCTATTTTTGTAAAATAATTCAAAAATTTGCAAAAATTCTACTTTTTTTCTTCAAAATCAATTTTAAACGCGTTACGATAAATTTTTCGGCTATAATCTTAAAGATATTGTTAGATACAATAATTATCTACCAAATAATTCAAAATTACACCCTCAATGGCCGTTTTACTAACAAAAAAAAAATAAGTTTTTTTTTTCTCAAAAACTTAAAATTTCTAACATTATAACCAAATTACTACCGTTTTAACAACAATTAACAACAAAATCACTACATCAGCCGATAGATAATTTAATCAACTATCTAAAACACCTTTTATAAATAATCTAACACCAAAATTACAACCACAACAACAAATTATCTCCCAAAAAACGCAAAAAAAGGAATTTTTCGAAAAAAACATTATTTCCAAGCAAATCCCATCAAAAAACCCCGACAAATAACACGCTATGAAAAGTGAAAAGTGGAACAATTCACATACACGCTCATTACTCCATTTGTCTTTCACTTTTTTCAACGATTCCATCTTTCCATCGTTATTATCTCACATCTCAACTTACTCAACTCAAATCAACCCACCGTCATAAACTGAAATAAACTCGCATCTCTCCGCTACAGTTCTACAATTAGTTACGCAACTAATTACACACTGCCTGTACAGACAAGTACAGACGAAATTCGGGGCCCAAACTCAATTCCACTCATATTTTTTTCTCTCCACCTGCTTTCGATTATTTAATCGACTCGTTATTGCAATTTCACTTTTCTTACACTCCAAATGTAATTTAATAGGTCACGGCCCAGCGTAAACACCAAAAACAACTTAAGTCATGTTACTTAACCTAGAAATGAGACGAAAAAAGTAATCAATCAAATAAATCGATGTGAGTTGTCTTAAGTTGAGTTAAGTTACTCAACTTCCTCGCATGCGAATCTGACTTACACAATTTGACATTTGCAATCATAACTTAATTATACCTTTTTGATGACTTGATTCGCGGCTCGATCCCGGCCGGAAATTATGCAAAATATCCATTTAATCATTATGCTTACGTAATAATAGAAATAATTTTTGTTTTTTTGAATTTATAATTTAAATGTCGGGCAGTCGTGCGTTTATCTTCCTTCTAGCCATCTTCCTTTCTTCTGTTATTTTTTAACTTCAATTTCTGACATAATATGCGCGGTTGCGAACAAAGGCGAAGCGGAAGTCGGCTGTGCTTGACGCAATCGCATGGCGCGCGGATTTTCTATGCGCAAAAGAGAAAATAGAAGAATATAAAATACTCCTTCGCGTGCGCGGTATTTCGATTAATGAATTTTAGTTCTGCGCGCCGAGCGCTTTGTTAGTGGTGTAGAAGTAAAGTGTAGTAAAGTAAAGTGACTTCCGGTTGCCATGTTGGTGCGCGCGCGCGACAGAAGCATTAAGTTAGCGCTTCCTTTTGTTTTCATCGCGGTGCGCGAGGCTTTCAATTACTTTCATGACTCATTCATCATTCATTTACGTTTTAATAGTAATAATAATCAACTGATGGTTTTAATGCTTTGTGATTTATTATTTATAAGTTTTTTTTTTATTATTTTTTTTATTTATGGTTGTAGGCTGTAAAAGTTGGAAGATTTGGTTTTATAAGAGGATTATTATATTATTAGATAGTTAATGTATAAAATTATTATTAATATTTTCGAAAATCATTTTATTAACGGATAAAAATTGCTTTCTAAGTGAAATTTTTTATAAAAAACGTAATAATTTTAACTTTAAGTAAAATTTATGCACTTTTATCAAATATTTTTTGGAGATATTAACATTGGTACTGATAAGTAATTTAAACAGCTATCAGAAAACATACTTATAACATTTCTACCCCTAAAATTACCCCTGATAAAGCAATTTTTGGAAAATAAATCAAAAATTTGTAAAAATTCTTTTTTCAGTTTTTCGGATTTTGTAAGTGTAATTTTAGAGGTAGAAATGAGAACAACATATTATCTAATAGCTGTTTAACTTGTTTATCCGTAGCAATGTTAATATTCCAAAAAAATATTGGAGAAAAGTGAATAAATTTCGTTCAAAGTTAAAGTTTTACATTTTTTTGAAATTTTTTATTTTTCGGCATACAATTTCTTCTAAAAATTGTAATAAAAACATTACTAAAGATAATAATATTGTTTTTTACCACTTATTGAATAGCTGATTAAATTATCTATCACTAGATATCAATATATTATCATAAAATAACAGATATTACCAAAAAAATCGCGGTCAAAGTCAAAATTTCACTTTTTCGCCAATTCTGCCACAATTTCTCTTTAGTTTTTGATCTGTAACGACTACAATTTTACAGATAGAAAAGCTGTTAAAACTCCATTGAATAGCTGTTAAAATTGTCCATCTCATCTACTATCAAAACTACCAAAATATTATCAATAACCTCAAAAAATTCAAACTCAAACTAAAATTTTACCCTATTTTTATTCCCAGGTTATGTCCGCATTATTGGCAGTGGCCTGCGGAAGGCCCGAACCCCCAATCAGCGGTGGCGGCGGCGGCAGTGGTTACAGCTACAATGCACCGAGTGCACCAAGCAACAGTTACGCCCCACCCAGCGGTAGTTACGGCGGCCCGCAGCCGCAATACGGCGCGCCACCACAACAACCCACCGTGCACAAACACGTCTACGTTCACGTGCCGCCCCCAGAGCAAGAGTACCACGCACCACGCAAACCAATTCAAGTAGCCGCCCCTCAGAAACACTATAAAATTATCTTCATCAAGGTAAACACCGAAATTATTCCCGTTTTCTTTTTAAAACAAAAATTTACGATTATTTAATTTATTTGTTTATTTAGGCCCCAGCACCACCAGCGCCAACCGCGCCAGTCATCCCTCTGCAGCCACAGAACGAAGAGAAGACTTTGGTCTACGTTTTGGTGAAGAAACCGGAGGAAGCGCCAGAGATTAACATTCCTACACCAGCGCCAACGCAGCCGAGCAAACCGGAAGTTTACTTCATTCGTTACAAGACTCAGGTAAGTCACAGAAACAATATTTTGCTTTTTTAGTAATAAAATCCAAACTATTAAGGGTAGAAAATTGATCAAAGACTTAAATCAAAGCTAACTAAATTATCTTAATTCTTAAATAATAAAAATTTTATGTTTTTGTTTGAAACATCCCTTAAAATTGATTCAAAGTCAAAATTTAAAAAAATTTAAAAAGAGATAAGAAAATACTATGATTTTTGTTAGTTTTTGGGACATAATAGTTATAATTTTAGGGGTAGAATATTGATAAGCACATTTTCTGATAACTACTTAAATTATCTATCAATATCCATATAAATATATATATATATATATATAATGTTCTTGGCTCCTATGTGGAGCATAGAGCCTCACTAAGCGCCCTCCAACGGACTCTGTTTCGGGCAACCGCCTTTGCTTCGTTCCAGCCCATATTTTGGTTTCGGAGCTCCTCTATTGTGGATCTTCGCCAGGTATTGGCCGGTCTACCAACCCTTCTCTTCCCCTGTGGGTTCCATTCTAGCGCATTTCTGGCGATATCTCCGGCGTCTCTTCTCAAGATGTGCCCAATCCACCCCCATTTTCTCTTGCGTATTTGATTTATAATGGGAGTTTCATCACATCGACGGTGCAACTCATCGTTGGAGATTGTCATTGGCCAGAATATGCGCAAGATCATTCTCAAGCACTTGTTTATGAAGGTTTGGAGTTTGTGTGTGCTTGAGCTCGTTGACCTCCATGTTTCGCATCCATATAAAGGGTGGATTTTACATTTGTGCGGAATATGCGCAGTTTTGTTCTTAGTGTATAGACGCTTGACTTCCATACTGTGCTCAGCATTCTGAAGGATTGCTGGGCTTTCTTTATTCTGTTGTTTATATCTGCGTCGGTCCCCCCTTTTATGTCAATTATACTTCCTAGATATAGGAATTCCTTGACCTCTTCTATTTCCGTATTATCTATTTGGAGTTTTAAGGTGTTGTTTGTATTTATACGCATTTCTTTTGTTTTGGCAATATTTATTCTTAGGCCAATTTTACTTGCCTCCCTTGCTAATGTTGTTAGCTGTCGGCTCACGCCTTCGAACGTATGTGACATCAGGCAGATGTCGTCGGCGTAATCCAGGTCGCTGAGGTGCGAGGTTAGTGTCCAGCGCAACCCATCCCTGTTCTGGTCTACCTTTGCTAGTATGTAGTCTAAGGCGATGTTAAATAGTAATGGGGATATGACACATCCTTGTTTTACTCCTCTGTGTATCCATATAAATAGTTAACAAAATTGTTTAAAAAACAATCAATATCATCCATAAAAGTCAAATTTAATTTTTTTCCTAAATTTTGCTAAAATTTGAAATTCATCATTTTTTTACCTCTATTTTCTGCAATTTTCAAGATAAACTGATAAACAACCCTTCATTTGACAGCCAATTAAATTATCTATCAATATCCTAAAGAAAATTTTAAGAAATAGTTTGACAAATTAGAGAAATTTTAAATCAAAGTAAAATCTGCACTATTTTCAACCCAATTATTCAACCACGTTGTTCTTGACATTTTAACCTATAACTCTTATAATTTTAAGGTTAGAACCCTAACCAACACCTCAAATTAAACCTAATTAAATTATCTATCAAACCCTAACCTACATTTTTTTTAAATATTTTATAAAACTATCAAAATCTTCTACCAAAGAAAAATTTTAACTATTTTCACCAATTTTCAATTATTTTTGTTTTTCTTTACATTTTCACCCATAACTCTTATAATTTTAAGGTTAGAACCCCAACCAACCCCTCAAATTAAACCCAATTAAATTATCTATTCAACCATTTTGGATATTTCTAAAAAAACATAACCTAACCTTAAAATATTTCCAATTTTCTTCCCCAGAAACAAGAAGGTGGTTACCAAGCATCCGGCGTCCCCGAAAGCCAATACGGCGCGCCAGCAGCGCCCCCAAGCAGCGAATACGGCGCCCCATCAAGCGGCGGCTACTAAACACCCCCGCCAGATCACACGCCCACGCCCACACATCAACAACCATTCGACGCTCGCCCCCTCTCACACAGGCGGCGACACTTGTACAGTCACATTTTATATATTATTGTTTACGTTTAATCTCTGTTCTAATTATAACCTAAACACTCGTGTTTTACTATAAGCTATAATTCATTTGTTCCGCCTCTTCGAACGAACACATATAGCCCCTAAATAAGTAACATATGTAAACGTACTTAATGTTAATACGAACAAAGAAAAAAACGGTGATATAATTAAGTAAATCTTATACAAGAGCTTTATACAAAATACGATGTAAGACGTACGGATAGAATTTTATTAATGTTGTATTTAAGAAGTTAGCAAGTATGTATTGAACACACATTCATTCGTCTACACGCAACACACATCCACATATCCATCACATATTATCACACGGCGCGTAAGCCCAGGCGACGTGGTTATTTTTACTATCATACGTACTTATGCTTGCATATTTTATACATATATGAATTGATGAATAAATGAATATGATTATAAAAATTTTGATTTTTTGGTTGAGTTTGAGGTTAATTTTAAGTGACTTCCAGGTTAGTAGGGGTTATGAAATAAAAACTGTGAGATAGTATAATTAATAATCTTTTAATTGATGAAAGAATATTGATGATTGCTTAATTTGTTTAAAAGATACAGAGAGTTTAGTAAAACTTGTTTTTTAAAGTTTGAAATTTTTGGTAAAGTTTAACCTCAATTTTGAGGCATTTCTAAAAAGAATATAATTAGCAAACAATGATAATATGATAAAGTAACTAATAATCTATCATTATCAGTAAAAATATTTGGAAAAACGAAATTTGTTTAAAAGATACAGAGAGTTTAGTAAAACTTGTTTTTGAAATTTCTAAATTTTTGGTAAAGTTTAACCCTAATTTTGAGGCATTTCTAAGAAGAATATTATTATCTAACAATGATAACACGATAAAGTAACTAAGAGTCTATCATTATCAGTAAAAATATTTGGAATAACTTAATTTGTTTAAAAGATACAAAGCGTTTTGTAAAATATGTTTTTGATATTTTTAAATTTTTGGTAAAGTTTAACCTCAATTTTGAGGCGTTTCTAAGCAGAATATTATTATCAAACAAAAATAATATGATAAAGTAACTAATAATCTATCATTATCAGTAAAAATATTTGAAATAACTTAATTAGTCTAAAAGTTACAGGGCGTTTTAAAAAATTTGTTTTTTGATATTTGTAAATTTTTGTTAATGTTTAACCTCAATTTTGAGACATTTCGAAGAAGAATATTATTATCTAACAATGATAACACGATAAAGTAACTAATAATCTGTCATTATCAGGAAGAATATTTGTAATAACTTAATTTGTTAAAAGATACAGAGAGTTTTGTTAAATTTGTTTTTCATTTTTGATCCCAAAGTTTAACCTAAGATTTGAAGCACTTCCACTTTAAATACAAAAATTATAATACCAGAGACTTCTAGTAAATTTAATGTACTTTAGATAACGAAAAAACAATTAAAATCGAATAATTACTTAAAAAACTACAGAGAGTTTAGTAAACCGTGTTTTTCACGACCAATTATTTCCAACTTAACTTTAAATTTAAATAATTCCTATTTAATCACTCACCCTAAACTTTTATCAACATTATAATTAATAAAAATTTAATTATCTACTATTTTCTGCATAAAAAAACAGTTAAAACACGAAAATATAACGATTTACCTAAAATATTGATTACGTTGCGTGTGTTATGCAACTTCTAGCACACCACACCGCAACTAACACTTTCAATGTGTTCAAGTTCATGATAAAAGCCCAAATGTCATCTTGAAATTCAGCCAAAACACCAAATACACTACAAATAAATGCTGTGATACATTTCTAACGTATTCATTCCACTAACTCTCATCACGCGATGGATTCCAAAGACATTGTGCCCAAAGATTTATACCGCGATACGCCAGTGCGATATCTCGGTGAGTAATCAGCACATACCCGATAACAAACGCATAACCTTTGCTTGTTATGATTACATAACAAACAAACAACGTGTAACACTACTATTGTTACTATTAATACCAAATATGAAATAAAACAAACGATTATCACATTTTTAGGTTATGCGAACGAAGTCGGCGAAGCATTTCGTGCGATAATCGGCAGTAAATTAGTCCTAGCCTCATACGGCGTCGCAGTTTTATACGTATGCGCTGATACAACAGATAAAACAATAAAAACTCACCAGGTAAGCAGATAACACCCATCAAACTGGATTGAAATAAAGATGAAATTCAAACGACGCGCACTCCAACACCAAGGTTACTACTCTGCTCCTCACGCGTCAATTTTATGCTCACTCATGCATTCACTATATGCAACCCAACACACACCACACATTCAAAATATACACACTGTCCACAGAATAAAACAAACAAATAATAAATTAATATAAAATAAATTACAGGAAAAATCCAACGCACCTAATCGCACCATCCAGACATCATTCACAGCAGCAGATACACTCATCTGGCAAATGTTGGCATCTGTGGCAATACCAGGCTACACCATCAATCGCATCTGTGCTGGTTCGATGTGGTTCATGAAAAAAAACAAAGCAATGAGTAAAATAAACAAAGCACCACGTAACATGATAGTTGCAGGTATAGGCCTAGCTGTGATTCCACTCATAATCCATCCGATAGATCATTTTGTTGATGTTTTAATGGATAAAACACTTCGACATTATCGACCACAATGAAAACTCTGTCGAAATCAGTTGTTATTAGTGTAAAACATAGTTTCAGTATAAAATAAACATTAAAAGTATAAAATTTAATAGATATCATGCTTTTTTTACTTACTTTAAAGCTTTAAACATGATTTTAACACTTTTAAACGTTAATGATCATCATGTGAATAGAAATTTATTTGAGGTTAAAATTACTTCAATATACACATTGGTTGATAATGTGACAATATGTAAATTAATTTTAGTAATATTAACATCATTAGAGTGTTTATCGTCTTCTAAGTCTATCACAATCATTTAGATGATTGTATTGCTTGAGAGCATGTTCGTAATATTTAACAATTCTGTTTTTATCGTAAGGTGGCGCTTCACAGTCACTTCCGTCGCTTCCTTCAATGTAATCATCGTTTTCCGGGTAGGAGGGTATCTCATACTTGCATTTCCTTAATCTGTATTGCTAAAAACACAAAATTTTATCATAAAAACTCATAAAAAACGTTTTTTTGATAAAAATAGGTTAAATTAGGTTATGTACAGGTTACTTACTCTTATTTTGGCTTTAATCATACACAGAATACTACTGAAACCAATTTTGCAGTTTAGTAATTGATAAAAACCTAAAACCACCAACGTAATGGCGCTGGAGAAGAAAATCAAGTTAATCCACGACATAATCGGCGACATTTTGTTAAATTTCGCTTCCAAAAATGATGAATGCACATGAAATGTACGAAGAATTTAGTTCGGACTGACTGACAGTTCAAATTCCCTCACATAACAAAATGGCCGCCACGCAACGCCGAAAACAAAAACATTGTTGAAATGTATTTATTTTTTACAAATTGCAAAGGCACAAATCTCAAAATGAACAAACGCGGATATTGTTATTACATAATTACATTGTTTCTCATCAAAACAACCGAAAACGCAGTCAAATCATACCAATAATCATAAACTTGCCATTTCACAACGATATTTATACATCAACATTGGTTTAATTTCAAAAAGTTCTTACTTTTATAGTTTTATCAACGATGTGTTTAATGTGAGTCAGTGTGAGTGAAAGATGACATCGACGACAAGATGGCGTCGCGTTTCGTAATGGCGTCCTCGATGACGAAATGAGCACTCTACAACTACATATTACATAATATTATAATCGAGTTGAGTGTAAAACAGAAAACAAAAAATCAAACGGCGTCAACTGCGCATGCGCACTAAGTAATATCATCAAATCTAACAAACAAACGCAACGAAAAGGAACGAACAACCGTAGGCTACCCACCTAACACGCAACAACACAAGCGCGTCATTTCATTTCATTTTCTTAAATTTTTCAATTCAATTCACTATCACGGTTTTGAACAACTACAAAATAATTTCCTAATTAATTAATTAACATTATTGCGTCATGATGCATCATCTAAAATTGCTTTACGTGTAATTAATCTAATGAATTAGGCTTCAACGTGCATAACCTCACAAATCATTCCACGGATGGCATCGTTGAATCTAAAACTTAACCGCTATCAAAACAATAAACACAACTAAAAACTAAAACCTAACCTAACCTAACTTTGCTTGTTTTCGCTTTATTTTAAACGTCAATCATCATCAACAATAAGCTGTGCCTGTGCATAACCTCAACAACTCCAACAACTTATGCGCTAGTTCAGTCCATCATCATCTTCGTCGTGTTTTCATGTCTTTTCACACTAAAAATATGCTTCTTAAGTAACATAACCAACAATTCATGTAAGTGTATATGAGTGTGTCGTGTTGTCAACAACTAACAATATGTACGTTTGAACTTTGTAGGTTATTTTTGGTTTTTCTCAACGTAAAAAACCAACATTACATCACACTGCAACATACAGCGCGGTAGGGAAGTCCGCCATGTTTGGGTAGTGTACCATTACGCTTCCTCTCCTCAATTTCCGCTTTTATAAGCTTAAAATCTTCATTCTTTCCATACATACTCTCGTAAACCTCCAGTGATGCCTCAATTTGTTTCTGTTTCTCTGTTGTGGCGTCCCCCATAACCTCAATATGATTATTTGAGGTTATATCAGTTGTAACCTCTAAATCATCCCAGCACTCAAGCAAATCTTCATCCTCAAAGCTAGATTCCGGCGTTAAACTCCATGATTCTTTTATATTCGCATTGGAAGTGGTTATAACCTCACTTATTTCTTTCAATATGGTCCGTGGACTCTTGAGCAGTTCAATCTCGGGCGTAGTCTCCCTGGTGCGCACCATCCAGTCCTTCACCGCCTTGGTGATGGGATACTCGTCCTTCCGGCCTCCGTGGGTGCTAATCCCAGGGTCCTCGTGGAGGCTGGCAAGGTCTAAAAAAGAACCGGTGGTTGCGGGTACCTCAGCGCCATTCCCCGGTCGTTTAGCCTTGAAAATATTCGTCGTCTTAGTCAAAATCGTAGTCAAATCATCTTCCTTGCCTGTTTTGGTTGTATTATCAACAAATGACGTCATGGATTTAAAGAAGCCATCATTCATCGCTGTGATATTCAATGATTTGATCTTTTCTTCGAGGGATGTGAACATACCACGTTGGATGATTTTATCCAGCTCTTCAGATACTTCAAGATTAGTTCGTTCTTCTTCCAATAGGGAATCGGTGAGTAAAAAGTTATAAGATGATTCATCTACAACAGAAGCAGAGGTTGAAGGTGTATTCGGCATTGAAATTGGTGGTGTTAATGTTGAATCTAAGGTTAGAGTTGGTTTCTTTGGTGTTTTCTTCTTTTTCTTCTTTTTATTCTTATCCGGCGACTCATCCTGTGTGACATTCAGCTGTATAACTGGTTGCATACAGTCATTCAACGTTTCATGCATTTTTTCATGTTTAACCTCTGAAATAACTTCTACAACTTCATTTTCTTTTGATATGTCAACCTTTTGTGTTGTTTTAGATTTAGATTTCTTTGTTTTCTTAATATTAGGCTTTGTATCCTCATCATCTTTGATTTCGGTGATAGTTAAAGGCAAGACTTCCTCTACACCGACATCTGTGATCATCACACGCTTATTAACAACCGGTTTCTTCTTCTGTGGAGTTTTCGCTTCCAATTCTTCTAAGGTACGTATGAGTTTATCAAACTCTTCCTCCTCAGCGGCTTTGTGATCTAATTGATCAATTTGTTTAGGTGTTTCTTCAATAACTGCAATAGTTTCAACAATATCTTCAACAACATCAGGTACGGATGTATTATTGTCCGTTTCGGGACGTACCACAACGACATCTTCCAGTTTCGACACGTCATAAGCTTCAAAACCATCACCATCAATATTTGACACTCCCTTAACCTCAAAATCAGTTTTATTATTAGTATTATTAATATTTAAGTCTTCTTCATCGTCCCAATCACATTGTTTGTTATTCTTCCGTTTTTTACGTGATTGAACTGAAATCCATTGACTTTGACTTTGATTTGTTGCAGGTACCATCACTTTAGAGGTGTGTTTGTGAGAAGATGTAGTTATGCAAGGAGTCTGACTAGATGTCGCCACAGTGCTTATATTATTGTTATCTTTAGCAGGAGAAGCATATTTCTTCATTGGGCTGGTACCAGCTGATTTCTTCGATAACATCTGTGCGTAATTCTTACCAGAAGATACATTTGATGCAGGAGTTGATGTAAAATTATCTTTCGTTGATTTAACCTCACTTTGTGTGGGTTGTGTGGGTTGTGTGGGTTTAGAGGTATTGGTACGTTGGTAATTACGTCGGGATCTAGGTGTGCCCATTCGGGAGGTACCATTGGTGGTGGTACCACTGCGTCTTTGCTCCTTGGCTGCTTCTTCTAACTTGGAAACAATTTTGGCTATGTCAATGGGTTTGTTAAGTACCTTGACTTCGTTGACCAGTGATGTTGAAGGTAATACCACTTCGGGAGTGGGGGAAGGTACCACAATTGCATTATTATTATCATTTCCGGTTTTTTGTGGTTTTTGTGGTTGTGATGTTGAAGGTATCACAGAAGTAGTTACTTCTTTGTTTGTTTCTTCTGGTATATCTATATCTTGACTTGATGGTACCACTTTGGTTGTAGTTGATGATGATAATGGTGGTTGTTGTGGAGGTGGTGGGGGTAGAATATGCATATGAGGTGCTGGTAGGAATGAAGGCGGCAGTGGTATCAAATTGGTTATAAACTGTGGCTGTGGATGGCGATGTTGATGGTGTGCCTGATGGTGTGGTTGATGAGGTTGATGGAAGAACCGTGGGATGAATTCTTTGGCGTCTGCTTTAAGTACTTTCTTCACATTAACATTCACATTGGTAACAGGTGTACCATTGGTTGATTCTGGTTCTTCAGGTGTACCTTCAACTACTTCTGGTATACCTCCGTTATTCTTAACCTCAATTGCCTCTACATCCAACATAACCTCAATTTCTTTAACTTCTCCTTTGCTTTCTTCTTTTTCTTCTTTTTCTTTTGCTTCTTTTTCTTCTTTTGGTTCTAATTCTGTTGTTGTTTGTGTATTATGTGTTTCTTCACTGTTGGTGGTGTTGCTTGCTGGTGAGTCAGCTGTAACTGGTCTGTGCCTGTGGGTACCCTGAATAATCCGATTCTCAATCTCGCTGACCATCTCCTCGGACTCGTCGTAATCGTCTGAGGAGGAGGTGGTCCAGTTGTCCTCGACTGGTTTGGATAGTTTTCGGCGGCGGCGCTTCTTGATCTTGCGGGGTTCACCATGAGATATTTCCATTTCTGTAACACAGGAAATAGAGATATAGGTTAGGTATGTTTTTATGTTTTTGGAACTTAAATTAATAATTACTTGGAAAGTATTAGTGATAAACAAGTGGAACAAAAGTCAAATTGTTGTTAAATTAAGTGAGTGTTACCGTGGATATTGGAGTTTTGTTTTAAGCCTTCTATTATTATTAAAAATGAGAAAATTGTTTGAAAAAAGTTTAAAATTTGGAAATTTTGGGTGAATTTTTTGACTAATTTGTTTATAACTTTTGAAGTAGTGGTGGTATATTGTTGATATTAGTATCAAATTAAGCGTAATTAAATTCTCTATCAACTGATACCATATTTGATAATATACAATAATTTATATGTTGGTAATCGTAAACAGAAATAGGGTTATGTATTTTATACACTTTTTTTGTGCCAACTTCAAATTGCCGTAACTCGTAAACTATAAATGATAAACAAATGAAACAAGCGCCAAAATGTTGCTAAACTAATCAACTATCATCCAAAATAATAACATTTTGTTTTAAATTATCAATAATCATTAAAAATCTAAAAAATTGTGAAGAAAAACTAGAAAACCAATAAAATTTTGATAAAATTTGAACTTAAATTGTTAATAACTTTTAAACCATTAATGCTATATTATTGATAATAATATCAAATTAACCACAATGAAATTTCCTATCAATTTATACTATAATATCCTACAATTAGTTTTCCTGCAACGCCTAAACTCAAATAAAGGTTAGGTTTGGTATTTTACGCACTTTTGTTGTACCAACTTTAAACAACAATAACTAGCATCTAAAAGTGATAAACAAATGAAACAAACGCCAAATTGTTCCTAAATTAACCAACTATCACCTTAAATAACAACACTTAGTTAAAAACCATCTAAAATAACAAAAAACGCAAAAAATCGTTCAAAAAAACATAAAAATCCTAAAAATTTCACAAAACCCCAACTTAAATTATTAATAACTTTTAAACTATCAACAACAAATCACTAATTTAACCACCAAATAATCCATAATTAAATTCCCAATCACGTGATACATTAATACACTGGCTTATAGCTAGACACAGGCAAATATCTAAAAATATCCGCTGACATCTTGAAATCAAAGATTTCTGTTTTTAATTGCCGCAAGCCGTAGTTCGCGCTCGCCTTGTCAGCGTGCCAGCGGTGCGCGCAAAATGTCATTACTCTTTGCGTTTGATTTTGCGCGCCATGCTATATTTACCGCCAACAAATACGCCGTGTATCGCCAAAGCAAACAACACTCTCACACACTGCACACCCATATAACTCTTCCTCATAACTCAATAACTGAATAACTCATACCTGGTGGGACGCCATAGCCGTAATATCCAGGAAAGACCAAATTATACACGTTTCCAGGCCCAAACTCTGGATAGTTGACAGTCTCACCGCCAGAGTGGCTTAGCTCCTGGCTGGTTTCCTCATTGTGAGGAGAAGTTGATTCAGTCTGCAAATATTTTCATAAAATTTTATTTTTTGAAATTTTTTAGTGAAAACTTCTTTAAAAAAATGAATAAAACGACACTAAAAAGAGACAAACGTATACATTTATATGGTTAAGCCTACGAGAGAATAAGAGAACACAAATATACAGAGTGTTTCCTATTTTCTTCGTTTCCTCTTTGTGCGATGCTTCGTAGCTTGCCACAAGCCACTTGATTCGGAATATTTTCTGAATCCCTACTAATATTATAAATGCGAGAGTCCTGATGTTTGTTACACTTTCACGCAAAAACTACTTAATCGATCATCATGAAAATTTGTACACATATTCTTAGTGGTCCCCGAATGGTTATAGGCTACTTTTTATTTAATAAAAAAAATTATTTTTAAAATAAAATAAAGAAATAGTTTAGCCAATAATACCTCTGCATCTGGCTCTTTGACTACTTTAACGCCATCTAGCATTCCAGCAATGAAGCTCAAACCTAAGTACTATAGTACCATCACACTGTATTATCACACTGTATTACCAACAGCTACGTCAACATCAAATCCAATTGACTACACTATGGAGACTGTACACTATACTTCCATAGACTATACTTTCAGCCATTTTAAACTTCCCGCCATTCTACTTCATTGTTACTTCTTCTGTGACTACAGACGCGTACGGAAGCAACTTCATTATTTTAGATATTCGCGAACGAAGCCAAGGGTTAAAGCTAGTATTAAATAATTTTACACTTGATTCCAATATTATAATAAATAAACCCTATGATTATATCACTCCTGATACTATTTCGTCTTATTCTCTCGTAGTGTAGTATTCTGAAGGTTTCACTTCTCTCGTTTGATTTTTTTTGTTTTGTTTTTTTGAGGTTATGTTAAGGTTACTTACGAGTGATCCTGTGCTTAGGCGTTTGGATCGTGTTGATGACACGTATTCCGGATAACACATTGGTGGATTGTAGACAACCAGAGGATAAGGTTCAAAACCTGTCAATATATTGTCAGTATTTAGTATTGGGAGAATAATATTTGAGGTTATGACTTACTGTTGACATAGTAGATTCCGTTTTGATCGACGAAGCCATTGGGGAAGACAAACTGCGACTCGTATTCCAAGTCGGTGCCTTCCGTTCCATCTGAAAATTTAAAAATAATAAAAATTAAATCCGTTACATTTTATGCGATAACTTTTTAGTTTTAATGTTAGAGTGATGATTTAAAGATGAAAATGTAGAGAATTTAATTGGGTGTAACTTAGACTTATAAGTTAGGTTATGTTATGGTTGTTATTGGCGTACCTGCTGACTGGTGATCCGGCGTGCCGTTGCCGGTGGAGTTGCCTGTGGAAATGGTGGAGGCGCCGGTCGATGTTTGCGTTTGGTAGGCTTTCGGCTTGCTCAGGTAACCCTTCTTGAATAGTACGTCTTGTCGAGGAGTAGTAATTCGCGTATATTCATCTGGAAATTGATAAAAATAAAAAAATCTAAGTTTTATCAAAGATGAAACTTTATTTAACTTTATAGACGAATAACTTTTAAACTAATAATTATATTTATGCTACATAAAAGTAGATGTGTTGGGAATTTAATTGTTTATATAGTAGAGTTTGAATTTTGTTGTTATCAATGCTAGTTATTAAGTTATAACAAAAATTAGCAAGTAAATCGTGTTGGTAGAAATATAATAAAATTAAAATGGAATTTTAATGCTTCGTAAGTCAAAAACTGCAATTTGTAATTACATGAAATAAAAAGCATCTTATAGAGAATTTAATCAGTTATATTAATGTTTTTAAACAAAATTTTTATAATTATTAGTTTAAAAGATACACTCAAAAAAGTAAAAAAATAATAATTTTACTTTTGTGACTAAAATAAATTGAAAACTCAACTTGGAAGCCAAATAACTAACAAACCACATTTTATAATTCAACCAAACAAAAACTATATTAAAGATAATTTAATTATGAACAATCTCCACTTTAAATAATTAATTAATAATTACTAGTTAAAAAGTTATAATCAAAAAAGTAAAAAAAATCACATTTCATTTTTAAACAAAAATTAATCCAAAACCAAACTTTAAAACTCAATAACTTTTAAACAAATCCCAACTCACTAATTATTTAAAAACCATAAAATAAACAATTTATTCCCCTACAATAAAAACCTTTCCCCACATTTCTACCACGTGTCATACGCAAGCAATCAAGAAAAACCTAAAAATACCCACAACTATAACTAAAGTTAGATAACCGTGTTCAAAACCGCGTGAAACTTAAACAAGCAAACAAATGAGTCAAACGACCCGTCTCCTCACTCAACACCCATTCAAACAATAACATACATCAGCATCACCATCAACATCAAACCACACTCATTGTATTTATAAAACCCAAGAAGTATACTCGTATACTATACTTTTAAATATAATCATAATTACCTTCGTTAAAAGTAATTTTCCCATCCGAGTTCGTGCCCCCAGTTGCACTTCCAATCCCATTACTTCCGGTCGACTGGGGCGTCGTTTTCGTATCGTCGTCCTTCCTGCACTCCGCCGCCTGCGAGTGATGGTTGTGGTGGTAGTGATGCGGATGATGTCCGAATCGTCCACGCGGTGCGCCACCTTGACTACTGTAGGCGTATTTTGTATTAGGTCCGCCGCCACTGATGGTGGTAGCTGTGCCGGCGCCATTTGCGCCTCGGTATGAGCGGTAGACGCCGCCATAGTGCGATGCGGGTTGATAGCCGTTGTAGTGGTGGTTGTGGCCGTGGCTATGATTATTATACGCGGTTGTCGACGCGTAGGAACTCTGGTAGTGGTAGTTTTTACCGCCGCCGGGGGTGGCAGTGTGTGATTCTTCACTATCACTTTGGTTACCTAAAAATAAATGGGAAAATGTATTAGTTTTCAGTATTTTAAAGCAAAATTTGAATTTTGAAGTTAATTTAAAGCCATTTCTAAACACCCTGTATAGATAAACTTAATGTAGGTTGAATGATAATTTAATAGGCTACAAAATGAGACTAATTTTGTTAAATTCGCGTGAGTGGTTATTGAATTATTAGTAAAAATATAAACAAAGTGCATTTTTTGGAAAAATGGTAAAAAATCATTTAAAATCAGTTTGAAGGTAATTTTAAGTCATTTAGATACACCCTGTATATAAAAACTTTATGAATACGGATAGATAATTTAATAGGCTACAAAATGGCGTTATTTTTGTTTAATTAGCTTAAGTAGTTATTGAGTTATTAATTAAAATAACTTAAAAACAACCTAAAAATTGATTTTAAACTATTTATTGGAAAACCTACTTTTGTTTACATTTTTATTAATAACTCAATAACCACTGAAGCTAATTAAACAAAAATAGTCTCATTTTGTAGCCTATTAAATTGTTTACAAATATTCATCAGGTAAAAATATACAGGGTGTTTATAAATGGCTTAAAATTAACCTCAAAGTTGAAACTCTTAATTGTGAATAAAAAAAATAATAAAAAAACATTATATAAACAATAATTAAAAGTAATTAATTTTATATTAATTTAAAATTTAAATTTTGCCCAATTCCAGTTTATTTCAATATAAATAATTAATAAACAAATAATGAATCCAAAAATAACATGAAATTCGCCTACAAAAGCATAAAATCCATTATATAATTTTGCACATTCAACATTTTCACTTGAAAACAATTTATTAATAATACGCGGAACGTGATAACGAGATCAAAGCCCAGCGAGCGGGTTCAACAGTGCATAATACAAAAGTTCAATCGGCTAGACCTCAGCCACAAGAGATCCAAAGATCCAAAGATCATTCATTAAACCAAACCAAACTAAAATAACAACAATCTCTGAATGCATGCATGCTGCGCTTTTTCCAATTTATGTAATGATGGAGCACGAGTTTTATTAATTCAAGTAGCCGGGTATTTCGAGTTTATTTTCGAGCAGATAAGATTGTGATAACGCTCGCGTGGTGGTGTAAGTTTGACCCTTAGGATTCGTTGCAGGCCTGCAGTTACAAATTGTGAAATGCGGTCAATGTTGTCGTAAAAATACGAATGCAATAAACAACTCAACAAGTAGGAGTACATTAGTAGTAGTTGTAAAAGTAGTAGTAGTAGTAGTGATAGGGTTTGTGGAAAATTTGTTTTATGAGAGAGTAAAGTAAAAATCATAAAAATCATTGCATTGATTATTTTTATATACTTTGATAGCGAATATCTCGGGAAATAAAAGTGATAGATTAGATCGGATTGAAGATTTGGAATCTATGGAAAATGATAATAAATTGACCCTATTTTTGTTTAATTAGCTTAAGTAGTTCTTGAGTTATTAACAAAAATGAAAACAAAAACAGATTTTTGTAAAAAATGTTCAAAAATCATTAAAAATCTATTTTTAGGGTGATTTTAAGACATTTATATACACCCTATATAATAAATATTGATAAATATTGAAAGATAATTTAATAGGCTACAAAATAAGACCATGTTTGTTTAATTATCATTAGTAGTTAATGAGTAATTAATAAAAGTATAAAAAAAATCATTTTCCCTAAAAAAAATTCTTTAAACATTTTTAAACCTAATTATCGGGAAAATTAACAACATTTGATAATTATTTCATACGTAAATCAAAAGATAATTTAATTGTCTATCCAACAACACCTCCATATTTTCTCTACCATTATTACTTTGTGTTTAATCTGACAATTTGTAAAACTTGGCAAAACCCGCAATAGTGTCCGAAGTAACTTGTGCACATTTAAATCAAATATTGCAACAAGGTGCGCGTTTACACTTAAAATAAAACAAACGCAACCTTGACACTTTCATAAAATATAATGCATACATACATGATACTGCGAAAATCCCAAATAATCAAATAGGACACATGAAATAGTAATAATAATAATAATAAAATGAAAAGTGTCTGCCAAAGTACATTTTCAACTATTCATGATTAATATTCGTTTTCAAAGTTAAATTGAGACGAAACTAAAAATAATATTGGAGTAAATTATAATAGGAATTAAAGTATGTTTAATTAGCTTTCTATTGATTGTATTTTTATTTTTGTATTGTGAATAGTTTTTGTTTTATAAACTAAAAATAAAAAAATTTCAAGGAAAAAATTTCATTGCGGATTTTTTGCAATTTTTATTTAAACATTTTTTTTGAACCAAATATAAATAATTTATTAAATATTTATTAATCTCACATCAAAGACAATTAATTCATCTTTCTAATGATATTTTTATATATTTTGTATCTTTTATAGTTTCTATAGTTGTATAGTAAAAGTTATTCGACTTTTACTAAACAATAACGAGCACAAATTAGCACAAATTTTATTTCAACTAAGTTTATTCTATAAATAACAATAAAAAAAATACTAAAATTTATACTCAAAGCTCAATACCACGAAAATACATCCCCTGATTCAACAACAACAATAATATTAATAACAATAATTAAAAAAAATGGTTGTTTGTAAAGTAGGTTTACGATCGAGATGTTTACGTGATAACGTCTTATTGGTGATATAAGTTTTGTTTGTTGCAATTGTTGTAACACTTCACTTGCACTTCACATTTTGTTTTACTGTTAAACATTCAACGAAAACTAAGGCTCCCCGCACGCTACAAACTTTTTATCGGCCGATAGTTTGGTCGGGCTTATAATCAGTATGAAGATGTATGCAAGTCAGCATTCTACAACGATTTTGTATCGGCCGATAAACAAGTTTGATGGGCTACCCAACTGCTTTCAAACTAAACTATCGGCCAACCAGAACAACTATCGGCCGACTGCGATATCAGTATGGAGCTCGTCGCAAGCGCGCACAACTACCGATTGTTTAGTCGGCCGACTTGATCAATTTAGTTCGCTCAGAGTATTGGTGCAGTCGGCCGACTGTTGTCTAGTGTGCGCACTCACCACAAACCCAACTGTTTAGTTGGCGTTGTGTGCGCGCTCACAGCCCAACCCGATCAAAATATCGGCCGATAAAAAGTTTGTAGTGTGCGGGGAGCCTAAGGTTATAACGAGAGGGGGGTATACCTGCGATCGGCCTCGTGAGGCCTCGCGACACAGTTTCTGAACCGGTCACCCGTAAAACGATTTTAAAGACGTTATCACGTCAATAAACACATTTCAAGTCCATTTTTCACAATCCCTCACTCGTGGATTTTCCGCACATGACTTGATCACAAAAATAGCCGCCGTCATTTGCGTCCAATACGTATTTTCTATTTATTCTCTCCACACTCCGGGAGACACATGAGTCTCGTCTCGTGTGCGCCTAGCATGTGATCATTGATCATGCGGGGCGCGCTTTTTGGGAGTTTCGCGGCCGCGCGCTTGCATAATTTTGCTTGAGATTTCGCGTGACGTCAAATGCGCGAAGAGAATAAAACAAACTGCGAATAGTGCGTGCGGCATAAAAATACTTTGCGTATAAAGTACAAGGTGTAGTGAAATTTTTGGCGCCGACACTGAACACTGAAATAAACGATTCGCTATTTTTATTTGCGCGAACTTTATGTAATTGAGGCGCGGACGAACGGGCGTAATCAACGCTCAAGGCGAACCAAGGTTGACCCCAAAAACCAAAAAGACGTTAACTTTTTTAGAGTTTAAATATATTTTTGAAATAAATATATATAGAATTAATATAGAAGTGTGAATTGTTTTGATTTTTATGAGGTTTTACACAACTTATTGAATTTTTGTGTTGATTTTTTGTTAATTACGTGAAAACTAATTAAGCTAGGGAAGATTTGAATTTTTGGATAGTATATTAAATTGTCTTTCAAATAATGTATAAAGTTGTAGTATAGTATTAAAAATTTTAGGAGAATATTAAGTTTGAAAATGTTTTTGTGCGATTTTGTAGAAAAAATTCATTTTTATGATACTTTTATTAATTACTCAATAACCACTTAGGCTAATTGAAGTTAAATAAGCTCATTTTGTAGTTTATTAAATTATCCTTTAATATCCATAAAGCTTTAGTATACAGGGTGTATTCAAATGGCTTAAAATTGACCTCAAAGTTGGTTTTAAATAATTTTTAACTATTTTCCCAAAAAAAATTGCAATTTGTTTATATTTTTATTAATAACTCAACAACCATTCATGTTAATTAAATAAAAATAGTGTCATTTTGTAGCCTATTAAATTGTCTTTCAATATTCCTTAAGCTTAATTATACAGGGTGTACCTAAATGCCTAAATTAATCTAAAAAATGATTTTTTTAAATTTTTAAGAATTTTTATAAAAATTTCAATTTGTTTATATTTTTAATAATAACTCAATAACCACTGATGTAAATTAAACAAAAGTAGTCTCGTAGTAGTAGTCTTGTAGCCTATTAAATTCTCTATCCAGTTCCATCAAATTTTTATATACAGGGTGTATATAAATGTCTTAAAATCAACTTCAAAAATGATTTTACTTCATTTTTCAAAATTTTTACATAAAAACTAATTTTGTTTACTTTTTAATTAATAATTCAATAACCACTCAACCTAATTAAACCCTAATGATCTCATTTTACAGCCTATTATATTATCTTTCAATATTAATCAAATTATCCTCATTTTTCTATACAGTATGTCCGTAAATAACAAAAAAGTCTCAAAACAATTATCGTCATGCATGCTAAACATACGACAACCTATGTGAAACACGTATGATGTACTCCTATCACAATTTGTACATTTTCGTGTTTATTTCACAAACACCGGAAGTAATTGACGTAATAGGTATCACCACACACGCCAATTGCATTCGCACGCATACTTCACTCATTATAAAACCAACAAAACTTTACATTCTCCATAGAAATGTAATATTTCAGTCAAAAACATAAATTTATTACAATAAACTTCATACAATAAATTTAACTTTTGCAACTTTTAACACTTTCAATGCGTCTGGCAGGATGATAGAACCGACCAAACTGTCTGACGTGCTGGAAAACACAGTTTTATAGCTCTCTGTATAATGTGTATCAAATTCAGCTTTCCTAATATAACGAAAGTAAAAAAGTTAAAAAAAAATATACTTTAGGGGTGTCTGGCTAGGGTTGGAACCATACCAGGTGACTGGCAATGAGCAGCGCATGTTATAATAATGTGACGAACAAAATATGCAAAAATGGGGTTTGCTAAAATAACGAAACATAGGTCATCATGTGTACATCTTTGTTGGCTGTTAACTGCCAAAGGAACCACGATCCAGGTTTCATAATTGGGGATCGTTCTTACCTGTGCTGGAGAAACACATGGACAAAATTTCATCTTTCCTAAAATGACGAAAGTCTGGCCGTCACTGGCTCTTGGTCTATTTGTTTTTGGACTTTGTACGGTTGAAATGTCTCAATAATACCATATTTATACTTTCTCCATGTGTAATTCAATAATATTAATACTCCCAGTGTGGAAAAACAACAGTTTAGAGATTTATACACGATATATTTACATTTTTTATATTTTTATATTATTTTATTATATAATCAGTTAATAATTGTAATACTCGTATGTACTTAATATTAGTATAAGTGGCGGAACAAACAAGCGTCGCATGTTACCAACCGATATACTCGTGCCTAATTACAGAAAGGGTAAAATAATACCACACGCATCCAGTACGCACCCCTTGGTACAGGAAACACATGTTTTATTTACATTTTTGACCGTTTTAGGGTAGGTATTGAGCGTGGTTTGTTTGTGTAGATAATTAGGTGAAATTAGGAAAATTCGTGGTTAAGTGTTCAAGGTTAAATTGAGCCGAAACCGGAAACAACCCTTGAGTAAATTATAATTTTGATTAAAGTGAGTTTAATTAGCTTTCTAATGAGGGTGTTTTTGTTTTTGTATTGTGAATAGTTTTTGTTTTATAAGCAAAAAATCAAATAAATTCATTGTTAAAATTTTAAGAAAAACTATTCGTTATTTTTTTAAATAATTTTTTTAGAGTAGATATAAATAATTTAAGAAATATCTTTTAATACTACATAAAAGACAATTAGTTAAACTTTCTAATGGTATTTTTATATATTTTGTATCTGTTATAGTTTTTGAGTAAATCGACTTTTATTAAGCAAAAATGGAAAAATATTAAGTTTATTCTATAAATAACAAGATTATAAGATTAAAATTTGAACTCAAAGTACACAAAGTACAAATTGCCAAAATACATTCACCGATAATGAAACATTTTGACACTTTGACACATATTGATAACAATTTATGTAATAATGTAATTTAAGTAAGTAATCACCGTTTATTTACTCTAATTTTTATCGTTTTTACCATTTTTATCAATTTCAACTCCTGAAAAATCTCGCAATTCAATTCAACGGTTCAATATTGTGATTTATTGCTATACCACACAATAAACTACATAACGTATATACTAATACTGATACAGTTAAACGGCGTTAAACTAAGTGATAAGCCAAAAAGCTAGAATCATCTCAGTAAATATTAAATCCAAATCTAAAAGTAAACAACTGATAAAAATTTTGTATTTTTGACACATAAATACAGAGTACCCGTAAAACATACAAATAAAAACTTACATGTTCCGAAATTCGGTTAAACTAAATTTTTCCCATACATTTATCACATTTATCAAAATTTATTAAAATACTTTCAAAATATTAAGTTTCAATGTGCAAATTGAAATTTACGAAAAAAGGGGCAGAAACATTGAAAATATCACGTTTCGAAAATCACGTGTGAGCTTTAGACTATAGAGCTTTTGAGTTTTTGAACCTTGGATATCCCCTGAATTTTGTATACTTTGGAATGTCGAAAGAAGTTAGCAGTCAGCAGTGTCAGCAGTGAAACGTAACAAATGGTGCTCGGAAATGTGGCATACACATTTTATTTTATTTTTAAAATCTCACAGAGTAAGGTTTAGAGTAAAGCATAGAATAAATCTACCCATGCTGCGTTCGTTTGTCATATTGTCATTTAGTCATTACTCATTAGTCATTAATCATTAGTCATTATGCATTTGTAATTTATCATTTAATACTAGTAAAGTAAAATGATCTTTTTCGCTTTTTGAAGAAAAAAAGTTTATGAGTTGATTTTGAGTTAATTGCTTTAATGATCATAAATTTAAAAAGAAAATGAGGTAAATTTTGAAATAATGTTCGGTGCTAGTACGTGAAGTCCAACATTAGCCATGTACCTACTTAAGTATTTAAGACTTAAGTTTGTTTTGCAATTTTGATTGTGTTTAGTAATTTTAAACAGAATTTCAGGAAGCAAAAATGAGTTTTATGATATTTAGTAAATTAACACAATAATAACGCTGGTTTTAAACAATGTACGGTACTTATACGCCTACTCCATCATTGTTTACCTTATGACTTACTTTAAGTAACAATTTTCTTTGTTTCTAATAAAATAATTAATTTTAATCACATTTTTAAGAAGCAAAAGACTGTTTTATGATATTGAACAATTTAAAATAAAAATGGTGCATAAAAATGCAATGTTCGATACATATACGGCTTCCAACATTGTCCACATATGTATGATTCATTTTTATGTTTTTATGAATAAATCACAGTTTAATGGAGCAAAAAGAAACCTAATATAAATAATGATATATCTCATGTTACTTAAGTCATTTTGTGTTTATTTTTAATAATTTCACTAATTTTTAGTTCTAATTACAATTTAAATACTTTGCAATAAAAATAGAAATAGCTTCACGTAGGTCGTTGTGGTGTAATGTGGTGTAATGTGGTGTAACCTTAGACAATGTGCACTTGATTATGCCTTATGGCCTTATGACTGTGAGTGTCTAGGTCATTTTAGCTTTTGTTGCCGACGAGCTTTGTTCGCCACATGTTACGGAATTAAAATTAACTCATCACATTTGTCTGTTTCCACACTTGCGTTGCTACGTTGAGCATCATACATTCGCAGCTTTTGAAAAGCTCTAAACAAATTTATTACTTACTATTTTTAACTTATTAGTATGGTATTAATCTCATCGTAAACGAAACATTCATCTATTGCATCATGATTTAAGTCATATTAAAGTTACTTAAGTAAAAGTTTATTTTAAGTTATTTTTAGAAGAAAAAATAAGTTTTAGTAGGATACAAGTTTATAAAATAATAATTTTATGTATTAGTGTTTAAAAGTATAGTTTTACACACTTAAAAGTTAAAATTTTGAAATATTACTGTTTAAAATATAATTTTAATGGTTCTTAATGTTAATTTATATTTTGGGTGCGTAAAAATTAAAAATATTCTAATTTTTGTACTTAAGTCACTTTAATATAATTTAAGTCATGTGACTTAAGTAAAATGACTTAAGTAACAATAAATAATAATTTTAAATATAATAAATAATGATTTTTAAATAATTTAAAGTGATTTAATTTTACTTAAGTCATATTAAAGTGACTTAAGTAACATAACTTAAACTAAAGACAAAGTGAGAATTGAGAAGCAAAAGTAGTATATCTACGTGATATATTTCATTTCATTTTATTTTATTTTCATTTTATCTGCCTTGATAAGACTTAAGTCAACTTGGCAGCAATCACAGCGTAGGTATTACTATCAATATCAAGTTCTCTAGCAACTTAACTTCAACTTCTCACCGTTTACGGTTACGATTACGAATAAAAACTGTTTAGTTTAGGCAAGCAAACGAATGTATCTGATAACTACTGATAACGTCGTTTAGTGTCGCTCTATATTTATCTCTTCAAGTCTTCACACTTTAATATATATATATAAACAGAATAGTGATACTGTTACATTATTATATTTTATATTTATCATATTATATTGTAAGTAACGTGTATACAGTATGTCACAGAAGCTTTACATAATTTGCATTTGCATAGTGACATAAAATCATTACTTAATTTTCACCCTCCTTATGCTCACCCTCAGGAGTATTTTAGTATTTTAACCCTTAAGGGGTGTAAAGTTAGCAGGAATGTTGTCTAAAAGGTTTATGTTGTCAAGTGTTTCAAAGTATTTAATGTTTTGTTGGATATGTATGGTATAATAAGGAAATAATGTGGAAATTGTGTATTAAGTGTGTAAAAGTAATGTTTTGAGCATTTAGAGTGTTTAGAAGTAAAGTACAAGATAATTTTGATGTTTTTGTTATTAAAAGGAAAGTTTTTGGTGTTTATAAGTTTATAAAGTGGTATTTTTGTGCACTAGTGTTTAAAATGTAATTTTACACACGGAAAATTAAAATGGTGTGAAGTGTTTCAAAGTAATTGATGTTTTGTAGGAAATGCAAGGTATTAGAAAGAAATGTAGTTGAAATTGTGTATTTAAGTGTGTAAAATTAGAGTTTTGACCATTTAGAGTGTTTAGAAGTAAAGTGCAAGTTCATTTTGATGCTATTGTTATAAGAAGGAAAGTTTTAGTTGGTAATAGGTTCATAAAATGGTATTTTTGCGCACTAGTGTTAAAACAATTTTACACACTTGAAAGTTAAAATTTCAAACATTATCGTTTAAAATCAACTTTTTGTGTTTCAGAATATTAATTTTGTGTTCTGAGGGCTCAAAATCCAAGTTTTAAACATTTTGAAAGCTTAAAAATAAGCAAAAAGTTTGTTTTTAGTACAAGTGCATAAAATATCTTCTTTACACACTATATTTTCAAATAATATACTTTTTAACACTTAATAAGTTATTTTTAAAATGTAAAACGTTATTTTTCTCATTTCTTTGAGTGTCTAAAAGTGACACTTTACGTATTCCCTACAATTGTGAGTCGGAGTGTGAGCATTGAATGAATTGGGGAAATCGATCCAACTAGGGTAGATAAACTTTTATCTTGCAATAGCTGTAGCTGAGGCAGTGTGGCATTCTAGAATGGAATTTTCCACTTTCCATCTTTATATCTATCTCTTTCTATCTTTATGTGAATCCACTGAATGCTGACTGAGCTCGCGATGCTCGCGATCCCTTCCCCTTCTTTACAAACTTGTCAAGATTGGTAGTGGTAAACTGTAGATGGTGAGGGTGAGGGTGAGAGTGAGGGTGCGAGTGTTATACTACTACATAGTAGCAAGAGGGGACCAGAGGGAACAATTTGAGTGTTTGCGTTTTAGGTTTTCGACTTACGATCTACGATCGTCATAAAAGAGGGAATAGGAATAGAAATGAAATAGAAACATATAAGGAAGGGAAGAGAAGAGAGTAAGAGATATTTGACATTGACACACGAAGGGAGAGTGTGAATTGAGAAAAATCGTCAAGAGTCTTTGGCGTAAATGACTAAAATGTATAATTCAAGGAGAAGCTGTTGAGTTATCATCATAAAATCTTCAAAAACAAGCAAAGCAAACATAAATTTAAAAAGTAAATTAAAGAAAATGTAGTTATCTTTAATATTTACGATATTAAATTATTTTTCTTGAATGATAAGGCAGTAAAGTGTTTATACCGAGTAAGTAAACATAAATAAACACAAAAAGACATAAATATCAAAAATATCTTTAAAAACTGAAATATCAAGACTCAAATAGATATTATTTATGTTTTTCTTTAAATCCTAGGCAGTAAAGTAACATATTTATGCCTAAAGAAGTAAAATATTACATTTTGCGACTAATTCTCTCTTCCATGACAATTTAATCCAATTTCAGTGCTGATTTAGCATAATACAAAGTTTTGCAAGTGTGAAATTAGTTTTAACTTCATTATACACTTACTAACGTAATCTTAACTAAACTTTAATTTCCCAAGTAATTTTCCTCCATCTATTCTTCTCTTGCTCTCTTTGTTCAATTAAATTAATCTCATAAAATTAAACTAAACTAAAATTAATTTTAATTTATATTAGAATTATGAAAATGAGTATCTCGTAGTAAACTAGACGTAGATAAACCCGTAATGTTGTTGCAAGTCATGCGACTTTTCTAGATTCTCCGCATACGAAACACGCTGATGTTAACCACCACATAAATATTGACTCTTCTCGTCATTATCAATTAGCATACATGCACCTAGCATTTCTAGACACTTATTTATTACGAGTACCTTAAAACGTAAACCCACTTAACTTAACTTAGTTTCAGTTGTAGCTACTAGTAACAGTTATTAAACAAATCACTAGAATTACTTGAATAAACACCGATATTCTATTGGTAGGTATGTTTGGTGTATATTTGGTTGCATATGTTATATTATACTATAGGATATTATTACTAACTAGCTTTAATCCTTGGCTTCGCTCGCGAATATCTAAAATAATGAAGTTGCTTCCGTACGCGTCTGTAGTCACAGAAGAAGTAACAATGAAGTAGAATGGCTGAAAGTATAGTCTATGGAAGTATAGTGTACAGTCTCCATAGTGTAGTCAATTGGATTTGATGTTGACGTAGCTGTCGGTAATACAGTGTGATGGTACTATAGTACTTAGGTTTGAGCTTCATTGCTGGAATGCTAGATGGCGTCAAGGTAGTCAAATAGCCAGATGCAGAGGTATTATTGGCTAAACTATTTCATTATTTTATTTAAATAATAATTTTTTTTATTAAATAAAAAGTAGCCTATAACCATTCGGGGACCACTGAGAATATGTGTACAAATTTTCATGATGATCGGTTAAGTAGTTTTTGCGTGAAAGTGTAACAAACATCAGGACTTTCGCATTTATAATATTAGTAGGGATGTATATGATCCTAATGATTGTGTCTCGCGCTGTGAATGCGCTGTGTCTCGGAATGCGGGTATGTGTGGTTTGCGTTCTCTGGTATTGACTATTTCGGCGATCGTTAATTACACACGGCGGTAGTTTAAATTAGAGAATCGAGATCATTTCGAGATGCTCGCGGGATGCTTGAGAGATGCTTCAGAGTCGTCTACGAGTGCTCAGAACTCGTCTATCGTCTAATGTCTATCGTCTGGTCTTGTCGATGTCATCTGTCGTCCTGTCGGGCATTTCGAGCGTGCTTCTGACTCCGCAAATAAACACACCATAGGAGCGAGTAAGTCACAAATAAGCCACAAATGACTTAAGTCACACAATTTACACACTGATTTTAAGTAAAATTTCAACAAATTTAGATAATTTTAGTGAAAATTTGTTAGAAAATTAAATTATTGCTTCTCACAATTACAAAAATCATTAAATTTTATGGTTTTATGATTTAGAAGACCAGAAATGACTTATGTCATAATTTAAACGCATAAATCAATCATATTTTAAGTAGAATCAAGTTTAATTTGTATTAACTCATAGAAAACCAACTTTTATTATCTAAAAATCTTTAAAATCATAAAATAATTTAAAATCACTACTAAAATCATTAATAATAAGCCACAAATGACTTAAGTCACATAATTTAAACACAGCTTTCAACGATTTTACTAGTTTTCAGAAAATTTCTTAACGGAATTAATAAATTGTTTATAACTAGTAAAATTGATAAGATATCATTTTGAAAATTTGTGAACAAATAATATATTAAATTATCTATAAGATGCAAAAAGATTGAAGTTATTATTAATAATAGTTTAAAAGTTATCAAAGTTTTAAAAAGTAATTTTTTTTTCTTTTTTATTTAAAAAAAAATATTTTTTATTTAAATCTTCCATAACTTTTAAACCATCAAAGAAAATAAAACTTATCTTTCAGTAAATCATAGATAATGTAATCCACTCTCAAAAAAACAAAGTTTAAACCTTTTATTCGTAATAATTAACACGATATTCGCTAATTTATCAACAAAAACATTTTTAAAAAATGAATGAAATACTCGTGCTTGATTACTCTTATTTCAATTTCATTCTTAAATTCAACATTTAACCTAAAAATAACCACACTATACTCTTATTTAAGTTTACTCAAGCTACGATAAAAATCCACACAATAATAAATCAAGCGGGTCCTGAGACGCCTCCCACTAAATGAAACCAAAATAACTCCATTGTTCCCGCAGATGAATTTCATGAATGAAAACGCGCAATAAAACACCAACACCTACACAGTCAGGTTCAAATTCAGGTTTCATTGAATAAACTCACGACTAAATACTAAACTAACTAACTAAACTGTAAGTAAGTAAAGTTTGAACGCGTCCATTAAACTTCATATAGACTAAAATAGAAGTGAAGAATTGAAGTGAAGAGGATAGCAGCTGGGATATTTTTGGAAATTTCAAGACATTAAGATGTTTTAGTTTAGTTTAGAGTTTAGATGAGAATTCAAATAAGAGAAAAGGGAATAAAGTGTGGTTTAAAGAGGAAATTTAAGAATTTTAGTCGAAAATTTAAGAAAATTAAAAGTTGAAATGAAAATTGAAACTAAAAAGTTAATAACTTTTAAACTATTACTAATAATACTTTAATCTTTCTGCATCCTATAGATAATTTAATATATTATTTGTTCACAAATTTTCCAAGCGATATCTTATCTATTTTACTAGTTATAAACAATTTAGTTATATTTTTCAAAAATACATTTTAATTTTTAAATTTATGCTTTGAATGTTAATAACTTTCAAACTAACAAAGATATGGACTTGAAACAAATTGTATTTTATGAATTATTTATTCATTTATTATAATTCAATATTTTTACGTGTTATCATTTTTAGTTTATCTGTTATCAACATTTTTGCAAATATTGTCTTCACAATACATTTACAACACAAGTTAAAATTTTAACTTTTTCAAAAGTTAATAACTTTTAAACTAACAAAGATACAAACATCAATCTTTCTTCAACTTATAAACAATTTATCTAGCTATAAACCCACCAAATTTGAATAACTTCTCTTATCAAATGACCCAATAAATTTAAAAAAATAAAAAATTTTCTCAAAAAAACTTTTATTCTAAACTTTACTCTTTAAACATAAATAACTTTTAAACCATCATCTCCACCAACATAAATCTTTCACCACCTAATAAACAATTTAATTATTTATAAAACTACTGAAATTTATTACTACCTCTTGTTTTGTTCAAAAGTTACAAGCAATTTACTAATAACATATTTTTGGCACTCCTCAGACCTTCAACATTTTCTACTGCAGACATTTGTAAAATTCACAATAAATATAAACATACTGGTACAAGTATATCATCATAACGACTACTTGTACTTGTACTTGTACCACTTGCACTATCTACTAAAAAAACTAGTCCTATAACATTATGCAATAATCCTGGCGAAATAAATTTTTACTCCGCGCACTCAACTCGCATTTAATTACACCTGTTACGAGCATTTTAAAAACCCTCTAAACATTTCTAGAAAAACAACTTTACTACACGCATTAAAAAAAGTTAGCTACCTGCACACAGGTTCGAGACAGGTAGAAATTAAAACTAAATAAACAAAACCGGAAATAATAAAATTCGAAATTTAAATTTCAAATATAAATTTACACGTAAAATAAGTCTACTTATACTACTTATACCTGTTTGTTATATTTAAATGTATAAAGGTGTCAATTATCATTGGGTTTTATTAGTCGTCAAACTATACTGAACTTTCAGTATTCGGTATTGCAGGGTGTATGAGTGATAATTAAATATTAAACAGTGATAAATACGTAAATAAATATATGCTGTGTGGGTAGAGGCAAGTTTACTACCGGCGACGAGTTGACACTTGATTGTGAATTATGTCGGGCGTAGAGTATGAGTAGAAATGCCAAGAACTGATTTTAGATTTTATTTGTGTTGAGTTGTGTTAAGGTAACTTACGAGTATTTTAGTAGAGTAAGAATAGAGTAGAGTAGAACAGGTTTATATTATACGTGTGTTAAATACGAGCTAATTGAATTAAGCTTATTTATCTATTAGTTTTACACTTTTATGTTGTACTGGTTTGTTTCTAGGTAGTTTTTAGGATGTATATTTGTGATGAAATTAGAAATTATTGAGTTTTGAAATTGATTGCTGTTTAAGTTGTTTTTTTGGGAAGTTTGTGGTTTTTTGTTTATAACTTTTGAATGGATAGACCTAGAATGTTCAACAGATAGGTACAGATAGGTACAGATATAGATGAATATGTTATAAATATTTGTGCAAATTTGTAATAGTATAATTTGTTTATATTAAAAGTTATAAACAATTAAAGTTGAGAAATTTTTGAAAAGTTGTGGAAATGAAATGTTTAGCAATTTTGTTTATAACTTTTAGACAAATACATTTAAATTATTGAAATTTGGAATGAAAATAACTAAATACATGAAAAACACTTTCTATAAATTACAAATCTGTGCCACTATTATTTTAAAAGAAATTAGTCTTGAAATTAATAATAGATTTAAAAAGTAAAAAATGCAATTTGTTCGATTTTTGTTAATAACTTTTAAATAAAACACTCCAGAACCTTCAAATTTTGAACCCTTATAAATAAATACATTATAAACAAATCCTTAAATTTTTAAAACAATAACTTGTTTAATTAAAAAGTTATAAACGATCAAAATGACCAAAAAATATTAAACTAAATTTATATCATTTAACACTACTCCAACTCTTATAAAAATCACTAATAATTCAAATTTTACCAAAACCAGAAATAAATCTTTCAATTTATACCATTTCCTAATGAAAACCAAATATTTCTCCAAGATATTTTACTACTTGTACGCACTGATTGAGTTGTTTGGTGCTCGCGTTGTGCATCGTTTCATAATCACCGCGTTTCATCTCCGCGCATAAACATAAAACGCAATCAATTGGCATAATCGGCTCGTTGAGGCGTCGAGCCGCAGGCCAGCACATCTCATCCACGAACAATTTACCACCGCGACTATTTTCAGCCACGCATTGCTGAAAATCTCAGCCGCTGCTATTCATAGCTTACACAACTCTTCATCTACACTTAACCCGACTTAAAACAAGAAATAAGAAAGAAAAAAATCAAACAGGAAAACAGGAATAGAAAAAAATGATGCGGAACATTTTTCAAGTGTCAAGAGAAGTCAGAATATGAATTTAAATATAACGTAAGACGAAAAGTAGAGACGTAACGGAAGTCACACTTTTAAAGCACTTTAATGTTAAGTGTCTTAACTTAAGCCAAGTTTATCAACGTCAAAAGTTACTCGTACTATACGAGTGTTCATGATGATAATGTTTATGTACAGTAGTAAATTTTTTATTAGTTTTATTTTGTTTTATCGATGAAAAACACGAATAATAAAAAACAAAATATGAAACAAAATTAAAATCACGCGATGTGCATGATGTTAAGTGTCAGGAGTCATGTCAGGAGTGTCAGATGGCATAAAAGTATTTGGAAATTAATTACGTCAAATAATGTCAAATGTGATGTTATTGAAATTTATTGCGTTATTTAAGTTTTTTTTATCGAAATTTATCATTTTTTTTATTGTATAGAGGTATAAAAATGTGTTGATAGTAATTATTCATGTCGATGTCATTTTACGAGCCTATAACTTTTATACTAAATAGATTTCGGTTTTGTAATTTTTGGGGTATGTTGGGAGGTTATTTGTTTATAACTGTATGAAATTTGAATGTTCTAGAATATTTAATTTAAAAGTTATTAACAAAAATGATTAGAATTGTATATTTTTGGTTTTATACTTTTTTGACAACTTTGAGATCAAATAACTTTTAAACTAATTAAACAATTAAGTTGAAACTTTAGAGATTTGTTTATAAACTATCTGTTTACTTGCGTACTAAATTTTAATATTCTAAATAATTTATTTCCAAAGTTATAAACAAAAATAGCAAAAAATGTATTATTTTTTGTTTCATTTTAACAATTTAAAAATCAAATATCTTTTAAACCAATTAAGCAAAAATATTGCAATTTTCAAAATTTATTTATTAACTAATTATTTATCCCTGTACTAATTTTTAATATTCAACTATTGTTAATTTAAAAGTTATAAACAAAAATATAAAAAATAAAACTGTTTTAAAAAACAAAAATTTATATCTTTAATACCAAATATCTATTAAACTAACAAAAATAAAATATTGTTATTCTCAAGTACTATAAACAATATACCCATCTACCTATATTCAAAATTTCAAAGTCCCAACTCCTTCTATACAAAAGTTATCAACAAAATACTAAAAACCAACATTAGCGAATTTATGCACAGTCACAAAATCCACTTCACTTTACCTCACTTTAGTTTATTTCGCTCGTAGTAAGCACTAAAACTACAATTACAACCTCAACTTCAGCTAGCCAACAAACCACGTGCATAACCACACAAATACCACCTTTACTACGCTCGTTAACCTGACACACGTCAAGTAATTATCCTCGTTGCACAATAAAACACAATAAAACTCAATGCAAAATTGCATTTCAATGCAAAAAGTTACTTTTATCCAAACGAATTTTTTATTTTTAAATCTTTAGAGATAAAAGTCTAGTAAAATAATACGGTGAGAAGAACGGAGCGTAAAGTGCGAAATTTATATAGAATATTTAATAATAACTCGTGAGTTGTTCAAGCACGTGCTTTTTGCGCTCGTCGAGAGGTTCGAGCATGGATCGCATGGTTTGCTTGATTACATAATTGCAGTATTCGTAAACGACGTAAGCGTACGAGTAATGTAAACGACATAACGCACCACAGTCGAACAGCCGAGCAGCGAAACAGAGGATCAATGTTTAGAGGATAAATGTATAAAACAAATGAATTTTTGATATTTTTAGAAATATGGGAATAGATAAAATGTGTCTGTTATCAAGTCGTATAACTTGAGTTATGAAAGTCGTAGAAAATAGAATAAAACATCATTGGAAAGAGAATTTATTATACTTTTATATTGTATTTAGTAAAATATTGTATGTTTTAAAGTTTATTAATTATGATTGTTTTTGTAAAAAATTAATTATTTTTAGTTTTTAAAAATTTATTTTGAGGTTAAATAAATAGAAAACTAATTAATATATTGTAATTGTTTCTTTGGTATATTATAGCAGTACTATTTGGTTATGTTCTACGAAAATTTGATTAAATTATACTGAGTGTTTCAAAAGTTATTGCAAAAAAAATTGAATATTTGCATTTTTTATTTTTTTGTATTCAAATTAATTTAAAGTCAACTTTAAACATTGATAACTTAAAAACTACTAGGTATTATTCAATTTTTTAAACAGATATCTCTAACACCACTAATCCTCAATATATTTTTAAGTTTTTGAGGTTATAAATAATTTAGTTTAGTTTTTATCAACAAATTTGTAAAAAATATCAATTTCTTAAAACTTAAATTTTAATCACTGATAACTCAAAAACTATCAGTGATAAAACAACAATCTTGCTTGAAAAGATAGATAATATTAGCAACTATTAAATTGTTTTTATAAAAGTTTAAAAACTGTAACCAATTAAAAGTTACAACAAATTTAGTCACACTTTTGCAGTTTTCTATATTTTTATATCGATTTTTTTTAAATGTTAACTTTAATCATTAATAACTCAAAAACTATTAACAATAATTAAATTTTCTAAACTGATATCAATAAACCAACTAATCAAGAATATTTCCACAAAATTTCAACACCATAAACTAATTACCCTACTAATTATCAACAAATTAGTAAAAAATGACAAATTTATCAACCTTCATATAAAATCCTTCATAACTCCTAAACCATCACACTTAAACCAACCATCCTTACACCAAAACATAGACAATTTCATCATCTTCAAACTCCCTTTTAAAAAAATATCCTACACCTCACCAATCCTCCACAATTAATAAAAACGTCAAAAAACTCACCGGTATCAATAGCCAGTGCACGCCATCTCGTCTTGCGGGCCTTCTTGCCCATCTTCCGGTCCGCTGCGCACGCCTCTCTTCGGAAAAACCCTCAAAACCCTCAAATCACCCCGCAACGACCACCACACGACCTTTAACCATCAATGTATCTAACAACAATCAACTCCAAATCCTCCAAAAAAATTCACCGCAAATTAAATTTTATCGACGTTTTGCGCGTTTTCGCCGGCTCAGCTTCCGCACACACTCGCCACTCACACGTGCACACCGCCGGCGCGCCGCCTCCACCCGCCTTCAGGGCCCGGAATTGATTTTCCAATACTTGCCACCACACCGGCCGAAAATTACAGTTCTCCCGCAGATTTCCACCAAAAAAATCCACAAAAATCAAATTTTACTCATGCGCGCATTACGCAATCATTACTTTTGCACATTCATTTAAATTTAACATCGGAGCAATTAGCATTCGTGTTCACCGCCGATTGATTTTAGCCACGCACATTTTCCGCATGTTTTTTTATTCACTGGATTAACTCATTTGCTGCGCACTGCGTGTTATCAATTGTTTTTGAGTTTAGAAGAGGAAATGTTCTTGTAGCGTGTGCGTCGGCGGGTGGATGCACCGGTTAAGTGTGTGCGCTGCGCGTTCGACGGACGCCTGAGACCGAGAGACACATTCGGCCCCGGTGACTTCTACTTTGCGATTACGTAACGTCGCGACGCGCGCGAGCCGGCGCCGTGCGTCGAACCTTGCCCCCCACACCATTTAGATGTATGCGAGCACACGCCTTCGTTTTCCGGCATTTTTGCGTTTATTTCGTGATTATGAAGTATATACGTCTTTTCAAGTGGTTAAATTGGTTGGATATGTTAGATATATTGTTTATGTTATGGTTAATAAGGTTATATTTACCTTATTTTGCGTTTTTTGTTGATTAAACGTTGAACAAGGTTGAAAAATTGAATTGTTAAAACTGTCAATCATCTTGGTACGAATTAATGTCAAAGTGGTACTTGTGGCGCCCCCTAGCGGAATGCGCTTTAAATAATGAAATATTCAAATTTTATTTTTGTTTTTTGCAATAAATAATTAGAAATTTAATGTACAAACAATATTAGTTATTAATTTAAACATTTGTAAGTTAAATTTTTATTGTTTAATGCTTTAATTTGTTTATATTTTAGTTTAATTATTTTTTGAAAAAGTACGGCACATTTGTAAATAATAATCAAAATAGTACTGCTAGCGCCCTCTAGTGGAATGCATATTTACTATTTACCTGTTTTATACATTATTTTTGTTTTACATAATAAATAACAAATAATTCTAAATACTAACAATATAAATTAATATTCTAAACACTTTTATGAATTATTTTTATTACTTTACGTTTGAATTTGTTTTTAATTTAATTTTAATTTTTAGTTGTGAATGTATGGCAACCATACGTACACATCTGTCATCTTTCATCTTGCATTGTTGAAGTTGTCAGATAATAAATAATTTCGCCATAAACAATGTTTCCGCGTTAATTAACAACTTTGTTTCTACATAAATCAATACCTAAACATTTCACGATGTCGCCAATGTTTAAATATATCCTGATTTTTGCTTTGTGCGCGTCTGGTGAGTAATTTTCTAGACAATTTGTTGGTTAAGTTGATAAAACACCTAAAAAACGATATAAAACAATGTTTCACTAATATTATCTACGATTTTTTACTGATAGTACACTCCCAACGTACCAAAGACAAGATGTACGATGAAGTCGACGGAATATCCGCTTGTTTTCGTCGATTGAATGGCACACACCAAATTGGCTGCTCATGTAAGTTAAATCACTGATAACAGAGCAACAAAAGACATAAATTGATAATTTCCACAGCAAAAATCTAGAAAATATATTTATTTATCACCATAAACAATATTTAATATAAATATTTGAATTTTTCAGCCAAACGAGATGGTTCAACTGGTGTGATCCACTTTGTTGACTCGCCAAGTGATTTAAACTTTGTTTTGGATGTCAAAAATGGTTTAGACTACATCCCAGTCATCCCAATTGAGTTATTCACTAGAGAACTCAATAGTAAACTACAGCTGCTGGACCATATCAGTGGTTTACTAGTGTATAACATTGAAAATGAACAAAAATTGCCTGTAAATCACTACAGTCCTGATTTAAAGTGTCCGAATGAAGGTAGTAACATCCAAGGCACTTGTGACACCAAATGGAACTTCTTTGGTAACAGTCTCCTGGCTGAAGACTTCAAATTCCCGGTTTTTTACTTGGATAAAGAGAAAGAAGTGAAAAAAGTCCGCGATTGCTTCGGAAAGTTTAATAATTTCAGTTTTGATGAGCATACAAGTCGTTCTCTATGCAGTATTGAACTTCAGAGCTTCATGTTTGCTGCCTATGACACACCTACATGTTTAAGGCGAGTAAAAATATAATTTTATTGATTTTTTTGTAAAATTTTGTTTTTTTTGTGTTTAGACGATCGCAATCCGTTGTAAACATGAATCCGATGAAGTTTTGTGATGCTTTGGGTGATCAGAACGTGTGGGCATCGTTGTTTCCAATTGGGAATTCAACTCTATCGCCTGCTGTTGTTTTGAAGAGTAATATCAAGCAGATTTTGGTCGTTAGTCGCATTGACGCCACTTCGTTGTTTTATAATTTGGAACCTGGTGCGCAGAGCGCTGTCACGGGGATGGTAACGTTACTAGGAGTTGCTGAACTGCTCAAGAGGATGTTACCCACCTATGAAGATTATGGTAAGTTGAAAATATTTGATAGAATTTGTTTTATTGCGGTTTTTATGATTTTTGTTGGTTTTTTGAGGATAATTCACGGAAAAAATTAGATAGAATTGTTTTGTTTGGATATTTTGGTAGATTATGAAATTATTTATGTTTTGCACTTTATTTTATTGAATTTGAGTGATTAGTTTAGTTTTTACAAGAGTTTAAAGTTCGGTTTTGTTGGTTATGTGTAAAAGTATGACATGTCTTTACAAAAATTTGAATAACTCAGGAAATAATTAAGATAATGACAATTTGTTTTCGAAATATGAAAGCACATTAGTTAACACATTATTAACACTTTGTTTTATATTGTTGATTGATTTAGTTTAATATTTATTAACATAAATATCAAAAATTTAGTTATTTTTGAAAAAATTGATTTTTGTTAAAAACTTAAAATTAACAATAATACGAGCAAAAACAAGACTTGGACTCATACTCATTCAATACTTTGGTTAATTATCTATAAAATGACGTTTATTTCATATCAATATCTCAATTATTTTAGATTTTACAACACTTTTAAACTTTTTTTCTCTAATTTTCGTCATTTTACCGCGCAACTCATCACTTAAACTCAAATATCTCCTAAAATATTCAACATAAACCCAAACTCTTTTCACAATATAAAATTACATTAATCCACACACAAACCCACCAAATATCAACATTCTATCTCAATTACAACCACCTCATATCAACCATTTTATAAAAACTTAAATTTTCTTAATTTTAGATCGAAACGTTGTCTTCATCCTCTTCAACGGCGAAAGCTTCGACTACATAGGCTCCCAACGCATAGTCTACGACATGAAGAAAGGCGAATTCCCCCGTTCTGAATACACATCAACCACCGAACACTCCAACCCCATCCGCTTCGAAGACATCGACACCGTCTTCGAAATCTCCCAAATCACCAACACACCAAAACTCCACCTACACCTTCTAAACGAACCCGAACAAAGTGAATTCCTCAACATATTAAAAAAGAACCTACTAAACATTGAAATACACACAGACACCATCCCACCCACATCCATCCAATCATTCATAAGAGAAAAAAACGCACCCAAGAGTCTTGTGCTTACAGACTATGCAACCAACTTCACAAATGCATACTACAACAGCATCTACGACAACTCAAACAATATAAAATTTGTTTATCAAAACATAACCAATGGAGACGATGTAGATACACTCCCAAAAGACAGTATACAGGTATTTATCGGTGGAGTGGTTGATGGCATAGCTAAAACACTCTACGAAGCAGTCACTAAGAGAGAATATAAGGGGACGGAACGTTATAACAAATATTACATCAATGAATTGTTGCATTGTTATCTTGAGTCGGCAAACTGCAGTATACACAGAGCTCTGCGAAAAGGCAGCTTCCAACCAGTACCTTTGAGTTTATATGTTGGTGTCACTGTCAGTTCCAACATTATGACGAATTTATTAGCATTGACATTTGCATTCTTCATGGGTGATACGATTGGAAAAGGTGCTTGTCCTGCGAACATGTCTTCACATGTTTATTATCATTTCAACATGTCGCAGAGTGTTTTACAGAGGAATGAGACACAGTGTTATAGGATTTCGATGAATTTGACTGATGCGGAGAGTCCGGCGTTTTTAATCGATGGTAATTTATTTGTTTTTATTAAATTTTTGTTTAATTTTTGATGTTTTTATTGTTTAGGATATGATTGGACTTCTGGTGAATATTCCTCATGGACTGAAAGTGTCTGGAGGGAGTTCAATGTGAGATTATTCCTGAAACCAGCCCGTGCGCATGAAATCATGACTCTGGTCGTTGGTTTAGTTGTGTTTCTGGCGTCGATGGCGATTACTCTGTGTATCAATAGGAAGAAGGATGTTTTGTTTGAGAATATTACTACTACCACGTGAGTTTTGATTGGTTTTGTAGGGAGAGTTATTGGGTTGTTTGATTATGATGGTTGTTTAATGTTGTAGACCACCAGCAAACTGCTAAATGGCTAAAACCTTGGGTTCTCTTGTGATATTGACAGACAGTGTCCAAATTTTCTACTAAAGACTTAATTGATTCCTTTTACATTTAATTATTATTGGTTTGACTTGTAATGCGTTTGTTCATGTATTAGTATACATATTTATATTTCCAAGTTTAAAATACATAACTTATTTCTAACTAAAATTGAGGTTTTATTTAATTGCGATGTATAGGTTTGAGTTGTGGGTATTTTGGGGTTAGATTTGGTTAGAGATTTGATTATTTTACTTGTAGTTATTTATTTGATTAGTTTATCTTTATTAGTTTAGTTTTTATTTAGATTTTTGATTAGTTTTAACTGTTTTTAAGTTATATCTTGTATTGATAGAAAATTACTCATTTTTTGGTATAAAATTGTTAATATCTCGTAAATTAATTGAAATATTTCATTTTTCTTTCCAGATTATGAAAATACGTTAATTATAGTATAGAATAGAGTTTAGTTTAAGTTTCCAGCTTAATTATTTTAGTAAATATTCAATAAAACACCAACAAAACGACAATAGCTATTTGTTTTTAATTTTTACTAAATAACGTTGTAAATATTAATAATAGAGCCATTTTGTTTGTTGATTTCAGTGAAGAATTAACTTCTTAGTTCATTTTAATTAATTTCAATACAATATTAGCATTTGTTTATGTTTTATTTCGATATTTTGATAAATTTTAACTTTTTTTAGGTTATATTTTATATTAATGTGAATTATACATTTTCTGACTTAAAATTGTAAATATCTACTAAACTAATATGAATATTAAGTTTTTCTTTTCAGATAATGAAAGTACACTAAAATTTGTGCAGGAACGTGTTTACTTTAAGTATGAAACTTGATTCTTTTTATAAATATTCAGTAAAACAAACAAAAATTATGTTTTTTTGGTTTATTTCTAAGATTAAACAAAAATTAAGCCAATTGTAGCTGTTAATCGTATACAATCTTATACTCTGTTGATTTTCCTATCTAATACAGTTTATTACATTCATTTATTGCAATTATTTTGCATTTTACACGCGTTTTAAGTTCATATTGTTTAAAAGTTAAAATATGATGCATAATTACCATTTTCAACGATTTTTATAGTTTTCTACAATAATTCTATGTCCTATCTACACAAAATATTAATTATCTCAATAAATATTAAAGACTTCTATGAAAATAACATATCCACCTACAATTTTCATTAATTTAATAAACTTTAATTAAAGTTTTTGTATCTCCCCATTCTACAATCACATGCTTAGAGGTTAGAAATGTTGCGAGCGCTAAATTTAAGAAAACTCAACAAACTCTGCAATTTTACATATTCAAAATGTGTGATTACACTCCAGAGAACCCTATTAACATCCCCAACACAAAATGCGAAATTATTCGTGGACAGGGAGAATACTTACTGCTATGGAATCATTGCACCATTATTCGACACACAAAAAGTAAGAATAAACCTAAATAACTATTAAAATACATCATTAACAACAATAAAACATATTTAATAACATAAAACACATATACTTTAAGTTATACTCTTATTAATTTTGTGGTGCTTTAGGTGTTTCCTGAAAAAAATGAACAAAATGAAGACATGACCACTGAATGGTTTAATAACACATTAAATCATCACTTTCGAAAGTCTACAGCCTCTGAAATAGTCTCAACATTCAAAAAAGTGCTTCCATTCTGCATACAACACAATATAACTATATCAGATACAAGATTCGATGCATTAGTTGATGGTTTAATGGATCATGCTGAGAAACTTACAGATAATGAACTCCTAACTCTTCTAGATGTATTAAATGACTATCCAACAGTTGATTCTATAAATGCTCACAATTATCATGATGTTTGGAGTTGTCTGGATGATATATCCGGTAGAAGAATAGGAATTTGGAAGCCTGACATGTTAATAACAGTGGCTGAAAAGTGGTACAAGTTGGGTTTGGGCAGAGTTGGTGACTTCACCTTCAATGCCATTGATAAAATGTCCAAGAAACCTGAGCATAGGTTGACTAAAGATCAACTGGTGCAGGTGTTCTTTCTGATGAATGTTTCCAGGAGGAGATTGATGCATTTTGAGTATGAACATGCTTTATATTTGAAAGTGGAGGAGATGACTGTTGATGAGTTGGCTATTGTTGCTCTGGGGTATTTTAAGACTCAGACTAAGGTGAAAATTCCGCAGATTCTAGCTGAGATGCTGCGGAAGGCGAAAAACGCCGAGGATATACACGAGATGACTTTGTGTGGGATTTTGAAGGTTAGTTTTGGTTGAGTTTTATGGAAAGTTTTATAAAATTTGCCATATCTCCCGAATTATTTGAAATATTTGAAATTTTTAAATTGATTATGGAAGAGTATTAATTAACGCATAATCTGCTTTTTATTTTGTTATGCTAGGTATAATAGTTTAAAAGATATTGAGAAAAATGTACAAAATTACGTTTTTTGTGCGTTTTTGTTAATAATTTGCAATTTAAGATTGATAATCGTTTAAAGTCATAAATATCATTGATGTATGGTATAGTTTAGTTAATTATTGATCAAAATACGATTAGTTTATTAAAATATCTCTATTATTTTAGTTTTTACAAGAGTTTTAAGTTTACATTACGTTTATTTTTATGTATCGGCCATGACACATGTTTTCATGTTACAAAAAGTTAAATATCTCGTGAACTAATAGAAATATTAACAATTTCTTTGCAGATTATTAAAGTATAATTAATTCCGCAGAGTTTTCAATATAATTTATCATATTAACTTTGACCATTTAGTAATTATTGCAGAAAATCTCAAAAGTAACGTTTTTGTGCATTTTTGTAAAAATATCGAAAATTAAGAATGACAAACATTTAAAAGGAACAATATGATGCTTGCATCTCATACTTTAGTTAATTATTGACCGAAATACGTTTAGTTCATTAAAATATCTCCATTAATTTAGTTTTTGCAAGAGTTTAAAGTTCACGTAAAAATTATTCTACTTTGAGGTTAAAAAACAAATTATTTTCTCTCAGAAAAACATAAATATCTCTAAAACCAATCAAGATATCAACAAATTTCAAACAAATTATTAAACTACATTAACCACAGTATAATCTACAACTTATTTCACATCTCAACCTATTTTAATTCATTAATTATTAACAAAAACATAAAAATAATAAAATTCTTTATTTTAAAATTTCAGACAGTGAGATACACTTCCCATCCATCTTTAGCCGACCAAATGCTGGACTTCATGGAACATATCACCCCTAAACTCCCCAACCTCTCAACCCTCTGCGTCCTGCACGCCGCCCTCCTAGGCACAACCCTCCAAATCCTCCACAAACCATCTTTAAGCATTGCAGCACAAAGAATAGCCTCAAACATCTCCAACGTTGAAATGGTCCGACTCAAAGACATCGAACGCCTTCTATTATCACTAACAATGCTCGACTACGACCCACAAACAACACCCTGTATATTCAAGGCATGCATGGCTGAACTGCACGAAGAACGCCGCAATACAGAAATAATCAGATACAGGAAATGCCTGGGTGCAGCGCTGAGTTTCCTCAGCATAAAGAACATGTATTCCATTGACTTATTGAAACAAGTGTTAGATCCTGAATTAATCGAAGAAGTTTATGGTAAATCAGCAAAAATGTTCCCCAGGGAGTTATTCGTGCTCAATATGAACACATACCTTGAAGTTCCTGAATATAATGGACCTAGATTAAGTAAAATCAAACAAATTAAGTGCGCAAAATGGCTGACGACGTTCACACCGGTCAAAGAACAGACTAAAAGGGTGACAGCGATGGATAAATTGATTCTGGACGTGCATGGAGTACTGGAAAACATTGTAGGAGGACAGGAGAATATGTTTATTGAACATTTACTACCACAATATCTCAGGGCAGGTAAAAATTAACCTAAAAATGATTTTTTTTAATTTATAGGTTATTTTTTAATTAAAATTTGTTTAAGATGTGGTTATTTCTCGTGATAAACTTAGTAAAAAATTTATAAAACCTCAGGGTTTTGATAATTATGAGTTTGGTGAGCTTATACCTGCACCAAAGGATGAAAACAAGGATTATTTCGCTATAGTTATCCTTGGATGGAACGCAACAGTTCGTGGGTCGTCACATCCGGTTGGTTTAGCACACATGAAGCTACGCCATCTTAAAATACTAGGCTACAAACCTTTCTTTGTAAGTTTTATTAATTTATCCAAAAAAATCATATTTTCTTGTTGAATTTTACTTTAAATCATGTATTTTTAGGTTATATGGAATGAATTCTCACCTCTGACAAAAGAAGACAAGCATAGATACATAGAAAACAAAATACAACAATATTCATGATGATAACAAGGTATTTTCTGTTACTTTTCACATAGACCTTCATTATATTCTCTGATAATTATCTCGAGTGTTGATTGAATATAATTTGCATCTGTTGCGATGTTAGATTGTTCATAAAGTTTGTTTCTTAACTCTGAGCAGTACATAACTCGTGTATTCAACAGTGGTTCTCTTGCTTGTGTGATAACTTCTTCATTCGAGCAGTTATCTCTTGCTTTGCATGCTTTTATACTCTTTTTGATTGTGTCTATGTTTTCTTCGTTCATTTTCTTGAACATTTCACCAATTTCTATCGAATAATCTTGTGTCATTAGATTCTGTATGTTATCCATGACTTCATTGATGTAATCCTTTCTTCTTTGATGTATTAATTTACACATTGATGAACTATTCTCATTTGTGTACTTTTCTGTGAATGTTTTGTACAAATTCGTGAGGTTTTTATAGATTGGTTGGAATTCTTCACTTGCGTCTTGATTCCATGTTGTTAGGAGTGTTGTCATGTTGTTTTGCGCGTTTTCTGATGATTTTAGGAGGTCTTGGACGTTTTGGGCTGATAATATGTGTTTGGTGAAGGAGTCTATGAAGTCTGCTGGACATGTTTTATAGGAATGCGTTGAAAAAACACATTTTATGATTATTAATGTTAATATTGTTGCTGTTACTTGCAACATTTGACTGTTTATGATATAACTGAATAATTTTTTAATATTCTATTGGTATATATAGAGGAAGTTGTTAATTATTGCTAAACATGTTTCTTTTTCATGGAAAATCATGTTTTTTGTTGATAATTGGTGTTTACTTGTTTTATCTCAGTTTTTATCATATAACTCGCGGAGTTTTAATGATAGAATAATTTTGTTTGAAAATATGGATAGATGATTAAATTGTGGGTTATTTGGAGTTTAGAGTGCAGTTTTAAAGTTTTTGGTTTATTATTTATAAGACTTTGAAGTTGGTGAAGTTTGGAAAGTTCTTACATTGTTTGGTGAAATGTTATACTCAACTTTAAAGTCTTATTAAACAGGAAGTAATTGTGGAAAAAGTTATGTTTAACTTTTTTTTGATAAAGAATTTAATTATCTATCATGTTATTAAATAATAATTGTTTTATTGTTATTAGTTTATTCGTAAATTAGTAAAAACTAAAAAGATGCAATTTTGTTGTTAAAAAACGTAGTCGCGTCTTTGGACATCAATAATATATTAACTAAACGTGTTAACAATATCAACTAAACTAGTTTTGCTGGACAATTTAATTGGTTATTTATATCTGAAGAGAAAATTAATTTATCATAAATAATTCTCGAGATATAAACAAAAATCTAAAGTTTTTCGAAAATTTTATTGTAAAATATAATATGCAGCTTTAAACTCTTATAAAACCTGAACTAGTTGTGATAAATATCTGGTTTAACTTTCATTTGATAAAGAATTTAATTATCTCTAATAATCTAAAAAGATTTGTGTTCTATTGTTATTAGTTCTTGCATAAATTGATAAAAACTAAAATGGCGCACTTAATTTTCTTAAAAAAAACGTATATGCACTTTAAACATAAATAACTTATTAACTAAATATGAAAACAATCTCAACAAAACTGTTTTTGGATAGATAATTTAATTGTTTATTCATTTCTAAAAACAAAATTTAATTATCTCAAATACTTCTCGAGTTATCCTCAAAAAACCAAACCATTTCATTTTTGATCAAAACAAAATTTATTTGAATTGATCTTTTGTAAACTCGTTTCTACACCTGACCGATTGACTCCGTCGCTATGCCAACGCACCGGTGGTGGTTCTACTAATTAGAGCGGCCTTTGTCCGCCGCCACCGCCCCCAGAGCCGCCGCTAGAGTAATTGCCGCGCGGCGGTAATTAGCGCGATTTGCGTAATTTCGCAATTTCCATCCGCGTTTTTACGCCGGCGGCGGCAAGCGGTGCGCAAATCAAAGCAACACCGACCGCCCCCGGCACCGCAGCTACACCACAACCTCCGCAAGACCGGCCTGCGCTATTAAAATTAACATTCGGTGGCGCGGCGCCGCTCGCAAATTAATGCCAACGCTTAAGAATGCGCTTTTTGCCGGCGCGAAATGAGCGAACGGCGGCGGCGGGCGTTTTACAGGTGTATAATTACGCGCGCCGCCCGGGGGCAACTTGCGGATGGTCGAGATCGTCGACTAATTATGTAAGCGGACGCTTTTTCTTTTAAACCGCAGAGTTATTAAGACTTTTCTGCGTTTAATTATCTTTACTTTTATTTTTTTATCTGTGAGGAAGTTTTTTTAACATTTATTGAGTTTTTAGGTTTTTTACTTTTATTTTTAAAATTTTGAGACATATTTTACGCAAAAGTAACTTGTTTTTCGTATATATTACAAAAATATTTTGAGAGGCGGTTTTTAGCCACCCCCGACTGTTATAATAGGAAGTTTTATATATCATTTGAAAGATAATTTAATAATCTATCGAATAGTGAAAACTAGACATTTTTATCATCATAAGTTTTCACATAATTTGAAAAAGAAATTCTTCGCGAAACCGGAAATAATTTTTTTCTTTAGAAAAACAGAGTTTTCTTGCATTTTTCTTATGTTTTATTTATATTTATGATATTTTGAGATTATTTTTACACAAAATTATCATATTTTTTAAGTTTATCAGCATTTTCCGTATTTTTTACAAGAATATTTTGAGAGGCTGTTTCTAGCCGCTCCCGACTATAAAATTAGGAAGTTTTATACATCATTTGAAAGTTTATTTAATAATCTATCAAATAGTTAAAACTAGACATTTTTATGTTCATTAGTTTTCCCACAATTCACAAAAGAAAATATTTTTCAAACCGGAAGTCAACAAAAATACAAAAATAACCCCGAAAAACTTCATAAAATCATCAAAAAATCACTAAAAATAAACATTTATATAATTTTCCAACATAAAAATCACAAATTTTCTATTTTTTTTTTATTTTGCAATGATTTTTATCATTTTTTTCTTTTTCCGTCTGTCTGGAGACAAAACACATTTGCGTTTGCTCGTCTCCCCTCGGCGACTTTGGCACATCGCGACGATTTCGTGTTCTACATTGCTGCGCAATGCCACATACCAATACACTTTCCGTTCGTTCGGTACGTTCGTTGAATTTGTTTGTGGGCAACAATTTGAAAGTTTCAATCGTTTTCGGAGTCGTGCGCAATAGCCGGCGGCGCTTTCTGCGCTCGCGTGGTTTTCCTCGGCGGAGTAATGCGAAATTGTCGAATTTTCGCCGCATGCCCGCCGGCGGTTTGGGATTTATGCGATTTATGTGATATTCCGGCAAGCACGCTCGCTTTAATATAAAACTTGTTTGGATAACTTTCATGTTGAGTGTTTGCTTAATTTATTCACCAGTGTCAGTATTTTGTAATTATCTCGGGAAGTAGAAGAGATAATTATGTTTTGTTTCCGGGGTTTGATAGAGTATTAGTTTGGGGGTGGAATAGAGTTTATTTTGGGTTTATAGGATGTTTGGGTGATTTTTTTATTTTGTTTTAAAGTTTGTTTTAGTTTTTTTCGATTTTTTTAACAAAAATTGATTTTTATGTACACCTTGTATAAATTTAGGGTGTACCCTGTATAAAATCTTTAAATATCTTTAATTATGTATCGTTTAGTGAAAACTAGACATTTCTATCTTAATTAGTTTTCTCATAATTTAAAAAAGAAAAATTTTTGCAAAAAATAAATCATTTGGCAATAATTTTGAAAAATGAATTTTGTTACTTTTTATTAATTTACACAAAAACTATTAAAAATAAAACAAATATCTATTCAGATTATAATAGATAATTAAATTCTCTTTAAATACACTTTAAATTTTCCCTCTAACATTATTATTACACCAATTATTCATGATTTTAAACAATTTTCCACTTTGAAAAAAACTCATCCCCTCACTAAAATTAACATAATTCCATACCTAATTACCCAAAACAGAAACAATTTCCTCACAATACAACTATAATCCCCACCCTATGATCCCCGCAAAACCAAATAATTCCACCACCCCCCGAAACGAAATAATTCCCCATTCAACATCAAACAATCCACGCGCAATCTCAGCGACGCAAACAATTCGCGATAAATTTCGATCCGCTGCAGCGGAATAATCAATGGCGTCGGAAATCAGCGCTTCGGCCGCAGTCACCTGCACACACCCACCCACACATACATATACACGCAGGAGGCGGGGGCGGCGGTTTCGTGGTGCGGTGACCAGCCATTGTGCGCGCGCGTTTATGATTCCAATTTGCGGCCGCACAATCCCCGAGCGACGAGCGTATGGCAATTCACGGCGATACGATTTATCTCGTATTCCCACCCCCGGCGGCGGCGGCGGCGGCGGCGGCGAAAACCACCCCCAATATTCCTCGCAACCTGCACGCAATTCAAAACATGTCGTGTATTTACTATTTACCCCACGCATATTGACACAAACAATGATATAGATATACAGGGTGTTTGTACAAATTTTTTATTATTTTTTAGAAATAATTGAGGCTTGTTTTTGATTTTTTTTATAAAAAAAATATTTTTGTGGAAACACTTTGTATAAATATGTTTTAGAGATGAGTTGCATATTGACAAATACAATAATATGATTATACAGGTTGTTTATGAGAAATATTTCAATTTTTCTTTGATTTTTTTATATTTTTTTGTAAAATAATAATTTTCTTAGCAACACTTTGTATAAATAAATTTATAAATAACTTACATATTGATATAAACAATAATATAAATATACAGGGTGTTTTTGTGAAGTATTTCAATTTTTTTCTTGGAAATTTTCAATTTTTTGCATAAATTTTACTTTTTGAGAACACTTTGTATAAATATGTTTCAGAGATGAATCCGAATCATTTTCCGGTTAGAATTAATTAAATTTTAATTGAAATCAAACACCAGTGATTACTGGGGTGGTCGGGGCGGCCGAAAAACTAACAAAATACGCCATTTGTGCGAGTTTTAACGCCAACGCACGAAAAACCAATAAAACCGATGCGGAAATTTAATTAATAAATAAATACGATTCTATTTGCTCCGGCGCCATTTTAATATCGTATTTGCATCCACACTATACATACACTTCCGGTTTTCCGGTGTAGTTTTATTTATGCATTTTTAAAATCAAATTTTATCTGTGATTTTTTATTTTCATGCAAATTGTTTATTAAGTTATTATTTTTCCGGTTTCCGTTTTCCGGTTTTAGTTTTGATTGAATTGAGCAAATTGAGATTTAGCAGTTATTAATGTTGTATGTGGTTTGTTTGTGAACATGAAAGTTTTACGCCTGAGGAGTTAGGGATGGAATGGAAAGGGTGGGTGGAAACTCATCCCCTGGAAAATCACTTTTTGCGTTTGATTTTGCTGCTTTTGAGTTTTCATGCGAGAGATGTATGCGTTTGTGTTGGTGTGTTGTGTGTTGTGTTGTTTATTCATTAATCGAATGCAAAAACGCGGATCGCTTTTTCATTTGATTGCGCGCGATCCACGGCTTTCATTAATAGGGATGAAACATCCCTCCAAGCTTGTGTGTACGTGATTTGTGTCTACTCTATATGCAGATTTATTTGTGACGCACTGATATAAAATCAATTTGGATTTTGGTTTTTGTTTTTATTTAAGGATTTGTTTATAGATTTTTTGGAAATTTTTGGATTTTTTTGTTAAATAAATTTCGTTTTTAATTTGTGGGAAAAGTAATTATGATAGGGACCTCTAGTTTTCACTGTTTGATAGGTTATTAAATATATTTTAAGGTGTGATATAAAAAAGTTTATATTTTAAACCGGAAGTATTTAAAATTTGACTTTGAAAAAGTTGTTTTTCTGAAATTTGTATTTTTAAGTTAAATATTTACCTTTTTTCTTTTTAAATTGCAAGAAAACTAATTATGATAGATATGTCTAGTTTTTGTTATTTGATAGTTTATTAAATATATTTCTAGATGTAGTATTAGTAACTGCATAATTAATGCCAGAAGTTCTCAAAATTTAACATGAAAAGGAGTTGTTTTTCCGTTAATTTGTGTTTTTTTGTGAAAACATATATTTTTCTTTTTTAAATTACAAGAAAACTAATAATGATAAACCTGCTCAGTTTTCACTATTTGATAGTTCAATTATTATACTTTTATTTGTGATATTAATAAGTTCATATATCATACTAGAAGTTCTCAAAATTTGAATTTAAAAAAGTTGTTTTTCATTAATTTGTGTTTTTTTAGAAAAATATATATTTTTCTTTTTTAAATTACAAGAAAACTAATTAAGATAGACTTATCTACTTTTCACCATTTAGTAGTTTAATAATCATACTTTTTGATGTGATATTAATAACTTTAGAAATTAAACCAGAAGTACTCAAAATTTCCATTCAAAGTTGACTATTTTCTCATTTTTTTTATTTTTCGAAAAAAATTGAACACAAAATGACAGTTTTACAGCCGAATGAAATATTGCATTCATCAATATCGCATTGTCTTTGGAAATTCCGCCTCTGTTGCATTTTTTCCCATCCATGTGTAGTGGTATGATTGACGCGTACATTCTGCGCACCCCCGAGAGACAAACGACGCGATTTGTCCGAAGCGTAACCAGCAAAAACAAAAAATCAACGCGCAAAAAAAACACAACAAAACAACAAACTGCAATAATTCGCACACAACATGTTTGCAGTTTTAACTTTTTACGATTTTTTCCACTGCTTTGAGGTTATACACGTACATGCGCATCGATTTCATGTTCTCGTTCGATGCGTTTTGATTTTACGCCATGTTTGATGTTAGTTTTTATTCATTATTATTTTTTCTGTTTTGGTTTGCGTTTTGCGTTTTGTGTTTTGTGTTTTGAAGTCGTTTGGGAAATGTTCACAAGCGCACGAGATGATTGCGATTATCGCATGACCGCACAACTGCGTGCCTGCCGGCTTAACGCGTTAATCTTTTATGCGATTTTCTGTTTATCAAAGCTTTGAAAGTTTTTGTTTTTATTTATTTTTTTGCTGTTTTTGTTTGTTTGTGGGTTTTGTGTGGGAAATATGGTATTTGTTTTAGGAAAAACATATTATTTGTGTAATAACTGCTTTTGATTGCGTAAATATTTAGAATAAAGGGTTGAAAATGGAAAAATTTAGTAATGGCGACCGGAAATCAATGTTATTTAAATGGGAAATATTTAACACAACTTTAAAGTTGAATAAAATGGAATGTAATTAAGATAATTAAGTTCTGTTGATTGGAGGTGATAAAGAATGTTATTGTTTATATATTTTGAGAATTTCGTAAAAATATACATGGTATTACAGAAATTACAAGAGATAATATAAGAAAATAAAAATTTAGTAAGTATTTTATGACAAAGACTATTTTAATTGTTTATAAGTCAAATTTGAATTAAGATATTTATGTTTTCTTTTTTTTATATTAAAGATAGACTAATACTGTACATTTTCTGAAAATTCCAGGTTATTATACAAAGTGTTTCAGTAGTTATAGAGCAAAACACAAAAAAAAAAAAACATTCGGTTTTTTTTTTATCTTAAGTTAAGTCAATTTTAAACGTTTATAACTTTTAATACAAGTTAAATATTTATATTTTCTTTGCAGAATATTATAAACAAACTTATTAAGTATATTTTCTGAGAATTTTGTGTTAATATACCGAGTGTAGTCGAAATTACAAAGCAAAACATTAAAAAAAGCATTTTTTTACTTTTTTAAAATAACGTCAACTTTAAACTTTAATAACTCAAAAACAAATTAACATTTTTAAACATTTTAACCATATATATAAAGACAATTTAATATACTTTCACCTGCAGTTTATAAAAATCTAAATTTTTAATTGCTACTACTTTAAAATTCGAAAAATTACAAAAATTTGATAAAAACCTTCGATTTTTCGATAAATTTATGAGCTTAACTCAAATGATTTAAATTCTACGTCGGGATTTCCTAATACGCTTTGCGCCCCATCTCATCTTTTGCGAATTTCAGCATTTCAGCATTTCCACTCACCCTCTGGGCGAATATACGCGTACAATATGGCGTATATTAAACGCGCGCCGGCCGCCGGAAAGGATTAATTTACCTAATCCCGCGCACACGCTCCGCTCCGACATTCGCGCTTAATACTTTCCGAGCTGGGAGGCGGCTGCAGCGGCGGTGGCGGCGGCAGGAGTAAAGCCAGCTCGCCCGTTTGCGTGTCCTCGGCGGCTCCGACAGCGTGCGGTGTGTTATTAGAGGAACAGCTTCGACCGCAAACATAAGCGCCGCGATATCTCATCACAACAGCTTAGCGGGGAACATTTCGACCGCAAAACAATTACCAAGGGGGTGGATGTTTTAGGATATGGGATACTGAGGCCTGCTAAGGGTATGTGCGATGATGATCATGATGATGAAACAGAATTTCTAATGATTTATTTGGGGAAAGGGGTAAAAATTTCATGTTTTGGTTTAAATGCGAATAACAACAAAAATAAATTATATTAATAATATTTTATGATGGGGTTGTATAAAGTATGTATTTAAGAATATATTTCGCGAATTTTCAGTAAAATATACTGAGTGATACAGAAATTATGACCAAAAATGTAAAAATATATTTTTATGTGTTACTTTGACTTTGAGGCTTTATAACTCAAAAGTTAATAACAATAATTGATATTTTCTTTCAGAATATGAAAGCTTAGTTTATTATTAGTATATTCTGAGAAATTGGTTTAAATATTTTAAGTATTTTAGAAGTTACGCATAAAAATATAATATTTTTCTTGTTTTTAAGTTTTTAGTAAAGTTTTTGCAAAGAAAGTCAAGTTTCAAGGTGGATTACAACAAAAATAAACAGTATTATTTATATTTTATGCTTTATTCGTACAAAGCATGTATTTAAGAATATATTTTGTGATTTTCACTAAATTATACCAAGTGTTTCGCGAATTACAAAGAAAAATACAAAATAAAACATTTTTCACATAACATCAATTTCAAAGTCATTTAACTCAAAAGTTAATAACAATAATTGATATTTTCTATCAGAATATGAAAGTTTAGTTTATTAGTAATATACTCTGAGAATTTGGTTTAAATATTTTGATTATTTGAGAAGTTATGCATAAAAATATAAATTTTTAACTTTTTTCAAGTTTTTAGTAAAACTTTAGAAGATAAAGTCAAGTTTAAGGCCAAATAACCACAAAAATAAACAATATTTATAATATTTCATAATAAATTCATATAAAGCATGTATCTAAGAATATATTTTCAAAATACCAGTAAATTATACCGAGTGTTTCGCGAATTACAAACAAAAACACAAAATAAACCATTTTTCACATAACTTCAACTTCAAACTTTTCTAACTAAAAAATTATAAACAATTCTTAACATTTTCTTTTAAAATATGAAAATATACTTAATATACTTAATTATAAACATATTCTGCTAATTTAGTTCAATTATCTCGAATAGTTTAGAAGTTACAGCATAAAACATAAAATATTTCACTTAATTTACCATTTTGACTAATTTTGCATTCATTAATTCCCCGGAATTAGCTGAATTTAACTGACGCGGACTTTGTGTCCGACTGTTGTGCTAAATCGGTTAGTGTTGGTTAGTCCTGGCTGGTTGGTTGTTTTGTCGTTATCCCTTTGCGTTCCGTGGCATTGTTGTCGCGGTGCGACGGCGGCGGCAGCGTCGGCGACGGCTGGAAATTGATTTATGTAATCTCGAATTCGCGACCGGAACAACGCCGCCTCCCGACGGATACAAATTAATACACGTAATGCGCATTTAGACTGTCATGTCACAAGATTTTCCATAGGAATATTTACAGGAATTAATATATTCATAAAGAAATGCTTGGTTTTATTAAAAATTTTAGTTTTTAAGATAATAACTTAGGATGTAAAGGTGGAAGGATAATAAGTGATACATGGTTTGATAGATAATTTAATTGGAAATTGGGACGTGCTTAAATGATTAAATTATCTTTAATAGTTTTGAGTTATTTGGGTTTAAATTTTTGGTCAAAAATTGATTTTTTGGAAATTTTACAAAAATTCTGATAACTCAAAGACTAATTGAGATATTTTTGTTATTTAAACTACAGAATATAGATAATAATATGTACAATGGACAAGGATATATTTAAATAATTTTAAAATACATATACAGGGTGAAATTGAAGAAAACAACAAAAATTTTGTTTAAAATTCTGATTTTTTTGTTTCTAACGCATTTTAAAGGTCAAATAAAGGTCAAATATAACCATAAATATATATTTTCTGATAGAGGATGATATTATAAATCTAAAAAACTTTAAATTTTGTCTCTATCTCAACTATAACAATTTCTACACGCTTTCAAAATTCAAAAAACATAAAAACACAAAAATCTTAAATTTTTACAGAAAAAGATACTAAAAAGCAGAAAATATCCGCAAATAAAAAAGCAACCAAAGGAATAGAAGATCTGTGCACAAACAATGTCCTGAATCCTGCCCGCCGAATGCTGAATGCACTGCAATGTCTCTCTGTGTTCAGTCTCAACTTGATCTCGAACCCGAACTGAAACCCTGAAGTGAACAATGTTTGAACGAGAGTTAAACGTTAAATCCGCCGAAGCGCAAGCAAACACCCACACAAACACTGACACATATACATCGACACTGTGTATCACTAGCGTGCACAAATACGTTTAAGCGTGTTAAAGAAAGGACTAATGTCCTTCTTTACTCTTCTTTTTGTTGCCCGGGGAGAGAATAGAGTTGCGAGTTTGGTATTAGTCTGGAAATCCTTAAGACATTAGCGTGGGTTACAAAAAATATAACAAAGAGTATCGTCAGGGAAGGAAACGTGTAAAAAGTGTTGGTTTTGCCAGGCGCATCCACTGGTATAATACATGGGGATATGAATTGAGGTTAGGTATGGGATGTTTAACTTTGGGATTGATTTATAGAAAATTGGGAAGAGGTAGGGTGGGTTTTGGAAAAGGAAGTTGTAGATTGGGTATTTGAGAATATATTTGGAGATTTTTGGTAAAATATACTGAGTGTTTCGGAAATTATAAGCCAAAATGTAAAAAAATGCTTTTTGGGATGAGTAATAACAGAAGTAATTTAAATTTGTTATAATTTAAAAATGACTTAAGTTAATCCAGTTTTTTAACGGAAACTGATAAATAAGGTATTTAAGAATATATTTTGAAGTTTTCATCAAAATATACTGAGTGGTTCCGAAAATATAAAGCAAAATGTAAAAAATGCGTTTTTTGATCCGTAATAACAAAAGCAAATTAAATTTGTTATAATTAATAATTAACTTAAGTAAAAAAAGTTTTTATAAGAGAAACTGATATACTAGGTATTCAAGAATATATTTTGAGATTTTCATCAAGATATACTGAGTATTACGGAAAATATAAAGCAAAATGTAAAAAAATGCTTTTTTTATCAATACTAACAGAAGCAAATTAAATTCGTTATAATTAATAATAGACTTAAGTTAAACCAGTTTTTTCAACAGAAAATACACTAGGTATTCCTAGGAATCCCAGAATATATCTTGAAATTTTCATCAAAATATACAAAGTGTTTCCGGAGATACAATAAAAAAAAACTAAAAAATTTCAATTTTCTCCACAATAACATTAGTAAACCTAAAAAGCTCTCTTTTAATTTGCATCCCTTTGATGTGTTCATGTGATCCTGAATATCTTCTACGTGAATGTGTCTTTGTTTGTGTATCAATTTAGTGTCGCATTTACCCGCCGGCTGGCAGCATCCCGCCGCATCGGAAGCATCGGAGGCGGCTGAGATGATCGATAGCCCTGCGGCGCCGTCGCATAAATTACAAACATCAATTAAATCGCTCTCGACCGCGGCACGCACACCCTTCGCAACCCTCAAGCCTCTCCATTCCTAACCCCTGCGAGCCCTTTTTGGGCCTCGGATGCGTGTCAGCTTGTCGCTATCGCCGCCGGCGCAGGCAGTATCAACAGCGTCAAGCCAACTACAAAGATACGAGTACAACCATACAACTATACAACCCTTTTGGTGTATAGGGTATATTTAGGGGTAGGGGGTGGAAGTTGTGTAGTTAAGTGAATTGTTCTCATGTACATATGAGGGAAATATTAATTAATTAAAACAAAATAATAATAATTTATATTTTGGTTTTAGTTTTTCATTGATAACTCAGGAAGTATACGTGATAACAACATTTTCTTTAAAGCATTATGTAGGGAATTTATTTGTCTATAAATTTTGATAATTTGGTGAAGATATATTGATTGGTTTAAAAGTTATGAGGAAATTTGTTAACAATTTCAATTTCAGTTATCAAAAACTTAAAATGTTATTTAATTGCCAGTAACTTAAAAGTAATTACGATAATTAAATTTTGTTTGAAGAAGTGTATGAAGAATTTATTTGTTTATTTATATTATGATTTTGAGTCATATATACCGAGTGTATCAAAAGTTATTCGATAATTTGTAAAAATTCATAGTTTATTATACAAAATATTTATTTGCGTATAACTTAAGAAGTATTAGTGCTAGTCAAGTCAAATTTGAACTATAATGCATAGAAATAATTAATTCAACTATTTTTTAAATATTTTAAGTTTTGGTTTATTACTATTCTGTGTTAACGAAATTAATTTTTTACGAGTGTTTTATCTCTTCTTAAAAGATACTAAGCCAGTAAACCCTAATTGCATAAATATTTTAAATCCGGCTTTTAAATCTTACGCGTATTAAACTCCGGAAAGTCTGCGAAGATGAATCCCGGAAAGTTGCGCGCTGCGAACGTGTTTAAATCTTGAATGCAGTAATATTTAATTTTACCACAATTTGCATCTTTTCCACGCTGGTTTTACTGTTTCTTTTGCTTTTTATTGTTTTAACGGGGTATTTTCATGTATACATTAACTTCCGGTTTGTTGCAGGCTGGTGTTTTACTACGGAATAGTGTTTAATTATTTATTTCTTTATTTTTAAAAATTGTAGCTTTTAAAACAAGTTTTTATTTATTTTTTGTTATATTTTGCTTTCTTTTAGTTATTTTGTTGTAATTATTGAATCACTTGGTATATTTTAACCAAAACATTCAAATTTATTCCTAAATAGTTGACCTATAAAGTGGCGAAACCAAAATTCAATTACTTTTTTTCGTTTCATAGATATTCTTGTTTAAAATTGATATTTCATTAATAAACTTGTCAGTACACAAGAAGTTAATTGCCATTCGGGTATTATTTTACAATTTTCATTGTAAGTTTTAATTGGGTTTGAATATTTATATAAAAATATCAGAATAAATAGTTGAATAATTGTTTTATAAAATTCAGAAAAGAAAACTGCTAAATTCCATCTAGTTCCATAGTTATTCACACTTAAACTTGACTTTTTAAATGAATTATTCAGTGAATTGAGTTTTGTTGGCTTGAAAATATTGTTTCACTATTTTTTAAATAACTTATAAATTATTAAGTATAATTAAATGAAATTTTCAGAATATATTCCTGAATAGTTGTGCTATCGAATGCAGTAACGCATGTTATTGTAAACCATCCCTATTTTAAATTATTCACCCTTGAACCTCAGGTAATTTTTTTTACAGAAAAAATGTATTTTAACTTAAAAACAACTAAAATTTAATATTTAAACACTTTGTATATACTTTCCAACTTTTCACAATAACACCCTAGTTAACTACGTGTCATTCCTCCATTTCAACCCCTTTAAACCTTCTTAATTCTCACCTCACGTTTTCTTCTGCATAAAATAAAAATATTTAAATCAATTTAAATCCCTGCCAACTAATCTTCACTTTAATCTATTCCCAACTGCATTCTAACTGCATTCAACCCTTAAAATCAAACCTACTAACTTCTACCTTCCACTACTACTCCTATTATAATATTTTAAATATCATATTTTGTACGACTGGATCGTTATCACCATAATCTCCAAAGTCTATTTTCTATTCTCTCATTCTAGTGCTCTACTTTTTTCCATTCACTATTCACCTATCTGAATGGAATATGTGTGGTGCGACGTGCGGTGTCATGAATAAAAGAAGGGGCGCGAACAAGGGGTTGACTGGAGGCCAACAAGGGATGGTAATAAGCGGTTCGGCTACCTTCAACCACCCCAGCGGCCTAAAAAGACCCGCTGCTTGTAGAACCACATCCAGTAGGCTTGAGTGTGGTGTCATGTTACGGTATAATTTTTGGTCAACACGTTTTGCACCCTGGTTTATGCCTTATGTCAATATGGGAAGTTTTATGCGTAAAAATTAAAGCAGGATTATGCAAAAATTAATTTAAGAAAAATATTGAGTTTAATTGTTGATATCTCAGAAAGTTTTAGGGATAATAATATTTTTTTGAAAGTATTATGTAGGGAATTTAATTGTTTATTTATGGTATTAATTTTGTGAAGATATATTGATTAGTTTAAAAGTTATAAGGTAATTTGTTAACAATTTCAATTTTTGTTATTAAAAACGTGAAAGAATGTTTAAACACTGATAACTTGAAAACTATTAGTGATAATTAATTTTTGTTTGAAGCATTATTTGTGGAATTTATTTGTTTATATATGTTGTTATTTTCATTGAGATACACCGAGTGATTCAAAAGTTATAAACAAATTTCTAAAATTATGCATATTGCATTATGAAAAAATATAATCAATGTTTAAACAATTATAACTTAAAAACTATTGGTGATAAATAAGTTTTGTTTGTTGTAGCATGTGCAAAATTTTATTTATTTATCTATGCTATCGATTTGGTTTTGATATACTGAGTGTTTCAATAGTTAAAAAGCAATTTCCACAAAAAAACAAATTTTCTTACTCAAATGTTTAAACACGTATAACTCAAAACTAATAACAATAAACAAAATTTTCTTTAATAATATTAAAGAACAACTCTTTAAAAATACACCCTACCAATTTTATTAAAATATACTGAGTATTTCAAAAGTTACAACCAAAAATACAACTCAAACACCCAAAATAAACAATTTCCGCCCTTGTTCACATGATGCAACTCTCCAACCTTCACTCACGTCACCCATAACTCAAACCCAACCCGCACACCCCTTAGCATGTGGTATTAAGTGGTGGTGGCCTGAAGCCCCCTCACCCCGCCGTCTTTGATCGAGCGGATATTTTGGATTAAACAAATAATCCGTGCGTGCGGCGCGCAAACCGGATTTGACACCCTTTCAATGTCGAGCAGCAATAAAAAGGCTCGGCGAACGTCGGCGTCATCCAGGGGGATGATTTCGGCACGGTGCGTTCCCGGATTTGATGCCACCCCATTCATATGCTAATGCCTGACTAGTGTATACGCTCGAGTTTTTATGAAGATGATTCGAGGCTTTCCTTTTGATGCTCGAAACACCAGCCGAGTGAATATTTACGAGCTGCCGAATGTGGCAACACAAAGAGTGTAAGAATATACTGAGAGGAATATGAGAGGATGAGTGGAGATATGTTTTTCGAGGTGGATTTTGATTTATTTCACGTGGATTTATCGAGTGGAAATGATTGGGATTGAATTGGGAGAGTTGTGTTTGAAAATTGAGGTTTATTCGCGTATCACTCGGTGGATATTTGTGAAAATTTCAGGGATTGTTTAGAATTAAATTATCTATCTATTTGTTTTTTTGAATTTTTTGTTTATGTGTTATAGAACCATAGTTATTAACAATTATAGTTGATGTTTTGATTTTGACAGCAAATTTGGTTATTTTTTAGTAAAATGCTTGTAACATTTATAATAATTAATATTTTTAAACGAAATTTTGAATATATAATAACAAATAATTGTTTTTTGTTATCCTCCAAACAAAATTAATTTATCTCTAACAGTTTTTAAATAATCGTTGTTTAAAGTTTGTTAATAATTTTGTGATTGATCAATTATTGATTTTTGAAATGTTTTAGAAAATTTTATTTTATTTAGGTTTCCCTTTGTATATTTTCAAAAATTTTATATACGCCTATTCCCAGATAATAAATCTATCACCTGGTGAAAAGAATTCCTAATTATCTCTATTACAACAAAAGTTATAAATAATTAAACTTAACCTTACCTTTTCCCTCTCCCATTTTGATTTATTTCACAAATTTATCAATAAATCCCAAAATAATAAACATATTAAACTCAAATTTATCAAACATTGAAATTATTAAACCCTTCATGCGATAATTCAACCGGAATGAATATACCATCTGCCGTTATCAATTGATTGCGGTTCAAAGTTGATTAATTTTTTATTTCCGCATCTAATCCCCGTTAATAAATTTGCATGTCACTTTGAATGGATTTGAACGGCTCACGATCATAAATAGATTTTCATTAATCGAACGATCGAAGCGCGGCGAATGTTGGGCGCGTAATAAGCGAATATAATAGCAACTCGAGGGTGTCAGTGGCGGCGGCGCTGAGTACGCCCCCGCGTTTCGAACTCGGAACTCTCGACGAGTGGACTGAATGCCGGAATTTATCCTTGCGTATTTATCCCTGATATCCGATTAAGTGGCCTGTCGTCTGCACGCTCAGCCACTCGCCTCTTTTTTACGTTTCGTGGATTATCTTCGTTTTTTTTTCAGTAGAAAAAAACAAGAGGAATACAGGAAAAGTTGGGTTGGGATTAATTTGATTGTAATTAATGATTGGGTTTGGGGAAGTTTATGAAAGTTTTAGGAGTGATTAAGGAATAAATTTGGAGTGTTTTGGTGAAAAAATTGTATTGATAAGTTAATTAGTTTTTAAGTTATTTATGTTTAAAGTTTATAAAAATTTTGTTATGTTTTTGGTAAAACTTTTATGTTTTATTTTAATAAAATTTGATTTATTCTTGAACCATTTGGTATAAATTTATAATTTTTAAACAAATATAGTCAATTAATTTGTACATAATTTGTTGTTAAGAAAATTGTTGTATCTCTACTGGTTTTAAGTTATTAATTATTAAACTTAATATTGCATATTTTGTGTTTTATTTAATAAAATGCAAATAATTATGGTTTCACCTTGTATATATGGACAAAATTAGTGGTAATAATTATGTATATAGTTGTTCTATAATATGTTGTAAAAATTGTGTAGATATGTTAATTAGTGTCTCTGTTATTTATGTTTAAAGTATATTCAAATTTTGTTAATACGTTTTAGTAAAAATTTTGTGTTTTACTTTAATAAAATGCCATTTATTCTTGAACCACTTGGTATAAATTTATCATTTTTTGGGAAAAGATAGCCAATTAGTTTGTTTATAATATATTATCAAGAAAATTGTCATAACTTTGTTAGTTTTTATGTTATTAATTATTAAACTTCATATTTCATATTTTATGTCTTACTTAATAAAAATTCAAATAATTCATGTTCCACCTTGTATATTACCTTAAATTAATTAATAAATCATACTCAAATAGTTACTCTACAACACCCAGCAAAAATCAATAAAATATCTTGAATACTTTCCAAGTTATCAGCTTTCAAACTAAATATTTCACTTCACGATATAATTTTGTGTTGTTGTCTAATTAATCGCCATTAATGTCTAATTTAGACGTCTCAATCTGTGTCGCTAGATAACCACCCCCGGTGCCATGATTATCAGCGCTCTCCCAAGCCTGCCTTGATTAACAATCAAGCCAATTACAATAATTACAAACACGACACCTCTGACATACCAAACAATAACACATTATTACAACATAACCTAGTTTACGTCCATCTGTATTCTCCTGATACGAATGTTTGTGTAAAGTTATTATTTCAGCATTATTTATTTGAGTGCACAGTGACATGACACATGCAGCTCCATAATGAAATGAAACAAATGCATATCTGCAGTGCGTGTTGCAGTCATACAGTATTCCACTGCGCGGCCATTTTGTGTCCGCGTGCAGGCGACACTAACGCCGGAATAATCGTTGTTTACCGTGTGCGCGTCATTAATTCAAGCTGTCCTCTTCATATTTTCGCACATTTCAACTGTTTATACACTGCAATCGCGTTTTTTGGCTGAAATTTTACGAGTCAATGATGGCGCTGACAAAATGGCGGCCGGGGTGGATGTGTCGCACGTGTGCCATCGCGTAATGACATTAAATTTGCATTCGTATTCCCATTTTGATTCGCGTTTTGCATTCCGAGTTGCAAAATCGCTGTAAAGTTGGATGGCGGCGTCAAGGGGTGAATTCCCTCTGCTGGGTGATGATGTTTCGACATTCGACATTCGGAACGACATGCCGCTAGGTTTGTCGCTGCTGCGGCGTGTTGGAATAATGGCACGAGCGGCGCGCAAAATGAATTTGCATTCGGGCGGGGGTGGTTGGTGTGGTGGTGGTGGTGATGGTGCCAAAAGCGACAAACAACCCGCCGCTATGTTTGTGAAGGGTTCGCATACGATTACTTCTGCTCATTTGCACAATTTTACAAATTTATGTGTGTTTCAATTGATTTCGTTTTTATTTATGCATCCGATCAGTGTGGGGGTGGGGTTGGGATTTTTTTAGGGAAGAATGATAGGGAGTAGTGAATAGGGAAGATTTTTATTCTTGGATTTAACATTTTTATAGTGTTTTTAGGTTTGAAGTTATAAATTCATGTTTTTCAACTCTAACTATGAAGTTAACAATTTACTGGTATGGAAATTACCCTGTATCTTAATAATTTATAGCTCGATTTTGTTGTTCTTTTTGGTAAATAATAGATAAGGATATGCTTAATCGTAATTAGATATTTTCTGTTCTTTTAAGTGCATAGAAATGCCTTTAAAGCGACCTTCAAATGTTGCCTTATTTGGGAAATTTCAAAGTACCTAATACAAAATACGCTGTATCTCAAAGATTCTTATGTCTATCTTATTGGATTTTTTATTGTTTTAAAGAGAAGGAGTTTCTTTACGGGTTCTATTATTTTTTGCTTTCTAAAGGATATAGAAATGCTCTAGAAATGTCTATAAATATCTACTATATTTATGAATTCGCAGAACAGAGGTTGGAATACACTCTGTATCTCGGTTGTTTCTAGTTCAATTTTGGATCTGTTTTAGATTATTTGAAGAAGAAGAGTTGCTTAATCGTGTGGTATATTTGCCTGCTTCCTAAAGGGCTTAGAAATGCCCTAAAAATGACTTTAAACATCAACTATTTTTAAAAGTTACCAAACGAATATTGGAAAACACTCCGTATCTCCGCTGTTTCTTGCTCAATTTAAGATTTATTTTAAGTAATTTAAGGAAGAAGAGTTGCTTTATCATTTGGTATACTTTTCAGCTTCCCAAATGACTTAGAAATGCCTAAAAAGTGCCTTCAAAATGCAGCATTTTTTCAACATCTTAAAACATGCGTTACAAAACACTCTGTATCTCTATTGTTTCTGCATAAATTGGATTATTACTTACGCTAATTAATAAAGGAAAAGTTGATTTATAAATTTGAATATAATTCCATCTTCTAAAGTACCTAGAAATTCCCTAAAATTGCTTCTAAACATAAGCATTTTAGCCCATTTTTAATCATTTTGTTGTGGAATTATTTTTAAATCCATCGAAATTCTTTAAATCGATTTCAAATTATGTCGAAGTCGCTCAAAAATCCCGCGAAAGTTTTCTGCCTCCTCAACTTCCTGCGATCCGAATAGTACACACCAATTTTATTATTCATTTTCGACCCGAAATTGTCGTGCACACAGAGAGAGACAGATAGAGAGAGAAAGAGAATGTAAAAATAAAAGAGACAGAAGAGAGAGAAAGAAATTGTTTTAAATTCTATCAAAAATCGCGCAAATCTTTTCAGCCTTCTCGACATTCTGGGATCCGGATAACATAACTTGAATTTACCATTGGTTTCGACCCGAAATTGTGCAGACTCACACACATGCAAATTCACACGTACGTAAATAATAAAATTTTGAATTTTTTAAAATTTGATTGCAGATTAGGAAGGAAGATTAAATTGCGCATTGTTTATCCTAATAAAATTTTTTTGTAACTTTTCTAATTAATGAGTTATTCACGTTTATGGAAATCTATTATTTTAATAAATTTTAAATATGGTTTTATAGTAGGAATTTTCCAAGCATAAAGAATATGAAAGCATTTTTTATTTAGTCCGTTTAGTTCAAAAGTTATAAGTATTTAAAGTTTTATTTTGATTTTGAGCCAAAAAATTTAACCAAAAGTTCGACCCTGTTCTTCGACCGAAAGTTTTTAACCAAAAAAGTCCGACCCTGTTCTTCGAGCAAAAATTATTTTATTATATTAATTCAACCCTGACTTTTGACAGAAAATAATTTATAAAAAAGAGTTTGGCCCTGTTTTTAAACAAAAAATAATTTAAAAATATAAGTATTCAACCCTGTTTTTCGATCAAACAATAAAAAAATATTGAAAAAACTGCATCTTTAAGAGGGCAGTTTGAGGCATTTACTAAGGGTTTAAAGGGTGTATATAGTACGAATTCTGTAGAGATATTCTTTGTCTTTATATTGATAAAAAAAAAAAACCCAAATTGCATAAGTTTTACAGGAGATACGTGGTGTTTTCCACGGCAACTTTTAGAAATTTTCAAAAATGGCAACTTTTGAAGGGATTTTTAGGGCACTTTCCAAGGGTTTAGAGGGTGAATTTGATAATCATTTTGTAGAGGTACTGTTCAGCTATAAATTGACGTTGGAAACCCCTAAATTGTAATAGTGTTACAGGAGATACAGTGTGTTTTCCACGGCAACTTTTAGAAATTTTCAAATAATAGCAACTTTTGAAGGAATTTTTAGGGTACTTCCCAGGGATTTTGAGGGTGCATTAGGTACTTATTTTATAAAGGCACTCTATATCGATAAATTGACGTAGGAAAACTCTATATTGTGTTAGTTTTACAGGAAATACGGGGTGTTTTCCGCGACAACTTTTAGAAATCTTAAAAAATATACACTTTTGAAAAGATTTTTAGGGCACTTTCAAAGGGTCCAAAGGGTAGATATAGCACACATTCCTTAGAGGCACCCTTTATCCATATTCTGTTTAAAAGAAATTATAAATTGCATTAATTTTACAGCAGATACAGGATGTTTTCCACGACAAATTTAGAAAATTGATAAAAATATCAATTTTTGAAAGAAGTTTTAGGGCACTTCCTGAAGGTTTATGGATAGGATAAAGTACTTATTTTATAGAAACACTCTTCATCTACAAATTGACAAAGGGCTACCTCAAAGCACCATTGAAACTTCTAAGGAATTGCAGGATATTTAAAATTTAACAAGAAAACTCAAGTTATCATATAAAAAGCATAAAACCTACCTCATCCCATACAACGGTCACTACTCCAAAACGCCACCATCCAAAAACACATCCCCTATAACACAAAGAAAAAAAAAACCTCCACACTGAAAACGCCCTTAATATCTTTATTATCTCATATTTCGATCGCGGTCGTTCTCAATTTGTATGCATAGTGTTGCATTATGTGCGCTCGTACGCTTGTGCGGCTGATGTCCGACGGCGTTTTGGGAAATTACACGCCACAACGCCGTGCGCATCACACCACACACCGCCACCACCACTACCACCCCAACCACCCCCCTGCACAGCAAGGCGACGAAGGTTGATTGCATGCGGGAACTAATTTCCCAGATTTCATTACCTACCAACTATACCTCCGCTCTCCCCGAGCGTGGAAAACTCCATTCTCCACACCAAGCTGAAAAGTTTGGTTATAATCGAGAATTAGGCAACACACAACACACAACACCTTTTAATACATATAGTTTAATAATTATTTATTCTTATCAAAGGCAGACTTGAATTTCATTTCATTTCATTTCACATTAACTCATCAATCGAATCATACAATCATCATGTGCTCAAAAACATAATATACAGGGTATATTAAAATATATAAAAATACATACAGTTAAATACTTAAATAAAATATTATGTGCCATGGATAAAAATCAATAAAACACAGCTTAAAATAACACCAATCAAATTATTTTTAATATTAAAAGAGGACGCGGTATTGGCCGACACAAAGGGCCTACCCTTCTGAGAAGTGAACCACTGATGCAAGTCAGACAACTCCCCGAAACCATGTTGGTTCTTCGTCTGCACCAGACATTCATACACAGACTCTGCTTGTAGATTACGCAGTTGATAACTTTGCGAACGCTCAGATGTTGAGGGGTTGAAAGACTGATGTGGACGTACTAGTAAATCATGCCATTGACCAGGGTGGTGGTAAGTAGAATTAATCTAAACCCAAAAAACAAAAAATTAAAAAATTTTTTTTTTCAATTTTAAAATTTTTTTCAATTTGATTTACCTGTATCATCCTATATAATATCCTAACCTCCATGATAGGAAACACACTCTGCACATTCCAAGTAAGGTTATATTCATGCGGCATAGAATACTGCGAGCTTGTGATAGCAGGAGGACCCAGTTTTCCGGATAACTCAATGAATTTCTTTTCCTTTCCGATGCTATTAACCACAACACAGCTGTAGTTACCAAAATCAGATAATTGTATGTTACGTATATTCAATGTATGCGTTTGTCCTTGATGGGACATAACCCTACGATCTGTAGGTTGTAGAAGGAATGAGTTCTGGTACCATGTGACCTCTGCAGGAGGGTCAGCATGGACCACACAATCAAGACGTGCTTCCAGACCTTCACCAGCGTTGACCCATGAACGTAAAACATTGACTTCCGGTGGATCTATGTGGGGACATTTTTATACAGGGTGTTCATTAATTTATAATGAATTTAAATTGACTTACAGAGGACATGAAGTTCTATTTCTGCTGTGACAGGTTGTCCAATCCCATTGGAAGCTGTACATTGGTAAACCCCTGCATGTTGACGCTGTACATCTGAGAGGGATAATAGATACCCGCTTTGGACTTGCATCCCAGTTGGTAACACACCATCCTAAATTTTTTTAAATTTATAAAAAAAATTTTAAACATTTTTTTAATTTTTACCCTTTTTGACCATTGTACAACAGGATTAGGATTACCAGTAGTCCTGCATTCGAAAGACACAGGTCCCCCTTTGCGGGTAGTGGTTTGACCATTCGCCGGGACCATTTGTATACTGGGTGGCACTGAAATTAAAATAAATTTCCATATTTCAAATTGGATTACACGCAATACAAAAGCTTTAACAAACTGGGATTATATGTAATTATTATCACCCCCTAATATTCTAATACTCAAAAAAGAGGGTAAAATGTAAGTTTTACATCTTTGATTGTGTGGTGTTGGCACCAGAGGGCGACACCGCATTCCCTCAGCCTTTGTACGCGCCGAAATGAATATTTATGCAATCGTCTCGGCTGATTGCGAGTTTAAAATGCAAAACAGTCAATTTGCATTCATTAAAACTTCAGGCCCGCCCCGAACATTTCCATATACCAAGTGTTACCAAAACCTAACCTCATTTATACTCTTCTCTTTAAATTTACTCTAAAATTGCATTTCTGAACACTTTATATATTTTATTCGGGTGATGGAAGGTGGCGGTTTGGTGGTTGGCGACAAGACCACCCCCCTCTGCCACCTTGCCACCCCCGTTAACCGCCGCGTGCTTGTTTTGATGTTCCTCTGTCGGAGCGAGTTCGGATGTTCACTTTTGGTTACTCTACAGCGACGCTAAAAGGAGTCGGCATCCTGGGGCGGCAATCAGCGACTCTACCGTTTGTCGTCAAAGTTTTACACGTTCGTTTGTTGTGTATGTGTATGTGTGAGTGTGGGTGTGTAGCACGTTTGTAATCTACATAGCATTATAACTTGGATGATGGCGGTTTAATCGATTCACGACGCGAACGCACCGAGCGCGCTCGAGCTATTTCGCTGTTAATTAACACCGCCTGCTGTACCACCCCCGGAAAAGACGACGGCAAAAAACATCTTTGTTTAAGGATGGTTTTTGTGACAAAACGGGGAGAATTTTGGAGAGTGTTTCAAATTTTGACTTTTTGTCTCTTTAAATGCTTTGTAATTTGGTAAAGAGTGGGAATTTTGTTATTTTTTGTTTATAATAATAAATTTCGGGATTATATAAATTTGTTTTTGAGGTTTTGTTATAACATTTCCGGTTTTAAAGTGAATTTTTCCGAAAAACAAAATTATAATGAATTTTTCATTTTTTTCAAATTTGACTATAAATAATTTATAAACTAATAAAGTTATCAACAATATTCAAATGGCATATTATAAACAATTTAATATTCTATATATCCAGAAATTTTCAATAAAATCGCTTCACAGGTTTGCTTGTTATAAGCAAAAATGTAAAAATATCCGAAAGGATTTTTCTAAAGGTTTTTTTTTTTGACTTTTTGTTAATTTTAAATCATTATAACTCAGAAACAGGTCAACATTTTAAAATTTTCTCTTCACCATCATAAATTTACATATTTTAATAGTGAATTCTAAAAATTTTATTCCAATATTTCCGGTTTTAAAATAGATTTTTTCAAAAAACAAAATTATAATGGATTTTTCATTATTTTTAAATTAGACTATAAATAATTTTTAAACGAATTAATATATCAACAATATTCAAACTGTATATTTTAAATAATTCAATATTCTACATATCCTGAAACTTTCAGTAACATCGCTCCACTTGTTTACTTCTTATATGCAAAAATGTAAGAAAGGTCCGTTAGGACTATACCACACTTTTTTGACTTTATGTTAATTTTAATTCATTATAACTCACAAACAGGTCAAAATATTAAAATTTTCTCTTCACCATCATAAATTTACGTATTTTAAGAATGTATTCCAAAATTTTTATTCCGTCATTTCCGGTTTTATACCAAATATTTTCAAAAAACAAAATTTTAACTATTTTTTAATAATTTCCAACTTTACCTATGAATAAATTAAAAACAAATTAACCTATCAACAATATCCTACCAGAATATTATCAATCACTTAATACTCTACACATCCTGAAATTTCCAACAGAATCCCACCACTACTCCGCTCACAATATGCAAAAATGTAAAACAAGTTCGCAGCGATTACGCCCGAGCTGTACGCGCGTAATGAATAAAGTTTTCAAGTCTTGATCCCGCCGTCGTATAATCTCATAACTCCTTGCCGCTTGCGCACAACAAGTTGCATAACTTGCGGTTGAGGTTATGTTCATAATGTTTTATGTTTCCAGCAACACCACTGCGTGGAAAATAGTTATAAATAGTTGCAGTCAGCAGCGGCGACATGCCATTCTCGTTTAATCAGAATCAAACGTTTTGCCGCCGCCTTCGCCGCCTCCACCGCAATTTTAATTAAAATTACAACTGATACGTTGTCGACGGTGGCAGTGAATACAGCAGCCAAGACGTAGAAGCCGGAATAGTTGCGTAAAACATTCAAAAACAAAAATTTCACTCAAAAAACAAAAAAAATTTAATAAACAACCCCTAAGGGAGGAAAAATATAAGAAATTAAAACTTGTGGAGCAAAGGTAAAAACTTTAATCCATCAAAAAGTAAGAAATGAATTCTACGTGGTTGAAAACCCGGAATTTCACAATTTCTTTCTTAAAGTCGCCAGCACCTGTCACCCCCGAAGAGTTGTGAAAACCGGAAGTAATTTACATCACGCAAATTCAAATTAAACTGTCAAAGAGTAAAATATGGTAATTTTTATAACTTACTTAATATCTCGATGGTATGTATCAAGTCCCCGGGGGATCCATCACCGATTTGACACGTGTAATCACCCTGATCGGAATGTTGAATGTCTCTAATCTGTAGATTATATCCGCTTAGTGATAATCGTGTGTCACGTGAGATCATTTGTTGGCCTGCACTCAAGAGGGCAGCACCTCTTCTCCAGACAATCACAAATGAACCTGAAACAAACAAAAAATTAAAAAAAATTATTTATTTTTTTAACACTCAGTATATTAATATTCTTAATATTTTAATGTATATTGTTTTATTTTAAAATAAAATGAATCTAAAAAAATTTAAATAATTAAAATCTGTTTATTGGTTGATGAGTTACACGAGGTGTATGTAAGTTTTGATTAAAAATTTTATTTATTTTTTAAACACTCAGTATATTGATATTTTTAATGTTTTAAAGTTTATTGTTTTATTTTAAGATAAGATGAATCTAAAAAAAATTAAATGGTTAAAATATGTTTATCGGTTCATGAGTTACACGAGGTGTATGTAAGTTTTGATTAAAATTTTTTATTTATTTTTTAAACACTCAGTATATTGATATTTTTTATGTTTTAATGTATATTGTTTCATTTTATGATAAAATGAATCTAAAAAAATTTAAATGGTTAAAATATGTTTATCCGTTCTTGAGTTACACGAGGTGTATGTAAGTTTAGACTAAAAATTTAAAAAATCAATGAAATTTTGAATTGAAACACTTTGTATATGATAATAATCAGTATGCTTGAACGCTTGAGCTGGATCAAGGACGTGCGGTTCCTGTTGAATGTTGAATACGATACAACCCTTAAACCGGAAAACCGGAATGCCGGAAAACGGGGCGTATTAATGGTTGACAAATATCTAGTGCTAGTAACCCGCAGGGGTAGCAAAGGACAATGACTAAACGGATAATGCATAACCAGCGGACTTCCGGTTTGAGTTTAATATATTATTCCATGTAATTTTTGACTGATTCTGATTTCAATTAAATTTCGATTTTTTTTAATGCTTTCATCCCTTATTCACAATGTGTGCGCGATTGTTGGCATCAAGCATATTTTCACCGTGCTGTTTCCGGGTTTAGTGTGTTTTTTATTCATGACGATTCGAAAACCAGTTGAAAAGCCCTTTGTGCGCTGTTGATGAAGTTGAAGAGTCCTGCGATATAGTCCTGCAGGAGCGCACAACGCCAATTATAACCGACGTTCTTTTGTTTGCGGCCGGGTTGTGCGCTAGTTTTCCGCTGGCGCTTTGTTTCGTTTGCTTTTTGTGCTTATTTTGTATTTGTTGGAGGCGTAGGCGTAGCATGGAGAGTGGAGAGTAAAAAAAAATTAAAAATAAAATCGGGAGCACTTAGATTTTTAACCCCAACATAAAAATAGAATTATATCAAAAGAAATTTGTTAATAACTTTTTAAATATTAAGGGAAATTTAGTAATTTTTTTACTGATGTGTTAATAATTTATTTTTGCATCGATTAGTGTTATTTTTGTTAAATTTGGTAAAATATTTTATTAATTATTAACAATTATGTACATAAAAGCAAAATTTAAAGATTAAAATAATTTTTTGTAGAAATTTGCTTATAACTTTTTAAATATTTGAAAGAATTTGTTGAAATTAAAAATTGTTATAAACAATTACATTCTACGTCAATTACTGTCAATTTTATTTAAATATTTTTAATAGTTTATGCACTAATTAGAAAAATGTAAATAAAAGCAAAAATTAAAAATTAAAAATTATACGTTTTAGAAATTTGTTTATAACTTTTGAAATATTTGACATAATTACCCAATTCTTTCTCTGAGACATCAATAATTGAATTTTGCATCGATCTATAATAGTTTTATTAAATTATTTATTATATTTTATTAATTATTATCAATTATGTAAATAAAAGAATGAATTATTGATTAAAATTATGTTCTTCAGAAATTTGCTTATAACTTTTAAACTATTTGAAAGAATTAAGTGAAATTAAGAATAATCATAAACAATTGTATTATGCATCGATTAGTATAAATTTTATTGAAATATTTGATATAATTTACGCTTAAATTACAAAAATGTAAACAAAAGCATAAATTACTGATTAAAATCTTGTTTCTTAAACAATTGTTAATATCTTTTAAAATACATATCACAATTTAATAATGATTCTCGACGTTTTGATGCCTGATTCGATTTTTTCGTTTTGTTTTTATTTTGCCGTCGTTGAAGCGGTAATTGTCGAAATTGTTGAATGGAAATTGCCGGCGTTGCGTAGGCGGCGTCAGTGGGGCGTAAAAAATCACCCCGCCGACATAATGGAATCTGCATGGCCGGGGCCGAAACGAGCGCGAAAATAAAACACAAGCGTCGACGGTAATGGCGTGCGGTCGTCGCATCCTGCGCGTCCTGCAGGACCATCCGCAAAAAAAGCGGCACGACGGCGGAAGAATGCTGAAAATCAGCGAAAATCCTCCAACCGACGCAGCAGCAGCCGAGCAAAGCTAGGGTGAAAAATCACGATCAGCGGAAAATATTCAGATTTCAATCTAATTTCTAGCGTTCGGAGCATTGGGTTTTTCCACTGCCGGCGAAACAATTACTGGATTTCATGTTTTTCTGTTTTGCTTTCAAGCGCAAAAAAAGCTGAGTTTTGATGTGGAATAACTCAGCTGTTTGAAATCACACAGTATTGGTGGATATATCATAAGAGAGATAATTTATCTGAAAAGATGTTTATGAAAAGATGTATGTTGTCAATAATTTAGTTTTTTAGTTATAAAAGTTTTAAACAAATATTGCAATATTCATAAGTAAATATTTAGATACAATAGTTTTCAAATTTAAATTCATTATAACTCAGCCAATTTTAATTATTAAATATAGATTAAAACGTCATAAGAAAGAAAATTTATTTGACATTAACTCTCAAAGTTGCAAATTTAAATATAATACAGTTTAAAAGTTATTAATAAAAAACCAAAAAAATTCAAATTTTTTACTTTCCACACAAAATTCCCAATAACTCAGAAACTATTAAAGATATCAAAACAATTTTTTATACAAAATATACCTCCTAACCCAATCTATAAACTACCATAAATTGTTTTTAAATAAATCCAAAACTCCACCTGTTATTTAAACAAAACCACCTAATCAATCATTCATTCCCTGTTCTTTTATATTTGGATGCCTTTAACTCTAGATTATAGATAGTGGCGAGTGATAATGTGTCACGCATCGTGCATATTAATCATGTCGATATTAATATTTTAATTAAAAGCGTCTGCGTGTGCGTTTGTAGGCTGCAGTCATGTTGTCGTTAATGAAATATGCGCGCCGTGTATGCGACACTCATCCATTCGCAGGCATCAGGGGTTGTTGCAATCGGTTGCATTCTGCTCTCTATCATTAGTGGCATCAGTGGCGTTTAATAATCGCCGAATAACAACTGCCATCCCGGGCGTGCACAATGCGCACATCAAGAGATGACGGTTTAATCAAAATCTGAGCGGGTTTAGTGAAATAATCAATTAGGTATTGTAAAAGTTGAAAAAATTGCAATAACTTTTGTAATATTTAATAGAAGTTGATGAAATTAGGAATGGATATAAATAATTTTATTGTGCATAGATTAGTGTTAATTTTGTTTAAATATTTGTTATAGTTTGATGGCAAATTTAAAAAATGCAATTAAAAGCAATTATTATGGATTAAAAATGTTGTTTTTAGAAATTTGTTTATAACTTTTGAAATATTTGATAGAATTTGATGAAATTTCGAGTGAGTATTAATAATTTAATTTTACATCACTTTGTCTTAATTTTGTTTAAATATTTGTTATAGTTTAGTGGCAAATTAGAAAAATGCAATTAAAAGCAATAATTATAAATTGAAAATTATTATTTTAAGAAATTTGTTTATAACTTTCGAAATATTTGAAAGAATTTTATGAAATTCTGTATAGATATAAACAATTAAATTATTTATCGATTAGGGAGAATTTTATTTAAATATCTATTATAATTTTGTAAAAATGTCACTGAAAGCAAATAATTAACATTAAAAATGATTCATTTTAGTAATTTGTTAATAACTTTTGAACTATTTGACATAATTTAATAAATCTTATACCAATAGATAAACAATTTAATTCTACATCAGATAATTCAAAGATTTTATCAATCCCTTTATTAATTCGAACGTAATCTTAGAAAAACTAACAAAAAACATTTTATTTACTTAAAATTTTGATTTTCATTAAATCGTTGCTATAATATTTGTTGTAATTCTAATATTTACCGTAATTGTATGCAAAACGTGCGTACATAACACGTGCGTTTTAGAATGCGCAACGCCGTTATTGTTTAACGGTGGAATTAATTAAAATTTAATTGAAATCAAACACCGGCTGCGCGTCGCACAAATCCCATCCGCCATTCGCCGCATCGACCAGTCAAACCCTTCAAAAATCATCCCCGCAATGCAAAATTACTATCAGCCAAATCAACCATTAAATATACCAAGTGTAACAATAAATATCCATCAAAAACAATAAAAATACAAAAATTTAATCAAAATTTACACAAAAATCCATCAAAAACGCAAAATTCACAAAAATAAATTATTGCAACACTCTGTATATAATCTATATGTGCAATTATTTGCATTTTGTATGTGTGTGTGTTCATTTAAAAGTTTTAACGAACGCGCAGCGCGCGCATTTCCAATCTTTGAGGCTTTAATTTCGTTCCAATTCGTTACGCGCCGTTTGTTAATTAAAATCGCGCTCGCGGACGCAATATCAGCGCATATTGCAATTAGTTGATAACAAGCAATATATTTAATATGCCGTTGTCGGCTGCACTTATATTTTATGGAAATTGTGATGAGTTTCACTTCAAGTTGAAACATTGCAGTTAATTTCAGTGTCAGCGCAGCAATAAAACTCTTATTAGAAGTGGTAGATAAACAAAATTAATTTTGTTATGTACAGGGAGTGATGGAGGGATTAATTATCTTTCATTTGATGCTAAATTTATTAAATTTGGATGGGTAGCATTCAAGTTATGAGTAAAATAATAATAAAAGTAATATTTTGGTTGTTGAAGAGTGTTTTGTTGAGTTATTTGATGATAATAATTCAGGGATTTATAATTAAAGCAATTAGTGGTTATGTGTGGATGCGCAATTAAATTATTTGTTGTTTAGTGTAAAATTTATTGAATTTTGATTAAAATTACGGGAGTTATGAATTGTTTTGTAAAATATTTGATTTTAGAGAAAATTAAAGTGAAATTGATTAGTTTTTTAATATTAACAAATAAAATAATTTAAATCTGATCAATGTTTAAATATTTTTGAATTATCAATTAAATTTTCTTTCGTTTGACTTATAATTTATCAAAATCGGTAAAATATTGCAAAAGTTATTAACTATTTTACATCAACAAGATTTTTAAATAAAAAATATCATTAAATTGTGAAGTTTTTCTTAATAATAGAAAAGTATTTACCATAAATTAAATATTTAAAAAGAATTTGATAAAAAATGAAATTCTCTTTCAATTTAACTGAATTTCATAAAAATCGGTTATAAATTGCAATAGTTATTAACAATTTTCGATCAGCAGTACTTCAAGACAAAAAATATTGTGAAATTGTTTACATTTTTGTTAATAACTTTTAAAATATTAACAAATTCATAAATATTTAAAAACAATTAAATTTCCAATTAAATTTTCTTTCATCCCACCTATAATTTATGAAAATCGGTAAAAAATTACAAAAGTTATCCAACAGTTTTCCTGCACTTCAATAAGTTTATCAACTTAAAAAGTTGAGCGCTTTTTGTGAAAATGCCGCCGTAAATTCCAAATTACAAACGTTTTGTATAAACTGCAGTGGAAATTATACGCAAAATTAGTCGCGGTCCGCCTGATGCGGCGAAAACTCAGCGTGCAAGTCCGGAAAAGCGTCGCTTTCCCGCTTTCTCGCTTTCCCGCAGCGCGAGCAAAAACGAAACGACAACGACAACAAAAACACACAACCGCAGGTTCAACGTACGACTGCGACTGTTACCTAGTTCATTTTGCAATTTTCAACGGAACAACGGAAAACACCGCCCCCACGTTTGCCGCCGCCGTCATCATCAGCGCGGGATCTCCAGTAAAGGGTTTGCGTCGCCATCCGCACTCGACGTATTGTTGGCGTGTATTTTGACTTCAAGCGCGTGGAAAGCGCTGGAAAAACTTTGCGGTGCTGTTTTTGTTATCAATCTAAACAGGCAAGTTTACGCTGGCTGTGTGCTGATCCTTCGATTGTTGAGGATTTAATCAGAGAAACGTGTTTTTCCAACTTGTGCGACAATGAAAGAAAAGAATGAAAAAAGTTGAATTTTGAAAACAAAAGTTCAACTTTGAAAGCGCGTAGAATCCGTTATAATTAGTATTTTAACAAAATTTAAAAACAGAGAGATTTGTAATTTAATTGTTTATATATTGCCATAAATTATATTAAATTTAGATTGTTATTTTGGTAGTAAATTGACAATAAACAAAAAAAAAAACACTATTTTTGCATTAACTTTTAACTTTAATACTAAATTATTGCTATATTAATAACAATATCAGAACAAAATAAACTTCCCAAGATAGAGAGTATTATTAAAAATACTCTTTGAAAAAATTAAGGCTGTAACGCTATTTGTTTATGAGTTACAACAAATTTAAGTAAATATTTCACTAATTCTCATTTTTATTATTTTTTGCAATGTTTTACTGAAACTCTAATAACTACTAAACAAATAAAGATATTATAATTTTCTAAACTTTTTTTAATTTCCAATTAAATTATCTTTCAAATGACATTTTATTCATTCTTCTACCTTTCTAAACAATTGAGTTATTCTACTTCAAAGTCAAACAATAATTTTTTTTCTTAAAAATTCACTCATGTATGATAAGTACAAAAATGCATACTGTAGACTTCATACTCCCTGCACACTTAGAGAAAAAATCTCAAAAGACAGTCCCTTCCGTGCGTTGGCCGCCACAGAAAGCACCCAAAGGCGAAGGACGATGGACGAAGGACACAAGGTGGAGGCGCGAGCACAAAAGGGTTAACCAGGCGTGACATCAATTTTCGGCGCCGCGTCTCTCGTCTCGCTCGACCGCCCCGCGCTCCCATTTCGGGTCCTTGGTCCTTGCTCCGACGTCCTTCAGTCCTTCAAAGCGATTAGAGGCTTTTTGCGGCCGCATCAAAGTGCTTTTTATATCTTTGTGCGCACATTCAAATAAATAAAAAATGTACTCATGGGAAAATGTAGAAAAATTAGAGAATTACTTGGTATCATCTAAGATAAAAATAGAAAAAAGTTTTGAAAGTTTTGGGAAGTTTACTGGTCGGTTGTAATCCTTTTAGTCCTGATGTGACATATTGTATTTTCTTGAACGGGGAGGTAATACACGGATAATACAAAAAGTTTCTCGTGAGTTGAGACGAGTTTTTAAAAATAGAATCGGAACGTTAGTATTTTGTAAATAACTCAAGAACTAATATAGATATCGCATTGATTTTTTTACACAATAATAAACAATAAAATTGACTATCGTTGAGTAAAAGTTGCAATATTCTAACATTAAAATTTGTTGAGATATTTTAAATTAAATTTTGGTAAAATATGCTATACTATATTATTGCTTTTTGTTACTTAATTGATAATAACTCAAAAAATAATTCATATAGACTATTGAAACTTACCATACTTATTAAAAATAATATTACCTACAATTCATTAAAAAAATAAAATTCCTAACCTATAAAATGTCGATTTCATGATGTTTTAAAATTGTCTTTCAAATATATTTATTCTTTGCTTGACTTTTATTGTTTATTTTGTTATAACAACAAAACTAATAATAATTATTAACTTTTTCCTTCACATGTTAATAAACAATAAAATTATCTATAAACAACCAAAAAATTTACTCTCTAACTTAAAAACTCTAAAAGTTATTGACTTCTAAACTTAAAACTTTAACTCAAAATTTTTTACAACTCAACAACTAAAAAATAAACCAAAAAATATATGAAAATTTATTAAAATGCTAATGTTTGTTGGTGCTAAGCCCCCAAATTGAGCAGGCGTAATAAAAATGACAAATTATGATTGCCCTAACACCCTTACACCCCACCACCACCCCAGAGTGTGCGCGTAAAAAACTTGGCTCATGGAAAATGCATAGTGCTCGTGGAAATTCATGAAAATTCCGAAAAGATTCCTGAAGATTCGCGAAAATCGAAAAGGCAGCGAAGCGTAAAGTGGAACAATCGTTAGGACAGTGATGATGAAGTGCTCAAGAATATTCCACCCTATAAACTACCCCGAAAATAAAACCTCAACTTTTTTCTCTAAAAAAATAACAAAAAACACAAAAAATATTAATCTAAATTTAACTCGGAGAATATTCACGAAACGATCAATCAATCCACGCTGTATTTTTAACAGCGTAATGCACACAGGATAATTTTGAGGAGAATAAAACTAACAAACAAGTTTCGAAAGCAAATTGTTGGCAGAAAAGATTTTACGCAAAATGACAGGACAAATTAATCATCGCTTAGAAGGGATGATGCGAGGCGCAGGGTGGTTTACCCGCAGAGAGTGGAACCATTAAGTAAACATGCAATAAATTAAGCGAAATTAGTGCGAAACTTGCATTAATCAATTTTGTTCAAGGAAATACTTTTATAAAACAGAAAATGTGAAACAAAAGCGGAGGAGATTTATGTTTTTGTTTATTATTTTGCACATAACTCAATAAATAATAATGATACTAAGTTGATATTTGGGATTGTGATAAATAATTAGATTGTTTATTGTTTGGTAAAAAATCGATATTATAACATTAAAATTTCATGTGATATTTGGGTTTTAATTAGGTTTAATTAGAATATACTTTTCTATGACTTTTTATGTTTAATTGTCAATAACTCCGGAAATATTGTGAATAAATAAATGAAATTTGCAACACTTATTAACAATATTTTCTAAAACGCCGAAATAAAAAATTATTTATTTCAAAAACTCTAAAAGTTATTTGACTTCAAAGTATAGCTTTTATTGTTCTCAATCAAAAACTTTTTACTTATAACTTATTTTACAAAATTATTAATAACAAATAAATTAAGGCAACAATATTAACTTCTTAACTTCTGATTGATAAACAAATAAATTATCTATTACTTAATAAAAATCTGACTGTTCTAACTTCAAAATTGTAAAAGTTATCGTATGTCAAAGTTGGACTTAATAATTTCCTAATAAAAACCACAAAAATTAATTGATATCAATATAACAACAAAACAAATAAATATAATTAACTAATTCTTTCCCAAATAAATAAACAATTAAATTACCTACCAAATTCAAAAAAACTAAACACCCTACCTATAAAACTCAAAAAGTTATTCGCTCATAAACTTAAACTAGAAATTAAAATACTTTACAACTCAACAACTTATAAATTTTATGAACTATATAATTCCTATCACTCCAAGCATTACTTTGATTTCGCATTCCGTTTGAAAACCACCCTCTGAAGATCTTACAATACACATCCTTGTTTAATTCATTCCCTTACTGTCTTAACTGTATTTCCAACCAACCCCCAAACCCCCTATACCCCCCTATACTCTAAGCAAGAGTAAAACAAGGATTTACATAGAAACATAATATAATTCGGTGAATTTAAAAGCCGTTTCTCGAAACGACGTGGAATAAACACTGAAATGCGTGCTCACTAATTCACTTTCAATCGTTTTACGACACTCGCGATGCGCATTGGAATTACAAGATACAATCAGAAGTAAATTAAGTTTGCGCAAACACACAAACAGAGGGACGGCGATAGGAGATGGGGAGATAGAGGCGACGTTAGTGTAATGCGATACTCATTAAACTTTAATAAGTTCAAGTTGCTCAAAGTGAAGTTGGAGTCGCAGGCAGTTGTAACAGAAATTGAGAAATTGCAATTTCGAGTTTTGGAACATTTTAGCAATTCAAATATATATTTTGTGATAACTCATAAACTGATAAGAGATGAAGAATAATTTTTGGAGGAGTGATAGATAATTAAAATGTCTATAAGATGCAAAAGTAAGAGGTTTATAGATTATATACTTTAGGAGTTATTCGCGTTCAAAGTGAACCTATAAAATTATTTTTGTTATTTTGCATAGGAAATTATTAAGTCGAACTTTGATATACGATAACTTTTACAATTTTGAGGTTAGAACAATGAAATTTTTACTAAATTATAGACAATTTATGTGTTTATCAATCTAAATTTTATTTGTTAACAGAGCTGCTTTAGTTTATTTGTTATTAATAATTTTGTTAAATAAGTCATGAGTGAAAATTTATAGTTTTAGAAAAATAAACGCAATATTTGAAAGCCAATAACTTTTAAACTATTAAACATAAACAACTTTTTCTTTCAGCATTTTATAAACAATTTTACTATTAACATCCTCTTCAAAATTCACTATCCCTACATCAATACTTCTCATGTTACACTCAAAAAACTCCCAAAAAACAAACAAAAACATAAATCCTCCCTTTTTTAACCTACAAATATTCTAAAATCCTCCACCATAACCTGAAATTACCCCCTGCACAAACATAACCTTTCCCGAAATATCCTAAATGCAAAGGTGCTAGAAACTGCCGATGCTGGAGGTGGCAGCAGCGGCGGCAGTCGAACGTGTCGGTTTTTATTGCCCACAATTAAAGCTGCTGCTCTCTGCCGCCGCTGCTGCTCGTGCATAATGCTCATACTCATACCTACACTCATATACCAGCGGCGGTCGACTGTGGCGGCGGCGGAGGCGGAGGCGGCAAATGGCGCGCGCGCGTCGTTAAATTTCATTTTCGTTATTGCTTTCGTGCACAACCGTGCAAAACCATAACCGAACTATACGAGTTTGATACTCTAACAGTCTAACATAATATAGAAGAATAAATTTTCATCGTGTGCATACAGAGTGTTTGGATTAACATGAAATTTTATTTAAAATTAAAACATTTTGGGTGGGTTTTTGTTTTTGTTAATGATTGGGGGCTGATAAAATGCTCGAATGATTATTCAGCGAAAAAGTATTGAAATACAAGGCGGAATGATGAGTAATGACAGGTGTCCGATGAAAAAAGCGACAATTAAAAGCAGAAGACTAATGACACGCTGCGAAATGATTGATGGAGATTTTATTTTTGTTTTGTTTTGCAAAGGGTTGTATTTGGTATTCCATGAATATTTGCGATAGAATGCAATGGAAATTTTATTTTACGTTCTATTAACTTAAAATATAAATAACTCGTAAAGTTTTGAGGTTAGATGTTTGTTGTTTTATGTATGTTGTAGGTAGTTTTATTGTTTATACGGGTGATAAATTTTGTAGGTGTGATATTATTTGTTTTTGTGTTATTTATAAAAAAGTAAAGTAAAGTTTTTTTTTTGAGTGATTTTTAGTGATATTTTAAAGAACAATAACAATTAAAGTTTTAAAGTTATAATAATTTTGTTTAATGAATATTGTAGATAATTTTATTGTTTACTAGCTGCGAAAATTTGGTTATTGTTACTTTAATAGTTTTTGTGTTATTAATAAATAAGTAAAGTAAAGGAAATTATCTTTTAACTAAAATATAAAAAATAAAATCAAATTTTAAAATGCAATAATAACTAAACTATTATACCTAGAATATTACTCTTAATTGAAAATTATAAACAATTTAATCGTTAATCTCTGTACTAAATTTGTGGCCAATACTACTATAGGTTTAATTGTTATTAATAAATAAATTAAAAAATAAAACAAATTACTGTTTAACTAAAATATAAAAAATAAAATTCAACTTTAAAGTGCAATAACAATTAACCTACTACACTTGCAATATTACTTTTTTTACAAATTGTAAAAAATTTATTTGTTAATCACGGTACCAAATTTAGAATTAATACCTTTACTGGTTTTGTTGTTATAACAAAATTAATGAAATAAGTCACTTTTACTTCTAAATAACCCCAATTTTTTTTTGTTAGAATATTGCAGTTTGTGGTATTTTATCACTACCAATTTACGTAAAACATTTAATAATATTAATGATATGTATTGTTGTTTTACTTTTTAAACAAATAATTATTCTAATGGCATATATTTTAAAACTTGCAAATTTATTCCACAAACAATAACTGAATATCCGATTAAATAGTGATTACGACTTAACCTTGCATTTGCTTTCAGTTTAATTTGTCTATGCTCATAATATACATAAATATCATGACGTCATATACATAACATTAGTTTAGGGTATAAAAACCCTACACTGATCTACATTAACTCTATTCTACTCGTCCTTTTGCTGTAAAGTCAAAAGTAAAACACTTACAACACAATAATGGTAAATATTTATAAATTCTAAAATAAATATTTTGTTTTTGTTTTTAATTCTTTTAATTTTTATTGTTTAAGGCAAAATTCCTGATTCTTTTCGCAACTTTAGCCCTAGCAGCGACTGTGGTCCTTGCAGAACAAGAAAACACCGAGGGAGATTTAGTTTGGACGCCAGGAAAAATCGTAGTCAACTTTATTCAGAACGTCTTCTGGGGCATCCGTGCTATTGTATTCCTTATTCCAGTTGGCATCTTCCAGCTTCTCATGGGTGATATGGGCATTCTTACATATTTAGTGTACTTTTTGGATCGTGGTATTGCCGGTGTCTACCGTTTCATCGCTTCTTTCTTTGGATAAATCATGAATAACTGTTCTAATATTGACTTTTGATTAATTTACTGATAAATAAATAAACAGCAACTATTAATTGACAATCTATACTTAATTATTATTAATTTATAATAGGTGAAATTGGATTAATTAAAATTCTTTTGGAAAAATTAGAAATGAAAAATGAAAAAATTGATGTTGGTATATCGCCATTTTGTTTATAACTCAAAAAGTATTATTTGCATAATAATAATATTCACCATAGGTATAAACAATTAAATTATCTTCAAATTACTAAAAAGTAGAACATTCTAACCTAAAAACTTTTAAAGTTATTGTCAATTAAAGTGAAAATTTCAAATTTATAATTTGTAAAAGTCAAAAATTTCAAACATTCTCACGTATTTTTCATTATAACTCAAAAACTATCAACATTATTTTAAAAATATTTACCACACATATAAACAATTAAATTATCTATACACTAATGAAAACCAGAATAACTTATCTATAAAACTTTAAAAATTATTAACAATCAAAACTTAATCATAAATTTTATAATTCAAAAAAACATTTCTTACCATTTTCCTAATTACTCTAAAACTGTTAGCACCACAACATAAATATTAACCACACATATAAACAATAAAATTATCTATAATTTCCTTTCAACCCCAACATCCTAACCTTACCCATTCAAAAGTTATAAACAATCAAACTTCACCTTCAATTACAAAACCTCTTTTTCTCTTTACTCATATTGATGTTTCTCGTACTCGTATTCCACCATCTACCTCAAAGTTTTCCACGTTAGCATTACCCGCAATAATCCAGATGCGTAGATGAAAGTTGTCGTTAATGAGACCGTGGTAAACAAGAGCGCGTGGCCGTGAAGCGAAAGAAACGAAGCGTGTCAAACAACTCGAAGGGCTCCGCGCCTACCCGCAGAGCGTCCCAGTGGTGCCCACCCCACGTTGTGGTTATCGGCACGCCGATCTCTATTATCGCACTGCCTTGCTTCCACCGTGAACCCAAGCACAATGGCATATATCGCATAGCACGAATCTTTACCAGAGCATAGCATATACGAGTATATGTGGTGGAAGGAGGAGGCAGGGATGAGTACTTCATTCATATTCTGTACTTTATGGACGCAACAATGAGGTGGAGGCTTGGATCTAGGCCTGGACGTTTTTCATTTTACGCTGGGTGCTTTTAGTTATCTGTTTTGATCATGTTTGGCATGAGTGTGATGAAGACATTGGAATGGCAACATAGTAGAGGAGAGGATAGGATAGTTTTTGTTTAAAGTTGTTATTTTGTTTAAGGATAACTTTTAGAGTATTTAGGTTAGGTTGGTGTTGTTTGCAGATAATGGTAGATCATTTTATAGTTTATCTATTAGGAAAATATTAAATTTTAATTCATAATAGAAAGATTTAAAAGTACTATAATTTAATGAGGTAATAGGTCAAAAAACGCGACTAAAAGTGCTAAAAAGTGACATTTTTCAATTTTTGTCCATTTTATTCAAACTCGAATATCTCGGAAACTAAAAGAGATAATTAAGATCTGATCGCAGCGTCTTAATCTACGGATTATTCTTTATAAGATAGGATAGTTAAAATGGAAATCTGAGAGATAAAATTTTACAACTTAAGAAAAAATTGCCAAGGGGGGGTGCTTGATACTTTTTTTCGACGATTTTTGATAATTAATATCCCTTAAACTAAAAGCGATAGCAACCAACGAATCGCTGATTATGAAAGACTGGAAAATTCTCTGTCAGATAAAAATATAAAATAAATATATTTGCCTCAGCAAAAGGTCAAAAAACACCACTAAAAGTGCTAAAAAGTGACATTTTGCAATTTTTGATGATTTTCTTCAATCGCGAATATCTCGTAAACTAAAAGAGATAATTAAGATCTTATCGCAGCGTCTTAATCTACGGACTATTTTCTATAAGATAGAATAGCTAAAACGGAAATCTGAGAGATAAAATTTTACATCTTAAGAAAAAATTGCCAAGGGGGGGTGCTTGATACTTTTTTTGGTCAATTTTTGAAAATTTATATCTCTTTAACTATAATCGATAGCAAGCAACGAATTACTGATTATGATAGATTGGGAAATTCTCTATCAGATAAAAATATAAAATAATTATATTTCCAATAGTAAAAGGTCGAAAAACGCGCCTAAAAGTGCTAAAAAGTGACATTTTTCAATTTTTGCCCATTTTTTTCAAACGCGAATATCTCGGAAACTAAAAGAGATAATTAAGATCTGATCGCAGCATCTTAATCTACGGACTATTTTCTATAAGATAGGATAGTTAAAACGGAAATCTGAGAGATAAAATTTTACAACTTAAGAAAAAATTGCCAAGGGGGGGTGCTTGATACTTTTTTTCGACGATTTTTGATAATAAATATCTCTTAAACTAAAAGCGATAGCTACCAACGAATTGCTGATTATAAAAGATTGGAAAATTCTCTATCAGATAAAAATATAAAATAATTATACTTCCAACAGTAAAAGGTCGAAAAACGCGACTAAAAGTGCTAAAAAGTGACATTTTTCAATTTTTGACGATTTTTTTCAAATGCGAATATCTCGTAAACTAAAAGAAATAAATAGCTACAAATCGCAGACACTATTCTGCGGACTATTATCTATAAGATAGACTAGATAAAACGGAAATCTGAGAGATGAAATTTTCATTCTTAAGAAAAAATTGCCAAGGGGGGGTGCTTGATACTTTTTTTCGACGATTTTTGATAATAAATATCTCTTAAACTAAAAGCGATAGCTACCAACGAATTGCTGATTATGAAAGATTGGAAAATTCTCTATCAGATTAAAATATAAAATAATGATACTTCCAACAGTAAAAGGTCGAAAAACGCGACTAAAAGTGCTAAAAAGTGACATTTTTCAATTTTTGACCATTTTTTTCAATCGCGAATATCTCGTAAACTAAAAGAGATAATTAGGATCTGATCGCAACATCGTAATCTACGGACTATTTTCTATATGATAGGATAGTTAAAATAGAAATCTAAAAGATAAAATACTTATTTATTAATTAATATATTTTTATAAAAATCAATCAAACAATAGACAATAATATTATTAATAATAAGCTTCAAACAAAAACAACTTATCTTATTTATTATAATACTTATCGCTATATAAACTTTGATCTAATTATCCCCTTAACCCAACATCCCAACATCCAGCAACAAAAACCAACCTCCTAAAACTACTCCCTGAATCATCAAAAAACTTTCCGTTTGCTCTCCGTTTTCGGTTTCGGTTTCGACCCACCGTTATCTCACTTTTTCCCCCTGCGCACCCCTCCGACACAACCCCATCAGAGCATCGCATCGCATCGTATTGTAAAGTTCAGATTTGAGTTGGCGCGACTCGAGTTTGCTTTAAAGCTCTGCTTCGTTCATCCCTCTGGCGCACACTGGAACCAGCGGGGAGGGATGAGATGATAGTGGGATGAGGCCGCCGCAGAGAGCGGTCATGCCCGCTTTTAATTTGCATGCAAATTCGCCTCACACCCCCGCAGGCGCGCGGTGAAGACGAGCGCCACGGCCGTTGCCGCTGCCGCCGAGCACACGTTCGCATAAACGCCCCTCGTATATACGCCACGCATCCGGATATTTACCTCCCTCGAGAGATGCGGGAAAACCCAATTTTAAGCTAAGGATTAATCATTTAAAACCACAAAATAATAAAAATGTTAAAATATTGATATTTATATTGTTATTCATATTCAAAGCAGTTTTATTGCTAAACGGAATTAGATATTTTATTGGAGCAGACTGTGTGTTGTAGAGAATTTTATTGACTATAATTTATGTTGAAATCGTTATTGTGTTTATTATATTTCAAGAGTTATAATAAAAAAAGTAAAATATAATTTAGAAAAATTAAAAAAATAGTTAAAAATATTTTTCATGTTTAAAAAACAATAACTTAGTAAATAATTAAGTTAGAAACAAAGTTTAAAGTGTGTCTAATAGATAATTTATTTATCTATAATTTGTATTTTTGATAATTGAAATATCTTTTTTATTTTTTGTGTAATTGTTAATTTTGTGACAAAAAATATTTATTAAAAGTGTAAAACTACTTTAAAACAAAACTTTTTTATAAAAGTCAATTTCAATTGCTTGTAACTTTTAAACTAATAATAATTTTGAAATATTTTAAAAACCAATTTATAGACAATTCTATATTCTCCAATTATTGTTAATTTCATGTTTGTATCTTATAAATAAACAAAATTATTACCAAAATAGCAAAAACAAAATTTTGAAAAAAATTTAATGTTTAACAATTAATATCTTTATAATAACCACAAATATCAACTCTCTAGTAATAAATAATAACAGTTTAATAAACTATAAGCTCCAGTTTAAATAAACAATTTATCTTTGATGGTTTTTGCAAAATCTTGATTTTTCCATCATAAATCACTTTTTTCACACAACAAAAACCCAAACACACCCTTATTCTTAACCCCTTGCCAGGGTTAATACGTTAGGTGTTTGCTAAGAGGGTAGATACTCATCTCTATTATTACCCCTGCATAATGCAACGTATTGCAATGCATCTAAGCCGCTCAAACATGCCTTAAAGATGTTATCAACTCGCCTGTCATTAAAACCTCAGCGCACGCCCTAACATACAGAGTGTTTAATGATCCACATAAAATAATAATAATAATTAATAAAGAAATATTGCCTATTGAGTGAAATAAATAGGGATGACTAATGAAAAAGTTTTATTTTAGATTAAAATGAAAATGAAGACGACAAAAGCGATAAAAGCGATAAAAACAAAACTTTCACAAAACGCAGGGATGGAAAAGTTAAGGGTAGCAAGGACAAATAATCAAGAATAAAAGAGAAAAAAAAAACAAAGGAACGATTGAAGATTTTCCGATGATTCGGACGTGGCTAATGTAGCGTTAAGAATCGCAATTCGCGATGAACTTTGCAACCCACCCCTAAGTTTATTTTTCAGGCGCGAGGGGGAAAAATAAATTTTTGACGGAATAAGCTTTTCGTTAAGTTTCCAAACACAAGAACAAAAAAGAAAGAGAATATGGACGTAGTATAGATAATTTATATTTTATTTTTACGATTTATATTGAACTGTCAAAAGTGTCAAAAGTGTCAGAAGTGTCATAAATGTCAAAAATGTCAATAATGTTAAAAAATTAAAAGAAAAGATAAAAATTAAAGTGTAAGTGACTCACCAAGATTTTGGACTTCGCAAGGCAGTGTAACACTGTCACCAGCCACAGCGCGGAAAGTATTGCCTCTGGAGATGAATCTCGGTGCGGAGACTCCGCCCCCGCCTGTCACTCCGCTGTCGATGATGGCGCCACCTCCGTAAACTGTGCCTGAAAGAAAAAATAAATAAAAGTTAATGACTGAATATTTACTGTATTAATATAGTTTCATTTCATTATATATCAGTTTCATTTTATTATATAATTCTTATTAATAATAATTGTTTTCAATAAAAAATTAAAAAAGTGATTTATTATGATTATTATGATTAAAATCTACATTACGCAAAAACTATCAAAGATAAATTGTTTATTTAAATTGGAGCTTATAGTTTGTTAAATTATAAATGTTTTCCGCTTAAAGAATTAATATTTGTAATAGTTATTTATAAAGATATTAATTGTTAAACATTACAAATTATTTTAATTTATGTTTTTGTCATTTTTGTAATAACTTTGTTTGTTTAAGCTTAAGATACAAACGTGAAAATAATAATTGCTAAAGTATATAAAATTGCCTATAAATTTGTTTTTAAAATATTTGAATATTATTATTAGTTTAAAAGTTACAAGCAATTGAACTAACTATAATTTTGACTGAGAATTACTTCTAAATTACTAAAGATAAATTATTTTGGTTTTTAACAATTTATAAACAATTTATTTCTTTGTATTCATATAAAAAATAATTTAATTTTAAATATTTTTATCAAACTTATCGGCAGAAACAAAAACAATTTCATTTTAATCAATATAAAATTCTACTTTGTTATTAATGTCAAATACTGGAACACTCATTATATCAACATATTCTAATTTTATCATATCTCTTTTATCTTATCTTATATTTCTTATCAATGATGATATCATAATTAATTTCATTTGTTTTTGGTCATACCAGTTTAGTTATAACAGTTGAAACAATGATTTTGCTTAAAAATTTATTTTTTGTGCTTTTAATTAGCATAAACATTGTGTCTATTTTCTGTTCGGTAGAACCATGTGTTAAGCAAGATGACGAAATAACAAAATGGCCGTTGGCTACTTGTGAGGATGATTCCAGAGGCTCACACTTTGATTTATTCATGAAAAAAATTGAGGAACAACTATTTCCAGTGAATACTATAACAAATGAAGTAGTAGTGGCAGGTGACGACATTTGGGCAAACAGGTATGACACACTACTCATACATTATTATTTTTGTTATTAAAAATTGACATTTATTAAAAAAAAAAATTTTGATTTTTGAAATTTTAAAGTTTTTAAAGTTAAATAAATTACCTTTATAAACAATAAATATAAACAAATTATATACCATATAAATTTTACACTAATTTACTATCATATAAATTTTGTATAATATAAATTGACAAATTATTATAACTGTAATTATGATTTGAAGATAAAGTTACATTTTATCACATCAAAAAATAATGTTTAATTTTACCATCAAAAATCTAATATAAATAATAACAATATCAAAAATTTAATCTGAATTCAAATCTGATTCCAAATTTATTTATCTATCTTCTAATGAAGAAATATTAATAATATCTCTATTATCCTAGCCCACACACAACTTTTTCTTAAATATTTTGTAATTTTTAAGTTTTTTTCTCTCTTTTTAGTAAAATTTTATATGCAAAATATCGTGATTGCATCCAACAGTGTCAAATGTACGCACAAACTGAAGATCTCTTCAGAAATGGTATGAAACGCATCCGTCAATTAATGACAGCTGACATTGAGACATGGACGCGTGGGAGTATGTCTAAACAGTTGTTTGCTTGTGATAGTATCGAAGAATGCAGGAAAATTGAGTAATTAACTTAGGAATTACGTTAATTGTACCAGTATTAATAAAATTTAATCGCTATACACGTACTTATTTAATTTACCAAATGGTTAAGTGTTTTAGTGACGTATTTATTGCTTTCATTTAAGATTAAACACATTGTATATTGTATATTTAGAAATTTCAGTTTTTTGTCAGTTTAAGTTTAATTTCAAATTAAGAGTAAAGTAATTACGATATTTTAATGAAATAAAAAGGATATAATAGAAAATTAAATTGTCTATTTTGTGGATTTTGTTTTGTTGATAAATATTTATTGTTTAAAAAGTTACAAGAGCTTAAAAATCAAAGAAATATTTTTAATTTTTAAGATTTGTGCAAAAAAAGTTTAGGAATTAATTATGACTGAACTAATATTGATAAATTATTTGTTTAAACATACATCAGAAGACAATTTAATGTTATTCCGACAAATATTTTTTAAATTTGTTTACAATAAATAGTTTATAAATAATTTAAGTTTAAAATTAACATATCGTATTTTCTCAATCTTTTTATAAATTTTAATTTACTCAACTTTAAACCTAAATTATTTATAAACTAATAGAGATAAAAACATAAACTAAATGTTAAATTAACCACAATTAATCCTATTTTCATCACAATATATTTAATATTCAATATCATTACTAAAACATTAATTATTTTCATTTTACCAAAGAATTTCATTATTTCCCTATCAAAAATCCAATTTTAAATTTTAATATAAATTTTACAACAATTAATAAAATTCCATCACACAAACCAAATAAAATCAAACATAGAATTTCATTGTGAATGTTTTCCATTTTGATTTTTCCCCGATGGCAAATATTTACGGAATTATTCATCGTTTTGTGCATGCATGCGCTTTTTACGACCCGAACCAGCATCAAAATTGAACACTCTGAACACTGCACCACTCGCATTAAACTCCTGCCAAACCAAAAACCACAACCGAAACTACAAAATACAATATCCAGCTTGTATATTATACCCTCCTGGCTGTGACCTGTTATGCATGCAGACAACATGCAATCGTTAACAATTTAATACCGTTTTTATGCGTTTTCCGCAATGTTTTATTGATAGCTGAGTTTCGTTTTATTTCATTAGAGTGTTTCTGGAAGTTTGGCATTCCTAACCTCACTTTACATATCTTGCCAAGGGGGAAGAAATGGGGAGTTGTAGAAGGGTACATTTTGTTGGAATTTCGATAATTTGGCAATGGAAATGCACATTTTGAATGTTGGCACGCGTTGTATGCGAAATTTGAGGGGAAAATGGAGTAATGGCGACCGGAAGCTCAAAACACGTCATCACATGAATGCAAATGTAATGTTATTACCTAATTATTATTGATATATGGTTAATTATTGCTTAATTTAACCAGAAATAAACTTTTTTAGCTTAAAAAGCTTAAAAATACATAAAAATAGAAAATAAAAAAATTATTAATTTAAAATGCAATTTAAACGTATTTATAATAATTGTATAGTAATTATTTATATACCAAATTAATTCTGCGTTAATTGGCTATCATTTCCAGTTTGATTTATTAATATTTACCAATTAATTTGTTTGTAATACCGATTTAAATAATAAAACAACATTTTAACATCCAAAAAGCAATGTTGTACTTTAATCAACAAAAAGTAATATAAATAATAACAATATCAAAAATTAATTTTAACAAAAATTATTAACAATTTAATTATCTATACAATAAACTATTTGGTTTTCAATTTAGTTTGTTTTTGTTGTTAAGAAATTGATTTTTATTGCAAAAACGCAAAAAATTTTATTTTTAAAACTTTAAAGTTTTAAAGTTAAATAAATGGACTTTGTAAACAATAAATATAAACAAATTATATACCAAATAAATTCTACACTATTCTACTACCCTATAAATTTTGTTTAACCCAAATTGATTAATTACTTTAGCCATAATAATGATTTAAAAATAAAATATCATTTTTCACATTAAAAAATATTGTTTAATTTTGACAACAAAAAACTAATATAAATAATAACAATATCAAAAAATTATTTAAACAAATCTTCTTCCAAATTTAATTATCTATCTTTTGCTAAAAAAATATTAACAATATCTTAATTATCCTAACCTACACACAACATTTTCCAATCAAATTCATTATTCCTCCTATTTTCCGGTTTCTCTTAATATTTGTTTGTATTCCCTTGTAAAATGACACAAACCGGTACGGAAACAATCTATAAAACAATATGCCATTACGCTTCGGACATAATGCGCGCATTAAGCTTGCTTATTAAGTGCTTGACTGCCCTCTTGGCCGTCAGTCTGTCACATGTCGTGTTTCACGCGTCATTAGCCCATGAAGGGTGCGCCCATGCAGTCTACAAGTGTAAAAACGTTGAAATGTTCGATGGAACAGTTCGTAAACACGCGATGTCAACATTTACACACATTGCAACACATTCACGCGCGTTTACACGCAATTACAACGCGGGCGGAGCGCAATTGCTTAGAATTTAGACGTTGGGCGATTAAACTTGATAATCAACGGTTGTAAAACGTTATAATCACACCCGGACACATGTTTATATTGTAGATGAAAGTATAGAGGTATAATTATCGTGTTGTAAACTCGTTAAAAAATTAAATTCAGATTTTTAACTGCGTTTAATTGAGTTTAGAGAGAAAATTAGGTTTTATTTGTTTTTGGGGGTGTTTTATGCTTGTAAAGAATTAAAAACACATGGTATGTTGAATATTAAGATATAGGCTTGTAGACAATTAAATTATCTATAACTTTTGTTTAAATATTTTTTGTGTAAACACGTTTTTTCTATAAGTTTTTGTTGGTTAAAGTTGTAATTAATTTTTTTTGATTTTTTCATTATTTTTGTGTGTTTAATTTGTTTATTTTGCGTTATATCAACAAATAATTAAAGAAAAACATAAAGTAAAAAAAGGAATCGATACTCTATTAAATCATCTTTAATTTGATATTAATTTTATTTAAATTGATTAATAATTACAGAAGTTATTGCTACTTTTGTAACAGTTTATAAAAATTATGATTTTTTTGGAATAAAAACATTAAAATCACAATTGAAACAAAACTATATAAGCTACAAACAAAATTAAAAAACCAACTTATAGATAATTAAATTATCTATAACTTTTGTTTAAACAATTTTTCCATAAACAATTTTTTTATACCATTTTTTGTTAGTTAAAATTAAAGACGAAATTTTTAAACAAAATTCATGTTTTTCATTAAACATTTACTTATTATCAACAAACCACAAAAGATAAACAAATAATTTTAACCATATCAATAAACAATAAACCAATCTTTCATTTACTGTTTAATTCATCAAATTCTGATAATTATTACCAAAGTTATAAACAATTTTCTCGAAATTAAATCAAATCTCCACAATTTTGTTAATTTTCTTTATACACCCTGTTACTTGATAATACCTTAATCCGCAGCTTATGCTAGCGGTAATATTAAACGCAAACACGCCATAATCCCATATTTCACGGCCCGCCGCCAAGATTTATTACTCTCATTACGCGAAACAAAAGCGCAAACGAACTGCGACTAGATAAACAAAAACATAGGTAGACAACACAAAGATGTACCTACAAAAGCATCCAAACACACCATTCCCGAACAACTAAAGAACAAAATAAACAAAAGGCGCAAATAATAAACAAACAATAGAAAAGTAAACGTAACATTTGTTTGTTTTATTTGTTCGTACTCTGCACGTCATGCATCAATTTATTCCATCAATTGATGACAAGAAAAACGGTCGGGACGTAAGGGTTGAGGGTTGGGGTTAATCGTGCGCGTGGAAACTTAAACGTGGGCGTCACGCAAACTGCTAATTTGCTATTTCCGGTTGTGTTTTACTCCAGTTTGATGTGTTTTTTGTTATTTTCTCAAAAGGGTGATTTCAACCCTTAAAAAACTCAACACGCGGTTATTTAATATTAGAAAATTTGTGCATTAGGTGTATAATGGTACCAAATGGTACTGTTCATGGGGAAATATAGTTAGAATTCTGTTTGGGGGGGAAATTAATCAAAGAAAACTGTCAAAATGTAATTTTAAGAAAAAAGTTTGTTTTTCTTAGAAAAAGTATAATAACTCATAAAGTATTAAAGATAGAATAATGAAATTTTGTGCTAATATAAAGAATTAAATTATTTATAGAATTGTTTTTATTTGGTGTTGATATATTGTTTATATAAAAAGTTACAGTGTTTTGAAGGTTGCAACAATTTTCATATTCTTAAAATTGCAAGAGTTTAGAAAAACTTGAATAACTATTTATTGCTACTATAAAAGTTTATGAATTTATGCACCGTAATAGTGCGTTAAATTGTCTACAAATTACCGTTTAGAAATTTACTGTAGCTATTATCAATAAATAGTTATTAATGTTTAAAGTTTCTAAAAATCTAAAAAGTTATTTCCTATAAAAATCTGTACACTTAGTTGCCTACCATACACAAAATATAAAAGAATCGCATACTAAACGCTGAACAAACAGTTTCAAATCGTAGCACCGCCGGACTAATTACATTGTTTGCCGCTCGTCGCTTCCTGTTTTCCGGCCCCGCGTGACTCCCTTTACCCCACTAGCCCTCACAACCCTTGTTGATTCCGGTCCGTTCGCATTCGGTTCGATTGTAATGGGTTTTATCCGATTACGCAGCGCTCGAACGTTAAACTGGTTGCCTAGGTATTCACACAAACTCTACAAGGTTACAACCTCGAACTTCGTGCAACAAACAGTCACCTATTCTGTTTGTCACAGGACAAAGCATTCTGTGCATCGTGTGCGTTTACGTCAAACAATGTTTGGTCAAGTTGAATTGTCCTTGGAGACATCGAATCATGTGAGTACAATGGGTTTATGTCTTGTTTACGTAGATTTTCATATATTATCTCGTCTTTATCAGATGACAAGTTAATAGGTTGGAATATCAGCGAATTGCTTCCAGACTGACTTAATAGACATCTGGATAAACAGAACATGGGAAAAGAATCAAGATCTTATCGCCGAAGGCATTAAATTAATGAAGTTGACTAATTCAAGAGTCTGATTCTGATTCTGATTGAGATAGGCAACCCAATACACAGGAAAATAACAAGTTGGAAGTAAGTTAAGATGAAATGCAATGAAATGCAATAAAAAGTGTTTGTATTTTGGTGTTTCAGTGTAAGTGGACGTGGAATGTGCAGGATTCAGCATTCAGGACGATGCCGAGATAGGAGACACGAAGCACGATAGCACAAAGCCGCAATTGTGCAATTTGTACAATGGCGGAATTGCATTTCTCACTCTCGCGCATTCTATGCCATTTGGGAAGTATATAGCTGGCTGTGTTTTGCTGGTGGAGTTGGATTTGGAATCGGTTCCGAATGGCTGATCAGATCTTCCGCTTGGTTAGGCAAACATGGCAAACATTCTCCGGGCGATTCAGACGACCACAAACAAAACACAAGAGATGACATCGGAATAAAAGTTGGGGAGTATTATATTTGATACGCAACCAAATGTACAAGTAAGAAGATTATGGTGAGTATTTTATGTCTTTTTTTAATAAAATTTGTTATAACTTTTAAACTTATTATTAGATTGGGATAAAATTTTATGAAGTTATTAAGAGATAAATTGTTTATGTAATGGTAAAAAATGGTTTAATTATTGTAATTAGTTTTTGAGTTATCAGGGTTTGAAGTTATATAAATGATTTTTTTGAGAATTTTTGAAACCTAAAGTTCAAGTGTTGATAATGATGAACATAAGTAAGGTAGAATAATTATTTATACATCAAATGAAAGATAATTTAATATGCTATTTGATGTGTGAATTTGGTTGATTTTGGATAAATATTTAAAAAGTTATATTAAATTAACTTGCGTAATGCATAATTTTTGACAAACTTTTTTTTATAAAATTTAGTTATCAATAACTTTTGTTTAAAAACAGACAGAGCTATCAACTGAAAATCAAATTAAAGATAATTTAACTGGCTACAAATACAAATATATTTGATTCAAAAATATTTAGTAGTTATATATTTATAACAATTTTTCTACAACAACAACAAAAGTATCCAACTTTTTGTTACTTCAACTTCAACACCCTGTAACTTTTTATTGATAAGACCTACAAATCCCAATCAAACACAATTAGATAGATAATTTAACTCTTAATATATACACAAAGTTTCATTTTCATCCCTTAATCCATTCAAAATTTATTTCATATTTTCTAAAACATTTCAATTTTTTTCCCTAACTTCTTCTTTTACTTGTTTATTATGCAAGAACAAGCAATAAAAAGTAAGAATATGCATCCCACTTGCGACCCTAGCCTGTCTACCCAGTGAAGGGCACTCTAGGGACGTCTAAGGGTGTCAGCAAGGCGACGCAACAAGTTGCTACAAGCTGCAAGCTCGTGTGAGCGCTGAGGTGAGCTTGCAAACTTAAAAGTTGGAAACTTACGCGCCGACGTTGTTGATCCTCGGGGATGTTTTGCTTCCGCTCGGAGGCGGCACGCGAGACAAATTCGAGTGTACGCGAGGGGATGGCAAAACATACATCAGCGTGTATATTGGGTTGACAACGTGACAACTATACTAAATCACGGCGACGGAAAAGAAACTTGAGAATGTTGTTGTGTTTGTTTTTAGTGTGATAACTTTTTATTGGGAAGGGGTGGGAGAGTCACTAAGGTGTCGTTTAGGAGGTAATTTTATTGTTTATAAGTGTGGAAAATTTCGTTATTATAGGATTTATCGTTTTTGAGATATTTGATATTTTATAAAATATTTCGAAAAGTTTGTTGAATTTGGTGTTGGGATTTTGTTTTGCAATAACTTTTGTACCAAAAAGATATAAAGGTTAATTTGGTTTCATTTTATAGAGAATTTATTTGTTTATTACGGGACTTAATTGCAAATTATTTAAAAATGCCGTTTTTTAATTATTTGCGATTTTCTAAAACATTACACTTGATTGTCATTTCAGTTTACTGACTTTTCTATGTTCAAGTTTAATGTGCAATAACTATTGTTGAAAAATAGCTAGAACTTTCAACAAAACATCTTTTCACAGATAATTTAAATGTCAATAAGTGTTCCAAAATTTGTTTATTTCTATAAAACAGTTTCTGAATTAATTAAGGTTTTGTAAAATATTGCATATTTTTTAATTTTATTTTTAATTCAAACTTTAAACAGCGATAATTTTCTTATCAAAAAACATATAAAACTGAAATTAGTATCATTTTAAAGACAATTTAAGCCTCTATAAAATAGTTTTTATTTCATTTTTTTACCATTATTAGTTTAGACGTTATTCAACTTTTTATAAACAAATGCACAATCAGTATATACCCTAAGTAATATATGCAACCAACTTCTCACTAAACAACCTCTAATACCTCTATTAACCTTACATAACCCATTATTACTCAATATTTACTAAATTAAGTGAAAGTTATTGCCTAAAAACATCAATAATACCAATACCCGCATCATTTATAAACAAATCAATACGAATTATCGAAGTGCGCAAGTTTGCTTCGTTTGTTCAACGAGAAATGTCAAAATATGCTGGAATAATGCACGATTGGCCTACTTAGAGCTATTAAAGAGTATTAAAGCTGTCGGAAGGATCGCCGGAAGACGAGACGTCTGTATCTGAGCGCACAATTTCGCCGCCGCTTCCGTTGCCGCCGCCACAGCCGCCGCTGCGGCCGCCGCTGCGGCCGCCGCGAGTAGTACCGCCGGCACCGAGCCACTCTCATCGTATTTAACGACTAGGAAATTAAATTTACTACATAGGATAACAATTGAAGTGTCAGTCAATTTTCAGAGACAAGGTTAATTTTATAATTTAGAAAATTTTAATTTAAATTATTTTAATTTTAAATAACTAATAAAGTATTGGTTATAACGTATTAGTATTTTAGGAGTTGATAGATATTTAAATTGTCTTTAAATTAAAAGTACGTATGAGTTTGTGTCATCCCTCAGTATTGATTTATTTGCTTTTAAAGTTATATTTTGAAATTAAAACAAGTTTAGAGAAAATAGTTATTAACGGTATCTATTATTATTATATAAATATGAAATAATTATTGGTAAAACTTTGATAAATTATCTATAAATCGGTTTTTGTTACAAGTAGATATCTTTAACGATTAAAAAGTTATTAACAATTAAATTATCATTTGTATTTTTTCTTTATTTTTAAAAAAACTTGTTTCAGTAAAAATAAAATTACACCTAAATTAATAATTTGTTTATAAATAGTTTAACACCAATATATAGACAAATAAATTGTCTATCTGATAAGCTTAAGATCAATAAAATCCAATAAATAATTTAAAAGTTATAATGATTTTAACAATGCATATTAAACTCTCAGAAAAATTTGATTAGATTCAAAAAATTGAAAATAAACAATGAATTAGTTATTAAAATAACACTAAATATACTTGGATCGGTAGTTAAATATATTGCCTTTAAAATGCTAAAAATTTCGTAAAATTATCTCTATCCAAACTAAAGTTATAAACAATTTAATTTGACCTTTGATTTCTTATATTTTTTGTTCTTTCAAAAAACATGTTTTATTAAAAATTTAATAACAGCTAAACTATGAATTCAACGCAAACAAAATTACTCATGTGCATAAATAATTAAATTATCTTTATTTTGATTTTAATTTTGATCATATAAACATTTACGAATAATAGATATGAGCAATCAAAGTTCACTTACCGCCGTTCAGAATTCCAACACTTTTGCCCGGCAAAACCGCCAGAAAGCACGTGATAACCACACAAATAATCCACATTTTCACTATTTTAATATTAATATTCTTCGTTAATGTATTAATAAACTAATATGTGTTCATAAAGTTTATTTGTATCAAGTTTTAGTCAAAGTTTTCTTCATTTTTGTTGAGAATTTGAGGAAAAACATACAAAATTTACGTATTTCGTTGCTTTTTGCAAGAAAAACTTATTATAAACAACTGTCACTTATGTATTATTACTTTTAAAGTTATTTGCAAGAGTTTATAAAAGTTTTTACTGGTGAAAACAAAGTTTATTCAATTTTTAGTGATTTTTGAAAATTGATTCGAATTTTCTTAGAATAAATGTGTTTTTTAATAATTCTTGGATAATTTGAAACAATTGTCACTATTATTCAAATTGTTGATATTTTTATTTGTTATTTAGATTGTTTTCCCGCTTTTTGGCGCTTCCCGACGCTTAGATCTTTTGCGGTGCGCGTCGCGCTTCCGACTGCGACTGACAATTCGAGCCAGCGTGCTCACAACCCGCGCCTGGCCGCAAAGCCAAACGGGGATGCGTCCAACCCACCCCTTTACTCCCCATTCGAGTCATTTCATGCATCGCGACGCTCACAAAACGGACAAATCACACATAAACACGTTAAAATTCAATTTGCGCTTGTTTCGAGCCTCGAAAAGCAAAAATCAATCACAAATCACCGAAATTACTTTAATAAACTATCAAATATCATTTGCAATTATTAATTATACATCTATTATGTATAAATGTTTATCATTTATATTGTTATTACTAATTTAAACGGTTTAAAACTTAGTTTTGATTTATTTTGTTTAAATTGGTGTGTTTTGTGTGTTTTTGGTTGCATATCATAAATTTAAACAAATTATTTGTCAAACGTCAGATAAATGTCAATTTTATACAAATTTTTACAAAAATTTAGTTTTGCAAGAACCTCTGCTACAAAATGTAATTTATTATGGCTACAACACACAAAAAACAACGCTGAAAGTGGTAATAATGATGATAAAACCTTTAAATGCGAATTTCCTTTGGATTTTCCAACAACGTAAGTTAAATTTAATCAATAAACAATAAAAAAATATATTGTACATTTAAATTACACATAAATAACTCAATTTTATGTTTAATTTAATTCAATAACAAGTCATATATTAACAAATTAAAGTTTTAAAAGATACGAAAACAAAATTGAAATTCCTGTATAAAAAGTTGCCTACAGTAAAGTATCAAAAGTAAAAAATATATTATTTTTAAAATAACAAAAACAAGTTAATAACTAAACATATAAAACTCTTCTATAATTAATTTTTTTTTAATTAAATATAAAATATCAAAATTTAAATAAATTTGCGTTTAAATTTAATAAAATTAACTTTGGAATATACTTGGTTGCCTATAGTAAACCGAATAAAATTTCAAGTGCATTTAGTACGTGTCCTTTTGTCATTGAGAAACTTTTATCTTTTAGTTTGTAACGTTTCTCATAAACCAAAATCGTTCGCCGCGTTCGAAATCACTTTGATGTCGCGATAAACGCAACCTTACAGTCTGCGCAATTAAACCAGCCGAAACCAACACACATTCGCTCTTAACTACGCAACAGACATAAAAATACGTTGACTTTATATTCACTTTATCACTCCTCCAACATTCAACAAGCAAAAACGCATTTCAAAATCAGTCGCGCAGCGTGAGTCGCCAAAACTACACACTAGGTAAATATATAGATAACATATTTCTACATACATTAGATAACACCAGTCTAACATCATTTCTTCTGTGATTTATTGCAGAAAAAGCAAGAAAATGACCTTGACAAGTGTAAAAGTGCCTACAACTGCCTTCGCAGACCAAAAACCAGGCACTTCTGGTCTTAGAAAGAAGGTGAAAGTGTTTATGCAGAAGCATTACACCGAGAACTTCATTCAGAGCATTCTGAATGTGCTTGGGGAGGCTTTACAAGGCTCTACGCTGATTGTAGGAGGAGATGGTCGATACTTTTCGAAACAAGCCATAAATATGATTATACGTATCACAGCAGCCAATGGAGTAAGTTAACATCAACCAACACATAATACTCATCTACCCATTGCACATTTTAATAAAAATATTATAAATTTATTGATTTTTTGTGTTTTATTAAGGTAAGAAAGTTAATTATTGGCAAACGCGGCATTTTATCAACACCAGCTGTGTCTAATCTCATCAGGAAGTATAAAGTCCTTGGCGGGATTGTACTGACTGCGTCGCATAACCCCGGCGGTATTAATAATGATTTTGGTATTAAATATAATACGGAAAATGGCGGCCCAGCGCCGGATGCCTTTACGAATGCTATTTTTGAGCAGACTAAGACTCTGGCTGAGTATAAGACATGCGTGGATTTAGATTGTGACTTTCAAGAGATTGGAGAGCAGAGTTTCAAGGTTGATAATCGAGAGTTTACTGTGGATGTGATTGACGCAGCGGAGGATTATGTGGTTTTAATGAAGGAGATTTTCGATTTTGATAAGTTGCGGGCGTTGATTAAAGGACAGGATGGGAAGGGATTCAATGTGTTGATTGATTCGATGAATGGAGGTGAGTTTTATTTATTTTTTTGTGGATTTTAATGTGTTTTTGTGTTTTTTGTTGGTTTTTTATTAATAACTCGAAAACTATTTAAGTTAGGATAATTATTTTTTTAGATTTTGTTTTGGTGTCAAATTCTTTATTGAATACTTAAAAGATTTTAGTGATAGGTTTATTAGTTTAAAAGTTATAAGCAATCAAAGTTTTTTGTGTTGAAATTTACTAAACTGAAGTTTGTTTGTTTATAACTTTGTTTATAAAACAGTTCAAAACAATTAATTTGATATATTCAATACAGAATTTAATTAGGAATTTATCTGTGAAAGAATTAATAGTTTAACTTTAACGGTTTAATTGTTATTAATAAATAACTGATAGAAAACGTGTTTCTGTCGTGTTTTGCATAGGCAAAGTCATATATGTGAGGGAAAGCGGTCTGAACTATTCTTAATTATGCATTTTTTCATTTATTTGTTAATAACTTGAAAACTATAAACGTTAGAGGTATTTTCCTTTTACTATTTGATTTAGTGTTAAATTCTCCATTTAACTACGAAAACATTTTTGCGATAACGTTATTACTTCAAAAGTTATAAACATTTAAAGTTGAGTTTGTTTAAATTATCAAACATTGCAGTTATTGGTCTGTAACTTTTTACAGAATATTGTTAATTACAATTTCTTTGGTTGATTTAATCCAGAATTTAATTGGCAACCGATTAGTGAACAAATTTTTAATTTATCTTGTTTTGTTTAAAAGTTATTAACAAATAATTAGAAAAAAACACATTTTCGAGCAGTTTAGACCGTTTGTAGGTATAAGTGATGGAAAGCGGTCTAAAAATTTATCGCTGCGTGTTTTTGTGAAGTTTTTTGTTTATAACTCGTAAACTAAAAAAGATAGAATATTCATTCTTTAATAATTTTATTTTAGATTAAATTCTCTATAAAACTACGAAAATATTAATTACTTAACTTTATTGCATAAAAAGTTATAAGCTCGCAAAGTTGATTTTGTTATAATTTTCAAACATCTTACTTTTTACGCTATAACTTTTTGTAGAATATAGTTACAAACAAAATTTAAATATCAGTTAACGTAGAATTTAATTCCGAATCATAATCACTCAAAATTATTCTAATAACGTTATTAGTTCTTGAGTTATTAATTAAAAACTTCACAGAAACATTAATTCGCTCTTTATACCCCGTTATACTTCACTTATATTACTCTCATGGTAACGCACTATATGCAACACACCATACACCAACATTATTCCACAATATACAGCACGTCACAAGAAACTTATTATTTTATTAATTATTTTTACTTTTTTGTTGTAGTAACTGGCCCATACGTGCAAAAAATCTTCCTCGACGAATTGAAAGCCGACCAAAACGCAGTAACCCGCATTATCCCCCTCGACAATTTCGGTGAAATCCACCCGGATCCCAACCTCACTTACGCTAAGGAACTCGTCGACAAAGTGAAAGCAGACACCAAATACGACTTGGGCGCTGCTTTCGACGGCGACGGTGATCGTAACATGATCATTGGCTCGCAAGCATTCTTCGTAACACCCAGTGATTCATTAGCTGTCATTGCCAATAACCTCCAATGCATTCCGTACTTCCGTAAACATGGCGTGCATGGATTTGCAAGGAGCATGCCAACAGGAGCTGCAGTAGACAGGTAAAAATATAACCTCAAATAATTCAACCTTAAATTATAAATATTATGTGTTTATTAATAGAGTTGCAGCAAAATTAAAGAAGGAAATGTTTGTCGTACCCACCGGATGGAAATACTTTGGTAATTTAATGGACGCTGGCAGGTTATCACTCTGTGGTGAAGAAAGTTTCGGTACCGGTTCGGATCATATACGTGAAAAGGATGGCGTATGGGCGGTGTTAGCTTGGTTGTCTATCATCGAACATAAAAAGATGGGCGTTAAGCAGATTTTGGAGGAACACTGGAAGGAATATGGACGTAATTACTTCACAAGGTATTAAAACTTTGTAAACATAACCTTAAAATATGTTAATGTATTTATAAACTTGTTATTTTCATTAGGTATGACTACGAAGAGGTTGAAAGTGAAGCAGCTAACAAAATGATGACGCATTTGAACAATATCATCGCCAGTGGTGAACTTATTGGGAAAACTTTTGATATTCAAGGGAAATCTTTCAAGGTGAAGCTTACGGATGACTTTTCTTATGTTGATCCTATTGATAAGAGTGTTACAAGGAATCAGGTGAGTGTAATATATTTATTTTGTAATTGTTACACAATTTTATGTGATTTGGGTTGCCTACGTTTACAGAAATTGCATTTTCACTAAAATTGATTTATTTCTATGACAAACATTGAAATTACGGTTAATACTTAACAAAATCGGTAGATAATTAAATTATCTTTAATTTGATATATTTTTTATCACTTTTTCTCGTTTAGTTTAGCTGTAATCAATGAAAAACCTAAAATACTTTTTATTTTTACGATTTTTGTTGTTTTTATGTATTTTTAATACGTTTTTCTTATTTTTTCTTCCTCAGGGTCTTCGTATTATGTTTGAGGATGGTTCCCGTCTAGTTTTCCGCCTTTCCGGAACCGGAAGTAGTGGTGCCACAATTCGCCTCTATGCTGATTCCTACGAACAAACAAACGTCACGGCTGACGCCCAAGAAATGCTCAAACCGTTGGTCCAAGTGGCTCTGGACGTCTCCAAACTTAAAGAATTCACTGGCCGCCAAGAACCAACTGTCATCACATAAAATGTACTCGTTACCATGGTAACTATGGTAAAAATTAATGCAATAAGCAGCAAGTGCATTTATATTTGTTACTTTTCTAAATGTTAGTACTCTTTATATTGATATTTACGTATTTACTTAAAAAAAAGCAAAAGAAACGAAGATATAACCTTAAAATCGACGAATTTGAGGTATAGTTGTTAATTGTTAGTGAAATTTAAACATTTTATACTTGTTTTCGGTGAAGTTTACTATTTTTTGAAGTTTTTAGTCAAATTATTAATAAAATATTAAATTTAGAAGAGATTATATAATTTAAATTGATGTTTATATTATTGTAACACTCGGTTTAGTTTTTATAAGTTTGTTTCTTGTTTGTTTGGTGTATGTTGGGTTGCAAACCAATTTGCCAAGTTACAAGTTACATCGCCGGAGGTTACTAACATTAATTTGCAGTTTTAACACTTAAAAACACATAAATGAAGGTAATAACAATTAAATATCATTAAATAATTGCGGAAACTTTAATTTGTGATATAATTTATCGCCGAGTACGGTCTGATTGACTTTTAATCATATAAACAAAAAACATTAGGCATACCATATCGAACATAACCTCTTAAAATTGTACGCGTTGAAATTTTGTTTCTTTGTTTTTGGACGTTGTTCATTTGGTGTATGGTGGGTTGCGTACCATTCAATTACAAGTTTTAGCAAGTCACACGTCATCGTTTGTTACTAACGTAATAAATTGCAGTTTAAACACTTAAAAACACATGAATCAAGGTAATAACAATTAAAAATCTTTAAATAATTGCGTGAACTTTAATTTGCGATATAATTTTCCGTTGAATCTGTTCTGATTGACTTTTAATCATCTAAACAAAAATCACCACATTCATCAAATCGAACATAACCTCTTAAATTTATACGCGCTGAAATTTTGTTCTTTGTTTTTGGACATTGTTCATTTGGTGTATGATGGGTTGCATACCATTCCGATACAAGTTTTACTAGTCACATCGTCATCGTTTGTTACTAACATTAATTTGCAGTTTTAACACTTAAAAACACATAAATAAAGGTAATAACAATTAAATATCATTAAATAATTGCGGAAACTTTACTTTGTGATATAATTTAACACTGAGTTCGGTCTGATTGACTTTTAATCAACTAAACAAAATACCTCGTTTAACACAACGTACATAACCTCTAAAAACGTGCGCGTTGAATATTTTCCCAATATGTTTCACTCTAAGAAAAGTTCCTTCCATGGAATTTTACTGAAAACTGAATTGGCGATTTGCCAGTAAATCGCACCGTAGCTCTTTTGGTAATCATGTCGCAACGCTTCGAACACTTCGTGGTTATTATCGTTCATTACTTGCAGCACTTGCGCGCTGAGTTCTTCGTTTCCGTCGATTAGGTTATCGAAAGTGAAGATTATCTTATCCGGCGAGTAATCTTCGACCCAATTGGTTATGTTCATGTATTCATTGCCATTTTTCTCGTAGAATGCACAAGTTACATTGTGCCATGCTATCATATTAACTGAAATATGGCAAAAAATTAATAAAATATTTATTAATTACATAACAAAAAAAGAAAAGAAAAAGTGTTACCTGAAGTTAGGTTTGCGTTGCCATGTCCGTTTATTTGAAACAATAACATTTTGCCTTCGAAGCGGTATTTTGCTGTCATTGTCATTATGTCCGTGTAGGTTTTGAAATGCACATGGCAATCATCTTTTGTAAAAGATGAACTTGAACAGAAAAAAAAGGTTATATGTTACAAGTTTAAATATTTAGATAAAATAACCTGAAAAATTAACTCTTTTAAATATTTAATACATAAAAATGTTAAATTTTGGTGTATTGCTCTTGAAGCTTGGTATTTTAGGTTATTTGCGATAGAAAATGGCGTCTGGAATTAACTACAGTGCGGCAATAACATTCTTTGTCATAAACAGGCTTTAAATTATTCTTAAGTTGTCCATTTTGGGCGTTAAAGTATATAATACTACGAGAATTAATAATTACTAATCCGTTCATCTCTGTCGCTTTTAATTTCCGAGATATTCACATTTGAAAAATCGGTAAAAGTGAGAAAAATGCTTTAAATGGCTAGATTCCCGTTCTGTTTTCTGTCCAAATGAACAATTTCATAGAAAAACATATTTTAATGGTTATAACCTAACCTAAAACTTACTCGATTTCCAAATAAGTTGACTTAACAGGCCCCGTTATAACACAATCCGTGTAATGTTGAGATAAATCCACAGAACCCCCATTTCCATTGATAGATATACTCGGCACCTTCATCGGTTCCAAAACAGGTATCCCCAGTTCTTTCAAGCCACCACTCACTGCGCGAATTGAATTTTCCACCGCGGGTGAAAAACACTTTTGAAAATCTGGCGAGGAACGATGACACAGAATAAATTCATTAGCTAAAAAATAATAATTAAAATGACAATAAAATTAACAATAAAAAAATACAGAATAAATAAATAATTAAATAATAACGCACGTATTTTTGCACTTTGTGAAAATTTAATAAAAACTGCAATAAAACTTATGAAGATTAATTTCCACGAGGAAGGAAACATATTGAAAACATTAATAATCAAATGTTCAATGTTATGTCCTATTTATACTCGGTGTTTTCATAAATGCAAATGGCGGAAAACAATTTTAAGTGCAAATGCAAGTCATTTATTTAAATTTTAATTATTGTTAAAACGTTTATTATGTTTACATAATATTTCGTGTTGATGCAAATTGTTACATTAATTATCACTTTAAGATTTAATAATTTCCTAGTATTTTTCTGTTTAAATAAGTAAATAATTCTGTAGTTATTATTTTTCAAGGTTTGGTCAGAAGTGTTGAATATTTAATAACTATATGCAACTATTATAGCATAAAAATCATTACAGACTGCTTTTTTACCTTAAGTAGATGTGTTAGTTGCGGAATTGAAAGCCAGATGGCACAGCAGTACTAAAATATAATTATTTTATTAGAAAAATGAAAATCTGGCATGTCTATTACCACAAAGACATATTATTTAAATTATTATCTACTATATAAATTAGTTTATATAAATTAATTCTTATATTGCAAAACACTTGCAAAACTTCATTTATTTTCATTTATTCAATGTATACATATTATTATCTACATGCAACCAGTTTGCACCTAAAAATAGTCCATAGAATAACCGCCAGAGGTCGCTAGCAATTCCATTCGAGAATGAATGTAGCAGAAGTAGTAGTGTAGCATGCGATTGTTTTGACAGTCACTCCACTCCGTGCGGCATTTTGTATGAATTTGGCAGTGCAGTGCGCTTTGTGTCTTCGTGTGCTCCGTGCGCCGTGCGAGGGCGAAGCCTTCACATCACACACACACAACATCATACCGCGGCGTCACTAAACACCTCGCTGAATCAGTCTAACACCACGAGCTACACGAGCTGTAGTTTTAGTTAGTTACAACAAAATTTCGCACAATTCATACACACAAGGTTACAACACAACAGATTATCTCCAGTTGATTGATACAATTTGTACACGGCCAGATTTTCATTCAGTAAAAGATTAAAAGGGTGCGTCTTGTATTACTATTACCAGACATAGAAAATATAACAGAATAAAAGTGCAGTGTAGTTAAGACTTCTTATGGTGTGAGTTAGTTGTGTGGTCCAGGTTTGGTGATGCTGTGCAAATGGAGGCTGCTGCCGGTCGGAGAAGACGTGAGTCTGCGACACTCACCGGTATATTGAACTTGTGACACCGAAAACGCACAGATCTCGAAGGATGCGTCGCGCGAGAGCATAATATTTACGTTTCGCAGGCGTGTGGTGAATACTCATTGCGACTCATTGCACCAGTGAATGAATGAGATTTATTAAGGAGGTATTTAAGTGCTGGCTGGTTTAATTATTTACCTATTTGATTGATAAGATGTAAAAGTGCCAAAAAGAAACAGAGAGTTATTGAGTGTGGAGTGTGAGTAGGGAAGAGAGGTGATTTTTGACTCTTGGTGCTGATTTTGTACGATATTGCTGAGATGATGGTGTTTGGGAGGAGAGGTTTGGGGTCCTGGGGGATTGGTGTTTTCGTCGTTTTGGTCATCGTTGCTGGTGAGTGTTAATTATTTTTTTAATATTTGTGGTTAAAATAGAGTTTAATTAAGTGTAGAAGACAAATGTCTCGATGAAATCTTATTTAGTTGTTTTTATTTTGAAGTTTTGTGATGTTTTCAACGTGAAAACAATTTTTTTTCTTAAAAATCGAATATTTTTGTTTGTTTTTGCTGTTTTTTGATAAACAAATTGCAAAAATCTTCGTTTAGCCATTTTTTGGGTAATTAATTAAGAGTTTTATTAAAATTAATTGAGTATTCTATTAAAAATCAAAGATATTCTAATGTTTTTTCTATTATTTTGTTTATACTTGCAATAAAATTGCATTGACGAGTTTGAAACATGTTTGAACGTGAGGTTTTGTTATATTTCGTTTAATGATAAAATGATTATGATAAAAATTTAATCTATGAATGATACATATAGTACAGGATCCGGGGCCTATTTTGTCACTTGATTACTATCAAGCTAATTTTCCGTGAGTAGCTTCATTTTGATAAGACGCCCAACAATTTCCTGTGCGAAAATTTTTGATTGTGGTAGTTAAAAGAGGTAGCAATGATAAAATATGTCGATTTGATGATTCTCAAATATTAATTACTAACTGGATTGTTTTTTATTAAATCTTAAGATAATTATCTAAATTATTTGAAAAAATATTTGTCCTACAAAATCTATGGTTTCATCAAAGAGTCCTCCCCCTCCAACATGTATTGATAACGAGATCACCAAAAATTATTACTAACCAGTTGATTTTTTTTTATTACTTAGTTAATATATATGTCGGATACACCTCCTCCTCAACTACATTAACAACATTCCAATTTAAATTACGCGCCATTTATTACAAAACAAAGTATGTCTTAGCTTAAACAATACGAATTGAATCGGCGTAACGGGATGAGTTCTGGGTGCGCGCTCAACGGTGCTCTCAGAGTGAGTGTCTTCATACATGATTCTCCTTTCCCTCGAAACCTTCGAATCTCTTCTGCGCTTGTCGCTCTTACTCAAGACGCACACCCAGACCACATCGATGCAAGGCTGCACCTCCATTAGCTGATTCATCTTCTTATGTCTAGATGGCGTCCTTGTTCGTATTCGAATCCGACATATATATATATAATGTAACGGTCATATTGTCCTACAAATTCCGTGGTACGTTGTCCCGGTCCTACGGTCGAAAGTAGTAGTACAGATCATAAATGTAAAAATAGCGTGGTACGCTATTGCGGTGCTCCAATTGAATATATATTGGAAAGTCATGAAATTAAAAATCAATTTATTTCTCAAGCGTGAGAAAAAAAAATCTTGACTTTTCGGTAGATTTCACTTAACAATAAGTTAAAAAATTACTGAACGCCAACTGAAATTAAACAAAACAATAACAAAGAAAACTTTGTGCCGCTTGGGTTTCTGTATTTTTCTACAACAGCTGATTCACGCCGTTACGCGTGCGCAGAGCATTTTTACTCCGTCGATGTTAGTAGCGAAGATTATGATTCATCGGATGAATATGATGAAGATTAATTTTTGTTATCTATAAATACACCAATACACCAATTTTTGTACCTCATTTTTCAAAAAAATAAACTTATTTAAATTTTAAAAAAGATTTTCTCACTGTATCTTATGTTAGAAATCGGAAAACGAAAAAATGACAATTTTTGTCGGACTAGTGATACATACCTGTTTTTTTGTAGGACATTGTTTTATTTGGGCACTGAACACACTAACCTATTATGTAATATTTTTGTCCTACAGTTAGTAATGAGAAAAATGGTCTTATGGTATTAACAATTTCTGAGCGTAGGACCGGGATAACATACCACGGAATTTGTAGGACAATATGACCGTGACATTATATATATATTAACTAAGTATTAAAAAAAAATCAACTGGTTAGTAATAATTTTTGGTGATCTCGTTATCAATACATGTTGGAGGGGGAGGACTCTTTGATGAAACCATAGATTTTGTAGGACAAATATTTTTTCAAATAATTTAGATAATTATCTTAAGATTTAATAAAAAACAATCCAGTTAGTAATTAATATTTGAGAATCATCAAATCGACATATTTTATCATTGCTACCTCTTTTAACTACCACAATCAAAAATTTTCGCACAGGAAATTGTTGGGCGTCTTATCAAAATGAAGCTACTCACGGAAAATTAGCTTGATAGTAATCAAGTGACAAAATAGGCCCCGGATCCTGTACTAATAGTTTGTTTTATTTTACTGCACGTTCAGTAATACAAAATAGCAAAAATAATGATCGTGTTACGTATGTGATGTTACATATGATGTTATGACGTTGATGGATGTTGGATGTTGGTTTAAACTACAAAGTCGTCTGATTTAATCCAATTGGATTCGACGTTGTTTAATGCGCATATAATTGGATTATAGACGTTAATTTGTTGAGTTTTGTGGATTTGTGTTTTGTTTGTGTGAGGTTAGTGTTCGATTGGAGAAATTTTTACTAAAAATAGTGAAAATTTATTTTGTGTAGTTGAGTTTAGGTAATTTTTGCTCATAATTTTAAGTTTTCTACGTTATTTTGCTGATGAATGAACAGTAGTTTATTTTGGAATTAGTTCTCCGGTTTTTTTCTAGGGCTTCCAAAAGGAGAAATTGTTAATTTACTTGTTTAGTTTCGAAAGTTGCTTTATGATTTTCGTGGTATTTTAACTCCCAACGTGATAAAATCTAACTTGCTGCGACAATTTCGATGTTTGGCGATGTTTTCGACTAGAAAAAAACTTTTTTTCTTGAAAATTCGAATGTTTTTCTTAATTAATACTGGTTTTTGGTATACAAATTGAATAAATCTTCTAGTTTACAATTTTTGTTGTTCTTGTTTTGGTTTAATCTTTAAAAATACCTTCGAAAATAGTAAAAACGTTTTATTTTGGCATTTTTGTCAATTTTTGTTAAGAAAATTCTAAAAATTCTGACAATTTCCATAATTTTACGAAATTTTGGGAGTCAATTTACAATTTCCAATTAATTAATGCTAATTAAACAGTAAAATCTAATTGGTAAGATCGAAATTTTATAATTTTTCGAGTTATCTTTTAAAAACCGTTAATTTCTTTATTTTTCACAATTTTCTATCAAATTTTTTATTTTTTATCAATATTTTCTTTATTTTCAAATTTGTATCCATAAAAATATTAAATTTCTGTAAAAACAATTAATATTGCACAATAATAATGTCATTTCCGCTGCAGTAATCAGAAATCACTCAACATTAATCATCAATTTACTCGTCTCATCGTCTCACTAATAATATAATTGAAACCGACCACGATACTCTCTGCCGTTTCCACGGTCTGCAACCGGCCGTATTATTTGCCATAAGTGTCACTGTTATCACTGTTATCTCCGCGAGCGTGTGCGATTCCAACGAACTTCGTTTTACGAGTTACGAGTTTACGAGTGGCCTGTTCGTTACACTGCCTTAACCCCAATCGACCACCACAGTCACCAGCTAATTGAATTTATTGTTCAATATTTAATTTAATGTTTAATACGGACGAAATTAATACGAGACCACGCGATAATAATAACAGTAATAAAACCTCATTCGATAAAATTATAGTAGTAATATCGCAGTAAACATTAAAACCTCAAATGGTATCAATTAACCAAGGATCGTGATTGCATTTCCAGAATAATTGAATAATATATTATTATTTATAGGAAAATTGTTGTTTTAGTGGTAAAAAATTTAATTTTAGATGTGAAATTTGAATTTTTAGGTTTTTGTGACGTCATTGTTGAGTTAACAAAGCAGAAAATGAAAATAATTATGTTTTATTTGGAACTAGCTTTAACCCTTGGCTTCGCTCGCGAATATCTAAAATAATGAAGTTGCTTCCGTACGCGTCTGTAGTCACAGAAGAAGTAACAATGAAGTAGAATGGCGGGAAGTTTAAAATGGCTGAAAGTATTGTCTATGGAAGTATAGTGTACAGTCTCCATAGTGTAGTCAATTGGATTTGATGTTGACGTAGCTGTCGGTAATACAGTGTGATAATACAGTGTGATGGTACTATAGTACTTAGGTTTGAGCTTCATTGCTGGAATGCTAGATGGCGTTAAAGTAGTCAAATAGCCAGATGCAGAGGTATTATTGGCTAAACTATTTCTTTATTTTATTTAAAAAATAATTTTTTTTATTAAATAAAAAGTAGCCTATAACCATTCGGGGACCACTAAGAATATGTGTACAAATTTTCATGATGATCGGTTAAGTAGTTTTTGCGTGAAAGTGTAACAAACATCAGGACTTTCGCATTTATAATATTAGTAGGGATTAATCTAAGAAAACAAAAAAAATCGAATTTTTCATGATAAATATTGATTTTCCACGTATAATAGGGTTGATATGGGAGGTGACGTCACTGTTGAGTTGTTTCTACTGTTTGGTAGTCTACATATCTTCTTAATTTTCCATATTTGCAAGTTTTTTTTTAATTAAAACAGTCATAAATCTTGCAATAAATATAAAAAATGCAATTTCTTAGTAATTTCTACTTTTTTTGGTCAATTTTCGACCAAATTTCTTAAAAAAACTTTAAAAAACGTAAAAATATTAAATATTACACATCATTATTAATCATTTCCCCCTCCCCTGCAATATTTTCTATTTTTTTTCATAATTTCCTTTCCTCTCCATTAATAACACATTAAAAAATATTAAAAATTTCATTTATTTCATCTTAAATATTCTTTTAATTTTTTCAATTATATACACATTATATATTTATCATCCACCTGAACACATCACACATCACCCCATCACCCCCACTGTCATATACACCCATTCCCCCAACACGCACACCACGGAATCTTCCCCCCCGTGCCACTCGGTATCCTACTAATAGTCGAAAACTTCCTCCGATTCCGCTCCGCGTTCGTGCCGCAACTACTCAGACTATTCGTCCGCTCGCGCTCCGAAGACGGCAGATAATCATCCGTCATATACGGTCCTCTATCCGTGCAAATCGACAGACTCCTCTCTCTATGCATCTGATCAGTACTCAGGGTATTCCTCCTCGTCTTCAAATATCCACCTAATCCACCACCAGCTGAAGGTTTCTTCTTCTTTTTATGTTTATGATGCTTCTTTAAACCATCATGGCGCTCCGGGGACGCAGAAGTGCTTTTATTCTGGGGTTTAGAGGAGGAAGCAGGGTGTTCGGAATCAGAGGAATCTTTTGTATTGTTTTGTAAAGAGGAAGTAGTAGGAGGGATGGGAGTAGAGGATATACAGGGTGTTTCGGAAGGGAGTGGAGTTGGAATAGATTGTGGAACAGGAATAGACAAGAGATCTTTCTGGACGTGTTCATCATTTGAAAAGATATTTGTAGAGGAACCAGGAGGTCGTAATTTTTTAGTCCCTGTTGAATCCTCTTCCTTTTTCTTTTCTTCTTTAAGTTTATCTTTATCTTTATCCTTACGACCTTTGAAATGTATTGAAACTTTCCTCCTTATACTCATCTTCTCCCCCTTTTTATCATCCAAATCACTTGGGGTATCCTTTCCTTCTATACCTTCAGAATGGATAGATTCCAGTGAAGGTATCCCAGGTATCCCTGATAACCCATTAACCTTTGTATGAATATTAACCCCTGTATTATCCAAATCAGTAAGTTGATCTGATGAATTACTCAAATCCTGCATTTGTAAACTCCCGAAGTTAATTTTATCCGAACTGAGATTCTGGTACTTCTCAAACCCTATCAAGGGCATAGGTGTAGGCATCAAGACCACATTAATTTCACTCTTATATTTATCCAGATCCTTATCCCTATTTGATACATATCCATTTACTTCCCCCACTTCCGGTTCTAATAACCTATCTAAACTTTGTATGTTTCCATTGAAAGATGATTTCTCCAAAGGGTAATGCCCATTTGAGAAATGCTCCACATTGGGGTTAGGGTTGCTGATTTTCAGGATGTCTTCGGATATGGTCTGGATATCATTGAGCAACTCTTCCAGGTTTCCACCGTTGCTAAAACTACTTCTTGGGAATGAACCATCTGGGTATCCACAACCACTACCCCCACCACATTGGGATTCAAAGTGTTCTACTTCCAACATCTGCATAGGGTCTAGTTTATTTAGTGATCCTAAATGGGTCATTCCACTACTTGTGAATCCTCGATTGTCTGTTTTTACTATTAGATCCACAGGTTTTGGACTGGTGCTATTGCTACCACTAGGACCTGGTGTTTCTAAGGTGGTTAGACTTGCTGGTAATGGTAATACTTCATTCCGGAATGTATAAAAATGCTGTACTTGGGGAGGGGTTAAAGGTCTTTGGGGCAGTGGGATTGGACTAAAGAAGTGTTTTGTCATTGGAAAGCCAGGGTATCCTTGGTCTGGTTGTAGGATACCCGTTGTTTCATTTTCGTCTAAACCAAGACCTATTTCTTGTAGGTCTAAGGCGGATGTAGGGGATTTATCTGAGTTTTCAGTTGATGGTTCCTCGGGGACTACGCTCAGATGGTCGAATTCTGTTTGAAGGTTTTTCAGGTTGGTTTTTTGGACATTTTCGATGTTTTGGGAGGTTTCTACTTCTTTTGGGTCTTCGGAAAGAGATGCTTCCTATGAAAAAATATTTTTAGTTTTTTTTTGTTTGAAGAAAAAATAAGAAATTATCTTACTGAATCGCTGGAACATGTCGATGATGATGAGGAAAAGTCGACTTCTTTTTGCTTGAGCAGTTTATCCAGCTTCTCGTACTCGTCACGCAGATACCAGATTTCTTTCTTGAGCATTTCGTTTTCCCTCCGGAGTTTTTTTATATCTGATTGTCCTAAAACCCATCAAACTTTTTTTAATTTTTTTTATTATGAGTATTATGGCTGAAAGCTTTTAAAAGTCATAAAACTCATAAAATTTCGATGATAATAAAACTCCTAGATACTTAATCTTTAAGCTTTAAATAAACATGGTGTCAAGGATGATTTTCTTCTAGTATTTTTTTTGCATTGCCACTGCTCCTTTTTTTAGCTTTTTGTGATTTTCTTTTTGCGTGTTTGTGTTTGCGTGCGTTGCTGGTTTGTGTCAGGTTTCAATGTGAAACGTTTCAAGTGTTCGAACAGAACAGTCTGGAGTTTTCCCGGGCGAAAAATCCCAGCGCGTCGACGTGGACAAAGCGAACGTATTTGTATTTGTCACCCAAAGTAACAAAAAAAAAGCGAAAAAAATCCATTCTTCTAAGTTAAGTGACTTTTATTTATTAATATTAATTTACTCACCTCGTTCAATTTCAGCGTTGATATTGATTGTCTTCAGTCGTAATTCTTCATTCTCGTAGATCATCCCCCGAGATGACTTCCGATCTAATCTAAAAACATAAAAAAGTTTATATAAAAATTTTATTTTTGTTTTTTATTTTTTGTTTTTATTTTCTGTGTTGAATTCCACGCATAGTCTCTTTGCGTGCTTGTGAGAGTTTTTTGACGTTATTGCGTTGTTTATTATCCTCCCGATAGCAATCGCCTTCCTACTCCTATCACCACTAACACACACATACACTTCGACTTTCCTCAACTACCCTCTTTGGCGCTTGTGCTTGTTATCGCACGGGGAGCAATGCGCAGTTGTGGATACTAACGGTTTTTTCTTCGGCATTCCCTCACGTCGCGCCGTTGCCGTATCCGTTCACATTTTCTTCACATTTTCCCGCGTGGAATGCACTCGTTTTTGTTTTTTTCTGTTTCTGTTTTTTGTTCAAATTGCACGCGATTGAGTTTCTGACGTGTCGCGCGCTGCGCGTCCCGACGACGTTTGTCGTCATCGCGGATCGGCGTCGGCATGCGTCTGGATGGTGCAATTGTCGGAGGGCCAAGATCAGGCAGCGCGAGCGCGCGAACACAAAACGCTATTTTTACGCCTCGTCATTATCTTTATTAGTCAAGGTTTGCGTAGTTTACACATACAATGTGTTTAAGAATTCAATGTAAAATGATAGTTTATTAAATTGTTGATAAGATAATGTTAGATTTGTTAAGATTGAATGTTGGGTTGCATAGTTATAACGCGTTGAAGTTTGGTTATGAAATAGTTAAATTTTTTGAGATTTTGGTTTTGACATGCAAAACATTAAATATCTCCTAAAGTATTAAACAAAAATTGTGGAAATTTTTTATGGTGATAACCAGTTAAATTACTAACAATTTGGCGTAGAATTTGTTTATTTTTAATTATTAATAAATAAACAAATGGCAAAAGTTTAAAAATGTTTATATTTCAAGCAATTATGGCCTACAATATTTTATTCAAAGGTTTTTCTGCTATTTTAATAATAATTTGTTTAAATATTACCAAATTATTACCAAAATGACGATTTACGGTTAAAATTCAACTTTTTCCCCTTCTTTTTTTGGTTTAAAAGTATTAGTATTGTCACATACGCCTATGGTAATCATATGACAACAAGCGACAATACTAATTATTCCGAAAACAACAAAATGTTGTTATTTTTTGTTTTTCTGATAACATTTCCAAAATTTTGTTCTTTGAAACACTCTGTATATAATCTGTAACAGTATGAAATCATAAAATTGCTGCTCTGATATTTATAAAGTAGGTTACTACCACTACACACATACCTACACACATCTCAATACATATTGTATGTTTCATGCGTGTGCTCGTGGGTGTGTTGCAATGAGTTTCCGAGTTTTTCGGCACTATGGTGTAATTAATTACAAATTGTTTGAAGCGCACAAGGTTAGCTATAACGGAGGATGCACTTGGCAGGCGAGAGATGTTTGCGTAACATCCTGTACACACACATACATACACACATACATAGGTGATTTGTGTTTGTGTAGAATTGCGCTATTGATGTTATTATTGGTGCCTGTCGCGTAAATCACACGCGCGCCTCGCCAAAAATTTCGGCGTTTTCGTTTTTCATCATTTCACGAGTTTCTAAAGCGAAATGCCGGTTTGTGTGGGTAATTTGGGAACAAATTTTTCAGTAGGTTGAATTAGTAATAATTTGTTGTTTAAATTTGAGTTCAATTTTGAAATTAAGGGGTTTTGGATTAATTCAAGGGTGTGGTTTTAAGGGAATAGATAATTGAGGTTATTACATGTTACCTTTTTTAGTTGTTTGAGGGTGGGGGAAAGTAGGCGTGGCTCTCAAACAGAAAAAACACGATAGAAGCATAAATTATTCGTTTTTTAATGAATTAAAGACATTTTAGAGTGTTTAAAAGCAAGAGATTAATGGGCGTGGTCATTAGAAGAAGTTTAAGAGATGTTTTTATCTTAGTGACTATTTTTTGTTACTTTTATTAATTAGAAATGGTTAGACATTGTAATTAGTACGTTTAACTGTTTTTTAATCTTGTTTTATGTTCGTGGGTCTTTAAAACATTCTTTAATCTATAAACAGTTAGTTTTTCAATCATTTTTTCTTTTTATTTTGTTCTTTGAATTTGTGACATCCTGTATAAATTGGATTTGATGGCTTAAAGGATTTTTGTCGGGAACTTTGTGAACTTTTAGCATTGAGTGTACGTAATCATAATCACAATTTCATGACCAAACTAGAATCAGATTACAAATGGATTTAAACACGCGAAACTTTCCTCCTGTTTCCTTTTTCCTCTTCCTCTTTCCCCGTCTTCCTACTTCTTATTGCATATTCATTCGTGTCCCTCTACAAGTCCATACATACTACTAACTTTTCCAGCCATCGCCGTCGCTTAGCCTGCATTACATTACATTGCATAGCATAGCCATCATTCTACTTTTGTTTTATGTTTTTTTTTTTGTTTCTCGTGCTTTGTTTTGTTTTTTCCATCATAATGCACATTTCATTACGTCCTTTAGCCCTTTTTAGTCCTTGTTGCGTGTTCGGTGGGTGGCAGCGGCGATGGTGTGCGGTTGGGTTTCAGCTCGTAATGCGCCACGGCGGAAAAGTTTTAATTAAGCGTCCGGTCATTAATTAAGTTTATTGCGATTGTTGTGCAAGCGCGCACGCATTCAATGCTTCAATGGAATGCCGCTATGCTACACTCTATCGGCGGAGTAGGGAAGCGAGCGCAGAGCACGCAATGTTTGAATTGGAGGGGGGGGAGTTTCGGCAGGTTCCCACTAGTGTTGGAATTAGGAATTAGGAATTAGCAATCGTAGGGTTACCAAAAGTTAAAAATTATGGGACATAGAATACGTAAGTGTTGAGGGGAAGAGTTGGGGAAGCTTGATATGTCACAGAAAGAATAGGAATGGATTTTAAAGGTTCCTAGAGGATGTTTTGTGGTAAATTTGGTGAAAAACTCTTTTTTGTTTCTTTTTTTCTTCTGCGCTTCAATTTTCTCTCTGAGTTCTAAGTGGTAAGCACATTATCTTTCCTAGTGCGCATGCGCGCGTTACTTTTCCCTGCGCATCAAGTTTTTCCTAGATTTTTAAGCAGTAAGTGCATTCTTTTTCCTTCTGCGCATGCGCGCGTTACTTAACTTCGCACCTAAACCTCATTAACATGTCTTTTTATTGGTTATGCCAAAATAAATTCATTTCTAATTCAAATCCTAATAAATAAATAATTCCATTCAACAAAATTTTCCCCCGCAGATACTTTTTGATATTATAATCCAAACCCGATTCACTTTGACTTATTTGCTTCCCCTTTGGTAACCCTATTTAAACAAGTGCAAGTTTAGCAGTCCGAGGACTCCCAGGAGTAAAAACACAGCGTGTGCTTTTAACAGCGCGTACGTGCGCGCACGTTTTACGACTCTCTGCCGACTTCTACTACTACGCGTGTACATTTTCCTCCCGGCTTCTTCCCCAGTGCGCTACTTCCGGGCGGCGCGAAAGTTTACGCAGCCGTTTGTCGACACGTGCTAGACTAGACGCGCTCTGCACTTTTGCACCCCACCAAACTTACAAATTCGACTAGAACTAGTTGTTACAGTGGTTGTATTAGTCGGTGGAGGGTTAGGGTTCTAAGATTGTGGCATGTTGCAGAAAAGATAAATACTGCTGTAAGACTTGTAGAAAGCGGTTGAAAGATTAATGAGTGCCGCAAATTGGGTCAGAATGAGTGTTGGAAACTTTAACTTGTGGGCGGGGTTTAAGTGAAATTGTTTAAGTTTAGGGGGTGGAAATTTTAGTCACGTTTTGGTTTTTTATTTTGTTTGGGGGTTTTGGTAATAAAATTATTGGGTTTTTGGGAGTTAAGAGTAGAACCCGGAAGTTTATGGCATTATTTGTATTTAAAAAAAAGAAAAGTCTAAAAAAATCAATTTTTAGGTTAAAATTCGCGTTTTATAGAGAAAAATCAGGAAAAAAAATATACAATCCTTGTTAATTTCCGTAACTGGACATTTTTTACTAGATAATCGCAGTAATTTACGTAGGTCTAAGGTCTAAGCATTGAATAAAACAATAAAACTGTTAAAGTATCGCATTTTTAAAGCAAAACATCGATTTTTCTGCTTAAATTTGCTGTTAAAACACATTTTTCTTAATTTAACAAATTTCTAAACTAATCTTCTACCAATATTTTGCAATAATTTATGAAACACCCTGTATAATATTGTTATTGATAAATTTAAAACAATTTAAAAAAGAATTTTATCGGGTTTTCTACTTTTTAAACTTTAACTGAAGTTTCTAGTAGTAGCAATATGTGGGTTCAAAGACCCTTAAAGAACATGGAACTAAGGGTTTTCCATTCGTGTGCTCGTAGCGTGTAAGACAAAAGATAAATACTGGTGCAACTCTTGCAAGCTTGCAAGCAGCAGTTGAAAGATTAATGAGCGCCGCAAATTGGGTCAAAGCGGGTGTAACAAACGTGTACACAGCAAATGGGCGTGGCCTAAACGTGCACAAGACGTGCGAAAACCCTTAAAAAGGAGGAAATCGTGGAGGAAATGTATTGCGTGGAAATCCTTCGCACGTAGTAACCACATTAACCACTATTAAGTAATTGCATTAATAAAAGAGTGAAAACATAAATAACCGGAAATAAAACTACAAAAATCAAATGATAAAAATAAATACAAAAAAAATATTTTTGGAAGTATATTTGAAGAATACGTATAACTTGATTTATATTGTAGTCAATGATGATTGTAAAGTGTGTGGGCGGGGCTTAACAGATCATAAAACATGAAAAAACAATAAAAAAGCAATAAATTGTGAATAAAAAACAATTTCCACTTGTTATCCAATTAATATTTATTGCTTTTATTGGAAAAAAACTCATAAAAAATGACCGGAGGTGTCGAAATGAAATATTGATTTATATTTGTGTATGTGATAATTGAATCATTGGAGGTGGGCGGGGCTTAAATGACAGTGCAGTATGAAAAAAACACCAAAAACGTTGAAATTTTGACGTAAAAAGCACTTTGCCAAAGTTAGTAACTTCATGTTACCGTTATTAGCAGAAAAACTTAATCAAAAGTAAAAAAAAAGAGGATAACCGGAAAATATAGCTTCATTGAAATGGTTCTTAAGTGTTTAGATAATCCTATTGCGTGTGGGTGAGAATTAAATGACAGTCAAGTATGAACAAAAAAGCACTAAAAGAAGAAAAGTTATACCGGAAGTAAAATATTAACAACAAAGAAAAATATTGCTTCCTTAAAATAGATCTTAAGTGTTTTGATGATTGTTTGGTGTGTAGGCGAGATTTAAACACTCATAAAACGTTAAAAACATAATAAAAACACGAAAATTTGTCGTTAAAAATTCACTTTACACCTATTATTAACTTTCTTTTTACTGTTTCTGCTAGAAAAACTCCCCAAAACATTTCTTTTGCTTCGTTTCATAAATAATTGATCAATAATTATGTAACAGATAATTAAGTCGTATGTGGGCGGGGCTTAAATGACAGTAAAACATGAAAAAATACGAAAATTGTTGAAATTTTCACGTAAAAAGCTAGTTAGTAGCTTCATTTTGTTCTTTTTAGAAGAAAAACTTAATCAAATTTTAAAAAAGATCAAAACCTTAAAATACAGATTTATTGAAATGGTTCTTAAGCGGTTTGATGTGTGGGCGGTGCTTAAAAGACCATAAATCATCAAAAAACAATAAAAACGCGAAAATTTCCGAATAAAAATCCACTTTACACTTATTATTAACTGAATATTTACTCTTTCTATAACAAAACCTTAATAAAAACACAATCGGAAGTAAATTTTCCACCAAAACCAGAAAATATTCATACACCATCACTACTAAAATACATACATCTCGAGTATTTTGTTTACACACTTATTAAAAATTCCCCAACTTTTGCACGCGACGCAAAAAAAAAATCAAAAATATTTGTGTTTACTACATGCACACACACTCTACACTGATGCAAACTGCAGTGTGTTACACAACGGTGAAAAAAGCGAAAGTTTTACGATACACAGAGGAGTAAAACAAGGATGTGTCATATCCCCATTACTATTTAACATCGCCTTAGACTACATACTAGCAAAGGTAGACCAGAACAGGGATGGGTTGCGCTGGACACTAACCTCGCACCTCAGCGACCTGGATTACGCCGACGACATCTGCCTGATGTCACATACGTTCGAAGGCGTGAGCCGACAGCTAACAACATTAGCAAGGGAGGCAAGTAAAATTGGCCTAAGAATAAATATTGCCAAAACAAAAGAAATGCGTATAAATACAAACAACACCTTAAAACTCCAAATAGATAATACGGAAATAGAAGAGGTCAAGGAATTCCTATATCTAGGAAGTATAATTGACATAAAAGGGGGGACCGACGCAGATATAAACAACAGAATAAAGAAAGCCCAGCAATCCTTCAGAATGCTGAGCACAGTATGGAAGTCAAGCGTCTATACACTAAGAACAAAACTGCGCATATTCCGCACAAATGTAAAATCCACCCTTTTATATGGATGCGAAACATGGAGGTCAACGAGCTCAAGCACACACAAACTCCAAACCTTCATAAACAAGTGCTTGAGAATGATCTTGCGCATATTCTGGCCAATGACAATCTCCAACGATGAGTTGCACCGTCGATGTGATGAAACTCCCATTATAAATCAAATACGCAAGAGAAAATGGGGTGGATTGGGCACATCTTGAGAAGAGACGCCGGAGATATCGCCAGAAATGCGCTAGAATGGAACCCACAGGGGAAGAGAAGGGTTGGTAGACCGGCCAATACCTGGCGAAGATCCACAATAGAGGAGCTCCGAAACCAAAATATGGGCTGGAACGAAGCAAAGGCGGTTGCCCGAAACAGAGTCCGTTGGAGGGCGCTTAGTGAGGCTCTATGCTCCACATAGGAGCCAAGAACATTATATATATATATATATATACATGCACACACACAGCTGATGAATTTCCATCATTTAGTTTTTGTTTATTTATAGTCAGCGCGTCTATATTTACGCCAAAAACGAATCCACGAATCTCCGAATCGAAATAAATTCGGACGCAAAATACGTCGGCGAATAAAAAACGGCCCCTGAACGGAAAACCTCACTTCACTCGGAAAATTATCGAAATTGTTGATTTCACGTCGCGTTTAACATTTCCCCCCCCGGGGCTAGCGGTGGTGGAAATCGAAGGAAACCCGAATTAATCGCATGGAAAATACGAAACGGAATGAAAATGAAAAAAACACACACATTCACACTAACACTAACACACACATAGAGAGAAAAAAAGAGAGAAAATGCGAATGGCGAATTTGTACCACACTTGATTTTAGTACGTTTTCCCTGATTTTCCGGCATTTCCAGAGTATATGAGCATGTGTGCGTGTAATAGTATAGCCAGTGACGGGCCCGAACGTCCCTGGAGCGTCGTTACGGTTATTTTCGGCGTGTGGAAAGCCAAGGGCAGACTAAATATTATATAAATCACGCTCAATTGGTGCAATTTTCACCAGAAATCACAAACTGAGATTTTCACAAATCGCTTCAACTTCATTGCACTAATAACACACATTTTACTCAACTTTACTTAACTTAAGTCACTTATAGATTATTATTTTATTGATTGCACTCACTGGTTATTGTATTATAATTGTTTAAATAATAAGCTCACCTGCGATTTGGTTTAACATTGTTGTCGCGACGCCGCGTGCGCAACATGTTCATCGATTTTGACATTCTGGCTGAGCGCTGGTCGGGCGTCCCGTATCGATCCAGCTTAGAATTAATGCGCCGTGCGCACCTCTCACTTTCCTCTCTCTTTCCAACTCACACTTGAGTTGAGCTTTTTGTTAAACGTTTTCGTTACTCAGCTGAGCGCGTAAGTCAAATCGAGGCGAATCAATTTCGCGCGAAACGAACACCACACATATGTATAGAGATATACAGGGTGTTGATTAGTGAATTATTTATTTTCTTTTGTTTTATTTTTATGTTTTAATTTTCTATTTTATATTTTCAACACTTTAGTTTTTTGTTTTTAAAGTAGTGATATTTATTTTATTTAGTTTTTTAGTGGAGATTTTGTGATTATTATTATTATTATATTTTCTTTGTGCGAATTTGTTTTTCTTTTCGGTATTGTTGTGGTCGTGATGGTGTTTGGAATGCTATTTTCGGCGCTGGAAGCGATCACATCTGGGCGGCTCGAAAGCTCCACCGGTTTCATCCTCGTGAATCATTTTCGTGCTGCAAACAAATAAGCGGGATTAATTGTTGTTGTAATTATAACTAAATATTTAATAGTTATACATGGTTAGGCATAGTTTTGTTTGGGTGAGTGTAATATTTTGTGTGTTGTGTTATACAATGCGTGCAGTGAGGTTGTGGGTTTTCTTTGAGTCGCTAAATGTTTGCCATTCTAAAACTAACTAAGCTCAACTTTGAAACTCTGTTGAGTTATGTATTTTAACATGCTAACTATGCAAACAATGAAGTATATAATGCATGGTATTTTATTTTATTATTTAAAAAACTGAAAAAAATAATAATTTAAAAATAAAAGTTTGAATTTGTTTGAGTTGGTATATGTTCGGTAGTTATATCGGAACTCAAAGTATATAGCTACATAAACACATTTTTATTCATATTTTTTATTTTGCCAAATAAAAGCCCAAACAAAACGTTATTTTATATTTGCGGAAATATTTTGTTATATTTTTCGTTATTTTTATGTTTTTTTTATTTTACAACTTTAATTCTTCAAATATTAACAGATATTAACATTTTACTTCTTAATTGAACATAAAATCAGGTGAAACACTAGTAATTTTGGAGTTATGAACATTATTTAATTGATTTTGTCATAATGTTCGGTACTTATACAGTAACTCAAAGCATACACCTATAAAAAACATTCATATTTTTAATTTCTATTTTAATTGTGTTTCATTCATCAAAAATTAAAAAAAAACTTATTTTCTTAGTTTTTGCTGTAATAAACGAAGTATACTACTAAATTAACCTAACTTATAATAAAAATGTCATTATAAAGGCACTAATGCAGAAAAATACTAAAAATCATCATTGACTGTCCATAATAAAGCGAAAAACCTTGAAAATACTCATCTCATAATTTTTTAACATCAAACGATGTTTTCAAAAAAATCCAAAAAAACATATAAAAATAAAACGGTAAGCGTGTACAAAGATGAAAAACAGCAGAGCAAAGCAGCACGTGTTTCGCGCGAAAATTTTCCGTATGTGTGTGGGTTGAAAGGTGAATGGCTCTCTCTGCTGGCGTATTCATGAGTTCATGACATTCATGTTTATAAAGCTACCGCACCGTATCGCATCGCATCGCATCGTATCAGTATTCAGGTATGCAGGTGCACAACAGGCCATAACGCAGCCACCACGGCACCGCATCGTGTATTCATCCCTTAGGAACACTCCTGAAAGATGCATGAAAATGACTCTATTTTCTGTGGCCCACAAAACACAAAAACAAAAACAGAACAAAAATGAAATGAAAAAAATTGAGAAATAAGAAGTAAAAAATGTGTTTTGGTAGAGAGAGTATATGTTGAGTTGCGGTACAAATATCGAACATTTGAGGTTATCATAGAATCAAGTAATAAATGTTTAAAACTGCTAAAGTAATTGTATTTTAGGTGATTTTTTATAAAGAATGAAGTCATAGAATGACAATTTAGGTTAATATTTGCATTACTTAAGCATAAGCAATGAGAAAAGTATGAAAATGAGGTTATGTATGACAAAATAACAAATATTGAAGAAAATATAAATTTTAATTAAGTTTTGCGTTGAGATCATTGGAAATATTTGATAAAACTATCAAAATAAAAAAGTATGTTTATATAGTCATATACTTTGAGTTCCGGTATAACTACCGAACATTATCTCATATTCACGCAATAAAAAATGACTGAACTGTATGTGTCAGCTATAACTTGGTCATTACTCTTACTTTGGCATGAATTCACATGAATATTCCTATTCATAACATCTGAAGTGGATTTTCATGTCAAGCCAGCACAACAAAGTATAACACTAGTTTTCTTCGAGTGGGAGGAAAAATACGAAGTGAAAATTAGCGTAACTCACATATTCACACATGCATCATACATATCCACGAACAAATTGCTGCCAAAACACTCAGAACACTCATAAATCTCCTAAATTTAAGCTTCAATGATTACTCTACTCGTTGAGCTAAATTTTGACATTTCAATGGAACAACAATGTTCACATAACATAACATTTTATCATCTAGAAAACTTCATTAGTTTTATTTCCTCGCAATGCAATTTTAGGCAACCGCTTCGATTTTCTCCTCGACTACACATCCACTAATAGCTGAAACTCGATTGCAAACGAAAACATTTCCAAATGAATTATTCCCAATCGTGCTGAATGACATCCACTATCCACTCCTGCTGTTTGTTTATTATCTGGATAATCTCCGAATCCAATTACAAACTATCTATCGTATCTATCGCGTAGAGAATTAGAAATAAAATTAATTGCATTCATTGAAATTGAAGTTGTTTAAGTTGAAGTTTTAAAATAGTTTTTCTCTTGCGTTGTGATGTGTGATTGTTGCGAGTGCGTGCAAAAAGCGCGCAAGCTCAAGTTTTGTGTCGAAAGCTCAAGCTCTCTTAGTGCCGATGGCGAAAGTAGGCCGTGACACCAAAACACACCGAAATAGCTATGATATCCACAATATCTATGTGTGATTTCGATTAGTTTTCTTTCAAATAATGCCAATTTTATTTGATCTTATTTTACTTTGATTTTTTTTCTATTTGATGTTGTTCTATTTTATTACTATGGGAAGTTGAAGTTAATTCATGTTAGACTTAGACTTACATATTGCGTAGATATAGATATATCCATGTTGTTTACGAGCGCCAAATGTTTTTCCTTCTTTTATTTCTTCTTTTTTTTAATAGCCACGGTTGAATTTCACTTTTGCTAATAAAACTAAAACTTTACACGTAATTTTTTATAAACTTCTTTGGTTTTGATTCATGAATGAATTATTTTTATTTTTATTCACTTGGTTTTATATAGTTGAATAATGTAATTGATTTTGATTGATTAACACTTTTGATGAGTTTTTGTTGAGCACGTTTTCGTCACGCCGCGAACTTTTTGAATCTTGGGAGTCTTTGGGCGCGCTGATTTTAACGGGCTCCCACCCACTAACAGTGCGTCGTGTTTACTCGTGTTTATAATGTTGGATTCTTCTAAAAATAATATCGTTCCGCCGGACTCTCGGGATGCAAATACATTCACACATCGCAAGAAATGTGCGTGCGTAATCTCTGCGCGAGCACAAATGATTTCTGTTTTGTGTTCTGGTTACTTACGAGCCGTGATTGGTAGTGTGTAACTATTGATTCTAAGACCAAATATTGGTACATTGAGTGTAGTATATGTTATTATCATATAAATATTGTTAATCATTCAAATATTAACAGAAATAATGAGTGTTTGTTTTATTTGTGTTAGTAGTGTGTAAATGTTTAATATTTTGCAATATTTAACTTTATTTTCATATTTTTCTAATTGTTTTTAGTTAATTTAAACAAATATTAGGTTAAATTCACGTTATGTGAGTTAATTCTTTGTTTAAATAGTAGAAACACAATTATTTTGTGAGTTTTGAAACATTTTTTTACTTGATTTGTGAAAAATTGTATATGTTCGGTACTTATACCGCTACTCATAGCATAGGTAGGGGAGACTGGGTACGGTTGTGACAATTTGTGTTTGATTACCAATAGTTTTGTTAATTTACCAGTTAGATCGAAGAAAAGTAACTTTTATGGTAATTTGTACATTTATCTATACAAGAATGCTAAAATGTTGGCCCTAAATACGACGTATAACTAATAAGATAAATTTCAAAAAAAAAGTCAAATTGTCACAACCGGCCACACACCAAGGACGGTTGTGACAGTGGTTGGGTGCGGTTGTGACATGCAAAACATACACTAAAATGGCCATTCTCTTGGCAAAAATCTAGTGCATTAATATGAATGTGAGAGGAATGATTATCCAGCAATAGAAAAACTTGATGTGTTACAGAAGAATTTCTTAAAATGTTCGAGAAATGTTAAGAATGAGGCATCTTGCATCCAACCTGAAGGATTTACAGTTCCAATTGATCACACCGGTCCATCTCTAACAAAATGATCATGATAACGTACTCACGGGAATACAAAAAAAGGAGGAATTGCGTTACCTAAGGCATTGACTGCAAAAAAGCATTTAGAAGCAAAAAATAACGACGATAGTAATGTCACAACCGTACCCACAAAATTTGTCACAACCGTACCCGAACCTCTTTTTCGAAAACAAAAATTCGCCATGGCTTTGTCAAATAATCTACGTAAAAAGTAAATGCTTATAAATAACTACAAATGTTCAATTTAAAACAAACAACAAAAAGAGGTAATCTATCTGTATACAAACAACAATAATTATTAAAAGAAACCGTACAAAAATATTTACTTTTGACTGTCAAAAAGCAATGTGGGCTCCTAGTTATGTTAACGTCGCGCAATAACTGACCAATACCAGAGAAAGCGTTCAAACTTGCAAGCCGCTTCTTTATCCTCTTGCACCCTCCCCCGTATGACGTATAGTTTTGTTATTATGACGACTGTCACTACCGTACCCTGGCACAACCGTACCCAGTCTCCCCTACACCTATGAAAACACATTTTTTTACTTCTCATTTCTATCTTTTTTATTTCGTTTTTGTTTTTGTATTTGTTCCTCAGTATGCGAAATGTTTCATATGAAAATCAGTATGATATATATTATTACATTCGGGCTTTTTACGATTTTAATTTATTTATAATTTTATTTTACCATTGGTTTTAATACCACACATAACTATATCCTATTTATTACTTCCCAATTAAGTATATTTCGCTTTATATTATTTTCATGCGTTTTGCATGCAGATTTTCATTAATTTTGGCATAATTTGTCATAATTGCATTGATTTATTACTTTTTTCGTACTAATGCTTTTAATTTTATGCTTTTAATACAAATATTAGCTGGCAAATAGTGGATTTTTAGTTTATTTTACACGAAAAAGTTTTTATTTTATTAGTTTTTGAATTGTTTTGAGTTATGAACGATTTTTTTCATTTCTGTTGTTTTATTATTTGTTTTTAACCAAAACCCAACAATACTTTCTATATTATTACAAATTATGGTATAAATTGTTTAATTTTTGTTATTAATCCTTTAAATAATGTCAATATTTAAATCGTTTTAAGTCATTTTTTCAAACTTTTTAATCAATAATAGCAGAAAACAGCTCATTTCAAAACAAAAAACGAAAAAAAATGCGATTTGCGAAAATTTCAGTTATTTATTCATTGTTTTTATGACGAAATAGCAACATAACATTGTCCAATCCTAAAAATATTCATCTGCACAATATCTACACTCATCTGTGCAATCATCCGCGCAATCATTTGTCAATCTTACTTAACTCAACACGACTTAACTTAACTTATCTGGGTTAATTTACGAAACATGTTTTTTTCACAAATTCTAAACATTATCTTTATTTACAGCTTATGCTCAAGGCGTCGTTGATGAAGCCATCGACGACGACAATTTCGACTTGGACCCAGACTCTGAATACACCGAAGACGACTTTGAAGACGATGACTACGTCGATCACAAACCAGCAATCAATGGTAATCCATTAACAATAAATAATTATTTTATAATTTTAATATTGTTAATATTTTAGCCACAATACAATTTGTAAAGGACTTAAAAAACGTCTCCCGTAACGCCGGAGGCACCCTCCGCTTCCGCTGTGAAGTAAAACTAATCGAACAACCCCCAGATGTCGCTGCCAGTAACCTAACCACAAAAGTAACAATCAAATGGCGGCAACACGCCGCACACCTCCCGGTAGACAAACGCTTCAAACAGAAAACATTCAACAAAGCCGATGGACTCACCGTCGGCTGGCTCCGCATCTCCGACCTGGAATTATTCGACCGTGGATGGTACTATTGCACAGCATCACGCGGCACAGAGAAAATATCCTCCAAAAGCTTCCTTGAAGTGAAAGATAAATTCAACAACAATGCACCCAGTGGTACAGGTGGCGCTAGTGGTGATTTATCCACATACAAACCTATATCCAACGGTGTACCAGGTCGACGTTTCGGTGATATAACTACATTTCTGCCGAATGTCGACAGTCGTGAGGAAACTGATTTTATTTCAACGATTGCTAATGGGAATCTACCACGGTTGAGTGAACAAACGGTGCATAACCCTAATATGTTTGATCATGTGCAGAATGCACGGGATCATGGTAAGGCAAGTGGGGCGCTGGCGTCGCAGCAGAATACTCAGGCGCAGCCGGCGTATAATGCTGAGCAGCCATTTTGTCAGATGTACACGGGGCAAATGTGTAAGGATTTCATGGAGGATAAGCATATATTTGTGCAGCCACCGTATACTCAGCAGGTTATCGAGGAGAATCTGCATAATTCTTTGATAGTTATCTCACAATCAAAGTAAGTATAATGTTAAATTATATAAAATTGTTTTTTAGGGAAAGTTATGGAGAAGTTTTTAGTTTTTTTCCTTTATTTTGTTTTATTTATTTAGTTTTTGTGTTTTTAAAGTCAGAGAATGTAAAAATTAAGTAGAGTAATGTTTTATGAGAAATTTTCTTACAAAAATAGTTGTAGCTTAGTAGTTTTGAGGTTATAATTGAAATTTTTGCTTTATTTTGTTAATATTTTATTGATTTCTTGCATTTTTTGTATTATTAGTGTTAGTTTATCGTTTAGAATGCAAATATTAACAGAAATTGATGTAATTTGTGTTAATTTCGTATAAAATAGCTGTAATTTAGTGAATTTTGAGGTTATGAGTGTTTTTTAACGTTTTTTTTTTTTCTATGAATTATCATTGGTTTTCACCACAAACATAATAATTTCTTATTATTATTAAATATTTAGGTGTTTTAAAGACTATTTTCATGTTTTTCACTGAAATAATGAAAATATTAACATAAATTCTCATAATTTTACTAAATTTAGAGTTTTCTATGATTTTTCACTTAATTTTGCAACAATTTCATTTATTTTTTCAATTTTTAGTTGTATTTTTGCCAATTTACTGTTTATAACACTAATATCAACAAAAATTAGTCTATTTCTTGCTTATTTTACCAAAAAACACTTTTTCTCATCTTTATTCTTAAATTTTCTAACATAACCCATTTTTTCTTTCAGCGAAATCTCAACTGGCTGCAACAAATTCGTCCTGCCAATAATGTGCTTCTCCGCCTTCCCCATATGCCCGGAACCCGAGCAAACCAACCTCTATCAACGCTACTACATCAACAAATACAATATACTCGACAAGAACACAACGCTCAAACATTTACGCACGATGCCCAACCTGAATCTCCAGCGTATCTGTAAACAAGACTGTATTCTGCTCGAAACCGAAGTCTGCAGCAAAGAATACTCAATCGCCAAGCGACACCCTGTCTTAGGCCGCATGTTAGAATTAGAAGAATGTGAGAATCTCCCCGAAGAAGACGATAGAGACAATGTGAGTTGTCTTAAATTGGGTGTAGAACGCGCGCAGAACGTGAATAAGGATCATAATTGTTACTGGGATAGAGGACAATTGTACCGAGGCACGATGGATGAGAGTATCACGAAGTCACGATGTGTAAGGTGGTCACATCAGGTGCATTTCCCACTTTCGGATTATCCTGAGCTGATCGGGCATAATTTCTGTCGGAATCCGGGTGGGGAGATGCCGGAGCCATATTGTTATGTCGAGCATAACAAGCGGGAAGTCTGCGGGATTCCGCGATGTGCGAAGATTTATTATTCGTATATGATTGGTGCGACTTTTATAATTTTCGGACTTGTTTCGTTTGCGTTGTGTTTTTACTGCTGTAAGAAGCGGAATAATAAACAACCGAGAGGATTACGTAATGTAAGTAATCATAATATAACATAACATAACCTCAATTATTACCTGTAGATTTATTTATATTTTTTTTTGCTTTTTTAGATGAGTATTCCTACTGCTGATAAAAATATTTATGGCAATGGAAGTCCGACAGCTCCTACAATGGAGATGAATAACCTCTTGCCGTCTAATATTCCACCCGCTAGAGGGCATCACGCTAAAAATGGCTTCCAGAATGTCCCGCAATATGCTCTCAAAGATGTTGCGTTTGTTGAGGAATTAGGCGAAGGGGCTTTTGGTAAAGTTTATAAAGGTGAACTGAAAACAAAATCAGGACGAATTTATGTCGCTGTGAAATCACTGAAAGAAAACGCCAGCGCTAAAACCCAAGCGGATTTTCAACGCGAAATCGAACTTATATCGGAACTTAAGCATCCGAATATTATTTGTTTGCTTGGTGTTGTCATGAAGCAGGAACCTATGTGTATGTTGTTTGAATATATGTCTGAGGTAAGTAAAATTAAGTTTTAAAGGTTTTTTTTATTAATAATTAAATTAAAAAATGATTTCAGGGCGATTTGCATGAATTTTTAATCGCAAACTCCCCGAATGAGGGTAAAGCATTGACGCAGTTGCAATTCCTGCATATTTCCATACAAATCGCGCAGGGGATGGAATATTTATCAGAGAATCACTACGTGCATCGTGATCTTGCAGCGAGGAACTGTTTGGTGTCGAATGATTTAGTCGTCAAGATCAGTGACTTTGGTTTATCACGAGATATGTATAGCTGTGACTATTACAGGTAATATTTTAGGTTATAAAATTTATTTTTCAACTTTTGCTACTTTTTCCACGGTTTTAAGACACAAAAAGTAGTATTTTAGTCATGGATGGTCAAAGTCGTGACTAAAGTACTTTAATCATGTAGTCAAATAGAAAAAATAGTGTTACTTAACACACATGTTGCTTAAAATACTATTTGAGGTTATAATGTGTTGTTTTTATACAGAGTGCAATCAAAATCTCTTCTCCCTGTAAGATGGATGCCACCCGAATCGATTTTATACGGAAAATTCACAACTGAGAGCGATGTATGGTCTTATGGAGTAGTATTATGGGAGATATACAGCTACGGATTGCAGGTATTGATAAATTCCATAAGTGTTTATTTATAGAATATCTAGAGATAAATTCTAAGTATTTCCAAGTAATAAATATACTTTATCTTTATTATTTTATCCACAGCCGTATTATGGATACAATAATCAAGAGGTAATTAACATGATTCGTTCCCGCAAACTTTTGCCCTGCCCAGAGGCGTGTCCCAGTTATTGCTACGCCCTGATGGTCGAATGCTGGGCAGAGCTGGCAATCCGCCGGCCTAGTTTCGGCGAAATCAGTCACCGCCTGCGTGTGTGGAAACAAAACGGCAACGCCCCATCCGCTTATTACAAATCAGACGCATCTTCCAGTGGTATTGTTGTTGGCGGAGGTGGGGGTAAATACAACACTGCTGGCCGCTCAACGACAGGTGGCAGTTCGTCACACACGCATTCATCGCACAGCAATGATCAACATCACATGCATACAATGCCCTCGCAATCGCAGACACAATCACATCATTCACAGCACAATACACCGCATTCACATCAGCCAACTGATCCAACAACGACGGCGACATGGGAACGCGCCGGGAATAATATGAAGCGCACATCCGGAAGTCAAAGTTCGTTAACTTCGAAGTCGTCGCTGGGGAATCGCACACAGAGTACGAATCTAAGCGACCAGCAGCGGAACTCAAGCAGAAGGAGTCATCATCGTGGATCCAGTCGTAATTGCGATACGAATAGTCTGGAGAGGCTGAATCCTATCCGTGCGCATTCGGTGAACTCCGCATTGTAGTTGTAAACATTAATTGTAATGTGTAATTTTTTGTATTTTATATAATATCCAGGTTTTTATTCGTTTTAAGTCCGAATGCCAAAAGTTTATACGTATTTTTGTTTTTAGATATGTTTTTTATGTATGATTATTTGTTTTTGAAGCAGGAAGTCAAGGCATTTACTCGAATTTTTTTACACAGATTTTTAAGATTTTTACTATTACTCTGCCATTTTATGATGTATATTTACAAGACAGTGTTTGTTAGAATGTATGTGGTCAAAAGAACAATACTTAAAATCATTCATTCTAATTTTAACACCCAGGCAGGACCCCAGTTGGCAAAATTGCCAATTATTGATTGGATAGATAGATGGATAGCAATTGCGTCGATTTCAAGTAGAAATCATCGAAAATATATACTTTGTGAGCCAAATTGAGCCTATCTAATCGAGAACTGGATATTGCGGTGTGGGCTGTGCCGTGACAATGGAATATTACGAGTAATATTTACTTTATCAAATCCAACATCGTTTAAAACGGTTCTGCTAAGATAAGTTACACTTAGTAATAAATGTAACTCAGTTGGAGACTCACGTGGGGACATAAAAACGTGTTTAACGTTTTTTTTTTCGTCATTTTTTCATGTAAAAATCAAAAAACGCCCAAAAAACACGCTAAATTGTAAGTTAGAGTTCCCATAAGTTATTTTATGTTATAAAATGTTAATGTTTGTATGTTTTAGGTATTCCACATCTGGTTAAGTTCGTCGGAGGATCCTCATCCTCCTCCTTCTATTCTTGAGTTAATAAAAGTTAAAATAAGCTTGATGTCGAATTCCACAACTACTACTACATCGACTCAACTTATTTTGAATTTTATTAATAATGAGGGCTATAATAATAATAGTAATTATATATGTCTCAAGAGTAGAAGGGTTTGGCCTAGCCAATGATGACCAAAAAATAACCATAACCAACCAAAATTACCTCCAGTCTCTGGATATGCGGTTTTTTGAATCAAGAATCAACCAGGATCACTTCAACATTGCTTCCATCGATTTGCCATCAAATGATTTCATCGGTATTGAAGAAGATGCCCTAATTTCATTTCCTAACCTAACTCGCCTGAACCTAACCAAAAATAAGATTTCTTTTGTTTATTTCAACGCGCCTAAACTACGATCCTTGGACTTATCGGATAATCAGGTCGACGAAATAGACTTGGAACCGTTACATTCGTTGATTGCTCTACATTTATCTGGAAATAAGTTTACAAAGGTGGAGTGGACACTTGGAGATTCACCGATTTCTGAAATTGACTTATCGTATAATCTGCTACTGGAGGAAGTGATAATTGAGTCTGAAAATTTGGAAACATTGTCATTGCAGCATACAAATATCAAACATTTGAAATTGAATGCACCAAAATTGGAATGTGTGGATTTCCGTGAAGGAAAAATTACAGCTAAGGGGGATATTGATCGATTGGAAGCCATATGCCAGATGAACATCAATAGGAACTTTAAAGTTTTGTATTATGACAGCAACGAAATTCAAACTTTTTACCATTGTTCCAGTTCAATGGATGAAAGTGATGAAGATAGTGACATGATTGATACAATCGTCCGTGCTCCTAGAAGTCATTCACTTGTACAAAGTGATAATGCGGATTCTAATACAGATTTGAAGAAAATTTCAATTCCATCTACATTATCATCATCAAACGTACCGAAACCTGCCAAAAGGAAAAATTCAGTGAACTGCAACTTATCAACGCTCAGGATTGAAATCGATGATATAGTTCTGTCTCCAACCGATTATTTCCTTCTGGAGATCAGTTTCTACACCCTGGTTAGTCTAATCATACTTTTAAGTATTGGTAATGGGACTGTTGCATACCTATATATTCGCAACAAAAAATATCAACAATAACGATTGTTTTTTGCATTGTAGTAGTGCAATATTTATTTTATTTCAATGTGTTTTGCCATATTGACTTGAAAACAACTAGTTTCAATTGATTTTTATCTAGTGAAATGTGTCAAAAAATAAGAATTATACACTGACACGTTTCGCATAAAATTTGGGCAAATTATACAATTAGAAATAGTGGTGAAACATGTTGAAATGAAATTGATATTGTACTACTTTATTGCAAAATAATTGAAATATAAACAAGACAAAAAAAATACAAAACAAACAAAATATTAAAAATAATACAATAAATATATTTTCTGTATACTAGTAAATTTAATATGAAACTTGAAGGCAAAAAGGTGCGTCATGTTTTGCAATAAATGTACTAAACAAATATGGAGGAGATAAGATAAATCTGATTATCTTCATAACTACAGGGGGCCTTATGGGATCTCAAATATTAAATAATGCAAAGGTGCGTTATTAAGTACACGTTTTATCATACGTTTAGTTCCACGAAGTGGAGCAGTATAAATAGAAATTTTTGCGCGCTTATCTTCTGTAAATAATTCTTGTTTGCACTTATAAACTTTTTATTATATTTTATTCACAATGTTTTGTAGTGCTGCTATCTATGGTTCAATATGCAGAGTATTAACTCAATTACCTAAGTAGCTTAAGAAAAAATAAGCTGTTTTTAATTTTCTTATTACTTTTGTGTTTCAGATAACACCCTGTTTGTTGCATTTTGCTACATTTGGAATAAATGGCAGCTTGTAATGGTGTATACTGGGTTGCCTATCCCCAGTCGGCAAGCAAAACGAAAACAGCGTGAGTTGCAGAATCGACGGTCGGCGTTCAGGCTGTGCTGGTGTATCTTGTAAATTTTGTGAGTTACATCGAAGAGTTTGTTCTATTTAGTTCTCAAGTTTACTAAGGTGCGTGCCCAAACATACTTTAAACATTAAACAATAAGTTTTATTTATTATCTGCGTAGTTTTTTGTGTATATAAAATAATAACAAAATTTGTTGGTCATCTTTGCAGTTTGGGGTTAGAATGGATAGACTCCTGCGACTTGGCGGTGCGGTGCCCGGTTTATCTCAAGCACCACCACCTTCCGATGCCCCTGTGGTGGATACAGCTGAACAGGTCTACATTTCATCACTGGCTTTGCTCAAGATGTTGAAACACGGCCGCGCCGGTGTTCCCATGGAAGTTATGGGTCTTATGCTGGGTAAGTTGGCATACAAAACAAAATTTAAATGAAAATTGTTCATATAATTGATTTTTATTATTATTTTAGGTGAATTTGTTGATGACTACACTGTGAGAGTCATTGATGTGTTTGCCATGCCACAGACTGGAACAGGTGTGAGTGTAGAGGCAGTTGATCCAGTATTCCAAGCTAAGATGTTGGACATGTTGAGGCAGACTGGTCGCCCTGAGATGGTCGTCGGATGGTATCACTCACATCCTGGTTTTGGCTGCTGGTTATCCGGCGTTGATATTAATACTCAGCAGTCGTTCGAAGCTCTTTCCGAACGTGCGGTTGCTGTGGTGGTTGATCCAATTCAATCTGTCAAAGGCAAAGTAGTCATTGACGCCTTCCGTCTTATCAATCCTAATATGATGGTACTGGGTCAGGAACCACGTCAGACCACATCGAATCTCGGACATCTGCAGAAACCTTCCGTGCAGGCGCTCATCCACGGCCTGAATCGCCATTATTATTCAATTAGCATCAACTACCGCAAGAACGAGCTGGAACAGAAGATGCTGCTGAATTTGCACAAGAAGTCGTGGATGGATGGTTTGACTCTCGCTAACTATGAGGAGAATTGCAGCGTTAATGAGAAGACCGTCGCTGAGATGCTGGAACTGGCGAAGAATTACAATAAGGCGTTGGAGGATGAAGAGAAAATGACACCGGAGCAGCTGGCGATCAAGAACGTCGGCAAGCAGGACCCCAAGAGACATCTCGAGGAGAAGATCGACGTACTCATGACCAACAACATTGTGCAGTGCTTAGGCGCTATGCTGGACACTGTGGTGTTTAAATAAGTCTATTTCTATTCATTTTTGTATTAATAATCCCAAGCCCTACTTAAAATAACTTTTGAAGCTAAGAACTAATTGGAAGATTGTATTCATTTGCGAAAAAAAAAATCAAATTTCAATTTTTAATTTAGATATTTATTACAAATTGCGGCTTGAATGGGGTGAAGATGTGTGGATGAATTGAAATTGAATAATATTATCATATTTATGATAACTTAGTATGAAAGAGGGCAGTTCCACAGTCAAAATGGCAAAAATTAATGGAAAATGCGGAACATTGTATTTTTACTATTTTTAAAACAGGCTAATTAGGGAATACTTGCGTAACGCGGTGTAAAACTTTTATTTTCTTTGTATGAGTTTATAGCTAAAGAGTTGTTGTTTTATCTGCACCGTAGATTCACCCTGTAGTACGCCTAGAAGTGCTTCAAAATGGCGGCTGAAAACACGCTTGTTTTTGATTTTGCGGGCGAACGCCATACCGAAGGACAACCGTTCTTTCACCAAATTGTAGGTATTAAAATTCTTTATTATATTCATATATAATTTGTTGGTTTATCCCTCGGGAAACCTACAAAAATGCCCTTTTTGTAATTTTCGATCAGCTAATTTTGTTGTTTTTTTGCTTTAGCGGGCGAACGCCATGCCGAAGGACAACCGTGCTTTTACCAAATTGTAGGTATTAAAATTCTTTATTATTTTCATATATAATTTGTTGGTTTATCCCTCGGGAAACCTACAAAAATGCCCTTTTTGTGTTTTTTGCTTGACTAATTTTGTTGTTTTTTTGCTTTAGCGGGCGAACGCCATGCCGAAGGACAACCGTTCCTTCACCAAATTGTAGGTATTGAAATTCTTTATTATTTTCATATATACTTTGTTGGTTTATCCCTCGGGAAACCTACAAAAATGCCCTTTTTGTGTTTTTTGCTCGACTGATTTTGTGGTTTTTCTGTTTTAGCGGGCGAACGCCATGCCGGAGGACAACCGTTCTTTCACCAAATTGTAGGTATTGAAATTCTTTATTATTTTCATATATACTTTGTTGATTTAACCCTCGGGAAACCTTCAAAAATACCCTTTTTGTTTTTTTCTGTCAGCTAATTTTGTGGTTTTTCTGTTTTAGCGGGCGAACGCCATGCCGGAGGACAACCGTTCTTTCACCAAATTGTAGGTATTGAAATTCTTTATTATTTTCATATATACTTTGTTGGTTTATCCCTCGGGAAACCTACAAAAATGCCCTTTTTGTGTTTTTTGCTCGACTGATTTTGTGGTTTTTCTGTTTTAGCGGGCGAACGCTATGCCGGAGGACAATCGTTCTTTCACCAAATTGTAGGTATTGAAATTCTTTATTATTTTCATATATACTTTGTTGGTTTATCCCACGGGAAACCTACAAAAATGCCCTTTTTGTGTTTTTTGCTCGACTGATTTTGTTGTTTTTTTGCTTTAGCGGGCGAACGCAATGTCGTAGGATAACCGTTCTTTCACCAAATTGTAGGTATTGAAATTCTTTATTATTTTCATATATAATTTGTTGGTTTAACCCTCGGAAAACCATGCCCTTTTTGTGTTTTTTGTCCTGCTAATTTTGTGGTTATGTTCGATGGACTAATTTTTGCTTGTTTTAGGGATTTTGCACCTGACTCTAACATCGTAGAAGGACCATTCTTGCAGCAGATTGTTATTATTAAATTTCATTATCTTAAATAACTTTTGTAATTATTACATAAATTGACTTCCAATATTATGCTTGTGTGTTTTCTTTAATAAAGAATATTTTTAAGTTTTTCTAATTGTAATTATTTCTGTTATTTCTACCTGATCACATATTCATATTTAACGATCCCCTAAACCATTTATTTTGAAAAGTGCATGCTAGTGCCATCTATCAATTAGAAACTACAACTACCAAAAGTTTTGAGCTTCGGTCCGTCGCCACCAGAGGCAGCACCTTACTAGTTACCCCCAAAACTTTATCAGCCTCCTCAACTTTCTGCGATCCTAATATTCCATCTTTATTTTGTCGACTCTGGGAGGCAAAATGACACAAAATTTGGTCTCGAAACAGTCGAAACTCAGGTTTTGGTATTCGGATCGCAGAAAGTGTAAGGAGGCTGATAGAGGTTTGGCGCCATATCAAGGGCGGGTAAAATTAATGTTTAAAAATCTGTATAATTGAAATTTTTAAATTCTGTTTTCGGATTCGAGAAATCTAATTATCCAATTATCTCGAGAACTAAAAGGGCTAGAGAAAGAAGAACTTGTTAATCTTGCTCCTTGAAAAATTCTCTACAGGATGGCATCCTTACTAAAAAATCATAAAAGTGGCACAAAAAATTTTTAAAGAAAAGATTTTGTTATAAAAAAGGCAAAAGATTTCTCTTTTTTATGCTTGAAGTTAAAAGTTGGAATTTTTAAATCTTGTTTTCGAATTCTGATACACAATTTTTTGAAATAATATATATAATTATCTGGCGGGAACTGTCTATGTCCACTTTCTGCGTTCCTAATACTACAAACTGATGAGCAGCAACATTTCAGCAAATTTCTCGACAAATTTTGTCGAGAAATCCATTGAAATCGGTAACAAAATTCTTTTGAATATTAGGATCGCAGAAAGTGCAGTAGGTTAAATCTCTAGCAATCTTGAATAGCAACATAGTTTAGTTACTCGTGGATAGATGACACTAGTGATACCGTTTTTAAATTAATATTGATACAATATAAAATTGATTTTGAACTATTTCTCATATCTAGCAGTGGCATTTCCATTAAAGTTTAAGGGATTTATGGATTAATTAAAGGAGTAACGATGTTGCGAGCTATGTTCTCCGTTTGGAACAACAAATAAAACAATAAAAATTTATAAAACTACAATTTTATTCAAACATATAGAATCAGAAACGAAATTTCATAATATATACAGCATTTTTAACAATACAAGCAAGAAAGCAGGATAATAATATGCAATTATATAATGCTCTTTTTATAACTTTTAACAAAATAAACAAAAATTATATCAATAGCAGCTTCAAAATGTTGTAAATTCATTCAATCGTATTTGGAATCATCATCAACGCCGGCTATCCAATCTTCAATTTCTTGGACACTATAAACCAGAATAAATAACAGATTAGTAAAATATAAAATATTATTTCCAAAATATAACATACCTTCTTGGAACTTTAGTCCAGTTGACACATCCATCTTCAGTAATCAAAACATCATCCTCAAAACGCACTCCACCAGAACTACGGAACCTCTCTAGTTGGTCCTTGTTGATAAACTTGGCTCTCAGGATTAGCCAATGCTTCATCCAACAACTGGAAAATATTTATGAAAATGAAATATACATATACATAAATTAAATATATTTATTGATAAAATAAACGTGATTTTAGATTACACGGTTTGTGAGAGTTAGACATGTTTCGCCACGAAGGTATCTTCGGTTACTGAAGATGGCGAAACATGTCTAACTCTCAAAAATGGACGCGGCCTGTTTTCCACCGTGTGTTTTGAAAAATGCAAGAAAACGTCTAACTTTGGAGGCCAGTTTGAGGCAGTTCTGACCGAATTTCGCGGTGTTTCAGGGTTGCATCTTAAACATGTACTCTTTCCTTACCATCAAATTAAGAAAAAACTAAATTATCACAAAGGGTGTCCGAGATATGGCCAGTTTTCCACCGCGTGTTTTGAAAATTGCAAGAAAATGCCTAACTTTGGGGGCCATTTTAAGGCAGTTACAACCGAATTTCGCAGTGTTTCAGGGTTGCATCTTAAACATGCACTCTTTCTCTACCATAAAATGAAGAAAAAACTAAATTATCACAAAGGGTTCCCGAGATATGGCCAGTTTTCCACCGCGTGTTTTGAAAAATGCAAGAAAATGCCTAACTTTGGGGGCCATTTTGAGGCAGTTACAACCGAATTTCTTGGGGTTTCAGGGCTGCATCTTAAACATGCACTCTTTCTCTACCATAAAATGAAGAAAAAACTAAATTATCACAAAGGGTTCCCGAGATATGGCCAGTTTTCCACCGCTTGTTTTAAAAATTGCAAGAATATGCCTAACTTTAGGGGCCATTTTGAGGAAGTTACGACCGAATTTCGCGGTGTTTCAGGGCTGCATCTTAAACATGCACTCTCACAAAGGGTTCAGGCCATTTTAGGCAGTTGTTCTACCATAAAATGAAGAAAAAACTAAATTATCACAAAGGGTTCCCGAGATATGGACAGTTTTCCACCGCGTGTTTTGAAAATTGCAAGAAAATGCTTAATTTTGGGGGGCCATTTTAAAACAGTTACAACCAAATTCAGTAATCAGCAAGACACGCAACTATCTTTTATACTTGTAATACGCGACAGAATGCAATAAAAAAGTATATTAGTACAAACTAATGTTCAATGCAGAAATTTGAACGTAAAATATAATTGAAATATAAACTTACCAATGCAGAATTCATGGGACTCGAAGGCACGGTAAATACTGTAATTAAAAAAGAAAACACAAATTAACAATAATATTTCATACCATTTAGTAATATTATATTCACATAACGGAGAAAAACCAACAATCTGGGCTGCTTTAGTTAAAAGTTACTTACAACAGCACGATGGGTCATCCAATGATGAATACGAATAAATGAACATGGGGTCGATATGCATCCGATTCGCCTAGCCACTCTACACCTAGTGAGTTGCAGTATAAACTTAACCAGCATTTATGGACAATAAACGAGCAAATTAGTATTATTTACTAATAACTTTACTATAGTCACAAGTTATACCTACATAGTTATTGCCGATCGAGTTTAATGCAAATTTAGAAAACAGAAGTCCGAAGAAACGATACGAGTTGCGAGAAATACGTCTGCATCAACAAGACACCGACACAAAACTGGCTGCAATCCATCGATAGTGCAAGCAACGATGCGATAGTTCACAATAAAACTATGTGACTGCTGTATGAACCCCGCAAGTAAAAGCAATAGATGCGCAAATCCGGCGCGTCGATGTCACGCGACCATGTGCGCGAATTGCAATAGGCATGTCTCCGGCAATCAAAACGAAACTAGAATATGGTGCATGCAGTAAGTTGATGCGGCGTGAGGAGACAGCGCGTGGAACACATGCGATAAAAAAATTGATCACACCGGGAATTCGATAAGAAAGTGTAAATTGTGTTCAAAACAAATACAATACTCGTGTCAAACGCCAACGTTTGCTAATAAATATCAAAGAAGAAATCAAGAATACAATTCTATTTTATGCTTTTTGGTTCATGCTGGTGCAATCCCTGAATGCTACAGATAGCAGTCTCACAATTAAGATTGTTAAAACTAATGAATAAATTAAATTAGATTTGTGAAATTTTAATTTCTTAGGTTGAAAGATTACCCGACTTATCCAATTCTTCAAATTCTCAATCTACGGAAAATATTCTACAAAATAAGCTAGTTAAATTGGAAATCGAAAAGAGGTAATTTAAATTCATAAAAAATAAAAATGGTTGTTTGTAAAGTAGGTTTACGATCGAGATGTTTACGTGATAACGTCTTATTGGTGATATAAGTTTTTGTGAAGTAAGGAATTAATGAAGATGACAATTTTTTCAAATTTTAAATTACGTAAAATCACGTAATTCTCGGTCTCCATCAGCGTATTGGATGTTGAAGGAATGTGTGCATCATGTTGAGCGTGTTGTTACGGAGTGAACATGCGTTCAACATACAAGCATGTCAGTAACTGCCTAGGATCGCGTCTATCCCCGCACTCTTTTGTTTCCTGACGACAGCCGTCGGAACGGATGATCGCAGTCGGCGCGCTGGATTTCACGGAATAACGAGAGGGGGGTATACCTGCGATCGGCCTCGTGAGGGCTCGCGACACAAGTTTCTGAACAGTAACCCAACTAAAACGATTTTAAAGACGTTATCACGTCAAAATGAGCAATAAATTGTTATCGACGATTTTCAATAGCAAATATCTTCCAAACAGAAAGAGATAGCAACCAGAGAGTTGTAGATTATGGAATTTAGTGAGCTAAAACATAGCAAATCGCGATTGAAAGCGCCAAAAATTGTAATTTATGCCCATTATTTTCAATCGCGAATATCTTGTAAACTAAAAGAGATAAATAGGACTATTCCCAGTACGATAGGCTAGTTAAAATGAAAATCTGAGAGATAAAATTTTACATCTTAAGAGAAAATTGCCAAGGGGGGGGGTGCTTGATACTTTTTTTCGACGATTTTTGATAATTAATATCTCTTAAACTAAAAGCGATAGCTACCAACGAATCGCTGATTATAAAAGATTGGAAAATTCTCTGTCAGATAAAAATATAAAATAATTATATTTTCTACAGTAAAAGGTAAAAAAACGCCACTAAAAGTGCTAAAAAGTGACATTTTGCAATTTTTGACGATTTTCTTCAATCGCGAATATCTCGTAAACTAAAAGAGATAATTAAGATCTGATCGCAGCATCTTAATCTACGGACTATTTTCTATAAGATAGAATAGTTAAAACGGAAATCTAGGAGATAAAATTTTACATCTTAAGAAAAAATTGCCAATGGGGGGTGCTTGATACTTTTTTTCGACGATTTTCAAAAATTCATATCTCTTAAACTAAAAGAGATAGCAATCAACGCATTGCTGATTATGAAAGATTGGAAAATTCTCTATCAGATAAAAATATAAAATAATTATATTTTCTACAGTAAAAGGTCAAAAAACGCCACTAAAAGTGCTAAAAAGTGACATTTTGCAATTTTTGACGATTTTCTTCAATCGCGAATATCTCGTAAACTAAAAGAGATAATTAAGATCTGATCGCAGCATCTTAATCTACGGACTATTTTCTATAAGATAGAATAGTTAAAACGGAAATCTGAGAGATAAAATTTTACATCTTAAGAAAAAATTGCCAAGGGGGGGTGCTTGATACTTTTTTTCGACGATTTTTGATAATTTATATCTCTTAAACTAAAAGCGATAGCTACCAACGAATTGTTGATTATGAAAGATTGGAAAATTCTCTGTCAGATAAAAATATAAAATAATTATATTTTCTACAGTAAAAGGTAAAAAAACGCCACTAAAAGTGCTAAAAAGTGACATTTTGCAATTTTTGACGATTTTCTTCAATCGCGAATATTTCGTAAACTAAAAGAGATAATTAAGATCTGATCGCAGCATCTTAATCTACGGACTATTCTCTATAAGATAGGATAGTTAAAACGGAAATCTGAGAGATAAAAATTTTAATCTTAAGAAAAATTGCCAAGGGGGTGCTTGATACTTTTTTTCGACGATTTTCAATAATTCATATCTCTTAAACTAAAAGAGATAGCAATCAACGCATTGCTGATTATGAAAGATTGGAAAATTCTCTGTCAGATAAAAATATAAAATAATTATATTTTCTACAGTAAAAGGTAAAAAAACGCCACTAAAAGTGCTAAAAAGTGACATTTTGCAATTTTTGACGATTTTCTTCAATCGCGAATATCTCGTAAACTAAAAGAGATAATTAAGATCTGATCGCAGCATCTTAATCTACGGACTATTTTCTATAAGATAGAATAGTTAAAACGGAAATCTGAGAGATGAAATTTTACATCTTAAGAAAAAATTGCCAATGGGGGGTGCTTGATACTTTTTTTCGACGATTTTCAAAAATTCATATCTCTTAAACTAAAAGAGATAGCAATCAACGCATTGCTGATTATGAAAGATTGGAAAATTCTCTGTCAGATAAAAATATAAAATAATTATATTTTCTACAGTAAAAGGTAAAAAAACGCCACTAAAAGTGCTAAAAAGTGACATTTTGCAATTTTTGACGATTTTCTTCAATCGCGAATATCTCGTAAACTAAAAGAGATAATTAAGATCTGATCGCAGCATCTTAATCTACGGACTATTTTCTATAAGATAGAATAGTTAAAACGGAAATCTGAGAGATAAAATTTTACATCTTAAGAAAAAATTGCCAAGGGGGGGTGCTTGATACTTTTTTTCGACGATTTTCAATAATTAATATCTCTTAAACTAAAAGCGATAGCTACCAACGAATTGCTGATTATGAAAGATTGGAAAATTCTCTGTCAGATAAAAATATAAAATAATTATATTTTCTACAGTAAAAGGTCAAAAAACGCCACTAAAAGTGCTAAAAAGTGACATTTTGCAATTTTTGACGATTTTCTTCAATCGCGAATATCTCGTAAACTAAAAGAGATAATTAAGATCTGATCGCAGCATCTTAATCTACGGACTATTTTCTATAAGATAGGCTAGTTAGAACGAAAATCTGAGAGATAAAATTTTACATCTTAAGAAAAAATTGCCAAGGGGGGGTGCTTGATACTTTTTTTCGACGATTTTTGATAATTAATATCTCTTAAACTAAAAGAGATAGCAACCAACGAATTGCTGATTATGAAAGATTGGAAAATTCTCTGTCAGATAAAAATATAAAATAATTATATTTTCTACAGTAAAAGGTAAAAAAACGCCACTAAAAGTGCTAAAAAGTGACATTTTGCAATTTTTGACGATTTTCTTCAATCGCGAATATTTCGTAAACTAAAAGAGATAATTAAGATCTGATCACAGCATCTTAATCTACGGACTATTTTCTATAAGATAGAATAGTTAAAACGGAAATCTGAGAGATAAAATTTTACATCTTAAGAAAAAATTGCCAAGGGGGGGTGCTTGATACTTTTTTTCGACGATTTTTGATAATTAATATCTCTTAAACTAAAAGCGATAGCTACCAACGAATTGCTGATTATGAAAGACTGGAAAATTCTCTGTCAGATAAAAATATAAAATAAATATATTTGCCACAGCAAAAGGTCAAAAAACGCCAGTAAAAGTGCTAAAAAGTGACATTTTGCAATTTTTGATGATTTTCTTCAATCGCGAATATCTCGTAAACTAAAAGAGATAATTAAGATCTGATCGCAGCATCTTAATCTACGGACTATTTTCTATAAGATAGAATAGTTAAATCGGAAATCTGAGAGATAAAATTTTGCATCTTAAGAAAAAATTGCCAAGGAGGGGTGCTTGATACTTTTTTTCCAGGATTTTCAATAATTAATATCTTTGAAACTAAAAGAGATAGCAACCTACAAATTGCTGATTATGATAGATTGGGAAATTCTCTATCAGATATAAATTTAAAATAATTATATTTCCTACTGTGAAAGGTCGAAAAACGCGACTAAAAGTACTAAAAAGTGACATTTTTCAATTTTTGCCGAATTTTTTCAATCGCGAATATCTCGTAAACTAAAAGAGATAAGTAGTACGGACTATTCTCTATAAGAGACGATAGTTAAATTGGAAATCTAAGAGATGAAATTTTAATTCATAAGAAAAAATTGGCAAGTGAATATCTTCTAAATTTCGTGGGATTAAAGGACCAAAACCGCGAATATCTCCTAACTGTGTCCGACCGTGTCGGTCGTCTAATTTGTGTCACATATAGGTAGTACGTGGTAAATAGAAAACTTGTTTATATTCAGCAAATGTAAAGTTGACCGAAACATATATTTGAATAATAAACTTACCAGGGTACAGCTTATCGGACAGCCGTGTACATCGAGTGCTGTAACTGAACGAAAACATAAATTAAAACAACAATATTTCATACAATTGAATTAAGTTGTAATTAACAATCAACACAAAACAAACAATCTGTGCTGTTTGGTTAAAATATACTTACACGAGTCTGATGGAACTGTCTTAATGATGAGAATCTACATGGGGGCGATAAATATCCGATCACTTTAGCAACCGACACCAAACACAACGCCGCGTGAAGAATGTTATCAGATCCACTATCACGTGACTTGTAATATACACATCAATCGCGATCAAAACCCGGCATTTATGAACATTAAACAAATTACTATAGTCGCAAAGTACAAATAAATAGTCAATAGATCTTCGAGTATAACACAAATTTAGAATATTGAAGTCCGAATAAACACGATAAAAGTCTCTCAAAACACGACTGGACTAACCAGCGACCGGCACGAAACTGGCTGTATTCCATCGATAGTGCATGCTGAAACTGCGTAAACAACGACGGGATAGTATATGATAAGAAAGCAAGAGATGCGCAAAGCCAACGCGTCGATAGTACGCGACCTTGTGTGCGAATTGCAATAGGTAAATTACCTGCGATCAAAACAAAACTAGAATAAGGTGCATGCAGCAAGTTGATGCGGCGTGAGGAGACAGCGCGCGCGATAAAAAAGTTGTTTACATCGAATGCATTGATAGCAACATTGTATACAAAGCTATTCTCGTGGCCACGTTCGTCGATAAATATAAAAATAAGTCGTATAACTCGATTTTATGATTTTTAGTGCATTCTAGTGCCATCTATGAATGGCATTAGTATTTGGATACTAGTCCAAATTCGTCTTTTTTTAATTTTTTAATTTGATATTCAGTCCGAAATAAAAGGAAGAAATTGATTTTTGATAATAAGATAGCAGAATGTGTGGGGAGGTAAGAGAGTTTCGACTGATTTTAACCAGATTTCGCGGGTTTTAACAATAAAAAGAATAGATTTTGTAATCTAAAAACAACTAGAAATTCAAAAATGCAACAAAATCAATACAACTTAAAAATTAATGATTATTAAAAATATTACATCTTCTGGGTACATAAACATAACACAAAATACAAAAGTTTAATGACATTTACAAGGTAGTTCTAGTCCCTTTAGGAATCAAAGTCACATATAAAATAAAAGGGCAACTCTTTCCGTACAAAATAACATATACCACACTAAAATGGACAGAATCATTTAAGAAATATAGGGTGTTTTCTTAACCGTTTTCAAATTTCACAAACATCGATAAACTTGGAAGGATAATGACGGCTCTTTCTCACCCCTTTAGTGGGCAAGCACTAAGAAGAACTAATAAAATAACTCTTTCTCTATAAAAAATATCAAAGAAGCGCTCAAATTCATCAAAACAATTAAAAGATACAGGGCGTTTTGATCAAAATGTTGGAAACAACGGCAATAGAATCATCCAAACCCTTTCTCAGCCCCTTAAAGAGGGTATATGTATCCTAAATAATTAGAAAACGAAATTTCATCTCTTTCTCAACAAGAATATCAAACAATGTACTCAAAGAATGTACTAATTATAAATCTGTCGATTCAAAACCGTATTATCTAAAATCTCCAGATAAGTTTTATGCGTGAGATCACGCAATTCTTCGCTGTCTTCGGCGATAGAATCATCACTGCGGCTCAAATGGATGTCAATGTGTGAGCATAGCGACGCTTGCGACTCACAAATCCGCGCTAATTGCAACAGCAACTGAACAATATCTTCAGCAAGTGGTGGAAATGCGACGCTGATGCGGACCAACGCCGGCAACACAGGTTTGAACAATTTGATGCGTTGACTCGATGATATGCCTAAAAATAAACACAGATTATTAAAATGCACAAAATAAACTAAACATACAATATAAATAATAAATAACATACTTCCAAGTAGAGCGTACAGCAAATTCAATGCTAAAACGCACAGGTTGAGACTCTTCGGAAGGGCAAACTGCACCGACAAATGGCTCAGAAGTTGGATAGCAAACACCTGCTTGCTGAGAATCGGCTGTTGCATCAACTCCTGAAGGAAATCCAAGCAAATGTGCATGGAAGGCACTCCTTTGACTATCACTTCAATCAAAGCAGCGTCGTAGCCCTTAAAATTTGCAAGAAAAACATTAATATCTCACAATAATTCATAATGATATTAAAACTTACTTGAAAATGAACTAGTTTAGCCAATGATGTGTCTGCTATAAACACCTGATGCAGGTAACAGCAAACCAGTGAGCGTACTTCTTGTAATGCCCATTTACTTGCAGCATCCGTGGAATCCTGGGTTGTTTCCGTACAGGCCTCTAACAGCATTTGTACAGCAGCACTATCCTAAAATATATAAAATCAAATAACAAACATTTTAAATTCCGTTTTATATTTTAAACTTACAATTTGTATATATATATATTAATTACAATAATTACTACCATAAATCTTATTCAGTAAAATCACAACTTTTCTTGTTTTATAGGAACACAATACTTTTTATGCTTAAGAAAGTCAACAGGTGATAAAACTAAATTTTGTTTGCATTTATCGCATGTGTAAGTTTTCGCATTCGCCGCCACAGGTTTATTATTCACAGGCACAACAATTTCTTGCTTTTCTTTCGTTAAACTTTCGCATGACACTTGAGAATGTAGCAGAAACTCCCACATAGACATGAAATACTGATTCGTGTTGCACTTTTCGCAAGGAGTCTCAAGCAGCGAAGACTCCACGTCAATGTCATAACCATCCATAGGCAAACAATCCCAGATGATATTCTCGGTGACATTCACACCGCCCTTGGATTCATTCGCACTCGGTGTGAAATCTTTATCGAAAGGATTTTTATCTTTCTTAGTAAAATCACTTTCTTCAAAAGTATACATGGACTTAACATCAGCAGGCAGCAATCTTTTTATGTTGTAAACAGGCACAGTAGACATAAATTTAATAATACCATCTAATAATTCAATATTTCTTGAATCATCCTGCACACTACTTAAATCTTGACTCTTTAACTTTCTCTCCAATAATTCCTTCATTTCCTTGCGCAATCTGGCGGCTTCCAACACTAATTTCAAACCCTGATTTACAATTGGAATTTCAATAAACAAAAAATCATCTACGGCCAACTTTGTAAAAGTTCGATTAAGACACAAGTTGCGCCCAAAAGAAGCAGAGTCTGCAGCGCTGGCATCCGATAGACATTCATCAAGTAAGTCTTTTTGGTCTCCAATAATTTCTGGAATACCAAAAGTTGATGCTTCGAACTGAGAGGCTTCTTACTGAAATATCCCGCTGGTGGAACTTCAATATCCGAGTCAGGGATGTTAAAAAACTCTGGATTTTCTGCAAAGTAACTCGTAGGGCGTAGAAAAACGTAATTTTTATACTTAGTATGATACAAACGCTCATTAACGGTCTTCGAAGAATTGTGTTCATCTTCCACTGCAATTTGTGGATAGAGTGCACCGGTAAGAAGCACCTTCAACAACATAAGATCCTTAAAACTATCCGTTTTAGTCTGGGAGAGTAATTTCTGTACTTTGGAAAAATCATTAACAATCCTAAACTCTACATCTTTAATATCATGCCCTTGTGCGTTGTCATCATCCTCATCGTCATTATAAGATCGATGAGAAAGCCGCTTCTTGGAATGTTTCGCTTCGTTCTTTAAATCAGCACGCAATCGTTTCAATTGTTTCAACTCTCCGTGCCTCTGTTGCCTCTCACGTCCAGAAAGATTATCCTCAAACTTCGGAATAAGTTCAGCGTCCTGTAAAATCTCCCTGAACTGTTGAACGAGTTTTGTCACTTCATAAAAACGTTGTTCTTCAATACCACGCGACCTACACCATTTCCTGGAATTCTCACCTTCAGAACGTCTTCTATTGTAGGAACCACCATCAAGTTTAACTTCCAACCATGCTTTGTATAAATTCAACAAAGTTACAGGCTCCCCATGATTGGAAACATAAGGATCGCGAGATTCCTTCGTGTCAAAGAATCGATTTTCATTGAGTGGAGGCTGCACACTCATAAGTGACGCCAAAGTTAAAGCGGCATCCATAACACCAAAAATCGTCGAGGTAATCAACATTTTACCAATGGTTAAATCCACTGGAAGTTTAGACATTGCATCACCCAATGTGGTCAAAACAAGCGCTTCCTTTGTTTTATCTTTTCTTCAATCATAATCTCGCTGGTTTTACTCAGCGCGTCAAGAAACAAAAGCCTTTCAACCGCTTGCACAAGTTTCTCATCGGCGGGTTTCTCTAGAAACGGAAACTTGTGCACATCACTCAATCCCAAAGTGACCATATTCAGCACTAGATTCTCCAAAGGCACCAAATGAATCTCCCCGGTGTGTACCGCTTCGTACTTAGACAAATCCTCCTCGCTAAACAAACGATAACAATGCCCCGGTCCAGTTCTGCCAGCTCTACCCGCGCGTTGCTTCGCTGAATCCTGTGAGATATCCGTGGTGAACAATCGATTCACGCCACATCTTTCATACAACATGCGGTTACACTTCCCGCTATCAATTACAAATCGTACACCGTCAATGGTAACCGAAGTTTCTGCAATATTCGTTGAAATAATACATTTGCGTACATTTTCAGGTGCTTGATAAAACACCTTATCCTGTTCCTCCAGGCTCAAACTGCTGTGCAACTGCAAAACAATCCAATTCTTTTTAATCTCAGCATAATCCTGTACAGATGCAGATAATTTTTGTATTTCTTGCAAGCCTTGCAAAAATATCAACACATCACCTTTCTCATGCGGTTTATATTTGGCATCAATCAATTCTAGAATATTTAAATACGGTTGGGAATCAAAACGATCTTTGCGCTTTGAATCATACGCATCTTTTAATACAGGTTTATAGATTATTTCAATGGGATACAATCTACCTGGTACTTTGATTGTTTTTACTTGTTCACTTGTAAAATATTCCTCGAATAAACGCAAGTTTATTGTCGCTGACATAAGAACAAGTTTAAGTTTTTGTTGTCTGAGCAAACATTTCATGATACCAACCAGAAAATCCATATTCAAATGTCTTTCATGGACTTCATCAAGGACAATACAATCGTAGCCTTTTAAAACATCGCCATCGGATGCTTGCCGCAATAGAATACCTTCAGTTAAGAATATAACATTAGTATTTTTATTCTTTTGCTTCTCAAATCTTATTTGAAAACCGACTTGATGTTTATACGTGCTTAATGTTTCAAATGCCACGCGATTCGCTAACGATACGCATGCTAATCGTCTTGGTTGTGTGACAGCAACACGTTTAAATCCTGCTTCTAGCACATATTGTGGTAACTGAGTACTTTTTCCACAGCCTGTATCACCTGCAATTAACAACACTCCAGGTTGTTGTAATTCATGCATAATTTCCTGCTTATAGGCTGCAATAGGCAAGTCAGTTTGACTCTTTCTCAACTGCCTTAACTTGTTAAACTTGCCTTTCTGTTGAAAGTCTTGATATGTCCTCACAGCTTCTAATAAAATATCAAAAGACTTTTGATTAGAGGGCAGTATCTTTCCATTTCTTTTATACAATGGAAATTTTTCATACAAAATTGTTGCAGATTTTGTAAAGTTTATTGGAAAAAGTTTACCTCTGTCAGTGATTGAGTTTGAGCCTGAAGCGGACGAAATTTTCATGCGATGGGCAGCTAGATATTTCGTATAGAAGCGGAAAAATCCTCGGTGTCTTTGATTTGAAAATTGCTTTCCAAATATCCAACCAAATCATGTTTAAAATCATACCAATCAATGATTTCATCTTTCAAAGTTTTTGTAGAATCTTCTGCTCTTGAGTGCGAAGGCGAAGGGGAACGTCGTCGTTTCTTGTGTTTGTAGTAATTATAATCATCTTGCGAGCGTTTACTCATTTTTAAGAGTAATTTTACACAATAAATGCAAACAAACGTCTCGAAATAAACAAAATCTTAGGTTAAAAGTTAAAATTTTGGTGTATACAAAGTTGCAAACTTTCAGGCGTTAAAATTCTAAAGCTAATTTCACACTAAACGTTCAAAAATTCTAAGGCTACTTTCACACAAATTACCTCAAATAAGTGTTGATGTAGCTTTAGATTATTCAAATTTGCAGTAAAGTAGCTTTAGATATGTCATGTCGTAAATGTCAAACTGATCTAAAGCTACTCAACCCAATATTCAAATCTAACGCCATCACAAAAAAACTTAAAAATAAAACTACTACCACCGAAAAAAAATACTTTAAAAAACACATACCTGAGCCGCAATTAACGCCCGACACATATCATCCCTCTCCGCATCGTTGACCACCAATCCATGCGGGTCCAACTTCGGATTCATCGTCAAATGTTGCGTTAATTGACTCCTCGACGACGCCAAACTAGCCCGCAGCACACGCAAAACAATACTAAACACAGGCGCGCAGCGAAAAACTCGTACATCACACCTCATAATCTAAAAAAACAAACACCACATATAATACATAATAAATAACAACAAAATAAAAAAATATACCTGTAACGGATCCTCCGAAACATCAATCCTCGTCAATCCCGTAAAATTCCCAACCAAATTACGCACGGTCATCACCCACAACCTCCGGGGCAACACCGTATTCAACTTAAACCACACTTCCTTGTACAAATCCTGCAGATACCTCGGCACATGATCATCCAACATCTTCGTTGAATACTGCGTAATCAACTCCGCATGCGGCCAGATATCAATCGCTTCAGTCAGCAACAACTCTTGGAAAATCTTCGCCAACTTCGACGGATTCTCTTTAATATCCTTCAGGGCTTCAGATAACTTCCCTCGGATATTTTACAATCTTTCACAGCTGTCTTCAGGGACATATCATCCACCCAATCATCAACAAGCGTCAAATGCGGGAAATGCGTCGCTAATAACTTCAACAACGGCCCAAACAGCGTCGAATAAGAAGTCTGATCCTTCTGCGCATGATGCAACAAATATTTTATAGGCAACTCACTTAAAAACTCCACGGAATACGTTTTTATCCTCACACCGCTCGTGAGGATACTCTGTGCATGCGCTAATCTTGAATCCTCATACAACAACAAATAATAAAGCAATAACAACTGCGGTGTGAGAGTATTCTGACTGATAGGTACATCCACTTCAACCGGACCAGCATCACCAATCTGCAGAGTATTTTTTAAGTTTAAATACTTCCCGAAAATAGAATTTTTAAAAACTCGACGTATTTCATTCTCGGTTAGAGGTTTATTCGCTTCGGTATTACGCTGTCCAAAAGACTGTATCGGCGCAAGAATAGAATTCACATAGACTTCAACCAACTGCGGTAAAACCGGATGCAGAGGATTCGTTGATGCGCATATCTGGCGATAGATCCAGTGTTTAATATTGACATTATGCTTGGCAAACGCACGACTCTTCAATAACTGATGTATACAATGCACGGGGAGAAACCCAGACATATTACCATTCAATCCGGAAGTAACAGGCACTTTCACAGCATGCGTAGTAACAATTTGCTCTGTGAATATATCCTGGGTGAATACCTGCTTCATTCTCGTCATATTATTATGCCTTATAGGTATTTTCATTCCCAGGGTGCTACAAACAAGATCACAAATTGCACTCAATTGATTACTGTGGAAATGTATCGCCATCAATAGCAACATTTCCCGAAAGATGCGGAAACACCTGAAGCAGATTCAAAATACGCTTCTTCTTTGACCAACCACTGCACCCATTCGATAGATCTACGCTCGTGATCACTAGCGCTGATTAATGAAGGACAAGCTATTAACATACACAATCCAATAGAGACAAATCGTACACCTGCCGGTGTGGGATTCGGATGTGTTGTTAATAACTGCACGAGGAGATTCACTTCGTCGTCTTGGAATTTTATAGCGGCGATTCCGCGCAGGGCGCAGTATAAGCGTAGTAATGCAGCTGCTTGGACGACTACACCGTCGGGGAGTGTACCATTACGACTGCTGTCGACTAATAGTTGTAGACGCCGTAGTAATTCATCTCGGAGTGATTGTAATGCGTTTGATGATACTTCGCCTTTGCGTTTCTGGCCGGTGCGGATGAATAAACCGAACCAGTTGCGTACTTGTTGATCGTTGCCGAGTAGTAATCCGCTTATAAATGCAACCATGTCGCTTTGATTACCTTTTTGTTCTTGTTGTTGTTGGAGAGTTAGTGTTACAGCCAGAGCGGGCATACGGCATAATTCCACGCATTTACTGCGGATGGATAGGGCTTGGGCTGGGTTCATTCGGCATAGGTATGTGATTGTTGTTGAACGGATACTGCTGGATAAGTTTTCTTCTTGTTTCTCGCCTTTTTGGATCAACTGCGTACAAACTAACAGAGAAATATTATTATATTGCGTAATTTAGGTTTAATTTAATGTGTTTCATGTTTCATATTTTATAATATTTGATTTTTGCAAAGAATTCAACTATAATTTGTTTTGAGAAACAGTTTCTGACGATGCTATTGAAGCAAAACGCAGAAAAACTTAAAACAAATCATAATTATATTCCCATAGAACATAACATATTATAAAATGATTAATTTTATTATAGATTTGTAAAAATACTGTACCTTCACGGAAGGAGTCGGGAAAATTAGCAACGATTCGACAAACAACAGCAGGACCATTATGCACATGCAAAAGTACCTCAACAATTGAAGAAATATTCAAAATTGTGGGCAATTCAGCCAAAGCAATGCATATTACATCAGAGATTTCTTCAATATAAATATCATTATCAAATAAATCCGACGACTTCATGAAGAATTCGTGTTCCTGACTCTCTGACTCTTGAATTTGTGATTGTATGAATAACAATTCACTTAATACAAGCCTAAAACAACCAAAAAACATTTAAAATAACAATTTTAATAAACAAAATTTTAATTTTTAGTTTAATTATCTACCTTAATCGTCGTGTCATATCTGATCTTTCATACTCCAATGCTAATCCATTAGTTAATCCTCCAATTAATACAGAATCATTCTGATTTGTGCCAATTTTCTGCCGGAGTTGTTGCTCTTTCTTCACATCAGCTTCCAGTACATGAAAGTTGATGCTGAGTAATGCAACGATTGAGTTTACCCATTCTATGGCTGCAATGATGGTGAGTATGCCTATCTTTTGATTGGAACACTTTCGGGATGTGTCCAGCGGTGAAATGAGCCCCATTCGCACGAGACATGGTAACACCGGTCGGATTTCTTCTTCGCTGCATTCACAGAGTGCTTCAACGTCGAGGTTTTGAATCGCTTTGAAAACTTTCGGTGATATATGCTTACGGAACGTCATTGTTATTCACTGTAAGGATACGGAGTGCTTTTATAGTCACATTTAGTTTAATTATGAAGAAAAATGTTTAATAAAACTTGTAGCAAGCGCTTGGAAATTTGTTGGTTATGTTTTGTTTGGTGTAGTAAAAGTTGCCTATTGTGTAAGTTAGTAAAAATGTAAAGCTAAGTTAACACTGTGTGTATGATATATGTATGCAACACAGTAAACAAAATAATGTTGCAATATACCAGCTTAAAATTCCATTAAAATAACAAATTTATAATAAAATAATCAATAAAATACTCATTCTGTTAAATAAAAATAAATTTTAAAAAGTTTCAAAATATTTGTGGAATATAGTTTGTTTGGTGTAGTATAAGTTGCCTATACCGTAGCACGATATAAATATAAAGCTAAGTTAACACTCTATGTTAACTACCGTAAAATGATGCAACACAAAACTACTACATCTTTAAAAAAAATTATAAACAAATGAAAACTAAACACTTTACAACAAATATAAGCAACAAAACAATCAATAAAACCCTTAATCATTCCAAAATGCAATCAAATGCTAATCAAATCCACGTTGATTAACATAAACTCATTACATTCTGTGTTTTCATTAACTCGCCACCATTAAACATTCCACCCTGCACAGCGCACGAAATTAAAGAAAGTGCAATTGGATTTGCGATAAGAAACACATTGCAGCGTGCACCCTGCGTATGCGTTTAAGACATGGGGATGGCTAATCCAGCATGACGCTACCCAAACCCAAACCCAAACCACCCTGTCTCTACAATTCGCTCTTCGGGATGAATGATTGTGCGGATTTGTAAATGCGACGCGATGTACCAACACCCCAAGTGGCAACCCCAGAGGGAATGGCACGTTCGACATATTCGTCTGTTCCAGTTCTAATATAGGTGGCATTTGTGTGTGATTTAAGGGTGAAGGGTGAAGGGTGCATATGAATGTCTAGATGCGGGATGACAATCACAATATTGCAAGAAAAGTGTTGAGGATGGAAGAGAAGAGAAAAGAAGAGAAGAGAAAAGAAGTCATCAAAAGTTTATGAAGTGGAAAGTATAAGGGTAGTTATCATAGAAATATAAACAAATAGAGTAAATATTAGGTGATTAATAGCATATAAATGGGAAAATTTGTGTTTTTGTTTGTTTGTTTCATTTTGACAAGAAAACTACTCAACCGATCTTCATGAAATTTTGTATTATTATGTTCAAAGGTATTGTGAAAGATATTGGATACTTTCTGTTGAAAAAAATTCAAATATTTGTTCAAAAAATAAAAAAAAAAAACAAATAAAAACGTAAAATATGATCGTTTGATACAAAGCATGGACAATTTAACCATCAGAGGGCGTTGAAAACACAATAAAAATACTAATTTACTATCACAAATATAAAAATTGATTATATTTCTACTAAAAAACTCAAAAATGTTAATTTTCCATCGCAAAATACAAAATTAATTACAAAAAACCTGACAGATGTCCCAGTTGAAGAATTCAAATTGAATTTCAATTGACTACTACCACTACCCCTGAAATAGCTGCGTAAATTTTAATAATGCCAGATAACGAGCGCAGTAATAAACGCCTTGCAAACGCCTAAAATTGAAGGGGTGTGATCACAACTCACCCCTGTCCCCTACCTCCTCTTCCTCACTATTGTAAAAAACGTGTTAAGAAGCTGAAGAAGTGAAGTTATTTCTTTCGATTGCGTAGTTTAATCACAATCGAGGGTAACAAAAAACCCAAACAAATAATACTATCTCCATCTCTATCCCTACTTACATCCCTTATAAAAGTAAAGTTCTAAACTTGGTGGATGTGAACGTGGATGCAATTTTCATTCGGATTGTGCGTCAAAGATTGGCAATACGCGTGTGTCACCCCACACGTGACAAGAGAGGAATCGCTTAGCAGACAGTAAGTTATACAATGATTCATCTGATTAGAAGCGGCGGAGGATATATTGGTGCATGGTGCGGTTGCACCCTCAATAATAGCACCCACGGATGCTGCTCAGAGAGGGTGTCATTCAAAAAATTCACACAAAAAAAATAAATTGGTTTAAAAAAAAAACGAAAAAAATTGAAAAGTGAGTGAATAAATGTTAATTTTATGGAGTATTTATTGCGCAGATGTGTTGCGCACGTGTTTTTAACTACCCTCAATTAGGTAATATTTGATAATATCATAAACCACTGAATTACATTCAATTCACATTCAATTGACCGCATGCAACGAATTTTATTGTCCGAACATTCAAATTTACACTTCGTGTAAACTCGTTCAGAATCGTGTAAAACTCCGCCTAAATAACTATCTTTGTTATACTCTCCAACAGTTAAAAACGTTCTCATTGGGTGTTACTCTTCTATCTCTGTTGGTTTTATATGCGCATGTATTTATCTGCCTCTTTTTAAATCACTAAGTTGTGTGTGTAAATCCAATGTAAAAGAATAAACTATTTGTGTTTCTGTCGTACTTATAAGCCCACATATTTATCTTCCTCTTTCTATTGAGTATAGTAGTGTGTGTGAAAACAAAATGGTTTCACATCTACAAAAACCAAACTATTTTTATTCTCTCACACTAATACTCCACATATTTATCTTGCTTTTTCTAAAAGTAAATCTGTGTGTGTCTCTCACAACCGTGAATGAATTGAACTCTATCTCTGAACTCACATGCACCTTCTCTCTCTTATCTCTGCTCTGTACTCACTTCACTTCACCCCCACTATATTCCCCTCTCTTTCTTACTAGTAATATTTACTAATGCGTTATCCCTGTTAAACTAGGCCGTTTTATACCTATCTTTTACTATACGTGTTTCTCGCTTACGGATTAAACTTTATACCTCTCTGTTTAACACATAGAAGGAATAGAGGTAGACGCAGAGGTCGGAAACATTGAACGCGCATCGAGCGGGTTCCTGCCGGCTGCGCGCACCCCGGGCCGCACTAAAAATTCTTCGCGCGCGCTCGCTCGGCGGGGCCAAGCTGGTTCTTCTCGTTTCCACCTCCTCCTGCCTCTTCAGTTCGATTTCGCTTCGCACCGGAGAGCGGCGTCGAGGCACAGCTCGCGTGCGCCACCGAGACGCGGCCTTCTCTTGCATGTTTTGCACATTCATCCACAAAACACAAAAATATCAAATAAAAATTCACCAGTCGACTGAGAATTTCGCATTTAAAAAAGTGTAATAATTATTAAATTTAAATAAATACCTAATAATAAAATATGAGTGTTACAAGTGGATTATTATTAATATTTAACGAATAATTTCTCGGTTTAAGATAAACATTAATAAATTTAAGAAATGGACGCGTTTATTGGCCGCGTAACGTGATGTGAATTCATAAGTGAATTTTGAGAAGAATCAAAGTGTGTTTCTTATTATTCCTACATGTGTATGGTAATTGTTTCGTGCGAGAAACATCAACAAAACGGATTATTGGATTTTTACCAACACGAAATCTCCAACCCTTAATACTAGGTGAGTAAAATTTTTAATTTTTTAAATTACAAAAACCCTACATGCGAAATTCCACGGATGTTGGAATTGAAAATGTGTCGGGTTGCGATTTAGCGCCCCGAAACCAAAATGGCCGTCATGCGCGGACCGGCCCCGGCCGTAATCGGGCAGAATGCGACGACGGGGCCCACACATACACACACCCAACACACGCGCGTGCAACCTAAACGCACTACCGGTGTGTAGTTAGTGTCGATACCATACCATACCAAGAGCATGAGAGCAGAGTGTGTGGAAGTTACCTTGGCGCGATGCGATGCGATGCAATGCAAGACGGGGCCGGGTCTCTTTCGCTGGCGAGTGGAGAGTGGAGAGCAACGAACCGCGCAGCGCACACACACACCGCGACTTCGAAGATTCTCGCAGCTTCAAGACGACGAAGAAGAGATGCCCATGCCCATTGCCCACATCACAGCAGCTCCAGATTGATACCGAGTAATATATAAATCACACTGAAACAAATTTAAAAAAAATCGTTAATAAAATCAAATTTAAAAAAATTGCGTTGAATACCCGCGAAATATTAAAATAATTTTCTTTTCTCAAATGGAAATAATTATAGAATTCTTTGAAATAATTTTTCTTGTGATTATCATTAGTATCATTATAATTTCTATTTCTATAACTACTTGGAAATTGATACATAATTGTTTTTTTTTCTTTGAAATGAAATAAATAAACACTCTGTATGTTTATAATATGCGAATGCAGTCGTTGCACGCTGCACGCTCCAGCAACTGATAATTATACAGCGTCGCGACTTTGTGTGAATGTAAATGTTGATGCAGTTTACGCGCTCGCACTTTAAAAAAGTGTATAATAACTATTATAATACATATACGAGTGTATCCTACAACATGGCGGATGACGATGATAATATGTATAAGTATATCAAACTATTTCTGTCGGTTTTTTGCTTGATTTTGCTTCAAATACGTTAAAAAGTCAACTTTTTTGAATTCACACTTAATTATTCTGGATTACAGTGAGTAAATTGTTAGTTTTTACTGATTTCTGACAAGAAATTGCTCTTAAAATGTCTAAAAACATGTTAATTGTTTAAATATTAATTTCTTGTTAATTGTTGTATTAAATATGCAGTTATTTTCGTGTTAAACATCTTGAGTTGACTTATGTCTTATTTTATGTCTGTTTTTATTTAAACTTTTCTTAAGAAAGGTGAAAAAAATTAACTTTTCAACATTTTCACCTAATTATCATCTTCTACAACATTTAAATTACTATCATATTTTATTTTTGACATGAAACTACTCTTAAAAAGCCTAAAAATCACTTTAAACACAATTATTTGACTTTCCGAGCCGACAAAAAACTATTTTCACTTATTATGCATAAACAAAATTAAAAATGAAATTTTATCTTCATAATACATAACACCATACAATATGGCATATAAAACCAAAAAAATAGAATTTGTCAGTTTCTAAACCTTCTAAGGTCATAAACTTTGAAATTCATATCCAAATATGATATTAATTGGTCTACAAAGTCTACAAACTTATTTTTTATGTTATGTATGTGTGTGAGTAGATATTTGGTCTCCAGTGGAGCGTAGAATGAAGGTTGTGAGGTTGGTGATGATAAGGGGTGTAATTAGTGCGCGGCGGACGCTTTCATTCTCCGTCAAAATACCGAAAATACAAAAACCGAGCGCGTTTCTTCTTCGTTTTTATTTTTATTTTTTGTTTTTTTTGTGGATGCCGATGCCGGAGTTTTCGTTCGACTCAACCGACCGAGAAATGTATAATGAGACGGAAGATAATTATATATAAAAAAAGATAGAGAAACAATTAAAAACCACGGAATACAAACTCAACCTACACCCAAAACCGACTAGATATTTATACTCCTACAAAATAAAATTAAACCCTTAAATAACATCAAAAGTCACTTTTTAAAAGATGCATTCATTAATTATATAAACTGAATTTCTTCTAAAACAAATATGTTTACTTTATCAATATCCTTTCATACCCATAGCTCTTGGTTGTCATTGTTTTTTTCTTCTCTAATTTATATTTATTCGAGTGACACGATGGCAGAAGCAGCTATTAATGGCTTCGCGTGCTGCCCCCCGAATCGCCATTGTTGCGCCGAGCAACACTCGAAGTGGCTTGATTAATGAACACCGCGATGCACCTGAGCACCTGAGCGGAAACTGACTGACAAGCGCGTCTCCTCACAAGCGACACGAGAAACAAATAAATATCACATCAAGATGGCAGGCATGCGGCAAGCAAACAGGTCACAACTAAACCACACATATTACGAGCATACAATAAGGCATGAAGTTATGAAAACAAACAAATTACAATGAGTAAATTGCTTGTTTTTAATGTTTTTACACAGAAAATTGCTCAGAAAATGTTTAAAAAGCGCGTTAATTCTTTAAATATTAATTTCTTGTTGATTGTTGCATTAAATATGCACTTATTTTATCTTCAGAGTTGTTTTATGTCTTCAAAAAAAGTATTTTTTGTATTTTTGTTTGATTTTTGCTTAAAATTCATCAAAAAAACAATTTTTTCCAATTTACACCTAATTATTTCGTAGTTCAATAGTGAAATTACAAATTTTTTCTGTTTTTTGACATGAAATTACTCTTAAAACACTATAATACTTTAAATATTAATTTTTTGTTGATTAATCTATTAAATATGCACTTATTTCATCTTCAGAGTTGGTTTATGTCTTAAAAAGTAATGTTTTGTCATTTTTCTTTGATTTTTGCTTAAAATTCGTCAAAAAACTTAACTTTCTGAATTTACCCCAAATTATTTCATCTTACACTAAATAAATTATTGTTTTACTCTTTTTTGGCATAAAACTATTCTTAAAACACTATAATTCTTGAAATATTAATTTTTTGTTGATTAATCTATTAAATATGCACTTATTTCATCTTCAGACTTGTCTTATGTCTTAAAAAAGTAATTTTTTGTCATTTTTGTTTGTTTTTTGCTTAAAATTCGTCAAAAAAGACAAATTTTTGAATTTACCCCCAATTATTTCGTCTTACAATGAGTAAATTACTAATTTTTTACTGTTTTTGAAGTAAAATTGCTCCTAAAATGTGTTAATTCTTTAAATATTAATTTTTTGTTGATTAATCTATTAAATATGCACTTATTTCATCTTCAGAGTTGTTTTATGTCTTAAAAAAATAATTTTTCGTAATTTTTGTTTGATTTTTGATTAAAATTCGTCAAAAATCACAACTTTTTGAATTTACACCAAATGATTTGTTCTTACAATGAGAAAATTCCTAGTTTTTAATGATTTTTGACATAAAATTAGTCTTAAAACACTATAATTCTTGAAATATTAATTTTTTGTTGATTAATCTTTTAAATATGCATTTATTTCATCTTCAGAGTTGTCTTATGTCTTAAAAAAGTAATTTTTTTGTCATTTTTATTTGATTTTTGCTTAAAATTTGTCATAAAACACAACTTTTTTCAATTTACACTCAATTATTTCGTCTTACAATGCGCAAATTCCTAATTTTTAATGATTTTTGACATAAAATAAGTCTTAAAACACTATAATTCTTTAAATATTAATTTTTTGTTGATTAATCTATAAAATATGCAGTTATCCCGATGTGAAATACCCGTAGTCTTGCCCTATGTCTTATTTTATGTCTTAGAAATAGAATGAGATTCTTGAAGTACTTGTTACTGTCCGTTTTAGTCCTTCCTGACTGACATTCTTCTCATCTCTTCTCTTGACTAACTTGACGACTGCCGACTGACGATGAAGACGACGAAGAGTATGAGGTTATGGCTGATGACTAGGTCGATCGAATGTCGTTGGCACGTCGCTCACCAGCACCAGCAGCACGCCTGCCGCGAGTCGAGAAGAGTGTCGGAGTGGTCGGATCGCATTCTCAAATTAATTACGAAATATTTATAATATGCGCGTCAATTTCAATCGCCAGTCACTCACTAATCTGTTTCAGACAGCATTGAGTATTCTTATTCAAATTGAATAATTCAGAATAATTCTGCGTATTTGATGAATGAATAAATGAAAAAAGTGAATATTTCGAGATGTTGTATAAATAAAATATACGAGTACCTGAATGATGGCGATGCAATTTTGTGTCGTAAAGGAATTTACCTGACCTACTCCAAGAAGTGATTACTTATTGCGAGTCGGAGTCGGAGTGATTTTAGGACCACAGTGCAGTTGCAGATGTAGTTTTGCGTTTATATGTGTCGCCAAAGTACTGTTAACTTCAGAGCATCGTAAAATTTACAAGTGCGTGTAAAATGGCCGTCATAAATTAATGACAATTGCGTGTGTCAAGTAATCCTACGCGGAAATTTCGTAATTGAATTTTGTGGATGCATAATAAGTGAAAATAGATTTTTGTCGGCTCGAAAAGTTAAATAATTGTGTTTAAAGTGAGTTTTTAGGCTTTTTAAGGTTAGTTTCATGTCAAAAATAATAAAAACTAGGAATTTACACACTGTTACACGAAATAATTGAGTGTAAATTCAAAAAGTTGTGTTTTTGACGTATTTTAAGCCAAATTAAGCAGAAAATGGCACTAATAGTTACTCACAGTGATTAAGAAGAATTTTACACACTAGTGTATAAAATAAAAACATTAAACTCTTGTAAAACTAATAATTTATGCACTGTAGTAGAACATTTTTAGGTGTAAATCTCAAAAAGTTTGTTTTCACGTATTTTGAGGCTAGTTTAAATAAAAACGACAACAAAATGAGAAAAAGCACTAGTTGCAATGATAAAAAATGCACTTTTACACATTGATACTTAAAATAATCTAAAATTACCTTTGAAAAGACTATTTTTTACATTGCAATCGAAAATAATTAAAATTTAACTACAAAAAGCATTTTTCTATGTTTTTGCGTTTTTCAAGTAAAAACGCGAATAAAATGACAGAAAATGTCACCAACAAACACAAAAAGCAATTTTACACACTAGTGTATAAAGTTACATTATCACACTCATAAAAAATAGCAATTTACACCATGCACAATTAAAAATTCAGCTGTAAACTCAAAAAATGATTTCTATTTCAATTTACGGGTGAATATCTAAAATTAAAACATTACCCGCTGCACCAAAAAATAATTAGGTGTAAATCACGTTTATCAATTGTCGATCAAGTGTAAAAATAAGTTTTGATCCGAAAAAATTTAATCAAGCCTTCAAATCTGTACACCGGGAGTTGCATTCGAGTTACTTGGTTACGCACACATTCACCACCACTACTCATACTCATACGTCTTTAAAACCCAACTTAGAATTGTATTCTCTTGCTTATTCTGCTCGTGTGTGCGTTCGCATTATAAATCACATTCCGTGCCCGGGCGTAACTAATGATGATATACGACTGCGATGCATACGAGCGCGCTTTTCCACGAGAGAGCCGTACACATGCAGCAGCCCGGCATTCCTACTCGATTTAATAAAGAGAAGCTAACAGCGAATGAATAAAGAATAAAATAAAATTAAAATTAAAGACGTAGCTAAACTACAACTACCTACGAAAGAGAATAATAGCTGTGGAAGGCAGGAAGATGTCTACAATTAGTATTTACTTGGACAAACAAAGGATAATAGAATAGAATACAAATAAATATGTGTATAATGAAGAAGTACGGAAAAGTCATTTGCGCATGCGCAATGCGTGATGTGTCACCCGCATTAGTGATAATTGTGATTGACTTGCACGACACGTCGCATCAATCACCGATTCACAAAACAAAGCAAGCCTGTAATGCGTCTTAATTGTTTCGGGTGTTAATTTAAGCTTTAGAAGTTAAGTCGTTGTTTAGCTTATAGCTTAAGTACACACATGACTCACGAATTAGTAAATCACTCAAAATCACACACATTACCACTAGGGGATTGTGATTTTCGTGACAGGAAGTCAAATAACAAAAATATTTCACAAAGAATTAAAAATTATCAAAAGACACGTGTCTTAAGTTAAGTCACTTTACTTACAGTAGGATTTCTCTTATCGCTAAACACACTTAACGTGTTTGTCTGTGCCCTTCTGTGTTTGTTGATAATCAACAAATTAACACTTGATATTTACACGTTTTATGAAGTTGAAATGTGTCTTAATGACTTACAAGTGACTTAAGTCACATCCCTCGTGCGGAAATATAACTCATCGTGAGATGCACCCAACTAAGATGAAATATTTAAGTCAAAACTCTAGTCATTTCCGGTTGTAAAAATTATTTCAGTTTTTATAAATTTTACTCTTAAGTAATAATAATAATAATTAAAAAAATAAATTTGATTCAATGAGTCATCCTTTAAAAGTGTGAAATTTTTGGTTGACCGATCATGCGCAGAGGAATTTTCAATTTCCTGTCGATGACTTAAGATCAAAAAAAAAAATCAAAAAGTGACTTATCTTAAGTCTTTCTTCATTTTTGTCTTAAAATCTAAATTTTTAAAGCTTTAAAAGACTTAAGTCTAATACCGAAAGTGTTGAATTGTTGTGTGACGGTTTGATTGTCGAATATCGGCCATCATTGATGACTTGACTTAAGTCTCCGAGTGTAATTTTAAGTCAGAGTCAAAGTCAAGACTTTGACTTCGTCCGGCCGCGCGCGGACACGCTGCTTCTCGAGCTTACGCTCTTCGGCGCTTCGACTCTTCGGCTCTTCATTCGACCGGTCTTACTTGAATGGTTTTCGGTTTTTTCCTTCTTCGGACGCCTCGCGCGACCGGCCGTCCGAGAAAAACTCTCGAGGACGTAATACAACAATATAACAATATAAAACGTAAAAATGTAACGAGTCACCAGCGACACAAAGCGACCAACAGAAACAAAATTGATACAAAAACTAAACATTCACACATTACCAACATAAACACAAACTTAAACACAAACTCAAAAAGTGACTTAAGTTAAGTAAAGTTGAGTTAAGTCATGTTAAAATGACTTGACTTAAGTCAAAACTATTTTTATAACATTTTTAATATTAATGTGATTTTTATAAAATTTTTATTAAAAAAACTTAAATTAATCCTACTTAACTTAAGTCCAGTTTGAGCGCCATCATAGCCAGATGAGTTCTGTGTCTCCATGTACTGTACGTTCTGAAAACGTCGAACATCGGACCGCGCTCCGAACTCAGCTCCAACCGCATATTTACACCATGCGAAGAAGTAGTCGAAGAAGAAGAAGAAGGGAATGCGCATCGCATGCACACACAGGTAGAACGCAACGCAGCTCGACGCATTGCTGAAGAAGTTGAGGACAGTAGAACCTTTACTTTACTCTGCGTTTACCTTCGCATTCACATTCATATTCACGTGAAGCACGTTCGTGGATTATTTTTATTCCCGAGAAGAGACTTTGAGAGTCTCGAGTGGCTCGCGGTGACAAATGTTTGGCATGCGGATTGCGGAACTGCGATATTAAAATATCATCAATACTTGCATTGTTGTCGTGCGATGCAAGTGTGTAAATAGCGTGATAAGATTTATATGGGTTGTTTAAGTAGAGCACGGCATTGATGACAATCGATGCATTGATGAATCATGGTTTATTAATATTTACTGCTTGGTTTATGGCTGAATCATGAAATATCTTGGGAATGTGAGGAATTGAAAACGGAACGGAAATGTTTTTGAATTTTTAAATTCTGTTGGTAAATAAGGAGATATGGGGAAATAACGGTTGGAAGTGACATGTGGATAGGTGGCGCTGTTATAACTGTCAAAAGTGTCACAAAAACTTTAAATCGCGATAAAACAAGTAAATATTAATCGATTTTAATATTTTTTGACTTAATTTGCTCTAAATTATTTTCTCTGTAAATTTCTTGCAAGAAAATGTAATTATTATTAATTATTATTTACAATATTCATGAGTTTTCTCAAAATATTTTTAAAAATCATAAAATATCACGCAAATGTATTTAAATTTTCAAAATCGATCAAAAACCAACAAAGTTACACGCTTCCAAACTTTACCATTGACATTTGCATAGGTGGCGCTGTTCTCTACACCATACCTGTCACATTTTACTAAAACCTCTTCTAAATAACATAATTACCAACCGATTTTGATAATTTTTTCGTTAAATTTTCTCCCAGCATTTTTTCTGCGCACATTTGTCCCAATTTTTATGTGTTCAGGTGTCTCAAGGTGTCTCACATTTTTTCTTAAGCTTGAAATTTCTCACAAAAAAAGGTAAAGGTAGCGAAAATGACCGAAAGGTGCACGTTTCTACACCTTTTGTGTCCCGTTTTCTTTTCTTTTCGTACCTTTGTCCATCTTTAGGCTTTATTTCTTTGCGCAGGTTTCGCCAAGCTTCACATTTCAAAGTTTCAGGTACGAAACACAAACGAAAACGACAAACAGATTAGAGTCACTCACTCGGATGTCAAATCCACCCCTAAATATATTACAGCATCATAGGTATTGGAATATCCACCGGAAGATACAAAACTAAACAAAACAAAACGAAGAAAAAAAACATTCAAAACTCGAAATTTGAAATATTCTTTGAATTGCGTGCGTTTGTACCTGCACATGAATTACTCCTACTTCTAGCTGGTATTTCCATTGTCAAAAACATAGTTACTCCGGAAGTTTGTGGTTAGATATTATGGGGACGAATTTCTTACGTTTCTAATGAACGGCGATGTGGTAATTATCCACACCGGCACCCGAAATATTGTTATGCCTTAACTAAGCCAACTAGCGCACAAAAAATCACACACAATATATAAAATAAGTCAAAGCAAAAGGTAAAGAAATGACAGTCGAGGAGGAAAAAAATCTGAAAAGAAAATGAGGCACGGAATATAAATATATAACGCCGGCGAGGCACAAAACACAAAAGTTTCGTGTTTCGGAATTCACCGCGGTTGACAGTCAGCGTGACGCTAATTCGGATAATTACACCATTGTTATGTACAATTCTCCAACCAAAGACTAATCACGGTTTGAAATGTCGGAAAATATACATGAATAAGAATTTTGTATAATTTCTGTTTGGAATAGAAGATTATGAGTTGTGAGAAATATTAGTGAAAGAATTTTTTAAATTGATTCATAAATGGCTGAGATATTAAATTTTGAAGATTTGTGATGACATTTGTATAGGTGGCGCTGTTATAAATGTCAAAACTGTCAGAAAAAACTTTAAATGCTTATAAAACGTGTAAATATCAACCGATTTTGATGAAATTTTTTATTTACGTCAACATTTTTTGTTGTTTATATGAAATATCTAATAATTTTACTGAAACTAATTAATTAAGTTTTTGTTAATTAGTAAAAAAATATGAAAAAAGTTTTTTAACTCCAGGTTTTTCCTGTTATTCATTTCGTGTGCATCTCTCCTTTGGATTGACTCATCCCTTTTTCTCACCCTCTCTCACCCCCTCGGGAGTATAATTTTCTTTCCTAGGCACCTAGGTCTAGCCTAGCGCATCGATTAAAACTCGAGCCGACGAGCCGTCTCACACGTTCATCGCTCACGAAAAAAATACTCTCACATCGTCTTTCTTCACACACAGCCCGCCCTCACACCTCACATCCCTCTAGACTCCGCCACTGGAGTAGATGGCGGTTGTTACATTTGGTGTTTCGTAACGTCTGCCACCGAAATCCGCACTCGGGCAATGAATTATTCGCCGCGCGCATTTTCGACATGGCACATATATTCGGCTTCGACAGCACACAGGCACAAAAACAGCGAAAAAAAAAACGTGAAAGGAAGAAAGAAATGTGTGTCGGTGTGTGTATAGGCATGTAGGCAACCCGGGACGCTAATGAGACATTACACCCACTTCATAGGTCTACAACCCCGACGCTGCCGCCGCCGCCGCCGCGCGTCCGAACCCAACTCGACGCGACTCGACAAACAAAAGACGAAAAACACGCGGCGCAAAAAATAAATGAGGCCGGCAGACACTCCATGTATGCTTCTAGTTGAAATATTATATAATACTTATAATTCTAACCTCAAAGACAAGCAAATAAAGAAAAATAAAAAGAAATTCTTTAAATTTCAGTTAAACTAGGATGAAACATTTTTAAATTTTTAAAATCCGTTCATAAATATCAAAGTTATAAGCCATAAAAGTATTCTGTTGACATTTATATAGGTGGCGCTGTTCTACGTGTCAAAACTGTCAACATAAACTTCAAACCCCGATAAAACCCACAAAAACAAAGCAATTTTAATAATTTTTTCGATAAAATTCCCGTAAAAATTCCCTTCGGTAATTTTCATCTCTATTCATTGATGAAAAGCGAACTGGAACTCAATCGACATAAACGCTTTTTAATAACTACGAACATAATCGGGCCGAAACTTCAAAAAGCTTTTAATATCTCGGTGCTGGCGCGCATCTCCACAAAAATGCCTCTAATGTCTTGTGTCTTGAATGCGTTACGTCGAAACTGGATTTATGATCCTCATGCAAACCATGTGGCACGATTTTAATTTCGGGCCGCGACGAGCACCGAGATCGTCTTTGGGAAAAGTTCGAAATTAGAAGAAATTATAGTCGAATTATCGACGGATATAGCCCGACCGCTAATGTTAGAAAATTATAGGTCGATACGCATGAGCCACAGACGGGCACCCCCGAAAATAAAACCAAAACATCACAGGAAGAAAAAATAAGACGAAAAAATGTATTAAAGTAACAACAGCAGCCACACAGCAACTGAAAATGTTTTAAGATAAAAATTATACTGAGTGTTCAGAACTTCGATATCTAAAAATATTTATATTGCGTTGTTGGTGGGAATATTTTTATCGCCAGGTATACTCGTAAGCATGCAGGTAGTCTTACTCTTAGAGGTTGATGATGGCGAGGTGAGGCATTCGGGATGCGACGCGGTAGCCGCCGGCGACGAAGCAATAAGTATTAATCGGCTTTATATTTAAAGCCATTGCGTTTTTTTACTTCAGTGCGCTCCGAAACGTTTTCATCGAGTAACAAAAAACGTTACAAATTCTTTCCGAAATATAGTTCACTACGATTCAATTCATTGTGCTCACATTTTGGTTAAAATAAGTTTCTAAATTTTTGAATTCCATTGAGAAACAAGCGAGATATTGAGGTTTTAAGTTTAGGGTGACAGGTGAATAGGTGGCGCTGTTATAACTGTAAAAACTGTCAGTTTAAAGTTAAAAATTGCATAAAACGCGTATTTATCAATCGATTTTTATGAAATTTTTGCTGATTAATTTAAATTTTAATAGATTTTCGTGTTAATTAATTTTAGGGGATGATTTTCATAAGATTACCTAGCCTAATTTACTTTGTAACATTTTAGTAATGCACTTATATTCAAAATAAAGAAAAAACAAACCCAAAAGTTTTAAAATTTTTAAAATTCATTGAAAAATGTGCGAGATATTTAATAATGAATTATTAAACTGACATTTCAGTAGATGGCGCTGTTATAACTGTCAAAACTGTCACTCTAAACTAAAAAACCTCATAAAATCTCTATTTACCAACCGATTTTCATAAAAATTTCACCAAACACCTCAAAATTTTCTCCTTCTCGCATAAATAAACCCTAGGCGATGGTTTTGATGAGATTACTAACACACTGGCCCAGGATTAATTACTCCATTGACGTCGTAGGTTCGGAATATTGGGGATTCATTCATTGAGGAATGTCCCCTAGTTTAGTGTTGACGAAACAAATTCTTCATTTACTACCTATACCACCCTTGGCTTGGCGGTTCAAATGGCTAGGGGATGATCAAATCCATCGCTTGCCGGGCGGTGGTCGTCATCTTATTGGATTAAGAGTGGAGTTGGATTTTGGTCATTTCCACGTCCACCCAAACCCTCCCCGGATTGAAATAATCGCGCAAACAAAGCGACAGGACGCTAATAAACCAATACCCGAACGCGGAGACGTTTCCGGAGACATTCACGCGTCTAATGCGATTGTGGTTGATTGCGCCGGTGGTTTTCATTGTCGCGAATATGCAGAAAATGCACACACTTGAATGAGTCATAACAAGCTGGCGCGCGACGCGGTTAATGCGCGACATAATGTTATTATTACGTTTCCACCCGCATTGTGCGCTAAACGAATTAAATCTAATGTCTCAACAACAGTGCAATACCACAATATTATATGTGATATATTTTACGACACCCTGTATGTGTCTATACCGATATTCTGTAATTTTCGGAATGTTTCTCTGGAGAATTCCAAGGCAATTGTTATTTTTCATCTCTCGTGGCTGTGGCTGTTTGCACGTAGTCGGTTGACGTGTACGTGGCCGTGTGCAGTTTGCCGTTTTGGGGTAGAAACACCACCACCACCAACCATCGGCCGCCGGGATCTTTTGTTATTAGGTGCACGCGGCCCACAGCGGCAGATGTGCGATGCGTTAAACGTAAAAATTTGATACATAAAGTTATTATGAGCGATGTAAACGATGCGCGACGAATGCTGCAGACAATGCGACCACCGCCGACATGGAATTGCAATCACAATGGCAATTATTGATAATTGTCAAGATGGAACAAAAAATACGGGGGTGAGGGCGAGGGATAAGTCATTGCGGCATGTTTTTGGAATTTTTTAATTCTGTCGAGAATTATTTAAGGGTGGTATTTGTTTAAAAATGGCAAATTATTTTTAGAAAAACTTGAAATGATATGAAAATTATGAATTCTTCAATTGAATGGAATGAAAATGTTTTTAAATTTTGAAATTCGGTCGAAAAACAAGCGAGATATTTGAGTTTTAAGGTTGATGTTGACAGTTGGATAGGTGGCGCTGTTAAAACTGTCAAAACTGACACTTTAAATTTAAAAACCTCATAAAACACGTAATAATCAATCGATTTTCACGATTTTTTCAATAAAAACCATCAAAAATTATTTCATATTCAGTAAGTAAACTTAAAACAATTGCAAAAATCAAGAAACGTTTAAAAACATACGGAAATAACAAGATTTTTATAATATTTTCATTTTGGTTTTAATATTAGTAGCAAATACTATAAAAATATTTTTAAATTTTGGAAATCTGCCAAAAACCAACAGAGATATTTGATATTTAAGTTTCATATTGACACTTGGATAGGTGGCGCTGTTATAACTGTCAAAACTGTCCCTTTAAACTTAAAAACGTCATAAAACACGTAATTATCAACCGATTTTCATCATTTTTTCGTTAAAAAAACCATCAAAACAGATTTTCTACATAAAAATCCACAAAATAAAATTTAATCAACAATAAAACAACGTCCAATGCGTTATGCAATGATAAAAAATACCAAAAAATTAACCAAACTAGTTTTTTCAATGAAATAAAGCTGTTCACACTTTATGATCGTCATAAACCGTTAGAAATTTTGCATAAGTTGAAGTAATTGAGACATTTGTCTATGCTGTGTCCACGCACTCGACTTAAGTCAAGCAACTCACCGCCAAACAACTCTCACTTCACTTTACCACACCACCACACATGTACACCAAGAGACATAACCAGAAAATCTAAAACAACTCACCGAATCTTTGCATTTTGCATTCTGTCTGCAATTTAATCGCCACACCGCATGATATACACTCATTGATTGATACAGTTGATAACTCGGATTTTATCGCTTCCAATAAACAATAATCGGTCTCTTGCAACAGTCGCAGCCACACACAGATACACGCCGCAACTACAAGTTGTTCAGCATGTCGCGGCTGTCGGAATTAATGTCTTGCGCACACTCGCAGACACACGCACGCGACCTACGTGCTTATTATTGTTTATGCCGCGCGCTCGCTATCGATTTAAATACGGTGTAAACAAATAGCAGGGCACAGCGCGACAAGAACAATAAACGTGAATGCCTGAATGCCATGTGCCACATCTACAATCATGCGCTGCGCTCGGCGCGTAGAAATGAGTTGAATTTAGTTCGCGCGCTTGTTTCTCACATATTTTGTCATCGCTGTTGTTCCAATACGCAAGAGTGCACAATCATTCATCTATTAAAGAAAGCATCAAGGACTTTAAAACGGATTAAAACTTGAAATATGAATGTTTCTTGGATTTTTTGGTTTTGGGTTTAATAATGATTTGAATAAAATTAATTTAATAGAAAATATGTTGTCATTTGTGTTTAAAATAATTTTTTGAGGCATATTAGCGAAAAAATCATAAAAATCGGTTGATATTTTGTTGAGTTATGATGATTTTAAGTTTAAAGTGACAGTTTTGGCAGTTATAACAGCGCCACCTATGTATATGTCAAGTTTAATCTTAAAAATGCAATATCTAACGTATTTATTGATGGAATCTAAAAATTTAAAAAGAATTTCGTGATATTTTCTTACAAAATTCAACTTTAAAGTAGTTAAACGTGTTCTAAGTAACTTTATTTGACTTAAGTCATTATAAGACATGTCATATGGATCGCAATATGTGAAAAATTGATGTATAATCTGAAATATATTGAAATAAATAATATTTAAGACATTTTATTGAAAAAATCATAAAAATCGGTTGATAATTACGTGTTTTGTGAGGTTTTTAAGTTTAAACTGACAGTTTTGACAGTTATAACAGCGCCACCTATGTATATGTCAAGATAAATATTAAAAATGCCATATTTCACGTATTTATTGATGGAATTTAAAAATTTAAAAACAATTTCGCGATATTTTCTTACCAAATTCAACTTGAAAGTAGTTAAACTTGTTCTAAGTAGGGTGACTGCACCAGTAACAAACCAATTAAGCGACATTTTGAAAGTAATTTTGATATTGTGACTCAATTATTACAACAATCATTGCAAAAAAAGAATTACATACTCTTTGTTTACCATAGAATCATGTAGCTTATTCCAATTTTCTTAATAGCTGTTAGGTTTCTTGTTATTTAACAATAAATGTGGAAAATCGCAATGTGCCTAAGGTTGACCAGTCTGTACCAGCAGTAGACCAGACGTTGAGCCAATAATGAACCACTTTTTTTTATGTAATAATCATCACAACTTTTCATCAGTCTACAAGTTTCAAGTAATACTTAAATGCTACAAGGCTCATAATGTTGTTAACTAATTTAAGAACTAGATAATTTACAAAAATTTGTGTAATTTACACAAGTGTCATAATTATAACACAATATTTATAAATTTACATAAATCAAAAAATATAAAATAAATCGAAATAAAAAGAAAACAATGAAAGTACTTTTGAGAAAATGATTATTTATTATTAGGTATATTAACTTTATTTTATTTGTGGCCGTAGTGTGAAGTATGTTGTATTTTCGACATATTTCCCTAATTTTTGCACCTTTACTTATTTCGTCAATTGCTTTTAACTCATCTTCCTCCTTATAGTTAAAAAAAACGTTCTTTTCGGCAGCATTTTGTACGAAAATGTAGGTGGTCAATTACAGGAATAAACTCTTGGTACAGATATTACCAGTAGTAAACCAGTGGTCTACAACTGGAACATTGTGAATAATGTTATTCTTTTTGTGATAATATTTTATTTTAGCATTATGTAAACCTACATATAAGAGAAAAAATAAAAAATATATCAAAAAGCTAAATCACCAGTGGTAGACCAAATGGTATATTACTGGAAAATCATTCTTTTCGTGTGCCAGTAGTTTACCAATGGCAATTATTGATTTAAATTAGCATTTTCAGATTAAATAAAACGTAATATTAATGCTCCACAATGCATAGTACGCAATTGATTAGAAAAGCGGTTACAGAAATTGATATAAACGAAGATTTATACATATTTAAGAAAACTTTCCGTCGACGTGTCGCTTATTAGAATGGCCGCTCGAAACGAAGTGCACGATTGTCGCTTCGAATTTTGCTTTAAAAACTGATGTGGATGGCGAGTTTGTCGTTTTTTTTTACGACTATATGATTCATAAAAGTTCGGCAGTTCTATTAAATAAAAAAAAGTGGCGGAAAATTCGACATAACGTTAATATTTTAATGTGAAAGTGGAAATGGTGTACTACTGGTGCCTGGTGCGGCACTGGTGCACCCACCCTAACTTTATTTGACTTAAGTCATTATGAGACATGTCACATGGACCGCATATATTGAAATAAATAATATTTTAGGTAATTTTACCGAAAAAATCATAAAATTCGGTTGATAATTACGTGTTTTGTGAGGTTTTTAAGTTTAAAGTGACAGTTTTGACAGTTATAACAGCGCCACCTATGCAACTGTCAATCTAAACCTTAAAAATCAAATATCTCAGCTATTTATTGATGAAATTTAAAATTACAAAAACATTTCCACGTTATTTTCACACAGAATTCAACATGAAACTAGTTAAACTTAAAAATCGCTTAATATTTGCGTGTTTTATGTTGATTTAAAGATATTAGTACCAAATTTTGTTTCCCACATATTTTGTCAATACACCAAGGCCTAACCGCTTTAAAACTGCGTCATGAATGATTTCTCGATTCTCAGATTTTAAAGTTTAATATTGACTCGCGCACAAAAATTCATTCTTGTCCCATCCGTTTATTTTCGCATTTTGTAAGCGGTGCGCTCCGTTTGGTCGTCGATTGTTTAATAAACTCAAACATGCAAATATTTGCATAAATATTAAATTTTCCCGTCGCTCGCTCGTTCTCGGTGCTTGCTTGTGCTGTACTATTAAAACTTTTGCAAGCGAGCGAATGCAAACGCAAGCAAAGTTCGTGGTGCAATTTCGCACGAAAAATAAAAGAGAAAAAGGCGAAGACGAAGGACATAAAATTACAATGTAATATCAATACGACACGAGCGTTGTGGAGCCAGCCGGGAGGAGGAAAAAAACGTAATCGCAAGAAGAGAGGAGACAAAAACACACGCGTCCAGATGTCTCCTGTCTCGTTAATATTATTTTTCGGCTGAATTCTGGCGCTTTTACGATGTTGTCGTATTTGCATATTCAATAAAATATCATGGGACAAGTCGCATCGACCGCGAAGTGTTAAGAAATGTACGTGTAACCTAAAATATATTGTAATTTCGGTTTTAAAATAATTTTTGAGGCGTATTGCAGAAAAAATCGTAAAAATCGGTTCATATTTGCGTGGTTTATGAAGTATTAAAGTTTAAAGTGACAGGTTTGACAGATATAACAGCGCCACCTATGCATGTGTCAAGATAAATCTTAAAAATCAAATATTTTCGTGTATTTATTGATGGAATTTAAAAATTTAAAAACATTTCCACGTTATTTTCACCTAAAATTCAGCTTAAAACTTTGTTAAAGTTGTTTTAAGTAACTTTACTTGACTTAAGTCATTATGAGATATGTCACATGGTCGGCAAAGTGTTTAAAATGAAAAATATATTGAAATAAATCATTTTTTTGATATTTTATCGAAAAAATAATAAAAATTGGTTAATAATTACGCGTTTTATGCGATTTTAACTTTAAAGTGACAGATTTGACAGTTATAACAGCGCCACCTATCCAACTGTCAACATAAACCTTAAAAATTTAATATCTCACGTATTTATTGATAGAATTTAAAAATTTAAAAACATTTCCACGTTATTTTCACCTAAAATTCATCTTAAAACTTTGTTCAACTTGACTTAAGTGATTTTACTTGACTTAAGTCATCACTTCGACTAAAAAATACGAATAATTTATAAACCACCGAAAATATATTGAAATTTATACAATACAACAAAAAAATCATTAAAATCGATTAATATTTACTTGATTTGCACAGATTTAAAGTTTTTCAGACACTTTTGACAGTTATAAGAGCGCCACCTATACAACTGTCACCTCAAAACTTAAAAATCAAATATCTCGCGTATTTCTGCACGAAATTGAAAAATTCAAACGTTATTCATCATTGTTTTCTTCCAAGAATCACCCTGAAAGGCTTAACTTGTCTCAGTTGACTTGCCTTAAGTCATTTTCCTACCAGTATATTTTTAAACCGGAAGTCCGCGGTCTTTACAAGTGAACTATAAATAAAATTCGTCTCACTCAGCGGTTAAAGTAATAATATAATCACTCTACGCGTACAACTCGCCGCCGATATAAGTAAACATAATTAAATCCCAGTCCCAGTCAGTCAGCATCACTTAAAAAATATATCAATATCAATTGATTGATTACACTTATTCCCACTCAACGGTCGCATTCAACCGCTCAACACTGGCAAATGAAAGTGCATTGATTAACTAATTAAAAGCGAATTAATCTCGCGCGTGATAGCCGTAAGGTCGCGCGCCGGCAGCCGCAACAAAAGCGATTACCTAAGTAAGTAACTCAACTTGACTTAACCGAAGTCAGTTATTATGCATTGTGTGTCTTGCGCATGTATAGAGAGATAGATAAAAGTGATCAGTGTGAAATTAAAAACGAATGAGGCGGTGCGCTGGCCGCGTTTGTCGTTTTGTTGCAATCGCCTTGGCACAAAATAGAATGCTTCATTGAAAAGCAGTTCGCGCATGCGTGGAATTCGACCAATTCGAGCTAAATAAGTAGCGGATCAAATCAATAAATATAAAATAAGTCATATGGCTTAAGTAAGATTTTGCTCTCATTCTTTCACCGCGCGCTGCTCGATGCGTCATTGACAACTTGGAGCAAACCTGCATCGTCGTCGTTGCGGCAAAATGCCCGCGGTGGTGCGATTTTAATTCGTTTAGCGGAGAGATAAGTCAAGTGTTGCGCACGTAGAGTGCAACTTGCACTCAATTTGTTTTTCTTGTTTGTCGAGTGTAGCGTATGCTAGATTTCACTTTTAATTCGAATTCTTTGCGAGTTACTTAAGTAGATTATTTAGTTTACTTAACTTAAGACATTTGTTGTGCAATACTTGCATTAAATTCCATGTAGTAGGTTGTTATAAGTACATTTGTATGCAGGGGAATTTTTTTAGGTTAAAGATTTGTATTTTGTGTTTTGTAGAAAATTATTTAAAGAAATTACGAGAAAAAATCATTAAAATCGGTTGATTATTATGTGTTTTATGATATTTTAAAGTTTAAAGTGACAGTTTTGACAGGTATAACAGCGCCACCTATACAAATGTCACTTTAAACTTAAAAATCAAATATCTCACGTATTTATTGATAGAATTTAAAAATTCAAAAACATTTATACCCCACAAACTCAAAATTTTCTCGTGAAATACTTCTTTATGCAACACAACAAAAATCATCAACTCCAGTTGCATAAAACCAATTTTTACTTCAAAACCCTCTCAAATCTAAACCATTCACCTTAAAACCACAAAACAGGTGTCATTTCACTAATAACTAAATGATCTTTAATTTATCACACCGAGTGTTAGTGTAACATCAATAAATCAACCGCTTATTGGCGTTGAAAGTGAAAGTAAAAATATAAAACACATACGAGTATTCCATGCCTTTCGCTCAAGTTGCGTCTCAAGAGGCAGAGATATTGGGAAAATCTGTTTAGAGACAATAAACAATAAACCATAAACTATCGCGATAAGCGGTAAACATAAACAAATGAGTACACGCGATTGCGCAACGCGGCGATGCGTTTCTATCATTCGCTTTTTATGTTCGCATTAAACAATGAATGCACTTTTGCAATGGCATACTTCATCGTATTATGCTAATTCGGAATGTAATAGAGGTGTGGACATCTTTAATTATGAATAAAATTAATTATTTTTTGTGGAAGAAACAATAAAACGTGATTTTGTATTGTCGAATGTGAAAATTACATTTTTTGCTAGGAAAATATGATTAAATTAGTTTTTTCGCATTTTTTAAAATAAAAACGGGTTTAAAGTCACTTTTTACGCACGGAGTGACAAAATAATTGATTTTATACCCTGAATATAAGATTTACTAAATTTTGGCGTGTTTAAAGTCAATGTTTGTACTAGTAATGTCAAAATATGTAATTTTACGCACTTAATTCACGATTTAGAAAAAATTGACGTGTTTAAAGTCAATTTTAGTACACGCACTGTCAAAATAAGTGATTTTACACATTAAATTCACGATTTAGTAAAATTTGGCGTGTTTAAAGTCAATTTTTACGCACTCAGTGACAAAATAAGTCATTTTAAAACCTAACCACAAGATTTAGTCAAATTTTGCGTGTTTAAAATCACTTTTTACGCACTGAATTATAAAATTTGTGATTTTATACACTCAAAACCCGATTTACTAAGATTTCGCGTGTTTAAAGTCACGTTTTACCCACGCAGTAACAAAACAAGTGATTTTTCTCACTAAAAACCTAAATTTTCGCGTAGGTTTTTTAATAGTTAATTACCCAAGCACTTAATTCAACTTTAAATGTCGTTAAATGAACCAATAAGTAATAAATCTCTGCGCTTTTTCCTTTCCTTCCTTTGCTAAATTTAGTTCTTCAGTTCAATGTCCATGATTAATCAGCTCTGGCGAGTCTCAGCTCTCTTGTCTCTCTGCGTTTCTTGTTTTGAACGATGTGCGATCGTAAAATTAAGACTGATCGACGTTTTTACAACTTTGTTGCGCGTCCTTTTATCGCTTTATCACTATATCGGGCGCGCGCGTTTTATGAGGCCGCGCGGATTAAAAGCTCGCTCGGTTTAAACAAACGCGCCGCGTAAATAAACAAAGTTGGCGCTCGCTCGCGAAGCGAATTCGTTCGATTGCGCGCTTGTGAGAGACGATAAAAGTAAAAATCTAGCATCTAACGGGAGATGCGAGGAATAAAAATTGCCATGTCGGGTACACTTGCAATTAAAATAAGAGCGAGAGGATAGTAAAACATACTTGATGTGTGTGTCTTAAGTTAAGTTAAGTTAAGAAGAATGGGATTGAAGAGGTGTTTAAAGACTTACCAAGAACTCACAAGAAGATGTTGTTAATTCTGAAACAAAAATTAAAAATTAAGTAAAATTTGATTTTTTTGTTTAACACGCTGTATATTGTCAAAGCTTTTATGAAAATTAATTTAAATGAGGTCAGTTTATAGCTGATAAAATTATCTTTCAAATAATATATGGGATGTTGTATTTGTTACAAGATTTGTTTATGTTATTAACGTTTAAAGTTGAAAGTTTAAATTATTCGATATAATTTGAGAAAAATCAACTTTTTATTAAACACCTTGTAATTCTTTGATGCGTGCATCAAATTTAATAATTTTGGTATCATTTTGTAGGTGATAAAATTCTCTTTAATATTATATACTGGGTGTTGAAGAATTATATAAATATCTTAGACTTTTTCGTGTTTAAAGTCAAAAAATAGTTTATATTTGAGCATTGGTCAAATTAAACATGTTTATTTTTACTAAACACCTTGTATCTTTTTAATGGGCCGTTCAAAGTTACATATTTTGATATCATCTTAAAGCTGATAAAATTATCTTTAAGATGAATATACAGAGAGATAAATATATTGTAAAATTTCTTGACATTTTTCATGTTTAAAATCAAAAATTATTCGCAAATTAAGCAAAAAGTAAAATTAGGCGCAATATTTTACTAAACACCTTGTAATTCTTTATTGCGTTCATCAGATTTATATAATTTGATATCAATATAAAGCTGATAAAATTCCTTTGCAATGATATACAGAGTGATAAAATATTCCTATAATTACCAAGATATTTTCGAAGTTAAAGTCAAAAATTATTTTTTTTAAACAAACAAATTCCACTTTTAATTTTCTTACTTAAAAACCAAATAACTCCCAAACTAGACCTTCCACACAATCAAAAACCACTCCCTTGAAACCCACCAAAATTCCCTACAAGATAATCCCCATCATACCCAATGAAACATGCATTATCCCGCCATAATCACCATCTAAAGACAAAGATTAAAAACTTTTCGAGTAATGCTAATTCGCCTGGCACTTCAGAGCTTTTTCAGTCGTAAGAAGCCAATTTTCGTGCATAAAGCACGCGTTGAATGCGAGCCGCGCCGGTCCACATTCAGCACGCAGTGATTGCCTTCATTTAATTTCGCACGACAACCGCCTGCCGGGGCCGGGGCTAATTCCGCCGTCATGCTGCGTGTATGCGTTCATATTTCCATCGTTTTCAACCCTTGCATGCCGCCTGCTGTTTCAGTGCGTGAGCTTTATTTGTGCGTACGCACCGGAGTAGCCTAATCGCGTTGAATGCTCAATGGCGGAGCGCGCACTTGAAAAATAATCCCTTTCCGAACTGTCGCATACACACACACAGGGAGACGTAAAACATACACACGTAAAGAGTAAACGCACCCCTTTTTTGCTTACTTGCGAGACGGTTTAAAGCTTAAAGCTTATGCAAAACACACAACGTCTAAAGCTTGATATTTTATCGAGTTTTACGCGCAAAAAGCTCGAAATTTTTATTTCCCAAGGCGCAGAAATTACCCACGCTTAACTCCTCTGGAAATTGAAAACTATACAAGGTGTTTGCGTTCACCTGCGTGTATGTTTGTTTTTTTCTGGTGCGCAGTGTGTGTAACCCGATGCCCATCAAAGCTCATTTCATCGCACATCGCGTCGCATCAGCCCACGCGCGTGTGAATACGGCGCATAATAAATTTTTTCCATTCGGTTTTTTGCAGGCGGCGCACAAAAGCGACACAGGAAACGAGGCGACGACGACGACAACGACGGCGGGCAGGAATGAGGTGGATCAAGTGGAAGACTGCGCACTAATTGCCCCCCTGCGCCATCCCCCTCGCAATCCCCCCGCAGACCCTCCGCGCCGCCGCCCCGTGTCGCCGAAGACGCGCCGGAGAAAGCGGAATGATGGCCTTCACGACGAGCTGGACGCTGTTCGGCGCGCTGGTGGCGTGCTGCGCATCGAGTACGACTATTGCCGAACAAGGTAAGAAAATTGATTTTATTTTTTGAAAAATTAATTTAAGGGTGTAAATATTATTGGATTTTTATTGTTGAAGTGGTTTTTATTAGGTAATTAATGAAGGTTTTATATTTCAATAGAAATATAGTATGAATATAATTATTTGATGGATTTTTTTGAGTTTAAAGTCAAAAGTTTAAAAATTTTGGATTTTAAGTTTAATAAACTTAAAATGTTGAATAAATAAAGGTTGCGATTGGGTAATTGTAACATGCAGTATATAATTTTAAAGCTGAGTTTATCCTCTTTCAGATGATACCATATTCAATAAATAATAACAATTATTGCAAAAGTTACAGAGTGTTTAATGAAAAAATGCAATATGTTTTACTATACTACTGTTTTTTTGACTTTGTTGTTAAATTTAGCAATGAAATAATTTAAAAATAGCGTAACTCTGTATGTCATTTGAAAGATAATTTTATAAGCTTTCATTTAAGTCCAAAATTAATGTCCTAAGATAATTATTCAAAAAGTTACAGGGTGTTTATTTCACTTTTGCAATTTTTGAACAAAAATTAATCTTTCTCGACTTTGTTCTTAAATTTAACAACAAAGGAGCTGAAAATTGACTTCACCCTATATATTACTTCAAACATAATTTTATCAGCTTTCATTTAATACCAAACTCAATTTATAACAACAATTATTGTATTAATTACAGAGTATTTAATAAAATTATGCATTTTTTTTGCACTAAAATTTCCTATTTTTGACTTTAAACTTAATTTTATCAACAAAACACATAAATATCATAAAAACTCTTGATATAATTTAAAAGACAAGTTTATCTACTCTCAAGTGACACGAATTTTATGATCCTACCCTAATTATTCTAAAAGTTACAGCGTGTAAATTGAAATAAAATGCCTAATGTTTTCCGTTTTCTCGTCTCTTACAACGTTCGACGCGAATTTAATTTTCTACGAATTCTCGATGTCTCATTTAAATGCGGACGCAATTTACATGATAATTTGGTCATAATTAATTAATTAATCCCTCGAAAAAGTGGAAACCGGCCCCGGCGCGACTCAACAAGTTCGCCTCCGATCGCGGCGATTATTCTAATTCCCATCTCGTTTCTTCAACTGGACGCAAAAGCGTTTGTTTTGATTTTATTACGAATATAATAAGATTTTTTTGTTGTTATTCCTGTCGTCTCTTCCACTACGGACCAAGCGAGCAGTAGCAGTGAGTGAGGAGAGGCCTTGAGCGACACGCAAACGCACAGCTCTCATTCTTAATGAGCGTCGTCGTCTTAATTATGTTCTCGGCGTAATTTTTCGTGTTTTAATTAAATCGCGATTTTATGTTAAAGTAACGTTTTGCGCCGAGGCGGGGAATGGTGGATATGCCCGTATCGGGCGACGACTCTCACGGGCGCGTTCGTTAATGCGGCCATTAAAAACAAAAACTTTTACGATCGGACACAACTGCGCGCCGTTCTAATATCTGTTTGATGTTTGACGAGAGCGGATTTTAATTCGCATTTAATCGCGCGCGAGCTGGACAAATCCGTGGAAGACAATCTTCGCGAGAGGAGATAAAAATGATCATGAGAAATACGAGACGAGCGGAGATATTTAATTTCGCATGATGCAGCTATTTAGTATCAGTAGTATACTCGTACTCGTACTCACAAAGATGGGAATTTAGAATAAGTTTCAATTTTAAGTCGCTGTAACTTTTAAAGTATTAGATGTTGTGAATTGGGGGATGTGTCAGTTGAAAGAGGGTGTAATTAGCTATGAATTGACGTATTTGTTGTTATCATTATTTATCTGTTTCCTTATCAAATTTGAATTTAAAGAAAAAAATGAATTTTCTTTAAAATTTTGCATTTTTTTTATTAAACAGTCTGTATGTTTTGCAATAAATGTTATTATTATTTAAAATTATTTTCAAATGAAAGATAATAAACTCAGCTTTCATATTATATACTGTGTGTTATTATAACTTGTCCGGTTTTATATCAAATTTAAGATCAAAGTTCAAAATTCGCAATTTTTGTGCACATTTTTAGAAAATTTGAGTTTAATACTCTGTAACATTTGCAATAAATGTGATAATACTATAAAATTTATGTCACATGAAAGATAATAAACTCAGCTTTCAAATTATATACTGGGTGTTACCATCACCTCTTCGCTTTTACATCAAATTTGATACTAAAGTTCAAAATTCAACGTTTTTGTGTAAAATTTTTAGAAAATTTCTGTTTAACACTCTGTATCTCTTATAATAATAGGAATATTATATTCAGGGGTTGATATTACTTGAAAGGGCATACAATTAGCTTGGAAATGATATATAGGGTGTTCAAATTAGTTATCAACTTCATTGTTTAACTTGAAATTAAACAAAAAATCAAATTTTGCTAGAAATTTTGCATTTTTTTAACTAAACACCCTATAACTACTTAAATTATTGTTATTTTATCTTAAAATTTATGTCATATGAAAGATAATAAACTCAGCTATCAAATAATATACTGCAATGTTGAATTATAGTCTTTCCTTATACGAAAATTTAAGTTTAAAGTTTAAAACAATAACTTTTTTCAATAATTTTATGTATTTTGCGTAATTTTCACTTCGACACCCTGTAACTTTTTTAATAATTGTTACCCAACACTGCAATTAGTGTCAAATGAAAGATATTAAATCTACCTTTAAATTTTTATTCTGAGTGTTTCAATAATCCAATTACTTCTATAGAAATTCTGTCATCAAACAATTTTAATCCTCCCGCTATAACTTGCCGTCTAATTACTTTAAAATTACATAATTGATGTCATTTCAAAGCGTGTAAACTTATCATAAAAATGACACTCAGCTAATTAGAATATTAATAGCAAACCAACTTATAATCCTTAAAAAACTCAACTGAAAACCGCGTAATAGCAGAAAAATGGAAAAAATTCAAATAAAATCTCCCTCTGGATGTAAATTATTCAAATGACATTTAATTCTGCCTAATTAGGCGCATCTACGCCACTATCCTGTGAATGTTTCTTTCGACTGCAAGCACATCCTCCAATTTCCTTCCTTATCCTCTCGTGTCGACTTCTAAGCACTACTTACGCAGCCATTGCCATCCATCTTCGTTCCCACGTGTTCGGCATCGTAATTATCGACGTTCGCATGTCGCAAACTGCGTTAATTACTAATGACGCGGCGTGCCGCAAAAAATATCACATGCGGCCAATAATATCTATGCAGGAGCGCAAAAAATGCACGCGAGGAGGAATTTTTCTTGTGGTAACACGCACAAAATGCAAATTTCGCAAAAAATTATCTTTGCGCGCAGTGAGAAGAAAAATAAGAACAAGTTCTTCTTTGTTTGTGGATTTGATAAAGAAACGAATGGAATGTTGGAATTTCTATGGTGGCATTTTATAGTTTAGTTTATATTGTCTCAGATGAAATAAAGTTCAATTTATAGTAACAATTAGTTTTTGAATTACAGGGTGTTTTATAAAAAATGTAATTTTTTTGCAATTAAATGCATTTTTTACTTTGATGTAAAATTTAGCTATGAAGGAGATAAATTATTGTATCACACGGTATATTATTTTAAAGCTGAGTTTATCGTCTTTCATATGACGTAACACTCGATATATTATAACAAATATTTTAAAAGTTACAGGGTGTTAAATAAAAAAGTAAATTTTAAAGTTTTTTAAAAAATTTTTGACGTTTTTTGTTATCAAATTTGACACAGAAATAAATAAATAATTGCATCACCCAGTATATCACATGAAAGCCTAACTCACCTTCTTTCATTTAACATTAATTTCAATCTAATACAACAAATAGTTTAGAAGTTACTGAGTGTTTAACGAAAAAAATCAAAATTTTTCCCAAATATTTCATCTTCATTTTTGTTATCAAATTTAACAAAGAAACTACTAAATAATTATATCACTCAGTATATCATTAGAAAGCAAAATTAACCCTCTTTCACATAACCCCAAAATAAACACCATCCCTCTACTAGTTTAAAAGTTACAAGCAATTAAACAAAAATATTCTGTCATTTGCTGTTGCGCCACACCTTTGAACACATTTTTCGTCCTAAATCCACCAAGAATGCAATAAACCAAGATTAAAAATGCTTTGTTTATAACATTCACCATTATACCACATCTACCTTTCGAACGACCGAATATAATTACGATATAATTAACTTCGTTGAATTCGTCACTGAATTGCCCCTGCTTTTTGTGAGAATCTTACGAAATGTCAAAGATAAATAAGTAGTGCGCTTCTGTACGGTAAAGTCTGTGAACGCGCGCGTTCTTCGACTTCTTCGGCGCGCGGCGTGTTTGATTCGAGATGCCGTTACTCTCTCGAATCGTCCAAGACTCCGCAGAGCCGAAGATTTCCGCTAGCTCTGCTAGTTGTGCGGGCGCGCGCGCGCACTCTCGCGAGCTTTTCTTCTGGCTGCTCAAAATCATCTTGTTTTTATTTGTTGCGTTTAACGCTTTAACTCGTCGTCCGGCCGTCCGAAAGCCACTATGAAGGATTCCTCCGAGTGTTGCTTCTCGGAGGAGAGATAAAACCGACCGTAAAACTAAGCACTAATGAGCGCGAACGCCGATCGCGCGTTTTTTTCCTCGAGTCTTCTTCAAATTTATTTTCATCAAATGCGAGATGATGCGTTCGTTGTGTGTACGTGTGTACAATCAAACTTTTTTTCACCGTTGCGTTTTATTTCTTATTTTCGGCTTGATTAGACACACAACGTCACTTTGTGCGCGCAGGTAGCTGGTACAGCGTCAGGTTATAACGAGAGGAAATTATTCTTCTTACGTCAAAGATTTTTTGGAGGAATAAAGAAAAAAATGAGGAATTATGGTGGTGTATTTTTTGTAAAAGGGTGATAACTCCTGAAGGGGTTGAAATATTTTATTGGGGATTTTGTCATTAGGGAGGGTATTAAATAAGCTTTGATTTGATGTGCAACATTAGGCGATACTTAATTTAGAAGTGACTTATAATTTGACTTAAAAAATGACTTAAACATTTTTATTAAGTAAATAATTTTGTTGTCATTGTTAAAAGTGTGATAACTTTTAAAGTGGTTGAAATATTTGATTGGGGTTTTTAGTATTTGATAGGGTATTAATTGGGCTTTAGTTTTATGTATAACATTAATAATTATTACCACCGGAAGTGGCGGAAATATGGCCTCAATGTTAGTACATCAAAAACTAGTAAAAAACTTTCCTATGTTATAATGTTCTTTAAATTACGATAACTCACAAAGGGGATGAAATATTTTGGTGGTGTTTATACCAATAGAATAGGGTATTAACTCAGCTTTACTTTAATGTATAAAATTATTTAAAATTCCAACCGGAAGTGACTTAAATCTTGGCATAAAAACAAAACAATAAAAAGTAAAAGTGGTATTTTATCGATTTCAATAAAGTATGTTTTAGGGTGATATTATATTAAAACTGCGATAAGTCGTGAATGGGTTGAAATAATTGATTGGGGATTTCATGATTTGATAGGGGATTAAACTAGCTGTAGTTTGATGTATAACATGACCGGAAATTCATTCCGGAAGTGACTTAAATCTATACTCAAAGTTCACACATCCAAAACTAAAAATATTTCAATATTTTTTTGTAAAGTATTTTTTAAACCGAAATAACTCATAAACTCCTAAAAATATTCAATCACCCACTTGACAATTAAAAAGTGCATTAAATAAGCTTTCATTTGCTCCATTACACCATAATGTACACCGATTACAACTGCGATTAAATTCACCTCAAACCAAACAAAAAATAATCGCGTCCTTCAACCGACATAAAACCACAAATCAATTTTTATAATAGCGATTCGATTATAATTTCATCGAAGTTTTAATTGTTCGCTTTTGATCAGCTGTCAGAGCACACAATGCGCGGTGTGCCCAAGTGGAAAGTGCATTAATCAAACTTTAGAATGACACGTCAAACAATGCTGTTGGCCTTGTTATTCAACCAAAAATTAATAAAAACGCGGAGTTCCAATTCCACAAATATCACCTGCTATCAATAAAATTTAAATAAATTTAAGTGTGTATACACAGCGTAAAAGGTCAGTCAAATAATAATCATATATTCCGTCGGAGGATATTTTGATAATACGAATGCATTTATATTCAGAACACAATTAATAATGAATGCGCAATTGAATTTTATCGCCGCGCGCGCGAATGAATTAAACGAGGCGATTGTTTTAATTGTTATTTCCTGTGTGTCGTGTGTTGCCATGCCGGCGCCTGCCCCCCTGCACCCCTTATCAACCCAACTCTTGCATTCATTTGCCTTCGAATTGCATTTTTGTTTCTACTGCTTCTCTCGAATGAAGTTGAACACTGTGTGGAAATGTGTGGAGAGAATTCGTGCGCGTGTATTTATTTTGCGCGTTGGTGCGCCGAAGGGCGGCAATGGCGACGGTGGCGCCGCGGTCGGCGGCGTTCCGTATCGATTTTCTTAATGCCCCGAGGGACCGGTTTCTCTACCCTCTCTCGCCACCGCTGCCGCCGCCGTTGCCGCGCGGCTCTGCCACCGCCCGAAAGTGCGGGATTTCGCCGGGCGGACCGCCCGCCCTTTGAAGTTTGAATACCTTTAGACTTTACCACTTACCAGAAACTTGTAGCCGAGCGTGCCGCCGCCGCCAACGCAGGCAACGCACTCGCATTTTCGAAATTTCCGTCTACAGGGTGCTGGAAACACAAGAGAAACGAAAAATTATTTTTGAGAATTTTTTTTATAAAAATAATGATAACTTTGGATTGGTATAAAATATTTGATTGAGGTTTTTATATTTTGGAAGGGGATTAAATAAGCTTTAATTTGATGTATAATATGTATGATTAACTTAACCGGAAGTGACTTTAATCTGTACTTAAACTTAGAAATTATTTTTGAAAAACAGAAAATTTACAAAAATGTAAAGTTATGTTACAACATCGATAACTTTTGATTGCAACAAAATAATTAATTTATCTTTTCATAACTAGAAAGTGCATTAATTACCCTTTGATTTGATGTATAAGACTATTATTTATCTTAACCGGAAGTGACTTTAATTTTCACTCAAAATTACAAAATATTTTTTTCTCTAAAAATTTAACCTCAACTTTTAAATGTTTATAATTCCTAGCCATTTTATTATTTTTCTCTCAAATTTAAACAAAACAACCCTAAATTTATCCGACTTTCAAATAATAATATAATAATATAGTTTTTTCTTGTATGACCCTGTATAAATGTGTAGTTTCCGCAACGGTTTGTTTTACGGCCGCCAACGTTTATTAACCGCCAAACTGATGCCCCCGATGCGTTTCGGCATGTTGTTTGATGCCTTGCGCTCGCCGCCCCTTTTACGAGCGAGTTAAAATTCACGCATCCGCCGCCAGCCGCCTCCGCATTTGCATGTTTTCATCCACCACCGCTGCTGCGGAGTTTTCAATTCTTTCAGCGGGCGCGCGCGCGGAAATATGCATATTGTGCGTGCGTGTTGCCCCGAAACGAGGGTATAATCATGCCGCCGCAGCCGCCTCCCAGGGGTTGCCCTAAAGGTTATTAGGGTACTTGCGGGCGCGTTAGAAACACTCCGACGAGGCTCATAATTTCGCATGAAATAAAACAACACACCCACATGAAAAAATATCTCTGATTGTGATTGACATAATGTGTCTGGATGCCAGGGGGGCGGCAGATGACTGCTATCTCTATGTGTATGTGTGTGTGTAGAAAAATAGTGTTAATTTGTTTCGCAGTCCGCGGACGTAATGCGTCCGACAGCTCTCTGACAATTCCCATTTTGGCAATTTGTGCGCTACGTGCTGCGCGTTACCTACGGGGCGGCGGCGGCGGTGATGCGGCGGCTCGCGAAGGTGGTAAATACACGCGCGAGCATCATCAAGGGGGAGCGCGAATTGCCCTCGCCGCTTCGGCGTTCTACACGGCCGCATCGCGCCCTCGCCTGCCGCCCCCTCGCACCCAATATATCACAATTTAATCATGAACCCTGTATATACTCATTGCGTTGCGTCTGCATAGTGTATCCGCGCACCGAGTGTTCGAATCAATCAAAACGTGAATATTTCACTTAAAGGGTTGTAACTCACGATGGGGGTAGGTGTCAATTTACAACCGTGGAGTGTTTTATAGGGGATGAAATCAGCTTTCGTTTGACGTATGACATGATGTAATAACTGTATTAGTATCAGAGATATTTGATGTCAAAATGCCAAAAAGATTTTTTCATTTCCCAAAAAAAAATTTAATTGTTAATAACTTTTATAATAATTTAAATAAATTAACCAAACAAAAACTAGTTTATAGACCTAAAAATTATCTTTCATATAATGTTTTAAACAATAAAATCCACCAAGTGTTTCACGAAATATTCAAGCTTTTTACTCAAACAAACAAAAAAAATTATCATAAATTTTTTGATTATTATTCAAACACACGGTATATATGTCAGGGGGTGGCGGTCGAACGCTTCGCTGACGTCGGCGTTATTTACGAGCGAGCCGGCGTGCCCGATATCGCCGTAAATCGTCGGAATTTTATACATTTTGGCTTTTCTCCGCGCGCGGCGGCGGCGCATCGCCGCCTCTCAATAAAAGTGCACGCGCGCATACGTAATAAACAACGGCGCAACAATACAATAAACAAGCGGCGAGGGTGATTCGCGCACCTTTCGGAATTTATTTCCGGGTTTATTTCCACGATACCCACACTTTGCTTCACTTCCGGATTACTTATTGAACAATTTATATTACACACGGGTGCAGGTACATATGTTTTACAGCGAGGGGGGATGAGAATTAAGAATATAAATTGTAAATATATATTGCAGATGTTTTTGAATAAGAATAAAATGAGTTTTGGTGAAAATATTAAAATTATTTGTTTTTGTGTGTTTTGCAGTTACCCTGTTGGATACGACGGGAGAAAGCCAGCTGGAATGGACACGATACCCCTATGGCCCGCAGGCGACCACTCCGGGGGTGAGTTTTGTTGTTTTATAATTTAATACACCCCAAACAAACAATTATTTTGACTCTTAATTCCCTTTACTTGCAAAATACAAAAGAAATGTTTTAATTGTTTGGTTTTTGTGCAATTTGGTCTTTGATTAGATATAACTCATAAAATATTTTATGAAATTTAATGGGGTAAAAATATTATGATAGGCGATAAAATTATCTTTAATTTGACACATGATTTGAGATTATATCTTGTCAGGAACATAACCTAACTTGCAATTGAAGTTGCATTATATTTTCAAGTAGGGAAACACGTAATTTGAGCTTAAATTGTTTATAAGTTTTAAAGTATAAGTTATAATATAAATATTTTAAAAGATTCTAAAAGACTATAAAATAACCTTCAATTTGATGTGTCATTCAACCATTTTACTTATTTGTATCATAACCTAATCTGATTTTAAACTTTCCCAAATGTTTAAGAAAAATTTAAAACACAACATTAGCTTAAATCTATATATATAAAATTTGCGTGTCACAGTGTTTGTTTCCATACTCCTCCGAAACGGCTTTACCGATTTTTTACCAAATTTTATATGCGTATTCAGTAGGTCTGAGAATCGGCTAACATCTATTTTTCATACCCCTAAGTGATAAGGGTTGTTCACCCTTAACTTTTTTTTAAATTTTTGGACAAATTCTTTTGTTTTTATTTTTTTTATAATGTGGAATTAAAAAATACATACAACCCTAAATTTTTAGCTTCTTATCACCAACCCCTATTTCTTTATAGCCATTTTCGTAATTTAATCATTTTTCATCCCGCTCAAAGAAAATTTTTATATGCGTATTCAGTTGGTCTGAGAATCGGTAACTTCATATCGCTAAGTGATAAGGGTTGTTCACCCTTAATTTTTTTTAAATTTTGGTCGAAATTTTTTGTTTTTATTTTTTTAATGTGGCATTAAAATATACATACAACCCTAAATTTTTGGTTTCTTATCACCAACCCCTATTTTTTTATAATAAGTAAGTTACTTTTTGTCTACACTAAAATTTATCTAGAAACTTGAAATAATTTATATGGCAAAACAACGTTTGCCCGGTTAACTAGTTGTTTATAACTTTTGAAAGATTTGACATAATCAAAATTTTTAAAAAGGTTTTGATAGGTGATAAACTAACCTTTAAATTGATATGTCATTTAATGAATTTGCACATCCGGAACATAACCTAACCTCAACTCAAACATCATCAACAACATATTTTCAAATACCAACTCACGTAATTCACGTTTAAATTGTCTATAACTCTTAATATAACCGTTACAATTTAAATATTTTATACGCTTCCAATACATATATTCTATTAGGGGTTGAGGAATGAATGTGCGTGTGTGTGAGGCGCTTATAACTTGTGCCTTGTGTCTTATAAGATGCGCGCCTCTCCGGAAGCTCCCAGCGGACGATTTCTTTATTTTTTCATGCGTGAACACACAACTCGTGTGGGACGTTCGCGCGCCCGCTGGCACGAGGGGTGGAAAATAAATAAAATCGTCGAGCGCATTTTCGCATATTTTCCGCGCTTTTTCCCGTGAGCTGGTTTCGTGTTTGAAGAGGTAGAAAAGGTAGAACATGTGTGGGGTGGTGTCGGGCGCGGGGCTGAAATACGGCGCGAATAAGATTGAAACACGGAAGGAAGCCGGATGTACCGAAATATGACGTCCGGCAATTTAAATTTTTATTGTTTTTCCCTCGAGGGGGAGGGTGGAAAGCGTCTTCAAAGGATATAGAAAAAGAAGTTGCAAAACAGTTGCAATATTTTGTTGTTGTGGACGGAATTCAATTTCAATTTGGTCTTTGATTGGTTGTATCTGCTAAAATATTTGATCAAATTTAATGGGGTAAAAATTATTTGATAGATGATAAGGTAACCTTTAATTTGACTTATAAGAAGAGATTATATCTTATCGGGAAGATAACCTAAATTGCAGTTGAAGTTGCGAGATATATTTGAGCACAAAAACACGTAATATGGGTTTAAATTGTTTATTACTTTTAAAATATTAGAAATAAATTAAATATTTGAAAAGATTCGGTTAGGTTATGAAATAACCTTCAATTTGATGTATCGCGGTCCCATTTTGCTCATTTGTAACATAACCTAAATTGTAATTAAAGTTGCAACATGTTTTTTAATATTAAAACATGCAATTTGAGTTTAAATTGTTTATAACTTTTAAAGTATTATTTATAATTTAAATATTTTAAGTAATTCTAACAGATTATAAAATAACCTTTAATTTGACATCTCAAACAACAATTTTACTCATTTGGAACATAACCTAACATTTAATTAAACTTCAAAATCATCGAAACCCACAACTTGACTTTAAATTGTTATTAACTTTTGAACAATTTAATAAAATCAAAAATTTTAAACGGATTCTGATGACTGACAACCTAACCTATAAATTGACATACTTTTCAATAACCTAGCGCCTATGTAACATAATCTAATCTCAACTTAAATATCAACTAAACCAAATTTTAACAAAAAAATCTATTTTTACGTAAAATACCAATGTGATTTCACCCAGAGAGAATATTTACGACTGAAATTTGTAAACCCATGATTAAAACGCCAAGTAATTATCCATTTCATAAAAAAAACGCCGTCGAAATTTACGAGCGCCGGTGACGAATTTAGTTTACAATTTCTAAAATTAGCCAAATTCTCGCCTTCCACATGTTTACAATCATCATCTCTCGGTGCGCATTCACTGCATTCACATGATGCGTTTGCACAGCGACGAATGCACTCGTTTTGTTTACGCCTCCTCATTTATTTTCCTCATTTATTTCACGCGCTTCTCAGTTTTTCTCCGCGCGCGCGCGTCCCAACATATCTTGTTACTTTACTTTACAACTCGGGTGTCATCTGTGCGTTCGCCTGCGATTTGTAAGACCGAAATGTCGAAGAGCGCCTTTTTGTGTTTGCCTTTCATTGCGCGACCATATTTCTCGCATGGGTACGTGCGAGAGTGGAAAAGCGGTGAAAAGTCATAAATTACGTTAACAAATTTGTCGTCCTGTGCGTGCATTCGGGAGCGGCAAAAACTCAAAGTGTATCAGTTTGCAGCTAAAAATACGCGGTGGAAATGTGAGTGCACGGTATTAAAATATGAAATAGATGAGATTATTACTGTATGTGCTAAGTTGGAGTATGAAATGATGTTAAATCAATCTAAAAATGAAAAAATTTAAAGAGGTGAAGTTTGAGTGGAAATTAGGTTATGTTAGCGTTGAGATATTTTATAAAATGATACATAATATTAAAGAGAATTTAATCAACTGTTGAAATATTTTTGTTTCATTAAATTTGTGTAAATATTTTAAAAGTTATAAACAATTACAGCGCAAATTTCACTTTTTAACAAAAATTTTTTAGAGTTTCCGCAACTTTAATGACAGATTAGGTTATGTTACACTCTGTATATTTTATTAAATGATACTTCAAATTAAAGCTTATTTTATAAACTTTTAAAATCAGTTTAAACATTTCAATTATATCAAATATTTAAAAAGTTATAAACAATTTACTATAAAATATCAAATTTTTACACTCAAAAACTAAAAAATTGCTATTTTTCATAAAATTCTTTATAACTCATAAAATATTTGATAAAATTTTATGCAGTAAAATCTAATCGATAGCTAATAAAATAAGCTTTCATTTGTCGTATAAAACAATAAAATACCTCAACTGTAACATAACCTAATTTAACCTCAAAACAAACATTTCCACCCGGCGCAAATAAAATGTATCATTTATATACAGTAATTTCATTATTCCGTGCGTAATAACAAGCGAATTAATTGTTTTTCATTGAAAAATTTCCGTAAATTCTATTTCCGGCCTGTGACTCTCTCGACTCTCTCGGATGATGATCATGCGTTCGTTTTTGTGCGCGTCTCGTTCGTTAACTTTATTAGTACCATTTCGTGCGCGCACACGCGGAAAGATTAATTATCAGCGAACACGACTAACTAACGGGGCGTACGATCCCTCGCCGCTGCCGCCGCCGCCTCCGCCCTCCGGGCTTGTTTATTTCCGAATTTTCTTCGTTATAGCAACGCGCGTCCAAACTCGCAGAGACAATTTGTCAAACACACAAAACGAAGAAACAGAACAAAAAATAAAATCATGCAACACAACACAAAACAACACAAAACAAAAACAAGTAGAAGATGTTTAGAGACAAAGAAAAGCGTTGAAGAAATATAATTTTTGTGCGCGACAAATGTTGCTAACAAACGATAATTTGTGAGAACGGCGTTAATGCGTTTAAAATGGCGCCGAGCGTGACACAAATCGAATTAAAATGTTTTCTTCGCGAACAAAAGACTAAATGTTGCTAATTCACTTAAAAAATGAAAGTTCTCGGCGCGCTGTTGGGGAATAACTATATGTTTATTCAACACACGGTATAAAGATAATATTTTCCCAGCTGGAAAATTACGTGTGTGCGTCGCTTCAATTTTCTCCGGACGCTGACAGATCTGCGCGCGGAAGACCTGGAGGGTCCCTTTTCTCCTAACTCAATTATCCAACCCCATTACGGGCCTGATTTAAATTCACCGGCGCGCCCCGACGCCGCCGCCGCCGCCATTGCCATCATCCGATGCACGATTGCGAAAGAGAGAGTGTGTACGCCGGTTTGCTTTTTTCCGGAAATGACGCGTACGTGACGGGGGCTGTGGATGTGCACCCAGGTTAGATCAACCAGAAAGAAGACTAAACTAAACTGGACGTCCAATAAAAATCACTCGGATATCTACTGGGTGTATTCGTTTACTTTTTTTGTGAGTTGATTTTTGATAGATGATAAAATAAACTTTAATTTGATGTATGATTTGAGATTATATCTTGTCAGGAACATAACCTAAATTGCCATTGAAGTTGCAACAAGTTTTTTAGTAGTGAAAAACGGAATTTTAGCTTAAATTGTTTATAACTTTTAAAATATAAGCTATATTTTAAATATTTTAAAAGATTCTAAGAGACTATAAAATAACCTCTAATTTGAGGTGTCATGCAACAAGTTTATTCATTTGAAACATAACCTAAATTGCAATTGAAGTTGCATTATGTTTTTAAGTTGTGAATTACGTAATTAGAGTTTAAATTGTTTATAACTTTTAAAATATATGTTATAATTTGAATATTTTAAATTATTCGGATAGGTTATAAAATAACCTTCAATTTGATGTATCATATAACCTGTTTTATTATTTGCAACATAACCTAAATTGCAATTGAAGTTGCAGCATATTTTAAAGTTGTGAAAAACTTAATTTGAGTTTAAATTGCTTATAACTTTTAAAGTATAAACTATAATTTGAATATTTTAAAATTTTCTAATATATATCTAAATAACCTTCAATTTGATGTGTCACACAACTATTTTACTCTTTTGTAACATAACCTAAATTGTAATTAAACAACAACGAATTTTCTAAAGTTTCGAAAACACAACTTCAGCTTAAATTGTTTATAACTTTTGAAAAATTTGATAAAATTTAAATATTTTGAAATAATCTGATTTCTGATAAACTAACCTTTAAATTGATATGTCATACAATGAATTTGCACATCGGGAACATAACCTAATCTTAACTTAAATATCAGTTTAAAAAAACGTCCCATAAAAATCACTCGAAAATCTACTACTACTGATTATTTCCGGTTTCTTTATTTCCGGAATTTAATCCAACTTTTCAAACACTCTGTACACACATTCGTAAGGGGGTTGATGATGATGCTGATGATGATGGAAGTCCTGGCGCTATCATCGTGCGCTCGCATCCTGTGGAGCCGAGGGTTTTACTTTACTTCCGGCTAGTGCTAGTGCTACTAACCACCACCCTCAGAAACCAACCACACATGTGTGATGGTTTTTCTTTGCTTTTTATTCGCTCATCCTTTTAGTTTTACTATTTTTTCCCATTGCGTTTTATATTCTATTTTCCGGTTTGGAAAGTTTACTCTTAGTTGCCTCCTTTTATGCTTATCCAGCGTAATAAACCGGCGAAAAACAGCGGAAAATCATTTATGATAAATAATAGCCCCACGTAGCAAAAAGCGACAACAGGAAAACCGGAAGTCTAATATATATTTTGTAATATAAAGTTTTCGGCAAAGATTTTCACCCCCTCGGATGCAATTTTCTTCGCGTAACTACATTTCCACGCAAGTAAATTGCTGTCGGAGGGGTGGTTGGGGGTGGAAACTATGAAACGCGTAACTCGGTGGAACTTTTCGGTGTTGTCGGAAAGTAGGAATGCGGAAATGTTCCGTATTCGCAAAACTATCATCGCCATCACTGCGAGTATGACGATGTCGCGTCAACGAGGGTTGATTGCGCGCAGTAGCGCCACCAGTTTTCGGCGGGGGTTGGGTGGTGCGGGTGTGGGTTGGTGGTAGTCGCCGCCGCCACTACCGCCGCCTTGCGCGCTGTTCGCGGACGCGTGAAATTCGTTTCGGATGCGCTCGAGCGTGGAATTTAGTTTACAATACGCTCTCGTGCGAAATCTCTCCGAGGGCGCATTTCACCCTCGAAAGTACCGGAAAATCGCACGCAACACTCACACAAACAATTCCTACACCCACATATATATATATAAACATTAAAAGCTTTTATTTTACTCTAGTTACCATTGTAGTCCGCCTCTGGAAATTATAAATTTTTCAAGTTTCCGGAAGTGAATAAATGCGAAACCGGAAATATTTAAAATTCAAATTTGGTGGATGATGAAGTCGTCGTACTGCGTGGGAATTAGTACGGCATCGATTTGGCCCGGCGGCGATATGCGCGTTTTTCATCATCTTCCGGTTTCCACCGGGGGGGCGGCGGCGCGTTATTACAATTTGTAGTCGCGTTTTTACAGCGGCGCGCGTTCTGCTTCATTAAATTTATTTTATTTGACAAAACGAAGCTATAAGGGCAGATATAATAAGTGCCGCCGCCGCCAACCGCCTCCATTCGTAAAATTTTCGAATTCCGTGCGCAATAAAAATACCGGCGGCGCATTATAATGACAAAACGTCGGTGGCTGAAAATTACCATAGATATTAAAAAGAGAAAAGAGTCGGAAATGCGGGCGGCGGCGGTTGCAGCGCGCCAGCAAACCAAACAAAGACGGTAGCAGAGACGCCGCCGCCGCCGCAGTCGAAGAGATAAGACATAATCCAAGCAAATCGAAGGAACGTTTTACCGTGAGTAGTGAGTCAGGCTATAGTCGGTACATGGTGGGGGCGGCAACCGCCGCGCTACCTCTGGGCTTTTATTCATTTCGCTCACGTTCCGCCAACATTCGACGTCTCGACCGATTGTAATAGTAATAAAGTTGATAAAAAGTACGAATAAAAGAATTGCCGCCCCCGCAACACATCTATACTCACCGCCTCCGCCAAGAGAGAATAACTTTCCGATGAGAAATGAAAAATGACAACGCCCTAAAATTACCACATAGAATCTCAACGCAGGAAGAAAAATCTTTAAGTTTAAGGGCGCATTTTTTGCCGCCCCCGTGATGACATCGCTGACACCGCTTGATGAACTATGTCGCCGTCGTCGGAATGAGGATTAAAAGCATGTCAGGAAGTCTTAAGGTGAGCGGCGCGTGCACCGTTAAGATAACCCTCTGATGCCGCCCCCGCTGCGCGATCACAAATCACGCGCGTTTATCACCGTCGTCTCAGAGAAGTAAAGTAAAGCAAAGTAAAGGCGACACGCGCCCGCGCGAGGAAAACGAAATGAATGTGCCGGGCGCCTGGTGAAATAATAATATACAGTGATTAGTAACCATGACGACTGCGACTGTGAATGGGGGTGGCTGGGAAGGCAAAGTCGAAAAGTCTCTGGGGTGTATTTGTCGCTGGTTATTTTCTTTAAAAAACACGAAAAGTTGTCGGGAAAGCAGTTTTAGAGCGCGTTTTGTCTGTGGGAAGCCCGTCGATAAAGTAGGGCGGGGCAAATTTAACCTCAAAATTATTGGAAATAGTATTAGGGTAATGTACTTTTAAAATGGCGGTAGAAAATGTGTTAATATGTATTTTTTTAAACAAATTTTGTTTAAAAAACGACCAAAAATGTAAAAAACTTATTTTAAAGTTGTTTTTGTGTCTGTAAGCTCCTCCCATGAAGTGGGCGGGGCAAAATTAACCTCAAAATTGCTAAAAATAGCATTAGTATACTGTGCTTGTCACAATGGCGGCGGAAAAAGTGCTAATATGTATTTTTTGATTAAAAAACAAACAAAAAATGCATAAAACTTGTTTTAAACCTGTTTTTGTGTCTTTAAGCTCCTCCCATGCAAGGGGCGAGGCAAATTTAACCTCAAAATTACTAATACTGCTAATATTTAAATTTTACCTTTCAATTGGGTGGGGGAAAAGTCTCCAGTGTTAATTTTGGTCCTTAATTCTGTAAAAAAAAAGAAACAAACGTTATTTTGACGTATTTTTGCATCTGTAAGCTCCTCCCATAAAGTGGGCGGAGCAAATTTAACCTCAAGAGTATTAAAAACACCAACAATTCAATTTTTCGCACAATTAACCCCCGGAATAATCCCTTAATACAGTTTTTGCTACATTTTCGCAAAAAACTTCAAAAAATTCTTCTAATCAACTTATATGCTCCTCCCATAAAGAAGGCGGAGCACCTTTAACCTCAAAATACTAATTTCAATCATTTTCACTTCCAGTGGGTGGAAGAATCCTTCACAAACTTCCAAAAAGGCATCAACTGGCGTTCGTACGTCGTCTGCGACGTGGCCTACAACAACGTCAACAACTGGCTCTGGGTGCCCTTCATCGAGCGCCGCGAAGCCAACCGCATCTACATCGAGATCCAGTTCACCATCCGTGACTGCAGCCTCTTCCCAGGCAACGCGCTCTCCTGCAAGGAGACCTTCAGCCTCCTCTACTACGAATTCGACGCCGCCACGCGCGAACCACCCCCATGGGAAACAGAATCCTACAAACTGATCGGCCGCATCGCCGCGGGTGAAGGTCGCTTCAACACCAACAACGAAGTGAACATCAACACCGAAGTGAAATCCATCCCAGTGACAAAAAAGGGCGTCTACTTCGCGTTCCGCGATCAGGGTGCTTGCATCTCCCTGCTGGCGGTGAAGATCTACTACATCACGTGCCCAGAGGTGACCATCAACTTCGCGCACTTCCCCGCCACGCCCACTGGGAAGGAAGTGACGTTAATTGAACAAGCTACGGGCAGTTGCGTGAAAAACGCTGAGATTGTGGACACGCCTACGTATTTATGCAAAGGGGATGGGAAGTGGACTCTGCCTACAGGGGGATGCAAATGCATAGCTGGGTTCCAGCCGGATTTTGATAAACAGACTTGTAACAGTAAGTATTTGGGACCTTAGAAACCATCAAAAATAAAAATTTACTAATTTTGATTCAAAATTTGAAGAATGTCCGATTGGTACGTTCAAATCACAAACCGGAGATGAACCCTGCCAGAAATGCCCGGAACACTCAAAGGCCACTGATTCGGGTAACAAGGAATGTCGTTGTAGCAGCGGGTACTTCCGCGCGATCAACGACCCCAAAGATATGGCCTGTACGCAACCCCCAAGCGCGCCTACTAATTTAACCGTGAATTTCGTTGATCAGTCCACGGTGATGTTATCGTGGAACGCACCGGAGGATTCCGGAGGAAGGGGGGACATCACCTATCGGGTCAAGTGTGATGCTTGTAGTCTAGGGATAGTACAATTCTCACCTAATATGGTAATACTCATTTTTTACCCCCTCCCATGAAAATTAAAAGTAAAATTAATTTTTTTTTTTTTTTGATTAAATAGGATTCTTTCAATGAGACTAAAATTACGATAAGTGGTCTTAACGCGGTGACCACATACAGATTCCAAGTATTCGCCGAAAATGGCGTTTCTAACCTCACCAGTAAATCATCCCCGGAATACACGGATATCGTAGTAACCACTGAAGCATCCGTAGCGTCCAGTGTTACTAATGTAAGGATATTATCAGTGAAAAGCACTGAGATATCCCTTGCATGGGACGCACCTTCAACCCCAGATGGTGGGGATATGGATAATGATTTAGTAGAAATCTACGAGGTAATCAATCCCACCTTTAACCTAACCTCTCTATTTTGATTCTAAAGTTATTTTTTTACTCCCCAGGTGAGGTGTTTCGTCAAAGGAGACATAGACCATTCCAACTCAACGAATATCCTCACCACTGACGTCTCCACCACCTTCAGCGGCCTGAACCAACGCACCGAATACGGCTTCCAAGTCCGCGCGAAAACCCAACTCGGTTGGAGTGCTTACACGAAAGTAATCTTCCGCGCAACTGGTCAAGTCTTAAAACAGCTTATGTAGGAGAAGAGGAAGGCCTACGTCTACAATTGGTAGCTGGGGGGATAGTGGCGGTTGTGGTGATACTCGTCGCTGTGATCATCCTCACCGTGGTGTTCATCCGATCAAGGAGTAATGATGAATGCAACAAGAAACAGCCGAGTGATTGTGATACCTTGGAGTATCGAAATGGAGAAGGTAAGATTTTTAATTTTTTGAAGAGAAGAGAAGAGAGGAACTAATGAAATGATGCACTTTTCTGCCCCTGTCTGCAAATAAATACGTGCCCCTTGTTATACCTACCACCCTGTGTACTAGGATTGGTAGTGACCTACAGTAAGTTGTCCTGGAGTGAGCGCCATGTTTGAAAATCAATGTTTTTGCATGTTTTTGTTTGTTTTTGTTCGTAAATATTGATTTATTGTTTATTGTAGTACACCATAGCATGGATAACCCACCGATTGTGACAACCCACACCAATGGTACTTTTTTTTTAAATTTTTTTAATTTTTGCATGAAAATTTAACCCAAAAATTATAAAATTCAATACCTAACCTATTTTTACGCCTACAGTGACGACGCCATTATTCACCGGCATCGGCGCATCCCGTACCTACATAGACCCACACACCTACGAAGACCCCAACCAAGCAGTGCGTGAATTCGCGCGGGAAATCGACGCGGGTTGCATAACAATCGAAGCAATCATCGGCGGTGGAGAATTCGGAGATGTATGCAAAGGAAAACTGAAAGTAAATGGAGGTAATGACATCGACGTCGCCATTAAGACCCTTAAAGCCGGGTCCCTGGACAAGGCGCGTAATGATTTCCTCACCGAAGCGTCCATCATGGGTCAATTCGAGCATCCCAACGTCATATTCCTACAGGGTGTCGTCACGAAATCCAACCCGGTGATGATCATCACCGAGTACATGGAGAACGGCTCCTTGGATACCTTCCTACGTGCGAACGATGGGAAGTTCCAAGTGATTCAACTTGTAGGGATGTTGAGGGGTATTGCTGCTGGCATGCAGTATTTGAGCGATATGAATTACGTGCATCGCGATTTGGCGGCGCGGAATGTTTTGGTGAACTCGCAGCTGGTGTGTAAGATTGCCGATTTTGGTCTGAGTAGGGAGATTGAGAGCGCCACCGAGGGGGCGTATACCACTCGCGGGGGGAAGATACCAGTGCGGTGGACGGCGCCGGAAGCGATAGCCTTCCGGAAGTTTACATCGGCTAGTGATGTATGGTCGATGGGGATTGTGTGCTGGGAGGTTATGTCGTACGGCGAGCGGCCATATTGGAACTGGTCGAATCAGGATGTTATTAAGAGTATAGAGAAAGGATATAGGTATGTCATAATTTAACCTTACTTCTATTTGTTTAGATTTAATGACACCCTGTATAACAGCTAAATTTGTGCAAAAATTTTGAGGTTAAAATGAAAAAATAGTAATTTATGCATAAAACACTGAAATTTTGAGGTTATTATGCATAAAATGCTACTTTTACACATAAAACTCCAAAATTTTCAGGTTAAAACACAAAAACCACCACTTTTACACATAAAACTTCGAAATTTTGGAGTTAAAATGCCAAAAACGCCATTTTTCCACATAAAACATCAAAATTTTGATGTTAAAATGCAAGAAATACTACTTTAACCCATGAAACTCCAAAGTTTTGAGGTTAAAATGCAAAAAACACTACTTTTGCACATAAAACCTCAAAATTTTGATGTTAAAATGCAAAAAATACCACTTTTGTTCGTACAACTCCGAAATTTTGAGGTTAAAAACCAAAAAACGCTATTTTCACACAGAAAACTCCGAAATTTTGAGGTTAAAATGCAAAAAATACTACTTTTACACATAAAATTACGAAATTTTGAGGTTAAAATGCAAAAAAGGCTACTTTTACACCTAAAACTCCAAAATTTTGAGGTTAAAATGCAAAAAGTACAAGTTTTGCGCATAAAACTCCCAAATTTTAAGGTAAAAATACCAAAAGTCCTCCTTTTGCATATAAAGCTCCAAAATTTTAAGGTCAATGTGCAAAAAATACTACTTTTATACAAAAAACTCCAAAATTTTGAGGCTAAAATGCAAAAAATAGTATTTTTATACATAAAACTTGAAAATTTTGAGGTTAAAATGTAAAAAATACTACTTTTCCACATATAACATCAAAATTTTGAGGTTAAAATGCAAGAAATACTACTTTTACGCCTAAAATTCCCAAATTTTGAGATTAAAATGCAAAAATTGTACTTTTATACCTAAAATACTCTGAAATTTTGAGGTTAAAATGCAAAAAACACTACTTTTACACAGAAAACTCCGAAAATTTGAAGTTAAAATGCAAAAAATACAACTTTTACGCACTATTTACCATTATACACTGTATTTTCCCACTTCTAACCCCAAAAACTTTGAATATTTAGATTGCCTGCCCCAATGGACTGCCCCGAAGCAATCTACCAACTCATGCTGGATTGCTGGCAAAAGGAGCGGACACACCGGCCGTCCTTCCAGTCAATCGTCAAGACGTTAGATCGTTTGATCCGAGTACCAGATACGTTAAGAAAAATCGCTCAAAACCGGTAAGTCAACCTAACCTCAACCTCATACTTAATTCAAATTATCTTCAATTAAATTATTTTATTTATTTTTTTGCTTTTTTTAATGCTTCTTTGCTTATTTTGATTTGCTTTAACCATTCATTTACTTTCCAGCCACTCGCCAACATTAAACTATTACCAAATGCCGGCGTCAAGCGCCTCCCATCACCACGCCTTAGCCACAGGCCACGCCCCACAAATACAAACACATTATCCCCTAACAACAATGCGCAGGGATTATTTAATCGGGCATTTAGAACAATCACCATCACTAAACTTTCAATATCAACATCAACACCAACATGCGTATCCTCCGTATCAAACACAAGCACAACAAAATTCTAGTCGTTTTAATTCGCTTAGACTTAATGACTTGTCGAGACAAAGGCGCGATTTTGAATTCGAGTATAAACAGAATAATCATGTGCAGAATCAGAATCAGAATGAGTTTTATATGTGTGATAATATTGAGGGGCGCGGCCGATGGGCGTGCGATGATGTGCAAGCTGAGATGCAGACGCAGGCGCATTACACTAGCGGGGAAGCCGGCAATTGGGTCACGTTCACGAGCAATAATTTGTGAAAAATTATAGACATTTTTACACACAATTTAACCTCTCAACACCACCTAACACCCAAAAATTTTCAATATTCACGCTTATAATCAACAAAGGTATTGTTTTCTTTGCTTTTAATTTTGCACGCACGCTTTGTTCTTCTTTTCATTAAATAAAAATTAAAATACTTTTTTCTACTTCTACCTTGTTTTGGAGTGGAAAAAGTGGCGCTTTAACCACGGCTGTGACTAAATACTTTAGTCACTGGGTGGGGCTTGAGCCTACGCATTCAAATACAAAAATTTCGATGTGGAAATTGAGTGGAAGTAGAAATAACAGCATAAGCATCACGTGGCTAAACTTTATTATACACTCGATTGATTAAACGCTCGTTTTTAATCAATCTTGTGACAAAAACTGTCGTTTAACCACTTGATACTTAATATACTATTTCTACTTCCACGAAAAGTGGCACTTTAACCACGGTCGTGACTAAAGTACTTTAGCCACAGGCTGTAACTTACGCCACAAAAGTTCAACCACAAAAACCCCAACGTAGAAATAAAGTGGAAGTAGAAAAAATCACATCGTTAAACATTCTCGTGACTAAAGTGCCACTTAGCGCACTTGATACTTAATACATGTTACTAATCCGTAAATAATTTTTCAAGGTCAACAAATCCGTTAGCAGCGGACGCACCAGACCTAACCAACTTTACCTCCGTGGAGGAATGGCTGAACTCAATCAAGATGGCGCGCTATCTACAAAACTTCGAAGCCGGCGGCGTCACGTCAATGGACGCCGTCGTCAACCTCACCGTGAAGGAACTCACCGAACTGGGCATCACTCTCGTCGGCCACCAGAAGAAGATCATGAACAGCGTGCAGAATATTCGCGCGCAGATACGCGTCAACGGCCCTGAAGGCTTTCTAGTGTAATGATAATAACAATAATAATAATACAAAAGTGATAAACTTCAAACCCATTCACACGACGAGAGTTAGCTGCCAATCAAAACATAAACAAGGAAAAAACTCATTTTGAAGAAGAAAATGAAGAGAAAAGACGAAATAAACGAAAATTATTTGTGATGTTCTCATTTAATTAACTTAACTTAAACAAAAAACGTTTAATATCTACTTAATTAGACTTAAAACTGACGACGAACGAAGGACGACGAAGAAAAACTTTGTTTGTTTTTTTTATTATTTTTCTTTCATATACTAGGACAGTATTGTTATTTTTTTTATTTAACGAATGAATGTTGTAAATTATAACACAAACGTATGTACAAGAGTATGGCCTATGGCAACGAGATACAACCGAACAGTTGCTCCGCCCATTAATAGCGCTTAGTGTGAGTGTCAGAGACGAGATAACCACACCCCTTTTACGAATACAATACGCCATGTTTTCTTTACGATTTATTCTTCTCTCTCTCGCAAGCAAAATATTGTTATTTATTTATATTAATCATTTTTAATGCAACGTGCAAGTATTTTTGTACAATATGACAATCGCCAATGATTCTTTGCGTTCGCAGCCGTGATAAGAGACGTGAAAAAATTTATAACAAAACGAGAAACACCAATTGATGAAACCATTTGAAACAAGTTTTAGTGATTTTCCTCTTCAAGTGCTAATAAATGTGTATAAATAAAAACCCAAATAATAAATAAATGAAAAGATTTCTAAATGCCATTGATAAAGAATAAAAGATTCCGTAAAAAGACGTGAATTAGGAAATTAAATTAAATATTACGTATACTTTTCTACATATCAAGAAGAAAACAATGAAAAAAGAAAAACAACTCGATGTTTAATTGGCTATTATAAACATTTAAACAATTATACGCCCGGTATAAGCATTTTTTTTAACGTAGTCGATGTTAATTCTCTCACGTGACACATGACATAACCTCTAAAATGTGTAAGATGGGCGTAGAAGTGTTTCAAAATTCGCTACACATTACTACCACCACCACCACCACATTCAGATTGGTTACTTCAATGTGTGAATTCAAACAAAAGCAATAATAATGAATGTATAAATATTTAATTGTGTACAAAAAGTGATTGATTGTACGTAAATTGTACTTAAACGCGCCTAATTTCACTCTTCGACTGATTCTACATTTGAATGAAGATTTTTAATCCAGTATTAAACATTCCATGAGTTTATATACATGCAGAGACACACGACGCAGTACTTCGACTTCTACTCTCTATCCATAGATATATTTCGTATACCTATGACGCCTAAATTTTTATATATAATAAATAAATGAATACAAACTAAACTTATCCGAATGCTGATGTAATACGAGATGGTGACAAATATGAGCGGAACGTAAACGAAGCGTATGAATATTATAATTACGATATTATAATGTCAGTGTAAAATTGTAATATATTTGTAAAAAAGGTATAATTCATATTATATAAAAACGATGAAATAGCTTAATGGATGCCTTTTTCTTTGTTTTATCATGACCCTCAGAATCACAATCAACACTTCAATCAAATTCAACCAAAAATTCTTTGTTTTTATAAGTTTTTCGTATGATTTGTTTTGTAATTTTACTTACAGTAGGTTGTTGTGGGTGTTCTGCAACTGCAGCCACTAATTTACACTATAATTAACGCGTTTTTACTTTGTTCATTGTGGGAATAAACTTGTCTGTTTTAACTTTCGAAACTTTTGATTCAAAATGGACGTTTTTTTCTGGAATGGGATGTTGTAGGGGGCAGCACCTTCCAGTGACGCTTGAATATTCTAAAGACTAGTTCACACATTGGAACTAACATATGTTACACTGTCTTTTTATTTATTACTATTTATACTAATAAATGTTTATAAATACTGCATTGCATATGTTTATTTAGCGTTTTAATCTGTTTGATTACTGGTTTAAATGATAATTACTTTTGATGGACGAAAACATAGAGATGACGAATCGAAACTTAATCAACTGGATTAAAGCACATATTCATAGAAATTTGTAAATATTTTACCTACACTAAGCAGCCGTGGGTGTTCTGTAACAGCTACCACTAATTTACACTATAATTAACGCATTTTTACTTCGTTTATTGTATGAATAAACTATTTTTGTTAACTTTCTAAACTTTTGACACAAGATGAAGTTCGTTTTTCAAAAGTGCGTTTTTGTAGAGGGCAGCACCATCCAGTGACGCTTACCAAACATTACTAAAGCTAAATTCACACTATTTGACATATTTTATTGGTTTATATTAATTTAAACAAAAAATATGAACAAATATTACTTTCAATTTGTTCAAAACTTATATTTTAACACTTTCTAAACTTTTTTAACCCTAAATCAATTAATAAATTAAATTTTTATGACAAATTGTGTATAGCCTTTTCATGGTAGGCAATTTGTGTTACACGAATGCGACACACCTAACAAAAACATTAACAGGTCGTAGAGCTGCAAACAAGTGCAGACTACAGGCTACAACTCCCTAAAAGTGACTCATTAACATTAATAATCACCAATTGCATGCGTTTACAGACGAATTAAGGTACGTACTACCTTCCCTATACCTTTTATCACCACTTGTACACTTAAATTTACTTCTACAACCAATTTATCCTAATTTTCCTTCTTGTTCTGCTTACATGTTCAATGTTTGTATTGTAAATTGAAATTATCATTACATTTGTTCATATTGATTATTTTCTTTTAGAATCTCAAAATCTCCAAGTGTGATTGTTTAACACAAGCAAAAGAAGAAGTAAACAGTCATGAATTATGGAAAGAAGTCACCGACTGGTACACCATCAGTGTACTCCCATGTCACTACCAGATCAAGTGCTAACCTGAGAAGTGGACCCAGTATTAAGTCCCTCAGGACACCATGGTACCAGAAACCTATTGTATCCACTGTGGCGTTCATGGATGTACAAAGGGCTGCGTTTTATATGGGATTCTTTTCACTTGTAAGTTGATTTTTTGCATAATTTTCGTGTTTTTTGTTGGTAATTTTGTTGTAAGTTTAATAACAATAGAGATATTGAGTTGGTTTAAAGTGTAGGTGATGTACAGATACATTGTTAATCAATTTATAAAATTTGGAAGATATTGATTGAGTAGGTTTAAAGTTATCAACAAAAATTTTGTTTTCGGAATATTTTCATGATTTTTGTTACTAAATTGTTTATAACTATTGAAATAATTGGAATATCTACTTGAATTAAAGTTTAGGTTATGCAGAAACACAATGTTAATCATCATAGCAAATATGAAACATATTGATTGAGTAGTTTTTGAGTTATCAACAAAATGGCGGAGAAAATTAAGTTTTAGCAATATTTTCATGCTTTTTGTTACTAAATTGTCTGTAACTTTTATAATAATTGCTATATTTGCTCGAATTAAAGTTTAGGTCATATAGAAACATGTTTTTAACAAGTATACCAAAGATTAATATTGCATTAGTAGTTTTAAAATTATCAACAAAATAGTTGAAAAATTGCCACTTTTGTAATTTTTCATGATTTTTGTTACTAAATTGCCTGTAACTTTTATAATAATTAACATTTTTAATCGAATCAAAGCTTAGATTATCAACAATTGACTATTTAATCACCATACCAATTTTGAGAAGTATTAACCCAATAGTTTTCAAGTAATCAACAAAATGGCGTCGAAGTTCAACCTTTTTTTTACCATTTTCCACGATTTTTATAAGAAAATTGACTATAACTCCCAAAATAATTATCATCTCAACTTAATTCGAACTTCAGACAATACTCAAATTAATATTTAACTAATACACACCGATTTTAAACCTATAACTCAATGTTTAACCTCTTATTTTGCCCATTTTTAGGGTCTAGCAATATTCACCGCAGTAACAGCGTGTTTCGACCTCTACTGCTACTCAATGGCCGCCCCTGGCTCAACACACTACGGCTACTACGTCCTCTCCTACCAATTCGTCTATGTTGGTAACCGCCATGGTAAATACGCCCTCTATAACCTCAATTTTCAACCCTTTCCAAATAAAAATACAAAAAAACTAATAAAATATTCTCATTTTCAGTACGCAACGCATTAGTAATGTTCGCCGTCTTCTCCCTACTGCTCTCCCTAGCCGTATTCGTCACCTCAATAATGGTAATAATCGCCGTACGCAAAGAACACGAGAAACGCATCGTGCCATGGCTGTACGTCTTCGGCGTATATACCGTATTCAGACTGCTGGCGTATTTATTCTTCGCGATTGTCAACGACTTGACGTTCGCGTATAATATTCTGGTCGTCATCTTCTGGACGCTGTTTTAGTCGTCTGTATCTACGGATGGATCATTGTGTACTCGTTTTATGTGGAGCTGAAGGATCTGACCAAGTTGGAGGACTTGGCTCATCTTAGAGTAAGACTTTTCCGTATGCATGCGATACTTTTCTACTTACTGAATGTGAATGTGTATGTGATTGAGGTGTTGAGGTGTTTTGCTTGACTAATGTGTATCTTGCTAACTATTTCATGCTAACTTTGGGTGATGGTATTGGTGGTGGTAGACTTTAGAGAGGTTGCAACTATATCGTGGTAATGTACTCGTAGAATTATGATTAATTATTTTTGTTTTTGAGAGTTTTTTGATTGTAACTTTTTGGTGGTGTGGATGTGTGTTCTTAAGAGGCTTGCAAAGTTTGAGATTGTTTGAGTTGTTGGTTTTTGAAATATTTGCAAAATGGCGATGGATTTTAGTGTTTTTCTTGTTACTTCATGTATTTTTGGTATAAAATTGCCTGTAACTTTGGTAATTATTAATATTTTGCAGTTGTTTAAACTTTATAGCATAAACAGATAAATATTTAAAGTATTTGGAGAGTTTTGATGATATTCAACAAGTAGAAACTCAGTTATTGACAAAATGGCGTTGAAATTATGGTTTTTATTACTAAATTTGTTGTATTTTCAATAATAATCAATATTTTTGATTTATTTAAACTTTAGATGATAGATTAATAGTTCCTTTATAGATTTGCAAAGTTTGATTGATATGCAATAATTAATAGTGGCAGAAAACTACAAAATGGCGTATATTTTGAGTATTTCTCGATTTTGACTTGTTTTTTGTTACTAAATTTGTTGTAACTTCAACAATAATCAATATTTTACTTTAGTTTAAACTTTAGACGATAGATTAATACATACTTTATCTATGAGCAGAGTGTGATTTAAATTCAGTAATTAATACCAACAGAAAACCACAAAATGGCGTATATTTTGAGTATTTTTCTATTATTTCCTGTTTTTTGTTACTAAATTTGTTGTAACTTCAACAATAATCAATATTTTTACCTAGTTTAAACTTTAGGTGATAGATTAGTATCTCTTTTATAGTTGAGCAAAATTTCATTAATGTGCAATAATTAATACGAGCAGAAACAAACCAAATGTCGAATATTTCGAGTATTTTTCAATTCTTTTCCAGTTTTTTGTTATTAAATTAACTGTAACTTCAACAATAATTAATATTTTGATATATTGATTTAATATTTAAACGTTAGCCTATAAACATGTACATTCTTTAAGAACATACAAATTTTCAACAATATTCAACAATTAATACCGCCGCAATCAACAAAAATAATTTTTTAATAGTTTTACCATGATATTTGCTACTAAATTGCTTATAACTCTTACAATAATCAATATTTTACAACAATTCAAACTCTAGACCATAAATATACTCCCCTTAACCAATATACAACTTCTAAACAACTTTGCACTTGTATCTCTTAAGATATAAACAAAAACACGCCGCATTTCAACTAAATATTTACTTAATTTTTCTCTATTTTTTTAACAGATGGGCACCATGCAGTCCCTGAACGCTTCGACTCTCCCGTCTCTAGCGGGCTCACGCCCGACGACGCCACACAGCACCGTCTCGACGATGCCTGTCAGCTGAGCACGGCGACCACCACCTACCACACCACCCCGCAGGACGCCGCCGCCGGCCCCTCGCGCTCCATCTCCTTCTTCACCGACACCGACCTGAGCATCGCCACCACCTCCACCATGCCCATCGAACAAGTGGTCTACGAGCGGTACTTGGGCAACATTTAAACCCCAACCACTTTTATTAAACTAATCAAATTAAACGCACAATCAATCGAATTATAATCAAAACAATCAAATATGCCTTAACATATCTCTTTTGAGAGTTGACTTTTGAAGGATTGAAAGATTTAAAGATTTATTAATTAGTACAATAACTCGTAATATTAAATTAGGCATATCTAAGGCATAGTCTATTGTAGTTGTTCCGTCCACTAGAGTTTATACCGTGTTCATTTTTGTGCACAAATCGTAAATGTTGAATTTGTATTTGTTAATATAATAAATTTTCCGTCCACGCGAATAAGTTTAACATCTCAACGAATTTTTATACAATTTTTATATATCTATAGATATGTAATGTTTAATTATTGTGCACAACACAAGCGATATGCATGTTTTTGTAACTTGTAAGTTGGTATATCAAGTAAATGTTATCGCCAAGCGAAAAAATATGATTTGTGTGACTGTTTGTTAACTTACATGTCTGAATTGTTTTGGTTTGGATGACCCCGAATGCAGGGAATGCATTTTATTGCGGAATGCATTGTTTATGTGCATTGCGTGTGTGGAATCGGTAAAATGGCGTTTTTATGATTTTTGTTGGATAATTGCTTGTAACTTTTGTGAAAATTAATATTTTTGTTTGATTTATAGTGGAGATTGTGGGGAGATATATTGTTTATTATTGGGCAAAATTTAGAAGAAATTCTTTGGGTGGATTTTGTTTAATTGGTAATATGGTGACTGATTTGCTAGTTTTGTGGGAATTTTATGATTTTTGTTAGGAAATTCGTTGTAACTTTGGTGAAAATTAATATTTTGACTTGATTCAAAGTTGAGGTTATAGCCAGATAAATTCTTTATAATTGTGCGTATTTTTAATGAATTCTGTTGAGTGAATATGGCGTAATCATCAAAATGGCGTCGAATTTCATAAGTTTGTTACATTGCCATGTTTTTTGTTAGTAATTTGATTGTAACTTGAAAAATAATTAATATTTTGACTTCATTCAAAGTTGAGGTTATGCCCAGATACATACTTTATTAACATACCAAATATAAAAGCGATACACTCAGTAGATTTTGTATAATCATCAAAATGGCGTCAAATTTGCTAGTTTTGATGCATTTTCATGATTTTTGTTACTAATTTGACTGTAACTTTAACAATAATCAGTATTTTTACTTTTTTCAAAGTTGAGGTTATGCCCAGATACATACTTTACTAACATATCAAATATAAAAGCGATACACCCAGTAGATTTTGTATAATCGCCAAAATGGCGTCAAATTTGCTACTTTTCCTACATATTCATGTTTTTTGTTACTAATTTGATAGTAACTTTAACAATAATTAATATTTTGACTTCATTCAAAGTTAAGGTTATGCCTAAGTAAATTCTTTAACCCCATACCAAATTTAAGACTGATACACCCAGTAGATTTGACACAATCGACAAAATAACCTCAAAATTACTATGTTTTCTATCATACCACGTTTTTTACTACTTAATTAACAATATCTTTGTAACTAATTAATATAACTAAAAAATTCAAACTACAAATGAATCATACATTCATAATAAAACAATATTCAAAATTTCAACAACATCCAACCACTACATCCAAACTTATCAAACAAAATAATTCTCATTATGTTTGTCACGGCATTACTATACCACACAAAGTCGCAGTATCGCATCTTATATGGGTTAATTGCTCACGCAAAACGTGCATCGCAATCTAGAACGGCCTTCCCACCTGCCCACCTGTATCATACCGCACATACATTGTATTTATCCACCTACTTATTTCCATTTGCTTGCATTGTACTCGTCTGTTCGTCTGCGTTACTGATTATTATGTAAAACGCATCGCAACGTATCCTACAAGTTATAATTTATCGTTTTGCTTGTCATACGGAACCGACTCGGACTCGGATTCAACTTGTACATTTTATGTTTTAAGTTGCAGGAGAATTTTGGCAGTGCCAAAACGTGCGCTGAATGATTCCAAGTGGATAAATCGTGTAGAAACATTGATGTAATGTGTTATTTGCGATGCGTGTCGCGTGCAAGGCAAAAACAATGCAATATTTATATAGTCGCAGGGTATAATAACAAAAAATGATAGTTAAACACGGATAGTGAACATTCTCGAAGATAATTCGTGTTGGTTGAGTCATGGTTTAGTAGTTTCTTATCAAAATGTTCGAGGAAATGTAGTTTTATTGCGTTTTGGTTGTTTAAAAGCTTGTAACTTTTGTAATTATTAATATTTTGTTGAAATTTATAGTTTGGGTGATGAGTAAAAATATTTTTAAGAAACAGTCATAGTTTGAGAAAGATTGGATCAGTAGTTTTCATGTTATAAACAAAATGGCGTCAATTTTAGTGTTGTTGTTACTAAATTAGTTATAACTCTAACAATAATTAATATTTCTTCATAATTTAAACTTTGGGCGATGGATACACTCTTTGGTTAGAAAAATGCTAAGTTTGAAAGAAATTGACTGGATATTTTCGCCATTATTAACAAAATGGCGACCAAAATACGGTTTTTCTTACTTAATTAGCCATAACTTAAGTAAAAATTAATATTTTCTTAAAATTTAAACGATAGGTGATGAGTAAGTATATTTTTAAGAATCAGTCTAAGTTTGAGAAAGATTGGTTCAGTAGTTTTCATGTTATTAACAAAATGGCGTCGATTTTAATGTTTTTGTTACTAAATTAGTTATAACTCTAATAATAATTAATATTTCTTCATAATTTAAACTTTAAACGATGGACAAACTCTTTGGTTAGGAAAATGCCAAGTTTCAAAAAAATTGGGTACATATTTTCGCCAATATTAACAAAATGGCGCCGAAACTTCTGCTTTTTTTACTTAATTAGCCCTAACTTTGGCAATAATTAATATTTTAACTCGATTCAAATTTCAGATGATAGATAATTTCTATCTTAACCAGCATACCAAAATTCAAAAGTATTGCACAAGTACTTTCTCTACAATCATCAAAATAGCATCAATTTTTGCATAAATTTTACAATTTATACATTTTACACCAAAAATCCCTCAAAAAAAGACCATCGCATGCCCGCAAACAAAAGAAACTTCCCCTGATTAGCCCTCCTAATCATTTCCATCACTTCCCTGCGATATCCCACACGCAAACCGCTCAAACACTTTCGTTTTCCACCATTCGCGTGTGCAAGTTAAAAATAATCAATAGAATATTATTCTACAGCCGTAGAAAACAGCGTAGACGTAGTACAACTCGTAAACCCCCTCTCAGCCAATAAAATAATTCATTATATACTTTATTGCTTATCACGATTACCATTTTAATTGGTTTTTCTTCAATTAAAATTACCGTCGAGTACGCGTCGAAGGTTAAAACCATCGTCAATCGAATTTGATCAAATATTTGTACGCACACATGAATAAATCATGTATTAATCAAAACATAAGATGCTGGTAGCAATTAAATACGTAAATTACTCACAATTACATTCAATTGCGCTCAGTGTATCAAGTCAAGTCAGCATAGAAAGGAAAAATTCTAACCTAAAAACCAAGAAAATCGTTAATTCAAATAAAGAGAGGTTAAAAATGCGATTTCATAAGAAAATCATTACTAGTAATATTGTTTAGGGATATTTTTATGTGTTAAACATAATATTTAACAATATATACCTTTGTTACGATGATTATTCATCAAAAAATAACAACAAACACGCGCAAACAACTGATAATCACACTTCAAATGCAAAAAGCTGTCATTTAAATTCCGACAGTTTTGCAACCTTTTTTGACAGCTGCGAATAAAAATGGCTGACGGTGATTTTGAAATTTGAAAAAAGCAAGGTTATCCATTTACCGGCGTGTTCTAGTATTCAGAAAAACGTAAAAATAAAAAGAATCAAATTCAAAACAATTTTCATTCATGCTCATAACCATGGATTGGTTGCAGGTTCCACATAGCGGTGTCCAGCCGCGCGACGCTTCGACGGGTGTGTGCACTGCACGCGTTTGTTAACCAATCAACCGTCGACAGAGACTCACACCGCATACGCACACAGCCAGAGTAATACAGCATAATACAGTATACAGTCAAATTTGTCATAGCGCTGCAGTGTTATACTCACAATCCTATCATACAACACATTTTACTTTTACCGTTTCTTTTCGGGGTGGTGCCGCCGGTTTCGATTTCCTTGTCTTGTCGCGCATCACGTTGCTCGTGATTCATCCATTCACATTCATTCGTGTATATCAAGGCGTTGACTAAACACTAACCAAAAACATAAATCTAAACAACTCAAACTTAAAACTAGAAGTTGTTATATTGTGTGTTTAGATTGATGTTAAGTTAAAGAACCAACCATGCTGTACGTGTTGTAAACCTGTCTAACGTATACAATCCGTGAAGATGTTCAGTGAGATCTACGAAGCATTCTGGAACCCAGTGGTTTGGCTGCCACCGAACACAACCTGGGCAGATATCGCACCTGGAGCGAATCCGGATGTTGAACATGCAAATTCACGACATTTGCTTGTCCCACTTGGTTTGGCTGGTGTATTATTCATTCTACGCTGCACATTAGAAAAGTAAGTAAATTTTTCTTCGATAAAACACTTTAAAAACACATAAAATGTATAAATTTGTTATTAATTTTGTTAATTTTTAGATATTGGTTCTCACCAGTTGGAATCTCCCTTGGAATAAAGTCTAATCGACCAAAGAAAGCCCCCTCGAACCCAGTCCTAGAAAAAGCCTACATAAGCACACGTAAACTAAAACACAAACAAGTCCAAGGCTTAGCCAAACAACTTGATTGGTCTGAGCGTCAAGTTGAGCGTTGGTTGCGCCTGCGCCGTATCCAAGACAAGCCATCCACGTTGATCAAATTCTGTGAGACTTCCTGGCGATGTCTCTACTACACTTTCTCGTTCACCTATGGATGTATTGTGTTGTGGGATAAGGAATGGCTGTGGGATATCCAGAAGTGTTGGAGGGATTATCCGCACCAGTCGGTGTCGACTGACATCTGGTGGTATTACATGTTCTCGCTGGCGTTCTATTGGGCGCTGTGCTTCTCGCAGTTCTTCGATGTGATGCACAAGGACTTCTGGCAGATGTTCGTGCATCATCTGGCGACGATTGCGCTGATGAGTTTCTCATGGGTGTGTAATATGACGCGGATTGGATCGCTGGTGTTGTTGTTGCATGACTGCGCGGATATTTTCCTGGAGGCGGCCAAGATGGCGAAGTATGCTGGGTATCAGAAGCTGTGCGATGCGGTGTTTGCGGTGTTTACGCTGCTGTGGATTATTACACGCATTGGGATCTTTCCGATGTGGATTATTAAGAAGTAAGTGGTTTAAGTTTGGGGTTTTAGGTGTTTTTGAGGTTATGAATGGTGTATTTTGCTTGAAATTAGTTAATTATGGTAAATTATTGGTTGGTTTATGTTGTGGTGGTGTAATTTTGTGTTGTTTTGGATGTTTTTGTTGATTTTTAGGTTAAAAATTGGTTAAAATGCGAAATTTTGTGGAAGTTTTAAGTAAAAACACAAAATTTGTTTAAAATTGATGTAGTATTCTGTAAAATGGTTAATGATTGGTTATTTTGTGTTTATTCACGTTTTGTTTTGGTTAATTATGCGCTATTTTGAACTTTTTGATAAATTTTAAGGTTAGTTACTTGTTCACCGCGTTGTTTGGTTAAAATTTCATGTTAAATCACATAATTAGCTATAGATTGACGTAGTTTTTCGTAAAGTTACTAATTATCAACTGTTTTGTGATAATTTACATCGAGTTTTAGCAAATCTTGTGTTATTTCTTGATTTTGATCGATTTAAAGGTTAGAAACATGAAAAACTCGTGTAAAACACGCAATTTTGTTAAAATTTCATGTAAAACAACATAATTAGCCATTAATTGACGTAGTTTTTCATGAAGTCATTAATGATCAGCCATTTTGTGTTAATTACATTGATTTTTAACAAATTTTGAGTTAGTTCTACATTTTTAGTTGTTTTGAAGGTTAGAAACATGAAAAACACGCAATTTTGTTAAAATTTCATGAAAAAACACATAATTAGCTATAAATTGACGTAGTTTTTCTTAAATGCATTAATTAACGGCCATTTTGTGTTAATTTACATTGAATTTTAGCGAATTTTGTGATATTTCTACGTTTTTAGTTTATTTGAAGGTTAGAAACATGAAAAACACGCAATTTTGTTGAAATCTCATGTAAAAACACACAATTATCTATAAATTGACGTAGTTTTTCTTAAAGTTACTAATTACAAGCCATTTGACGTTAATTTAAATTGCAATTTTGTGTTGTTTTTACTTTTTTGGCTGATTTGTAGGTTAGAAACATGAAAAACCCACAATTTTGTTAAAATTTAATCAAAAACCACACAACTAACCCAAAATTTAAATGTTTTCCATTCTACCTCCGCCATTTTGTACGAATTTCACCATTTTTTAAGCTTTTACTAATCAAAAATATCTTCTTTTCCAGTACAATGTTTGATGCACCAAAGATAGTCCCAATGTTCTTCGCCTATTACATCTTCAACAGCCTGCTGGTCCTCCTGCTGTGCCTGCACATCTTCTGGACGTACCTCATCCTGCGCATCGTGCAGACCGCGCTCAACTCCGGCCAAATGGAGGGCGACATCCGCTCGAGCAGTTCCAACTACAGCGAGGACGACGCGTCGCAATAATCTACACCCACCTCCCTCACACACACAAACACATACACACGCATTAAATATATATGAATGATTATATATATAAAGAAAAGATAAGAAACACATTCATTTAGATAGCATGACATAAAAATCACACAATTTTCAAGTCTTTTTAGAACTGTTGTAGAACGGCGTTGAGCTGTGGTGGCGCTTTATTAACGAGTTGTTTTGTTGTTGATTATATGATATTTTTCTCTCCAAACTCTCCAAACGTTCCATGAAACGAAAAAGATCGAATCTAATATTTGTATAAAATGTGTTCGTACAAATTAGTTACGTCTATAAACTAAATAAGTTAAATGTAAACGCATGTTGGAGGCGAGTGAGAGTCGGGGCATTAGTTATTCATTGATTACTCGTTGTGTAATTATGTTAGGTGTGTAATTGTTTCAGTGGTTGATTCTGTGTTAAATTCTGCGTCTTATTGTGAAAGAATTGTGTGTTTAAGATGATTACATGAAAAGTTATGAACAATTTAAGTTGAGAAATTGTTCAAAATCAAACATTGATGGAAATTTGCCTGTAACTTTTGATAACGTGGTGTTATCAATATGATTTATATATAGAACAATTCAGAATTTAATTGTTTATAAGTAGGTGAAGAAATTATTTATGTACATTGATTAGTCTCTGAGTAATTGTCGAATCCCGAAAAGGCGTTAATAATTTTTTGCGTTTTTTGTCATTTATTGTAGTTATTGATTAATTACTCGAAAACTATTATTCAGATTGAACTTATTTTCTGATTAGTCGATTGTTATTTAAATTCTGTATTTAACTGTGAAAAGATTTTGTTGATACGATTTTTCAACAAAAAGTTATTGACAATTATGTTGGGAAAATTGACAAAGTGAATAGAAATTAGTCTGTAACTTTTGATAAGATGATGTTATCATTATAATTTTTGCGTAGATAGATCCGGAATTTAATTCTGAGTTGTTTTGTGATTTAATCATTTAGATAAATTGATTAGGTTCCGAGTAATTAATGAATAACTTGAGACAAACATAGAATTTGTCATTTTTTGGAAACATTTTGTGTTTCCTATTAGTAATTAATTAATTACTCGAAAACTATTTGAACTACAGAGATAATTCCTTCAACAATACATTCTCAATTAAATTCTCGATTAAACTACGAAAAAAATAAGTTAAACAAATAATTAACCAAAAAGTTATAAACAATTGAATTGAATTTTCATAAAATTCTCAATACCAACACAAAAATGTCTGTATCTTTGGATAATTCAATATTATCAATATAATACTTATACAATTAGATACAGAATTTAATCCTGAATCAACCACTGAAGAAATAATTCCGATATGTTAATTAGTTTACGAGTAATTCACGAATAACTAACTAATGATAATGTTTGCGCCCCGACTCGGTGAGTTTGTACCGTACCGCATTTACACAACTACATTACATTACGAACTTACATCTTACACACAAACAAACATTGATTGCTGCATTTAGAGTGCTGAATATGTGAGCAAATAAATATTCAGTCGCTGATACAATAAGTAAATGTTTAACCATCCATTATTTACACATGCGTCGAACCATCGTCGAACGCCGGTAGACAACATCAAGTATATTACATGTGGTTGAAAATGCGATTACATAAATATTTGCGGATGATAACAGGCGATTAATCTACTACTACAAGTAAGTGAAGGAAATACAACTTGAATTTACTACTGACAAACTCGAATTGCAATGTTTGGGTTTATACATTGCAATTCTTGAAATTTGTGTCTCAACAGGTAATATCACTGAATATTTTCATCAGTTTTCGTTATTTCGTGATGAAATCTATAAAATTTACCAAATTACTAAACAAACGCGATTTTAATCAAACAAAAGTTAAGATAAATTAGAATTAAGCGTGTATCACTCGCCATTTTCTTGAAATCGGTGAAATTTGTCATGTGGTGATGTAATTATAAACAAGTTCGATAAATTCTCCTAACCAGAGATTAAAACATGACAAATCCATCTTAAAATTTGATGAATTTCAGGTACTTACTACGAATTAGACAGTTTTCTTATAAAATCGGGTCTTACGTCACTATTCTATGAGTAATTTAACAATTTTTGTAAATTTGAGGTTAAAAACTAACAAATTTCACTAAAAATTCATGTTTTCATCAATTGATATCATTTTAGCTAATTTTTTACATTTTCTGATATTCAGAGACTAAAACTTGACAAATTAGTCATCTTGTTACAAATTTACATCTTAAAATTCAATTCTATAATTAATTCAACAGTTTTTTGCAAATTAGAGGTTAAAACTAAGCAAATTTCACTAAAATTTAATGATTCTCTCAAATTATGACGTAATGTTGTCATTTTCAGTGCAATTTCGACTAACTTTCTTATTCAGAGATAAAAAGATAACAAATCCGGGTTACAATTAGATAAATTACACGTACTTACAACGAATTAGGCATTTTCACTATAAATTCAGAGCTTACATCACTATTCTATGATTAATTTAACAGTTTTTACAAGTTTGAGGTAAAAACTCACCAAATTTCTCTTTAAACCATCCATTTTCTCTATAAATTCACATGTTACAACACTATTCCATCATAAATTTAACTATATTTCAATTTTAAGGTTAAAATAACCTATTTTCGATTAAATTAATAACATTTAGCCCAAAACAAACGCAAATTCATCTCCAAACAACCGGAAATGCAACACAGATGGTGACAATGATCCATCCACACTCCATTTTGGATATCCGCACATCTGCCAATGTAATTCCTTGAATTTTGTTGATAAAACCACGCGATTGGCTTACAACCTATGACAAAAAACACCAACAACTGCTATTTTCACATGCCGACACCATTTCGCTTTCATTTTTAACAATTTAGGCTATCACACGCCATTTTGAAAGTGTTTAACTCACATTTGAGGTCAAAACCACCCCAATCATCTTCCAAACAATATTTACCTAACCATAAATCCCTCAACTCCCACCACTTTCACTTTGGAAACAATCGCTTCCTAAGATTCCTAAAACTACTCTTCCGCTTCGGCAATGGCGGCTTCTCCTCCTCCTGCTTCTGTCCATCCCAATTCTGCGCAAAAACAAGACTAATCCTCTTCTGTTCCTTATCCGCCCTCTTCGCAGTATTACTATTACTCCTCCGTCGAAAACTCTGCCGCATACTCTCCGTCCTGTTACTAATAAACGTCTTGCTACGCTGCAGTAAAGATGGCCGCTCGGTGTCATCAATCACATACACCGGCGCATCTCTCCTCGGTCCAGGCAGTCTTTCAACACTCACCGCAACAGTATTATCACCCTCACGTTCAACTCTTGCAATATTTCCACTTCTAACACTGCTACTCCTTTTAACATTGACATTAACATTAATATTAACATTATCTCTGCTTGTATGCGCAGAACGTCCACTGCGCACACTTTCCAACAACGACCGATTGGATATCGAAACATTCCGACACGCTTTCTCTAAGGATGTGTCTCGGGAAAGATCGTCATACGAAGTGGAAGCACCAAGATGGCGGCCATCATCACTACGTTGTGAAATATGTGAGTTTTGTGTGTTTAGTCGTGGTGGTATATACAAATCCGTAGTAGAATTACTTCTTCCATGTACTTTTAATAATCCATTGGTTGTTGTTGTTGTAGATGCAGGTGCAGGTGGTGTGACTTTCAGCACAGGTGGCGTTGACGGCGTACGTGGATATTTCGGTATGTATGTTGGGTTGACGCGTAATAGCGGTGTGGTTGGTACTGGTGTAGGCGTCCGTAGTAAATCTGCATGTGTGTGCGCTTGCGCATGTGCACGTTTGACTTGTTTTGTATTCGATGTACGTGTATGCATTTTGTTATTTTATTTTTCTTTTGTTTTTGTTATAGTTTTTGTTTTAATAATACACAGAATTAATTTAGACTGAAATTGTGTGTTGCGTTTAGTTACGTTGTCGGTGTGAGACTGAGCGCGTCGCGGTCGTTATCACAGCATTTATTATTTTGAGATAAGCAATGAATCAACTTGAACAAAACATTTGATATTTGAATCACAAATTCGGACGGTTTTGGACTTTATTTTGTTGGTTTTATGTATAAATACTCAATAATACCTTTGTTTGTGTTTGTGGAGTGTATTTCCGGGTGATTGAGATGTATATGGACGCCATTTTACTGTGGGTAAAGAAAAATATAGTTTAAATGTTTTATTTATGAATAACTCATGAATTAATAAAGATAGAAGAATAATTCTTTTTGGAATTGATTCTATGCTTAATTCTGCGTGTGTTAGTTGTTAATTTGTGTTGTTATCATGATTTGATAAAAACTTATAAGCAAAAATATGATTTTTTCATGTTTTTTGTTGTAACTTTTTATTTTGACGTTTGATTTCTATGAAATTTTGCAAATAGATGCAGAATTTCATAATAAATTTATATCTGAAGAGAAAATAGGTGTAAGTCTTTTAGTTTTCGAGTTATTAAATATTTTACCTTCAAATACGGACGCTATTTTACTGTGGGCATAGAAAAATATAGGTTATAATGTTTTATTTTTGAATAACTCGTGAATTAATAGAGATAGAAGAATAATTCTTTCAGGAATAGATTCTATGTTTAATTCTGAGTGTGTTAATGGTTAATTTGTGTTGTTATCATGATTTGATAAAAAGTTAGAAGTAAAAATATAATTTTTTCATGTTTTTTGCTGTAACTTTCTATTTTCTTGTTCGTTTTGTATGAAATTTTGCAAATATATGCAGAATTTCATAATAAATAGATATTTGAAGAGAAAATAAGTGTAAATCTTTTAGTTTTTGAGTTATTTAACATTTTACGTTCAAATACGGACGTCATTTTACTGTGGGCATAGAAAAATAGAGGTTAGAATGTTTTATTTTTAAATAACTCGTGAATTAATAGAGATAGAAGAATAATTCTTTCAGGAATAGATTCTCTGTTTAATTCTGCGTGTGTTAATCCTTAATTTGTGTTGTTATCATGATTTGATAAAAAGTTATAAGCAAAAATATAAAATTTTACCATTTTTCACGTTTTTCGACTGTAACTTTTTATTTTAACGTTTGTTTTCCATGAAAATTTGCAATCAGACACAGAATTTAATAATAAATAGACAGGTGAAGAGAAAATAGCTGTAAATCTTATAGTTTTTGAGTTATTTAGGATTTTCTGGCTGTTTTTACCTTCAAACACTAATTAATAATTAGATCGTTGACTCGGAGGTGGCAAATTATTAATATACGCTTGCGTCTGGCTCTGTGTACGTGTCCCCAGTGATTGTCCATCATTCGCCGACAATTTCCGTGTTAACAATGCATTTACTACCGAAAAACAAACAAAAAACATCAAATATCAACACATAACATAACCTCAAACCCCGCAACACTCTCAACATACATTTTATAGCTTCCTTGTACTGTTTATCCAGATCCTGCTGGGTTTTCCGCGCTAAAAATATCTCATTCTGCAACATTTGGACTTTCTCCGGCCCATATTCCATTTTATAATCCTTCAAATCCTGTTGCTGACCTGCAACTTCCCTTTGAAGATTCTGTATTGTCTTCTCACGATTATCCAATGTTTCCTTCAACAAATCGTAATCTTTTGACAGATTATCATATTGATTGTTGAAGTTGACAAGCATAGAATTAGCTTGCACTAAATCCGCGGCGATTTCATCGTGCATCTTCGTTTTCTGCGCGATTATCAACGTGGCTTCCTGGAGATCACGTTTTAGGACATCCTGTATATGAAAATTTAATTTTGAGGTTATAATTTGTATAATTTAATGTTTTAGGTTAACTTACGATTGTTTTAACGTTATCTTCACTCTGTGCTTGTTTCTGATGCAGTTGTCTTCTTACAGCTGACATTTCCTCATCCAAATTACCTTTAATTAACCTTAAATGATCCACCTCCATTTTGTAATCATCAATAAGCTTAATATTTCTCTCGTTTTCCAACCTCAACGCTTGTAATGAGCATAATAACCGTGCATTCGACTCACACTTGAGTCTATTCTCGTTCTTTAACACTTCCATGTCATTTTGTAGTTTGACATGCCTCCGGCCGAGTTTTGACAGTTTATCCAAGATATTTCCTTCGACTGCATTGAAAGACGCTGTAAATTTATTAGTAACTAGTGTTAATTGTTCCCGACAATGTGTTTCAAGTCTTATTTTCTCTAAATTGAGTGTTTTTAATGAGTTATTCACTCGTTTGAGGTTAGATGTGGTCGTTTCTAGTTGCTGAGTGAGGTTATGATTGTCCAGTTTGACACTTTCGAGGTTTTTCGCCATTTCATCAATGATTGCACCCTGGTTGGTTACTTGTAGTGTTAGAGAGAGTAATATTAATGATTTTAGACGTGATTTTTCATAGAATATCACTTCACAAGCATTTTGAGTGGCTTCCAGTCTTAAAAAGCTTAAAAATAGATAAAAATTAGTTTAATTTGTTAGGTAATGTGTAAAAATATATCTTACATGTCTTGATCTTTAACTTCTTTAAGCATGATTAATAATTGTTGAGGTAATTCATCGAAATCAATCTCTAAATGTTGATCATTCCTCATTGCGGTGAATAGGACATTGTCAATCTCACCAGTGAAGTTAAACTTGTAATTATTAACTTCTTGAACGTTAATTACCTGTAAAATAATCTGTATTAGTATTCTAGATAATTATATGTAGTAATTTATTATGTTTACCAGTTTATAATTGTAAAAATGTGTAATTTTTACTGCAATTGTTCGAGTAGTAGGAGTTTTTGACTCAAAATGCACTGCAACATTGTGCTGATGGTCATATATGACTGTTCCTTTATTGTAATCCATCTTTAGTACATTTTCTACTTATTTCTAGGTGTTTATAGGCACTTCGTGGTAAATTATAAGCAAAATAATGGATGAAAATGTACAATTCAAACAGAGGACAACGGTTTTCTGGGTTATGTTTGACTCGTTGAATGTTTAATAAATTTTCAAACTTTTAACGCCTTCTTTTTGTTACATTTAAGAAAAATAAGAGTTAATAATACTTTAAGAGTTATAATAATTATGTTGAAGGTTTGAATGCGTAAATATAATCTAATTTATTAAAAGATTAAAATAAATTAACATTTAGAACATAGGCTGCCATCTAAACATGTGTTATGAAACTAGAATCAGCTGTGTTTGTTTTGTTTGCAAAAGTTCGAAATATTTTCAAGAAAAAACGAGATATTTCTGTAAATACACATAAATCATGCTTATACCAGTGCAGTTCAATAAACTATGTGTATTAGGCGTGAATATCAACACATTTTTAAGGTGTACAAGTCGTGGATTGCAAACAATCACCGAAACAAAATCATCCAAGGCACAGAAATCAGGTATAACCTTAAGAGGTTTAGTTTTTAATTAATTATTACAAAACCAAACATGATACAATTATAATTCTTTCAAATATGGTTCTTCATTTAATTCTGCATCTATTAACATTAAATTTATATGTGTAACTTGTTTATTTTTATTTTTATACGTAAAAGAGTATCGTGTTTGCCAAGAAGTTGAAGTGATACTTATTTTATCTGTAACTCGAAAACTATTTAATCAATTTAAGTGATTGTTATTTCACTAAATTAAGAATTAATTAATCTATAATTCCTGAAAGAATCATGATTGTACTGTGTTTGGTTCTTGAGATATTACACAATAAACTAACGAAAGCATTCTTTGAGGTTAGAAGTTGAAATTCCCGGAAATATCGAGTTTTCTCCCGATTTACATGCGGAATCCAGCAAATTTCAGTCGGATTTACTCAAATCCATGACTGTATACGAAGGCTTCCTCTCTGAGAAAGAAGAATCCTCGATTCTGAATGAAATCGAGCCGTATTTGAAGAAAATGCGTTATGAATTTGATCACTGGGATGATGTAAGTGAATTTCATCAACTATATCATTAATTATTTTATTATAACTTGTGTGGGGCACTTGTGTATTAGGCAATTCATGGCTTCAGAGAAACCGAGCGTTTGCAATGGAATGCAGAGAATCAAGAAATATTGAACAAAGTTCGTCGTTTGGCGTTTCCACCGGAAGTTAAACAATTGAAATTCGTGCATATTCTGGATTTGGACGCAAAGGGATATATTAAGCCACATATTGATGCTATAAGAGTAAGTATATTCCTTTTAAAGTTAATTTTATTAGAGTAATGTGTCCGCAAACACTTGAAAAATACTTTTATTGCGTTTTTTATCCGAATCGCAAGTTTGACATGAAATAACCAAGAAACTAGTTGAGATAATTTGTTTATTCTTTTGACAAGTGAAAAGTAGTTTATTAAAGAGTATTCCTGTTAAATTTTATTGTTGTATCTAGATTAGTTTGATAATTACAATCCAAAATGTGAGAAAAAACATAATTTCAAAATTTGGAATATTCCAACTTTTTTCATTAACTTTGCAAGCGAATAACGGACAAACTAACAATGATATTATTATTTTCTTTTCACCAATCGATAAATAAACAAATTAAGAATTCATTTGTAAAATTTTGTTGAATTATACTGAGTGGTTCAGAAATTCAAATTTCGCTCAGAAAACATAAAATGACAAAATACCACTCGTTCATTTTATATTTGAAACTTTGAGATTAAATAACTCGTAAACTAATCAATATATTTTATTTTTGTTTACGGCATGTAATAAATAAACTCTAAAGACATACTCACCAAATTTGGTAGTAATATACCGAGTGGTTCGATAATTACAGCCAAAAACGTGATACAACACATTAATTTCAAAGTTTAGCATATTCGGACTTTTTGCATTAACTTTGCAAGCGAATAACAGACAAACTAACAATGATATTACTATTTTCTTTTCACCACCTGATAAATAAACAAATTAAGAATGTTTATATAAAATTTTGCTAAATTATACTGAGTGGTTCAGAAATTATAGTCAAATTTTGGTCAGAAAACATAAAATACGAAATAAAATTCGATCTATATTGAGGTTAAATAACTCAAAAACTAATCAAAATATTTTATTTTTCTTTACGGCATGATATAAATAAACTATCTGAAAATATACTCACCAAATTTGGTTGTAATATACCGAGTGGTTCTATAATTACAGCCAAAAATGTAACCAGCAACAAATTAACCTCAAATTTCAACTTCTTCAACTTTGAAACGTAATAACTCAAAAACCAACAAAGATAAATACATTATCTTTCTACCAAATAAACCACACACAATCCATTTATACACCTACCAAATTTAGTGTAAATCTACCTAGTGTACCAATAATTACACCTAATTTAATGCAAAATTCCAGTTTTGTGGAGATACAATCGCCGGTCTCAGCCTGCTCACCGATTCAGTCATGCGCCTAGTTCACGACAAGAAAAACCCTAACAATGGACATCCTCCTCAAACGGCGCTCCCTATACATCATGAAAAACACCGCCAGATACGACTACACCCACGAGATCCTCCGCAACGAAGAAAGTTACTTCAAGAAACAAAAAGTAGACAAAACAAGGCGGATTTCAGTCATGTGTCGAAACGAACCGGACCCAGCACATACAAAATTATAACCATAATCAAAAATAACTTAATCTATATGTAAATAGTGATATACACAAGTAATATCTTAAAATCCAATCAAATCTAAGTGATTATTGTCGCATAGCTTCATGAATCCAGTCCAAATACTTTGCCACATCAGTAAACACAACATAATGCGACGAATCACATTTGAATTGATTCTGTAACGCTACACTGATGCTTACTAACCCACGAAGCTGCCATACTTCACGATTAGGCGTAGATGTTTGCTTGGGGAAGACCATTCCACCGCCGGAATCACCATTACACACAGAAGTACCTATAATATGCCAACAAGGTTATTTTGGTGTATGTTTGGTTGCCTATACTACTCACCATTTCGAAACCCAGCACAGAAGGTTTTACTCGTTGTGAAACGCGAGAAAAAATCAGGAAAAGAATAGATACACGTTTCTTTTGATACCACAGGCATTTTCGCTTGTGTTAATTCTTCAGTTACTTTACCAGTGTGATCAAAACCCCATCCAACAACCGTACCTTAAAAAAATTTTAAAAAGTAATAAAAACTAAGGTTATGTAAGTATTTATAATTTTTAACAAATAATTAGTATTATACTAACCAGGTTTGTTTAAAACACCTTCCAGGTCTTGTCCATCACCCCACAGACAAATCGGCCGCACGAAATCACTGAAAGTCGCCGGATTCAACAACTTTAAAATGGCGATGTCATTCGCATATGTCTGTGAGTTGTATTCGGGATGTGGCAAAATGGCCGCCACTTGACTGTCTTGTATACCAGGATTCGACCATTTCTTCAAATAATACTTCCCGAGATACACCACGAGTGAGTCCGGATTGAGTGCGGTGGCGCTGCGTCTGCGTGTGACACAATGCGCCACGGTTATTACATGACTGCGGGAGATTAGCGAAGCTCCACAAATGTATTGTAAATCAGCGCCGCGTTCGTGATACAAGGCAACATGCCATGGAAATTCGCCCTCTTTCGTCGATTGGCCGAAAGTAATCAACGGACGAGGTTGTTGCTGCAATAAAGAACAAATTTTAAGGTTATGTATATTAATTTATGGATATTTATGTAAAAATGAAGTAATTTTGTGTTTTTTAGGTTATGTCTACCTCCAACGGTGCTATATCATCATCATCAACACGTGTTTTGATAAGATTAGTCATTTGCAAGTCCTGATCTGGATTTATTGCTACTGGAGGTAAGGAATTGTTACTTTTCTGTGATGGTACAACACCACCAACATACGGCATGCTTATTAATTGTTTTTCTGTTGTGGTTGTAGATGGCGTTGATGTTGCATGCTGCGCTGTTAAATCATATCGTTGATTTAGGAAGTTCAACACCCAATCGCGTAAATTCCACGCGTTATTAAACTGTGGCGTAGATACGACGCCATTTTGTATCTGCGTGTTGGCGTCGACGTAGAAGTACTCAACTTGTGGGAAGTTTGGTGTGCGATAGTCTTTGCTATGACTTTGATGTTGATGCCAGCCATGATTATGGTTGCCATGGTAATCATGGCGGCTGACTCCGCCTCTGCGCGGGGCGTCTGCGTCACGTTTGCGACGTTCATGCGCCATCTGCAAACAGAGGCGGAGTCCATGATGATGATTGTAAGGTAATAGATAGAATTCTTATCTTACCACTACTGTTCCACACTCTGGTTCGGCTTGTGGTCGCAGATGTGGACGGTTTATCAATTGGAAGTCGCCTTGGAAGACGTCGTCGTCGTCATCGTCGGTTGAGGCACTTCCGGGCCAACCACCGCCTGGTCTACTGCTGTAATTATATATTTTTTATTTAAAATTAAGTTTTTTTTGGATTTTATTGTTTTTAGGTTAGTTTTTTATTATTTTTAGGTTAGTTTTGCTTACAATGTTTGCCCTGGTCGTCGTTGTGTTGTGGGTTGCGGAATGGGTGTTGTTGATGATGTTTGTGAGATGCCTCCAAGAGGGTCTTTGCCATCTGGCGCGCTTGTGATTAACTGGTTGCCTCCCGTGATGGCGGCCGGTGTGGTTGTTTGGCCTTCCGGGCAGACGGGGCGTGCGTTTAGGCGGATGCCGATGAGTTGCGGTGGTGGACTGTTCGGGTCGTATTTGATGTAGAAACGCAGTGCGTACGGCATGTTGGCTTTCAGTTCGTGGTTGCGATTGTGGATGAGGTATTCCGTGTTGTCGGAGGTACGTATTTCACCAAACCAGTTCTATATTTTGCATGTGTAGAGACATTACCAATGATATTCATTATTTTGAGGTTAAAATGCGTGAATTTTGGTTGTTATTTCATATTTTTGTGTTTGATTTGAAATAATTTGGAGATTATTACGGGTAATTGATTTATTTCTTTTGGAGATGATTAATAATTTATCTAAGAGTGTATTGGTCAAATTTGGTTGTAATATACTGCGTGGTTCGGGAATTATATACAAATATTTAAACAAAAATGGGTAAAACCAGAATTGATTAGTTTTTAAAGTGACGGCCAACTTTGGGAGCTGATAACCTCAAAAGTATTAATTATAAATTAATTATCTCTTTACTATATGATAAACTAACTATCCAAGAGTAAATTTACCAAATTTGGTGGAATTATTTTAAGTGGTTTGGTAATTACAAAGAAAAAACACTAATAAAACGCGTAAAAACCGAAAATTCTACTGTTATTAACGTTATCATCACTTTGTGGCTAAATAACTCAAAAACTAAGGACGATAATTTAGTTGTTTCTTTAACAAACGATAACTAATTAATACCAGAGTGTCTTGGCCAATTTTAGTAATAATATAATAAATATTTCAACAATTATAACAAAAAATTCAATTAAATTGCATAGATTCAACAAAAATATAGTTATTTATACTACACTCAACTTTGAACGCTGACCAAACCAAAACTATTAGTGATAATTAAATTTTCTTTTTATAGAATTATAGATAAACAATTATAGAATGCACATGTAGATTTTGGTTGAAATATACTAAGTGTTTTACGAATTATCATCAAAATTCAATGAAAATATGAAAATTTCTATTTTTTGCACAAATTTCAATTTTAGTGCCAGATAACTCGAAAAGTGCCAAAGATAAATAAATATTCTTTGCGGGTTACGAGAGATATGCAATCTAAGAGTACATTTCCGTATTTTGGTGTAATTCTACCAAGTGTTTTGCGAATTATCACCAAAATTCAATGAATATAAAAAAAATCAATTTTTTGCACAAATTTTAATTTTAGCAGCAAATAACTCGAAAACTACCAAAGATAATTAAATATTCTTTCCGGCATAGGATAGATAAACAATCAAAGAGTATATATACTCATTTTGGTTTAATTCTACAAAGTGTTTTGCGAATTATCATCAAAAAACCTACAAAACTCATTAAAACACTTTTTCGCTCATAAATCTCAACTTTAGTAGCAAATAACTCAAAAACCAACAAAGTTAATCAAATTTTTTTCTTTACCACATAATAAATAAACAATCCACAAGTATATTCACCAAATTTACCATAAAAATATACTAAGTGTTTAGGCAAAATCAACAAAAACGTAAAAAAAAGCAGTTGTGTTTAACTTACACCCAATTGCATCGATGGTCGATCAAAAGCAACTCGCAGCCATACTCCCTTCAGATCAGTATCACTTGTCAGTGTAACCACACCAAACCATCGATCGTTTTCCTTCTGCGGTTCATACGAAAACAATCTCGGACATGGCGACACCCACAATTGCTGCGCCTCACTCAAATTACACCAAAACATCACTAATCCAACCAATAAAACAAACATTTTATTCGTTTTTATCAACATTCTCATGATTTTTATCTTAAAACCGGAGAAAAAATCAGGATCTGCAACAGAATAACAAAGATTAGTTATTACTTCTAATAATCAGAATATACAATATACAATATACAATTATGTATTATGTATTCATGTATGCATATTGTATCGTATTGATTGTGTAATTGTATGTAATCGAAGCTGAACGATTAATTTTATCGTTAGTTATCGTCAAGGTGCTAAAACCTCGAAGCTCCGCGTGTTGCAATGATCAATGCCAAGGTCGTTGTTGTTATTGTTTAGTTTTGTATTAACAATGGAATTAAATTCGAAATTAAGTGGGTATCATGCGCGAAAACCACAAAAACGTTTTGTGGAATTCATGTTGTGAGCAGGTACGCGTAAATGGGATGCGCAGCAAAGTATCAATTATTGTACATAATAATTAATTAGTGTTATCTTGATGGAATTATAATTAATTATTTACTACTGCGAGAGGTAAAAAATTCACATGAAAAATTTAATATTTTGAGTGTTTTACAAGCGTTATTCTCAGCAATTGTTTATTAATTTATAAATAACTATGATTCATTAGTTGAAGAAACTATTTTAGAGGTTATTTTGATGATTTTTGGGTAATTATGTGTTGAGGTTTATTAATTATAGTCAAATGTTTATTAAAATGCGTGAAAACTAGTGATAATTTACTAAATTTAATTAATATTAAATTTTGAGGAGCAATAACTTGGAAATTATTAATGATTTTGTGGTTTTCTTTTCACCACATGATAAATTAACTATTTAAGAACGTATTGGCTAATTTTGATGTAATTAGGGCTTTTGGTTTAGTAATTATTGCCAAAAAATAACAAACATGCGTGAAAACAGTATTTTTTATGTTTATTGCAGCTTTGAAGTGCAATAACGTGAAAATTATTAACGATTATGTGGTTTTCTTTTCACGACATGATAAATTAACTATTTAAGAGTGTATTGGCTAATTTTAGTGTAATTTGGCCTTTTGGTTTAGAAATTATTGCAAAATTACAACAAACATGCGTGAAAACAGTATTTATTAAGCTAATTGCAAGTTTGAAGTGCAATATCTCTTGAACTAATAATGATAATCAAATTTTCTTCTTACTGAATGATAAGTAAGTAATTTAGAAGTGTAATTATCAAATTTAGTTGGAGTTTATAGATTAGTTTGAAAATTATCGTCAAAAAACTGTCAAGAAAGACAAATTTTTACTTTTTTTAGATAAAGTAATGTTTAATCAAATTTGGGAGCTAATAACTCAAAAACTAATTGACTTATTGAACTTCTCTTTCTAGAAATAGATTAATAATGTATCTGAGAGTAAATTACATTAATTTAATGATTATACATTAATTATTTTACTAATTATCAACAAAAATTATGAAAAAAAACACGAAAAACCAAAAATTACGCCAACTTTCAACTTTGATTCACAATAACTTTTAATCAAACAGAGATAATCTAATTATTTTTTTACCAAATAATAACTAAACTATTTCTTAATCACCTAATCAAAGTTTTATGCAATTATTCATAATAGTTTATTAATTAGAACAAAAAACGTAATCGAAATCATAAAAAATTAAAATTTTACCTCGTTTCACGTGTTTACACTCAAAACAAAACCAAAACTAAACATAAAATCACCAAAACCAAAAATATAAACAACAAAAACACCAATAATAACACAACATAATTAATACGCTTTAATTCCAGCCAAAATTCCCAATAAGTAAACAAATAATTCAATAATTAGGCAATCACCCAACCGATTAGTTTTTATGCCATCACGGCGTCATCGGACGTGTTTTTGGAAATTTGACGCATCAACGACATAACTAGTTTACCAATAAACACATAAACTGCGCAATTTAGCCACTAATTAACACTTAATCACATTTAAACTACATTCAAACATAAATTAAACTCAAATACTACAAAATTATCACAAAATCTTAGCAAAACTTACGTTTATTATGTTTATCTTGTTGTTAAATCACAACTCGAGTCATAATCGTGACCACAGACAACAATTCACACACACTTTGTTGATATTTTCAGTTTAAATCACGTTTCAAGGTGATTTTTGTTGATTTTATGCATAAACAATAAAATTCAAGTTTAGGGACACATTTAACTGGTGTACATCCGCGCACTACTCCAAGGCGACTGATATGTTGTAAGTTTCAAGTTCAGCTTTAACTTAAGTCGCTTCTTGCTTCATTGGCTTCATTATCGCTCAATCGCCGAAACTGGTTTGCGGTTTGGCAGACGCTCGACCGCTCTATACGCGCGCGTTTCAATCCGCAATTTTATTCTCGGCGATAACCTGCTGGTTTCTTACCTGTACTTATTTATTTCTTGCTTATGAATTTTTTTTCTGCGTATTTTTATTACTTTTTGATGGTTTATTGCTCTTTTTATTGTTTATTCATTGAAATTCTTGGAAATCAATGTGCGTTTCACATGGAAATTCCAGTTTACATCATGACTCATCGTTTATTAACAGGTTTTAGTTGTAGTTTGTTTTTATTATTAATTTTGTTGATGTTTAGTGTTTTTTCAACATGCCGCCAGTTTGAATTTACCGCGGTTAGCCACTGACTATAGGCAACACACAATACACTACACACTGAACCTAACCGTATAAAAATTAATATTTTTAGTGAAATTTCAACTAAAAAAGCTGGAATAATCACAGAAAACAACACAAAATGTCTTTGTTAACACGTTTAGTACCTGGTTTCTTACGGTTTGTTATTATTTCTACTAATATTTATACATTTATGTGCATTTTTACTTATTTACAGCTCTGGATCAATGGCAATGTGTGCACCTTCGACATCAGTTGTTCCAGTGATGAATATAACTCAAAGTTTAACTGAAACAGTTAAATCATTCGCATTTTTTGGTCAGAGTATTCGCACAGTGATACGGTGTCACTTTCCACGTCCATCCGAACGTAAACGCATCAAACGACATGGTTATAAGAAGCGAATGTCTACTCCTGAAGGACGAAGAATCTTAATGAGGAAAATACTTAAAGGTTGCTTCGTTTTAAGTCACTAAACATCGAAAAACATTACAACAGATTAGAAAATAGTACAATTATAGTAAAAAAGCATTAAAATCTAATGATTTTTACGTTTTTGTACATTATATCTCTAATCTTTAAGGTTATGTAAGTTTCCTGCATGAGTTTACTCTTCTATATCAAAGAAAAATATCTTAGGCTGTGGAAGCTCACTTGTAGTAGTCTCATCACTTTTACTCGTTGTTTCCTCACTAGTTACATCTGAATTATTCGTGAATTTATCTTTAAACTGCGACCAAAACTTCCCAAGCGCTGGTTTTCTCTCCGTGGAACGATTATCAATACTCATACTTTGCGGACATATTAACAAGCCATTAACATAAATTCTTTTCACTTCTGGCGTCGGATTAGCACCATTATACTTCACATTAAACTCAATCTCAGTTATCTCCTTATCATTTACATAAAAAAAGTCTTCCAACATGTACAACTGATTATCTTTCGTTGTAATCAATCCGAAATTATTCTACAAACAATTTATACAGTTTCAAGTTGTTTCCTTGCATATTACTCACAGTAATCAAGTTTATTTGCGAATCCATCTCGATTTGCAGGAATAATCCTTGATTATCTTCATCCAGGGCGAGTTTTAGTGTTCCACCCCAGGAACCAACGTCAATCGAGGTTGGATTCACATGCAAAATGGCCGGACATGGTGATATCACCTCCTGACCAATCACAACCCTCGAAATTAGTTTCACTTCTGTTACTAACAAAAGTAAGGTTAATTTCAGCGCTAACATTGTTTAATGTTGCAAGTACACACTTGGAATTGTTGCAATTCAATACCTAATACCAATCTACTCAATCAGTAATTAATTACAAAGTAAAATGAGTATTCCAAGGTCAATTGGAGTAAAAACATTGTTTTACCGCTTATAACACAATTTTCTTTCTATTTTTAGCTGTAAATAACGACTGCGTGTGTTTCCTCAACACTTCTTATTGTATTTGCTGTTCAATCCATGGTTTATACTTTAAAACATCTGTAAACACAGCGTATGCATTCGGATTGCATACATCATGGCGTGACGCGACTGAAAACGACACCATTCCCCTCAATTCCCATCGTAAACTGCTATCGACTTCACGTTCGAAAAACATCCCCCCACCCGAATCGCCATTACACACAGATGTGCCATTTTTAAACCCTGCGCAGAAATTATTCGTCGATGTGAATTTACCGTAAACTTCCGGTTCGGAATACACGCATGTCAATAGATCAACAACGGGCATTTCTGTTTCTTGTAATGTTTCAGAAATGAGGAAGTTGTGGTCATAACCCCAGCCTACAACGGTGCCTAGTTGATGTGTAAGGTTGGTTGCATATGTATCTGTGGTTAGACATATTGGACGGACGTATTCTGTGTATTCGACTGGTTGTGATAGTGTGATGATTGCGAGGTCATTGCGATTGGTTGTGTCTTGATATAGTGGATGAAGAATTATGTTTGTGATTTGGCGTTGTTGGAGACCTTTGTTGAAGTGATTGAGTTGTGTCTGGCCTAGGTGGATGAGAAACCGTGCGGGGTCTGCTGGTTGTGATGTGCGTTGTCTTGCTACACAATGCGCAGCTGTTAATATGTGTGTTTTTGTTAGTAAGGAGCCGCCGCAGATGTATTTCAGTTCGAGCATGATGAGAGTGTAGATGGCGACGTGCCATGGCCATGCGCCTTCAATGGCTGATGATCCATGGGAAATCAGGGGTACCACCCGTTTGACAGGGACCCCACATTGTACATCGTCACTTGTGGCTATGCTACAATTAGTAAAATTTGTTTAATGCTGTTTTGTTTAAATATTTTGAGGTTATGCTTACGTGTCTTGTTTGTTTTGAATAGTTTGAATAGTTTGAATGGGTTGAATAGTTTCTAGTTGTTTGTTGGGTGATTCTTGTAGGTTGGTGACTGGAGCGCTTGTGATTAACTGGTTGCCTCCTGTGATGGCGGCCGGTGTGGTTGTTTGGCCTTCCGGGCAGACGGGGCGTGCGTTTAGGCGGATGCTTGTGAGTTGCGGTGGTGGGCTGTTCGGGTCGTATTTGATGTAGAAACGCAGTGCGTATGGCATGTTGGCGGTCAATTCGTGGTTGCGGTTGTGGATGAGGTATTCTACGTTGTCGGAGGTGCGTATATCACCAAACCAGTTCTATATTTTGCATGTATGGAGACATAACCAATGATATTCATTAATTTGAGGTTAAAATGAGGGAGTTTTGCTTGGTATTTTATATTTTTGTGTTTGTTTTGAAATAACTTGGAGATTATTAGGGGTAATTGATTTATTTCTTTTGGAGATGATTAATGATTTATCTAAGAGTGTATTGTGCAAATTTGGTGGTAATATACTGAGTGGTTCGGGAATTACAGATAAATATTTAAACAAAAATGGGTAAAACCAAAATTGATTATTTTTTAAAGTGGCGGTCAACTTTGGGAGCTGATAACCTCAAAAGTATTAATGATAAATTAATTATCTCTTTACCATAGAATAAACTAACTACTCAAGAGTAAATTTACTAAATTTGGTGGAATTATTTTAAGTGGTTTGTTAATTATAAAGAAAAAACAATAATAAAACGCGTAAAATCCAAAAATTCTACTTTTATCAAACTTATCATAACTTTGACGATAAATTACTCCAAAACTAGCAATGATAATTAAGCATTCTCTTCATCTCAAGCTCGATAAATAATTGATGAGTGTATGTACTCATTTTGGTTAAAAAATACCAAGTGTTTTGCAAATTATCATCGAAAAACCTACAAAACGCATTAAAACAGTTTTATGCACATAAATCACAAATTTAGTAGCAAATAACCTAAAAACTAACAAAGTGAATCAAATTTTCTCTCTACCACATAATAAATCAACAATCCACAAGTATATTTACTAAATTTACCATAGAAATATACTGAGTGTTTAGGTAAAATCAACAAAAACGTTAAAAAAAGCAGTTGTGGTTAACTTACACCCAATTCCAATGATGTTCGATCAAAAGCAACTCGCAGCCATACTCCCTTTAGATCAGTATCACTTGTAAGTGTTATCACACCATACCATCGATCGTTTTCCTTCTGCGGTTCATACGAAAACAATCTCGGACATGGCGACACCCACAATTGTTGCGCCTCACTCAAATTACACCAAAACATCACAAATCCAACCAATAAAACAAGCATTTTATTCGTTTTTGTCAACATTCTCATAATTTTTATCTTAAAACCGGAGAAAATATCAGAATCTGCAATAGAACACTAATTAATATCATTGATTTCTTGATTCATTTAAAATTAAATAAATTACAGTATTTTACATGTATTACATGTTTTACACTTCGATATTCCACAGTTATTTGCTTGAAGAGCTGGTGACTATTCAAATAATGACGATATAATAGTGGAATCAAAATTTCAAAAAGGTGTTTTCCAATTATGTTTTTTTTTGTTTACTAATTATCCTCGATTATTAATAGCAATACTTAACAAAAAAAAAACAAGAATTCACACTAATTTAATGTATATCAGAGCATTGCCCATAGCTTAAGAAGCAATAACATTGAAAAAGAACTACAAAGATAAGAATGATTATTAATCTTAATTAGTGCACTGACCACTTTTTCGGTGATTAAATTATGTGTTTTGGTAGCAAATATCAAAATACAGACAAAACAAACAACAACACAACTTGAAAATAAATCTTACCTTGAATTTACTTGTATTTTGCTGTGTTTCAACATGCCGCCATCTCATATTAACCGCGTTTATGCGCTGACGGTACGCAACCCACAACACATATACAAATTCACATTGATACAAATTCGAGTATTATTCATCTTCAATATAAAAAAGGCATTGTTGTTACTTCTACTTTAGTTTTTTCACTTTTACTTGTTATTTCCGCACTAGTCACGTCAAAATCACTCATAAATTTATGTTTAAACGATGACAAAACTTCACCAAGCACTGGTTCTCTCTTCATGGAACGATTATCAATACTAATACTTTGCGCACATATTAATAATCCATTAACATACATTCTTTTCACTTCTGGCGTCGGATTAGCACCATTATACTTCACATTGAAGTCAAATTCACTTACAAAATGGCCGCGCATGGCAACAGTACCTCCTGACCAATCACAACCCTCGAAAACAGTTTCAACTGCGTTACTAACAAAAGTAAGGTTAATTTCTACGCTTACTTCATTTAATATCGCGATACACACTTGGAATTGTTGCAATTCAATACCTAACACCAATACAATCAATCAGTAATTAATTACAAAGTAAAATGAGTATTCCAAGGTCAATTATACTAGAAAACATCATTTTACATCATAATAACAAAACACAATTTCTCTTTTATATTCACCTATAAATAACTATAATTATGTATATCTATATAATCTCCAAGTGTTTTCCTAACACTTCTACTCCTCCTCGTCTTAATCTGTTGCTTAATCCACGGCCTATACTTTAAAACATCTGTAAACACAGCGTATGCGTTCGGATTACACAAATCATTGCGTGACGCCACCGAAAACGACACCATTCCCCTCAATTCCCATCGTAAACCGCTATCAACTTCACGTTCGAAAAACATCCCCCCACCCGAATCGCCATTACACACAGATGTGCCATTCTTGAAGCCTGCGCAGAAATTATTCGTCGATGTGAGTTTACTGTAAACTTCCGGTTCGGAATACACGCATGTCAATAGATCAACAACGGGCATTTCAGTCTCATGCAACAACTCAGTTATGTTGTTATGTTGATCAAAACCCCATCCAACAACTGTACCTAAAAACCAAACAGAAATTTTTAGGTTATGTAAGTATTTTTTAATTAATAACAAAATTTCATACCTAGCTGATTAGTGAGGTTAGTTGAATACGAATCCGTCGTCAAACAAATCGGCCGTACATAATCCGTATAATCCGCTGGATCCGCCAATGTCAACACAGCAAGGTCATTCCGATAGTTCGTGTGATTATACCCAGGATGTATCACAATATGATCCACTTGTCGTTGTTGCAGTCCAACATTAAAATGTGTCAATTGAGTCCTGCCCAAATGGATAAGAAACCTCCCTGAATCCGCCGGTTGTGATGTCCGAGGTGTTGCAACACAATGCGCAGCTGTTATTACATGTGTTTTTGTTAGTAATGATCCACCACATGTGTATTTCAACTGTAAAACACTCAAAGTATAAATAGCGACGTGCCATGGCCATGCGCCTTCAATCGACGGGCGGCCATTTGTAATCAGGGGTACCACACGCTTGACAGGGACCCCACAATGTATATCATCACCTGGTCGTAGTCTAGGTCCATGAAATGTTCTTGCAAGATTCTTTTTACGTCCGACATTCGTAGAAGAAGCTAAAATATGTGCTAAATCACCAGTGAAGAATTCTTCGGCTTCAGCTTCACCTTCGGATGTTTCCGATGACAGTTCGGTTCTTGTCGATGATTTTGTATGTGTCACTGTGGTTGACCTTGAAGTGATGACTTCTTCTTTAGCAGGTTTTTTAGCAGATTCTTTAGCAGGTAATAATCCATCATCGATATCTTCTTGTTCCGTAACTTTTAATTCTTTTTTGTTTAAGCTGACAAACGGTGGTGATTCCGTACTGCGTAGTTTTTTATCCAGCGCACAAATCGTGCGTCCGTTTAACCTCAAATGTTTGACGATAGGTGGCGCTTCTGCAGCGTTGTAGGTAACCTTAATTTTGACAACTATACTCGGCCCAGCTGATAATTTATACTCGGGCTTACGAATTGCGTATTCTTGATTGTCCAGTGTTGTAGATTCACCAAACCAGTTCTAAAACACACATTATATTCACTAGTGAGTATTTTTGATTCAATTTATACTTACAAGTAATGTGTTTGCTTTTTTGTCGAGCACGACGTGTAGCCATACACCCTGCAAGTCATCTTCGGTGGATAGATGAATTTCCGCTTGCCACGCCCCCTCGTCGACCGCCTCCAGCGGTAGGTACTTGAGCACGGAAGGACAAGGCGTGTCTAGAATGACATTTTGACATCTCTTGCAGCGATCGAGGCAGAGAAGTAAGACGAACGCGAAATGCACGCGCATTATGTCGACGTATTTGTCATCGCACTGTTGATCGTCGATTGTTTTAATTGCGAACGAAACAACAAAGCAGACGATCACGAGTTGCAAGCGAATGCAAGCGAAATTACATCTGAAATGGAAAAACCTGTTTGGTGTTTTCGTAAAGTTTAACTTTTATCCGGGTAAGTGTTTTCTATGAATATGCATCGGCATTGACCGCACTTATGCGAAGCGTGCGCTGGAATTTATTAATAACCTTGTGTTGTAGCTTATTATGCGTTATTAATAAGAAAATGATTTTAATTTTTCGTGTATATTGGGACATCTATGTTAATTTTTATGAGTTTATAATTTTCGCCACCAGATGGCGCTAGGTACAACGTTTTCTAGTTTTTATTTTTAAGTGTTTATGATTTTGACCACTAGATGGCACTTCATGTACTGTTGAGAACAAACGCTGTTGTTTTTAGTAATTCGAGACATTTTAACGATTATTTGCGTGTTAAACAGTGTGGAAATCAAACATAACGAGCGTAGTGATAATGCGTAGTGAGGTGTAATCCGTGTGCGTTTTATACGCCTGCTGATACGTTTATCGACCCTTGCGCAACTTCCTGCTTCGATAGAAGAAAGCAATTCACGTGAAAGATGCGAATAGAATGTGATAGAATGTTCGAGAATGTTCGAGAGTGGTCGGGCATGCGGGTACGCTCCGCTCGACGCAGCACGCCGCGCCGAAGAAGTCCACGTCCAGCGAGAGTCGAAGAACATGCAGTCGTCCCATGCAGTTGTTGTGTGCCGATAAATTAACAAAATATTGACGAGCTTTAAATACCGAGCGCCGACTATGAATAGGTAACAATTACAACTTGTTAGGACTTGTTTAGGCCGCACACGTTTGCTTGACGTTTTTTTTGACGAGAAAACAGATTTTGTTTTGCGCGATGCGCAGTTGGAATCGCGAGCGAGAGAAGATGGCGGCGGCCACGGTGTGTAGGATGGGCGGGTTGGGGAGTGTGAGAGAGATAGGGCGAGGGGGATATTGGTGTGAATAATCGATGCGTTCTCCCCTCTCGATGCGCCGCGCCGCGCCCGGATGATGCTTGCTGGTCGCGAACGGGAAACACGTAACAGAAAGCGAGCGAACGCCAGCCACGGCCCACACACAAGCTGAAACCCGATTTCGCGCTTGCAAATCGCTGCGAATTACGATCAAACATGACGTAAGATATTTTATCATCATCACAAAAACGAACGCAATTTGTTTTTCAATATTCTATTATATATATATAGTATTAATTAACTAGCGATTAATACGCTTTCGTCTCGCGGCGGCCATTGTTTTATTATTTAAACGACTGTTAGTTTATTTCTTGCTCAAGTGCAGTGCAAAATATCATCGTGACCTTAGCCAACAAAACGTAGCAGAATTTGCGCAAAAAAACATGGCCGCAATTGGATATCGTGCGCGTTCGTGCTGCTCCGATGGCAGGATCCGGCGTGTGTGCGCTTGCGCGCCGCGCGGTGCATAAAACCAGCGCGCCGGGGTCGCGCCCGTTCAGTCGGCTTTCTGCGCTCACGTTCGCCAGCCCATCACAAGACAAAGAGAGAGAGAATCAAAACCCACCAAGGCGGCCATTCATAGACACAGACACGAATACACACTATTCTCACGCTGCTACAATATTTCAAAGTCGAGTCGAAATCTTGTATGTCCTGTATTTGTCCGCATGCTGCGCCGCTGATAAAATGATCACTTGAAATGTAGCGAATGTAATGTAAGCAAATTTGGTGCGACGCGCCGCGATCGTCGATTGTTCCACATACACAAACACAACGCACACGTCGAGGCCGCGCCGCCATTTTGTGTATATATGTGTGTAGCCTCGTCGTCATCGCAGGCGGCGGAGACAACGCACTACACACACGGCTGTCGCTCGCATTTCAAATTTCATTCGAACACTAATTTTCTACATGTGCTGATAATGATGCATTGAGTTTTATCAGCAGCACGCAAGCACGAATCACACAGAGACATACGAGTCGCGTATGAAAATTAAAAACGCGTCGCAATATTTTTGACAAATTGCGACTTATTTTAGGGTCATGGCTCTGGCTCCGACAAGGTTTGCCTTTTATATACTCTCTAAAACTAGTTTTCGATATCAATTGTGTATTATAAATATGCGGTATCCTGCAAGCTGCAAGAGTTCAGTGTTTACGTGATGACATTACATTTGAGGGGCGGCGGCGGCATGCATTTCTGTTGCGTCATGCTGCCGCATTGTTACGTCACATGGTTACACAAGCAGCGCGAAATTTGAAATCTTTCAACATGCAATGCCCACAAAAATGATGAAACCTGATGCAATGATTTTACAGCGAGGATGCAGTGAAGGAGGCGGCGCCGCCCGATGAGGATCTCGAAGACGGCGAGATTGAAGACGATGACGATGAGGATGTACTACCACCGCCAGCAGCGGGTGCGGTGGCTGTGTCGGAGGCAGCGGCTGTTAGCGAACCGCCGCATGCGGTGGTTGAATTAGAACGCCCGCCACAGTCCACCCCCAAGAAGAAACACCTCACTGAGGCTGAGAAGAGTGTCATGAAGCTGCACAAGTTGGAGCGGCTCGAACGCGAGAAGAGGGATCGATACAAACGCGAACAAAGTATTTATTTAACGCATTCCCAGCTGGGGATTTGTTTATTTATTGATTTACTGAGTAAATATTGTTGTTGCAGTGCACGTACCTGAACCAGTCGATGATTATGCTGTTTCGTTGGAGAAAGCGTTGGCTAAGGTGCTGAAAAAGGATCAGAAGCCGAGTGAAACTGAAGAATTGCCTGAGGATGAGACTAGGAGACTTGCACGGGGGAAAAAACGGAAGAAAAAGGATAAACATAAAAAGGTATTTATTATTTTACTTATTTTTTTGTGATTTTTATTAATTTTTTATTAATTTTTTATATTTATTTAGGCGAAGAGAAGTAAACAAGAGTCACCGAAGAATCCAGAGGATGAAATTGAACGTAGAACACCAGAATTCCCCGATGCGAAGTCTGAGGGTGAATCCTCTGATACAGAATCATCCACAGATAAAACCGAGCAGCGTAAGCAACACTTAAAGCGCGAGGCCCGCCGAGAACGCGCTAAAAGAGATGGCCGCGATGCACGTGACCGTGATCGTGCGCAAATGGATAAAATCGACAGGGATTCAAGAAAATGCGCAAGCGTAATATCGGCATTTGCTTGTATTACCTACAAGGCAAATGTAATGATGTAAGTATTAAAATTATTCCACATAAAACATAATTTTTTTATTTATTTATGTAATTTTGTTGATAGGAACACTGTCAATATTCGCACGATTGTGTCCAGCCCCTAAAACTGGAACTCTGTAAATTCTACCTGTTGGATTGTTGCGCTAAAGGTGATAAATGTCTCTATATGCATTCGGACTTTCCCTGTAAGTATTACCATACAGGGATTCCGTGCCCGTTTGCGGATGATTGTAAGTTTGCGCATGGCGGACCGCTGCCTGAAAGTGTTAAGCAGATATTGTTTAAACACATTGAGACAGCCCCGAAGGAGATTCTGGGGAATTTCCCGAGGTTAAGTCGGGAGAATGCGCATATGATGATTACGCAAGCGCAGAAGAATTTGGAGATGCGTAAACAGAAGGATAAAGATGAAATTAGTGGGGTTACAGGGCAAAGAGAAGATAATTTTGATGTTGATGCAGATGCAACGAAGTTATCTTTGAATACAGCGCAGGTGGATGCTCAGCAAGGAGGTGAAAAGAAGGAGAAACGTAATCGACGCTCAAGATGGCAGGATCCCGAACCGGAAAGTTTGAATCCCGCCGCGCAAAATGTACAAATGCTTGGGTTTCAAGGGTTTAAAGACCAAGATATGCGTATTAATAGGTAAATATCATCATAATTTATTCATATTTACCTTTAAATTTATTAATTTTTATTGATTTATTGATTAGTAATGGAGATGTTGACATGCGTGCACACAACATGGCCGTGCATCCCACAGACATTGTGAATCCGAATATATTCACAACCAAACCGCCCCCAATCATCCCACACAATTCACATCTACTACAAGCGTTTATTAATCCTGGCATACCGGAGATAAAGAGTAGTGTGGATATAGAGCAATACAAAATGGACGCCGCCGCAACGAAAGACAAACCTGACGATAACCTCAAACTTAGTTTAAGTGAAAACATTGCATCAACTTGCAAAGATGTAGATTTACGTATTCCGCCACCAGCGATACATCAACATCAACATCCACCACCTCAGATAACCACCTCAGATGAACGGGAAGAAGAAGAGGAAGATAAATTACAAATTGTAATGGAAGATGAAGAAACCCCAGCGAAGAAAGATCATGAAGAAAATATAAATCAAGAAAACGACAAAAAGAAAAAGATAATTTGATTAGTTTTGAATTACCAAAAGTACAACGTGATCTCTTCGCGCGGATACAACACCAACAGAAAGACAACACTCTATCATCATCTGATGTTAAACCAGACGAAGAAGAACAGAATATCGATTGGTATTCAGATGATGAAGACGATAATAAATTAACTATTGAACATGAAGATGACGAACCAGCAGAACCCGAACCTGAACCTGAAGCAGAGAAGACTGATAGTCCAGCGGAACCACCAATGTCCTTTGGTGACCTCTCAAAGTTTGACATCGCTGAAGTATCAAAACTCCTATCAACGATAAAAGAAAACTCGAAAAGCAGTCCGGAAGTCCCCAAAGATCCTCGAAGAGCAAGAGATCCACGGCTTGCACGTCAACAGAGCACAGAGGAAGCAGAACCCATGACTATCTACGAACAAACCCAAACATTACCATCATCTGATCTAGGAGGTAATACTAGTAGTAGTGGGGGTAATAATAATACTAATAGCAGATTAGGAAGGAGTGATGTAGATCTCCGTATGGGTATGCATTTCAAAGCGCTGGGGAATTACACACCTGCAAGCGAAATAGATGCCAGTGTGAGTAATCACCCTGTGATGACGTGGAAAGTGTATATTGTAGAGATACCCAAACCGGATTATACTGGTTTGAAGTTATCTGCTTCCGATGCGCATACTTCGGGTGATCCACGTCTGAGGAAAATATTCAGACTTAGCACCGAGGAGAAGGATAGTCCTGCAAGTCCGGGATCTTCTCCCAAACCATCAAATCCTACTCCAAGGGTTGATCCACGGCGGAAAAAGGCGATGGAAGCTGCAAGTGAACAGGTTAAACCAGATGGACCGTTGACGTATGCGCAGCAGTTGAGTATGCTGCAGAGCTCACCTTTCTATCAATCATTAACAAGTAATCAGAAGTTGATGTTGAATCAGGAGTTGGCTAGTAGGAATGATCAGTCGGGGATGACAGATCCGATTATTTCCGCCATGTTGGCCAATCTTGGACTGCAGAGTGGGAATCTTGGTGGTGGTATGCAACACACCGCACAGCAAACAGGACAAGCGTTGAATATCCTGAATAGTTTAACGGGTTTCGCCCAGGCGAATCCACTGATGTCCATGGGGGTTGCCCCGCATGTTAACCTCAATGTTGCTCCACCTAACCTCAATCTAGGTCAAGGTTTACTTGGTCCAGCTCCGGGTCATCATGATTTCAATCAAATGAATCAGATGTTTGACCCAAGGGCGAATATGGATCCCAGAGGAGTGAATTTGGACCCGCGGAGTGTGGGTCCAGGGATTTTGGGTAATCCACCGCCGCCATTTGCTCACACTGATTTTCCACCGGGTATTGGTGGAGGTGGTGGTGGGGGTAATTCGGATGATGATGAATACGGTCAATTCGATAATGGTCAATATGCAATGTATAATTCAAATAGTAATCATCAGCAGCGTGGCTTGGGGCAGAATATGAGCCAGAATCAACGCGAGCGGAATAATCGACGGGGCAGGAACAACAATAACAACAATCGCAATCGGAATAACTTCTTCCGGCACAATAATCATCGCAATAATCGGAATCGTAACAGTCCCAGTTAGAGTTGTGTGTGTGTTGCGTTGGGGTTGAGGTTATGTGCGTGTGCTGCGATACGCGTCGTTCTGTGATTTAATTTTTTTATTAGTGTTTGATAGGTTTTACTTTCGTATGATATATGATATAGTGCCAAAATGGACGCGAATTACGGACGTCGTTTTGTATAATCATTTCACTTTTGCGTTTTTCTTTTTTATGATTATTATTATTATTTGGAAATATTTAATATGTACATACTAGCGGATAGTATTTCGTAACAGACGAGGACAGTAAACTAAACAAGAATTGTAATTGTTTAAATAAGTTTTTTCACTAAAAACTAAAACTTAAACGCGGATTTGTTGTGTTTTGTCATGTAAAAATACTAATGATGTTTTATTATAGGCACAGTACATGCACAGAACGCCATTTTGATTCGAACTTTCGTGCAGTCAAGACGTGTTTGTCTGGTTTTAGTTTATTTGGGGTTCAGGTATAAAACACTTGCTTTTTTTTACTTAAAATATCAATTATTATTGCTTAACATTATGTGTGACTATACAATTGATTAGAATCGGTGTGTTGGTATGAAATTATTGGTCAAGTCGTTGTTTGTAACTGATCGGCGTTACTTCCTTCGAGTTTTGCGATTGTTGCGTGTCCATCGGCACATCTTGCACGGTATGCGAACTATAAACACACACATCATTCAGTTGAGTCATTTTTATTAACATAAAACACCCATAAGTTCATTAAAAAAACTTACAGCATGCGTTTAGGTGCACCTACAGGGTGTTATCGTTAACGTTTTCAAAACGTGTGTATGAAGGTGCGCCGAATGCTGGCAGAGTACTCGCGCTGCGTGCGATAGAAAAATAGTTACAAACAAAAACAGTTTTTAGTTAATTAAATAAGAAAATAGAAGTAAAAAAAAGTAGAGTTTTAGTCACATAGTCACACTTTCGAGGTTATGTACAACTTGTATTGATTGTGGTTATGTACACGAGTGGCGTGTGGTGTGCGGTTATGTAAGAAGTGTGACCTCGTTGGCGACCGCCTTCAGTTTGAGGCTGGAAAATTCGGAAAGAGTTAAAAATACAGCGCGTGCAAAACACAAAAACAAAAAAAGCAAAGATGAGAGGAAGAAAAACAACACACAACATACGCTTAGGCGTCCACATCAATAGACCAGCTGCAAGAAGATTTCAAGATTTAATACATAAGCACCCGGTACACATGATTAATCATATTCAAGATGGCGGCATGGCATCAATATCATCATCGAGGAAATGCGCATAATCGTACCTCGAATAATTACTGGGATTCGTCAGTGTAGAAGTATCCGTAGGACCAACAATATACTTCTGCACGAAATCATATTGCATTAGACGTGTGTTACCCATGGAGATCGCCATGTGTATCACCAGATACCCGCAGAACACCAGGTATAATATCCCGAAGAGGACAATCAAGGTCAGCGAAGCCCATTCTAGCTCTGCGGCTTTTACTGTTTCAATCACAAAGTAAGTGTTGATGCCTATCACCACAATGGATAACAACGTAGCTATCACTTTATTTAACCTTAAAAAAAATATGTTTATATTAAAACAATCACAATAAAAAAACATCCTTACCATCCATTAACAAACTCCCCCATAATCTGTGGGTTACTAGTAAATGCTATCGTTGGTATCGTCGCGAACGGCAACTGTAAAGACATGATAGCATTCAAGATGTCATTCATCCCTGTAAGGTCCTGAATCTGACTGAAGAAAGCCAAGCAGAATGTGGGGACAATCGCAATGGTTCTTGTAAACAACACCCGCTTCCACCTGGCCCATTGAAGATTCAAGAAGCCTTCCATGGTGAACTGCCCAGCGTAGGTCCCAGTCATCGTGGATGATTGACCAGCTGCCAGGATACCCACTGCCCAGATATACAACGCTGCCATACCAAAAGTACAACCCAGAAAGATCCCGCCTTTGTATAAATCCGCCTCGACGTAATCATCATTCGCGGGGAACTCAGAGGTACCATTCAAATATGGCTGACTTGCACAGGTGTCCCTCATTTGATTATTGGTCTTCTGGAATAACCCATGTGCGAAGACAGCTACTACGAAGACGTTGATAATGAAACTGACGAATAGGGCAATGGCTGCTTCAATGAAGAAGTATTTATTAGCTTCGCGGACTTTTGCGGGTTTTGTACGGTCGATATCCCTGGATTTTACTAAAGCGGAGTGTAGGTATAGGTTATGAGGCATTATCACAGCTCCAACGATTCCTACAGCTTGGAGGAGTGCTTTGGAATCACATCCTGTGCACCAAGGGAAGAACATCCCCTCCACTACGTCAACCTGTGGTGGGCTGGATATGATGTATTCATAACCAAAACTCACAGCCATAACACTTATCAACGCTCCAAAAAACAACTCCAATTTTCGTAGTCCGTATTTATCCAGGAAGAGAAATGTGAAGGTGTCTACTATGGTGATGAGTACCCCCACCCATAATTCGATGTACTTGTTTGATAGGAGGTATAATGCGATGGCGGTGCCGATGACTTCCTGCATGTCAGACCCGATGATGGCTATCTCTACCATTATCCATAGGAGGAGTCTAGGGAATTTTCTGTATTGACGGTAGCACATTTCGGCGAGGTGCAGGCCTGTGACTACGCCCAACCGGGCGGATAAGCGTTGCATGAGGAGACCTAAGACAGTTGCAGAGAGTAGGACCCAGAGGAGTTTGTATTGGGCGATTGTGCCGGATTGTAGGTCGCTTTCGATGTTGCCGGGGTCCAGGTAGGCGATGGACATGAGGAAACCTGGACCGGTGAAGGCCCATAGTTTCCGGAAGCTGAATTTCGTCTGTAAAGGTAGATATTAAGTAAGGTTAGTGAATTTTTTTTTTTTTTTGTTTTGTGGGTTTATTTACGTCTTCAGTTTCCGGTATTTGAACCTTTTCGTCAGCGAAATAGGTTTGGGCCTTCGTGAGTAAAGTGCGTTCGCTGTTTCCGGGTAGGGATTGGGAGGTGTTGGGGTTGGTGCCATCGATGACCTCTTCGCCATCTTTGGTGTTGGCTGCGTCTCGCATCTGTAAGTGAATTATTTTTAGTAAATTAGTTTTGTGTTTACTTTCATGGTGCTAAAAATATTATTGTGGTGTCATCATGTTTCGGAGGTACCTTTAAGGTTTTTCTTGGTTTGGTTTTTAAGTTTGTTGCATTTTTGTTGCTTTTGTTTTGATTTATTTTTGATTTTGTGCGTTTTTCTTTATTTTTAGTTGATTTGTTTGTATTTTTTTGCTTTGCTTGATGTTTTTGTTGGTTTTGTTGGTTTTGTGGTTTATACGGGTCAAGGTCATCCATTACTAATTTAACTTCCGGGTTAAAATGGCGCTCGTATTGGAATTTACTAATTAGGCAAAGGTACATTTTTTAAATCTTCTTTACTTCGTATTTTTGAAAGTTTATTTTGATGTTTATTTCATTTTTGATTGCATTTATTTGATTCTTTGATTGAAAATGGCCTCTTTTATTGGTTATCATATTTGAATCCGCCATTTTGAGTGAATTTGTCATATATAAAGTGTGACGATTTGACATTGACATTGGCAATGCAATTATTTGCAATTAATCCTTATTTATTTAATAATTCAGGAGTTAATGGTAGATTTTATCAAAATTCACGGTGTAGATACATAAGTAACCCATTAATCACTTAAACAAATATTTGTTAAGATTAGAGTATTATTTTAACAATTATTTAGCGTTAAAGTTGATGTTTTCGACAAATAATTCGAATTTTGAAGCAAAATTGAATTTTTACTTGGACACACTGTAATTAATTAATTACTGTGTACGTTTCATTGAGATTTGCAGTACGGTTACTTAAATAACTAGATTATCTTTTACTGCAAATTTTGTTAAGATATAATTATTACTTTTTGAGTTATTTTGAGTTAAAGTTGCATTTTTATAAAAAGTAATTCATTTTTTTTACACCAAACTTAATTTTTACTCTGTTACGCTGTAATTAATTAATTACCCTACATTTTGTACTGAAATTTTCAGTATATTTACATAATGAACTAAATTATCTTCCAAATTTGTTTTTGTTGAGATATCTTTGTTATTTTAGCAATTATTAAGTGTCAAAGATGATTTTCACAACAAAAATTTCAGTTTTACTTCCGCAAAACATAAATTGACCTTTAACACCCTGTATCTCATTAATTTCTCAACCAATTTCAATGAAATTTTTTCTATAGCCACTTAAATTAATCATTTATCGACTGCCATTAGATTAACTCTGTTATCACTGCTATCTTCAAAATGATCAACATTTAAAGTTTACATAAACTATTTTTGTGACTTTGAAACTAGTTCTAATTGAATATTATATAATAATTCAATTACAATTAATATACAATTAGTTATGTCACCTCCAAGTAAACAATATCATAAAAACAAACAGTTTTTTTTTCTTTTGAAATAATCACGAATTCTCAAGTAATTCACACAACAAAACCACATGACAACATGACGTTAATTCTAATCGTTGTTGGGTAACTACAATTATAAACCAATAGAATATTTCATTTGTTATTCAACGTACGAAACACCCGCATGCGCATAAATTTCCACTCATTGCAATCTTTTCCATTGCAACAAAACAAAACAAGATTTATTTTTATAACTCTATTTTTTCTTCCTGGAAAAACACCAACCACACATCATAAACCAGCATACAATTTCCCGGTAAATATTTTGTATGCAAATGTCATACATTGAGGTTGAAGTATTTTAATTGCATTTTAACGCATATAAATCTATTTACACACGCATTAATTGTGCTTTATTTATTTTGTAATTAATTAAAGCACAAATATTTGTTTTGTGTAAATATAAATAATATCACCTGCATTTTATTTCCCTGCTGTAAGTTGCATGTTATTTAAATATTTATAAGCGTATGAGTATTTTTGTTGTTATCGCGCGCGTTTGTAGACTTGGTGATTACGTGAGCGACGTCAAGTCGTTGGTTATCAGTGGTGATAATATTGCTTCGAGTGGTCTCGTCTCGTCTGCTGTGTGGTGTTATTAGTTATTTGCGATTTGAAGACAATATTTGCGCGTTGATGTTTTGCGCAAAAGCTTAGGGTTTTTCCATTACTTAACGACCGATTTCGTATTGGTTTATTAGTTAACTAATGATATTGGTTACTTGAAAGCTTTTAGAATTTGTGTAGGATGTATATTTAAGGTTTAATCGCTTTGGGATGGGAGAAATTTGAGTTTAATTTTGTTTATGTGTGTAATTTATTAATTAGTGAGTGGATGTTAACGAAATTTTTAGCGTATTTAAGTATTGATGGTAGTTATTTATGAATATATTTTTGGTAGGATGTTGGTAATATTTGTTTGGTTATTATGTGTTAAAGTTGATTTTATTGCTAATAATATCGAAGGTTTTTGGTTAAAAATGCAAATTTACTTTGACGCGTTGTTATTGTTTAATTAATGCAGAGATTTTCATGAAACCTTCAGTATATTTAACTGGATTACTAATTTATCTATTACAATTAATTTTGTTTATATATTAATAATATTTTTTTAGTTATTAACTTTTTAAATAGATTTTTGGTCAAATTTTCAATAGAAAAGTATTTTTGCTAGGATAGGCTATAAATAATTAGCCTACTTAACCATTGCATTTTAACGAAACATTCGGTATATATAATCAAATAAGTAATTTTTATCTTAAAAGTATTTTTATTTAATTATTTTTTGTAATTTTTTAGTTATTTACTCTCAAAGTTGACTTTTCTGTCAAATTTTTAATATTTTCTAATCAAAAATGAAATATCAACTTTAATACGTAATAACTAATTAACTTACTAATAAATTTTAATGAAACATTCAATATATATAAATAAATAATCGATTTATCTTTTAAAACAAATTTTGTTAAAATATCATGAATAGTTTTTTAGTTATTAACTTTTAAACTTGAGTTTAAATTCACATTTTGCTCAGGTATCATCAAAAACAAAATATTTACTTCAACAAGCAATAACTAATTAACTAACCAACGAATTTTAATTATTTCTTCAGTATATATTTCCACATATCTAATTTATATTTTAAAACCTTTTTTACCAAAACATCAATAATACTTTTTGAGTTATTAACAATTTAAATTCATATTGCCGCACATTATTTCCACCTTCAGTAAAAATTTAAATGTACTTCAACTCGCAATAATTAATTAACTACTTAGCAATTTGCTATGAAATCTCCAGTATATCTTGCTAAATTACCAACTTGCTTAAGCAAGCAATCTAGGTTAAAGTAGCAATAATACCTTTTAAGCTATGAAGCAACAAACTAATTGAAGGTATGAAGTCGATACGTTTTTTCTTCAAAAATAATTACACTCGTTTTTATTTTAGCAAATAAGCAGTTTATTTACCACACTAGGGCAATAAAACATTTTCTGCATAATTTAGAAAATGTCTAGTTTACAATAATAACAAATTTGTTATTATAACACACGTAGATTATAATATACAGAGTGTTTTATCAAAAATCATCTAAACGTTTATATTATGATTATTTTTTGAAAAATTCAAAATAATTAATTAAGTTATCAACATAAATCAACAAAAATTGATAATTAAATTCCCAAAAACATTCTGAACACAATAAACTTTAATTTATTTAAATATTCCTACAGGAATAAAAGTTATAATGACTCAAATTTAAACTTAATTTTCACGTGTCTTGCGCAAATAAACCTTAAATTTCATGACTAAAATAAACATTAGTCATACGATAAGATAACAACCACCATTTTTAGTGTACTATTAAGTATACGAAACTAAAACTAAACTAAAATAAGACTTACCATCTTCGTCAAGTGGTCTCGTACACAATTCAACACTAATACGTGTCTCGTTTATCCAATTATCTCAATAAAACAATCGAGACAACTTAACGCTTAACTTAAACATATACTTCCACCCTCACACGTCAACAAACCATGTGCGTTATTTCGGTTGCCTATACATTCCATAAACGTATTATGCTTGTTTTATTTTCGTCTACGTCGGTATGTCGATTGATTTGTTACGTCGTATACAATTAAAACGTGTACAATACAAAACACTACTAGTACACAGCTGTCGGTGGTAATATTCTACGTGTCACGCTGTACTTGGCAAAGAATACTTGGCACAAATCAATTTTACGCAGCATGTCTTCTCATCGTCGCGCGGTTTTTATTTGGATGTGTAGTAATTATTCATGATCACGTTTTTACTCGCGTTTTGATTATGATTACACACAGCATGACACGTCTACGATGCGAGCGGTGCGAGACTGACACCGCGACTAGTGTATAATAATAATCTAGGATGTAATTGTATAACAGTCAAGGGTACACACTGTATGCGGGAAAAGTGGTGGGAAAGCTCAAATCAGCTGTTGAGGCAAAAAAGAAAGGAAATTGTAGATAGGGGACACGCAGCGACATCGTTTGGTGATGAGTTGAATGTATTTGTAGATTACTGCCGGTGATTATCGGGTTTAAGAGATAGCTTTCGAAATACAGTAGCAATACACAAAAATTTGTTTTGAGTTGAAGTTTTGTATGTTTTTTATTTGTTTTTTATACAGATGAATGTGGGTTTGGATTAGATGATTATCCAGGAGGGTGCAGAGTTGTTGATAAAAGTTAATAAAATTAATTTTAATGATAATTTGTTGTGTTTTTTTACAACCTGTATAAAGCGCATGATTTTTTCTATTAATTGGCATGGAAAACACCCTGTATCTCATGTAAATATGGAGCAATTTCATAGTTCTTAGCTTCATTTGATAGCTGGACATATTGGCTACAATGTGAATATATTATTTTCTCCCTAAACGGCCTAGAAGTGCCCTAAAATGCCCTTTAAAAGTTGCAACTGTTTTTGAATTTTTATTAGTTGTTGAGGAAAACACCCTGTATCTCCTTCAAATATGAAGCTATTTTAGAGTTCTTAGCCTCATTTGATAGCTGCAGATATCGGCTATAAAATGAGTTTACTATTTTCTTTCTAAACCCTTTGGAAGTGCCCTAAAATGCCCTTTAAAAGTTGCGTTTCTTGTTTTAATTTTTGAAATAGTTGTAAAAAACACCCCGTATCTTCTCTAAATATGGAGCAATTTTAGAGTTCTTAGCCTCATTTGATAACTGAAGATATCGGCTATAAAATGAGTATATTATTTTTCCCCTAAACCCCCTTGAAGTGCCCTAAAATGCCCTTTGAAAGTTGCAATTGTTCCAAAATTTCAATAGTTGTTGTGGAAAACACCCCGTATCTCCTGTAATTATTGAGCAATTTCAGAGTTCTTAGCTTCATTTGATAGCTGGAGATGTCTGCTGCAAGGTAAGTATGCTATTTTATCTTTAAAGTTACTAGAAGTGCCCTAAAATGCCCTTCAAAAGTTTTTGTTTAAGTTGCAAAAGTTGTTTTGGAAAACACCCTGTATCTCCTGTAAATATAGAGGAAATTTAGATTTTTCTGTCTTATTTGATAGCTAAAGAGTTCTGCTACAAAGTGAGTACCTAATTTCCTTCCTAAACCCTTTGAAAGTGCCCTAAAATGCCCTCTGAAAATTGTAATATTTTCACCTATTTTTGATTTTTGGGCCGAAAAACAGGGTCAAATTTTTGTTTCAAAATTATTTTTTGTTGAAAAACAGGGCAAACTCAATTTTATAAATTATTTTCTGTTGAAAGTCAGGGTTGAAATAATTTTTTTAAATATTTTTTGCTCAAAGAACAGGGTCGAACTTTTTTCCTGAAAATATTTTCGGTTGAAGAACAGGATCGAATTTTTCGATTGAAATTTTTTCCTACGAAGTCAAAATAAAACTTTAAATGCCCATAACTCCTGAACTAAAAGGGCTAGAAGGAAAAGGACTTCAGATCCTGAATGCTTAAAAAATTATCTATTACATAAGCTATTAAAAACAACAAATTCTCAATTTATTATTTCGTGTATGTGTGAATTTGCATGTGTGTGTGTGTCCAATTTCGGACCGAAACCAAGTAAAATCGAGTTGTGTTATCCGGATCCCAGAAAGTTGAGGAGGCTGAAACTTTTCGCGGGATTTTTGACTATATCTTTCTCTCTCTGACTTTATATCACCCTCTCTCTCTGTAAACTTTCGCGGGATTTTCGACTGAATTTGAAATCTAATTTCTTTCTCTCTCTGATTTTTCTCTCTGTCTCTCTCTTTCAATTCGTTCAATTTTGCCTCGAAACTACGGGAAAAATTGATTTTTGGTACCAGGAACCCAGAAGTGCGAGGAGGTTAAAAATTTTATTGCGATCTTCGCACGAAATTAATAATTTCAAATCAATTTTAAGAATTTCGCTGAAAATTTTCAGATTTCAATGAAAAAATGTGCCAAAAATGCCAACTTTTAGGGGTGTTTTTAGGACATTTCTAGGCCCTTCAGGGCACCAAAAATGATACCAAACGATGAATCAACTCTTTTTCTACCAAATAAAACAAAGAACGCTCAAATTGAACCAGAAACAGCCGAGATACAGGGCGTTTTCGAGGGCGTGTTTCAAAGAATTGCAAAAAAGGCCAACTTTCCAAGTAGATTTTAGGGCATTTGTAGGGCTTTTAGGGGGTTGAAAAGTATATCAAGGGATGGAGCAACTATTCTTCTACAAGATAAAACAAAGAACGCTCAAATTGAACTAGAAACAGCCGAGATACAGGGCGTTTTCGAGGGCGTGTTTCAAAGAATTGCAAAAAAGGCCGACTTTCAAAGTAGATTTTAGCGCATTTGTAGGGCTTTTAGGGGGTTGAAAAGTATATCAAGGGATGGAGCAAATATTCTTCTACAAGATAAAACAAAGAACGCTCAAATTGAACCAGAAACAGCCAAGATACAGGGCGTTTTCGAGGGCGTGTTTCAAAGAATTGCAAAAAAGGCCGACTTTCAAAGTAGATTTTAGGGCATTTGTAGGTCTTTTAAGGGCTTGAAAAGTAAAGCATGGGATGGTGCAACTATTCTTCAATATGATAAAATAAAGAACGCTCAAATTGAACCAGAAACAGCCGAGATACAGGGCGTTTTCGAGGGCGTGTTTTAGAAAATTGTGAAAAAGGCCGACTTTCAAAGTAGATTTTAGGGTATTTGAAGGGCCTTTAGGGGGTTAAAATATATATCAAAGAATGGGGGAACTATTTTTCTACAAAATAAAATAAAGAACGCTCAAATTGAACCAGAAACAGCCGAGATACAGGGTGTTTTCCAGAGCTTGTTTTTAAAACTCACTGGAAACTAATCTAAGTCAAGTTTAGGGCATATTTAGGACCTTTAGGAAGCGAGAAAGGTTAGCAAACAATTAAATAACTCTTCTTTTTTAAAATAACAATAACCAGAAGTTAGCTCTTTATGAGGTAATAACCATCAGACTACCAAAGAATATAAAGGACATTCGAATGTAATAACTATTTTCGGTTGAAGAACGGGGTCGAATTTTTCGATTGAAATTTTTTCCTGCGAAGTCAAAATAAAACTTTAAATGCCCATAACTCCTGAACTAAAAGGGCTAGAAGGAAAAGGACCACAGATCCTAAATGCTTAAAATTCTCGATTACATAAGCTATTAAAAACAACAAATTTTCAATTTATTATTTCGTGTACGTGTGAATTTGCATGTGTGTGTGTGTCCAATTTCGGGCCGAAACCAAGTAAAATCGAGTTGTGTTATCCGGATCCCAGAAAGTTGAGGAGGCTGAAACTTTTCGCGGGGTTTTTGACTATATCTTTCTCTCTCTGACTTTGTATCACCCTCTCTCTCTGTAAACTTTCGCGGGATTTTCGACTGAATTTGAAATCTATTCTCTGCCTCTCTCTTTCTCTCTCCGTCTCTCTCTTTCATTTCGTTCAATTTTGCCTCGAAACTAAGGGAAAATTTGATTTAAATATTAGGAACCCAGAAATGCAAGGAGGCTGAAAATTTTTGCGCGATCTTCGCACGAATTCAAAATAATTCCGAATTATTTTTAAGAACTTCGCTAAAAATTTTCAGATTTCAATGAAAAAATGTGCCAAAAATGCCAACTTTTAGGGGTGTTTTTAGGACATTTCTAGGCCCTTCAGGGCACCAAAAATGATACCAAACGATGAATCAACTCTTTTCTACCAAATAAAACAAAGAACGCTCAAATTGAACCAGAAACAGCCGAGATACAAGGCGTTTTCGAGGGCGTGTTTCAAAGAATTGCAAAAAATGCCAACTTTCCAAGTAGATTTTAGGGCATTTGTAGGGCTGTTAGGGGGTTGAAAAGTATATCAAGGGATGGAGCAACTATTCTTCTACAAGATATAACAAAGAACGCTCAAATTCAACCGGAAACAGCCGAAATACAGGGCGTTTTCGAGGGTGTGTTTTAGAGAAGTGCAAAAAGGGCCGACTTTCAAAGTAGATTTTAGGGCATTTGTTGGGCTTTTAGGGGCTTGAAAAGTATATCAAGGGATGGAGCAACTATTCTTCTACAAGATAAAATAAAGAACACTCAAATTGAACCAGAAATAGCCGAGATACAGGGCGTTTTCGAGGGCGTGTTTCAAAGAATTGCAAAAAAAGCCGACTTTCAAAGTAAATTTTAGGGCACTTACAGGGCCTTTCGGAAGTCAAACTATATATCAAACGATGTAGCAACTCTTCCTCTTTAAAATAACATAAAGAATGGCAAAATTAAACAAGAAAGAACCGAGATACAGGGTGTTTTAGAGGACGTGTTTCAAAGAAATGCAAAAATTGTCGACTTTCAAAGTAGATTTTAGGGCATTTATAGGGACTTTGGTAGGTCAAAGGATAAAGATCAAAAAGATCAAAAAAACAAACAAAAACACACAAAAACAAACCCAAAGCGACATCTTTTAATGACAGATAAAATATACCAACATTAAATTATGTAATTATTAAATTAAATGTCACCTTGACGTTTTTTCTCTTAAATTTATAATTTTGTCTAAATTTATAGTGATGAATCCATATTTAAAAGAAATCTTCATTGGAGCTGTGTTTATCAGTTTTATTTTTACAGTAAGTATTAGCAATTACCCTTAAAACATATAAAATATTATAAAACATAATTTATTTTAGTTATTTAGTACTATTTGTCGTGGAAGACGTTGAAAAACCGAAAATTCCAAATCACTTCTCAAATATGAACATTCGTGATGTGTGTATTACTGGCCTCATCATGCTCATCGTCTACAACGTAAGCAGACATTACTGGCAATCAAAAACAAAGTAATCAATCATTTCACAAGATCATTACAGCATTTCGAGGGAAACAGTAGTGGCAGTGGTGATGATCGCTAAAGAAAACCATCTTTGTGCGTTAAAAAGTAAAATACGTTTCTTTATTATTCAAAATATCCACAATTTTCGAGTTCATTGATAATCGTCAAAAAGATATTATAAAAATGAAAATACTTCAGATCTGTGTCAAGTAGAAACATCTACGGCCCTTCAAATGGCGGAGCTGTATAATTCTCATCATCAGTGGCACATTCAGCTTCCCAATCGACAGGAATCACATTGGATGTCAATTTAATTATATCTTCAAGTGGGCAGAACATTTCACAGCCTGGTAACTGGTGTTGTATATACTCTGCAGTTGAGTTTTTAGTAAAGATCTAAAAAATACAAAAAATATAATGTATAATCAATTTAAATTTGATTTAATTGCAAATAATATGGAAGGTTTTTATGATAAAAATGAAAATTAACTTTGACGCGTTGTAATTAATTAATTACACCATGAATTTTAATGAAACATTCAGTATATTTGACTTGATTATCAATTTATCTATTTATAGTAATTTTGTTAATTTATCTAAAATATTTTTTCAGTCATTAATTTTTCTGTTAGAATTTCAGTTGAATTTTTACGATTTTTTGATTTTTTTCTTTGATAGCCTATAGATAATTAATTAGACATTCCACTTTAACGAAACATTCCAAATATATACTAAAATAAGTAATTTTAACTTTAAAAATATTTTTGTAAAATTATTCAATGTATTTTTTTTAGTTATTCAGCTTCAAAGTTGACTTATCAGTAAAATTTTTCGGATTTTTTAACCAAAAACTAAATATTTACTTTAATACCTTCAGTAAACAATAATTTCTACATGTAACATACCTCAATTCCATGTTGTTTTGTACTTTTATCAAAAGACATTTGTAAAATTATAGACATAGCATAATTAGGCACTTGTGGATCGAAAACTTTCAAAGCACTCAACAAATTAGCAATAGTAGAATCATGACCACCATAGAGGAACATTTTCGGTGTGAGAGTACCAGCAACCTTCGATCGCCAATCAGAAAGGATCTTCTTAAGTAAAACACCGCCTTTCAAACGTTGCATCTTGTCATTATAAGCTTTGATTACAAAACTGAACGCTGTAGCTGTTTCCATACGATCAAAATGCGGTAAGACCCAATCAGGTAAGTCCAAACCATAAGATTTCTACAATAAAATAAAATAATTATTAATATTAAAAACTATTAATTAATATTTACTTCTGCCAACATAGTAGCATAAATATCTCCAATATCATCAAACGTTTTCATTGTTTGCCCAGATTTTTCTTGGATAATCGCCATCATATCTTTATATTTCTCCAACTCAGCTTGAACCTCAGCTGACTCTTCAATTCTCTTCCTTTCAAAATTATACTGTGGGCAATCCTTAGCCACTAACAACAACTAAAACAAAAACAAAATAAACTAATTTTCTTTTAATTTCAGAATGAAAATCAACTCACCATATCATCATCAAGATTCGTCATGAAAACAGGCACAGGCATCCATGCAAAATCCTTACTAAACCTTTGTTCCTTCGCCGGAGGCCACAACCCAGCATTCACAGCCATAATCGTCGCCTGCGCGCGTTCAACTCCTGTCGACTCCGCTTTGAACTCCGAGATATTAAACCTCGAACCCAGGAATTTATCAAACCTTTGTCTAAGTATCTTCCCCAATTCATAAACACCTTCAATGCCTTTCATAGTAATCATCCCACGTCCATTCGGAGGGAAGTCATTACCCTGATGTGGATCATTCGGATATAATGAAACAGGCGCACGAATTCCATGACGCATTACAACATGCACCAGTTTCAATTCACGGTCATCATCACTTCCGGGAGGAGATTCACGACATGGCCGTCGATGGGCATTTGTTAACGCACCTCCGGATATTAGGAATATTGTGAGTATTCCAAAGGAAGCGTAGAAGAGATTCATGTTGGTGAGTAGACAAGACGATTTTGTATTCTATTAAAATATTTGATTTTATATTTAAACACTGGGAAACAAAACACTACTAAGTAAAAATTTATCTTTAGTCTGTTTATATATAGTATAGGATGATGACACTGATTAGAATATTTCGGTTTTAAAATAATATACGAAATGTAAATTGGCAGTGATAAATGAATATGAATAATATTTCATGCAAGTTTTGATAAATTTGGTTACTTTGTAGTTGTATAACAAAAAAGCACGTAGCAACCTTCACTTTAAAAATATTTTTAAAAATAAAACACTTACACACAAAGTAAGATAATTAATTATCACAGTAAACTTGTTTAAAAACCGAAATTGTTTATATACTCGAGAAGATCGAACGTTAGACTTATCGAAATTGATAAGTATTTAAACAATGATTGAGAATAAATATTAATGACGCATTTTATTCGAATTGTTATGTTATATTGTTAGAATCACGTCACCGGAAACACCTCATTAAATTCTAATCAGCGTCACACGAGAATACACTTTAAACAATGATAAATGTACGAGTATATCATATCAAGTCGTAAAAATCCAACCCATGTGACTTACCTTAAACAGGCTTAAAATCTCCATGATTTATTCGTCATGCTGTGGCTGTTATTTATTTATTTCTGCTACGAGTAACATCGCAGCGCTGGCGAAACTAGTTGTTGTGGAATGCAGTCCACATTGAATAATGAAAACTCAAACTCAAAGAAGTCTGCGGATTCGAAAACTACCCAATGATATAATGTAGTCATATGGCAATACGCCGCAAACAAGTTTATGATTGGTAATCACCTCCGGCGCATTGAAATTTACAATTTTATTATACATTTAACTCTTTATTGTGTCCGAAAGGTCATCGTGTTGTGTTATCAGTTAACAAGGTTATTAGAATATAATATATGTAGTTGTAGTTGTAGTTGAACATGTAGTAATTAATAACCGATGATGAGGCTTTCGTATGGTTTGAGTGTTAGTGGCTCGTGTGATGAAACAATACTATTAACGGCCCATTCGGAGTTTCTGCTTGCAGCTTGTATCAGTAATAGATTTGGTAAGACAGGTGGATTAACATCATCTGCTAAGTTGATGACCACATCACTATTGGCAGTGTTCATAAGCAGGAAGCTTGCTCTGTACGGAATGCCAGCGTCATTAGTTAAATATCGAATGACATTCAGTACTTTCTTTTCTTTTAAAGAATTCACCAGTAAATCACCTTCATGCAGGGTTCTAGTCCGGAAACCATCGACATTCTTATCTAACCAGAAAGTGAGCACGTCTTTCATTTCCTGTTTCACGTCAGCATTACGGTAGTTCAAATCTGGTTGAGACGCGTGGAACTGATGGAGGTAATACTGTGTGTCTTCTCCGGCGGGTTTGGTCCAGGCTGGTCCATGGAAGTAACTGATCTGTGGAAATCATTTAGGGGTTTAGATTAGGTACACTTAATGTGATGTGTGATGGTTGATGTGTTACTTACCCAGTTGCATGGTGGTTTGGCACCACTATCTAAACCGTCAGCCCAGACATAATAATCTCTATATTTCTCTTCTCCTGCTAATGCTTTTTTGAACCATTCATGTTCATCGCTTGTGTGGTTGGGTACAAAGTCCAAGACGACTTTCAGGCCCAATTCGTGAGCCTTGGTGACTAATTCATCGAAATCTTCCATGGTTCCGAATTTTTCATCGATAGCCCTGAAGTCGGAGACGTCATAGCCCGCGTCGTTCATTGGAGACTTGTAGATTGGAGATAACCACAGGGCTGTGACGCCCAATTTGACCAGGTGGTCCAATTTGCTGATGACTCCTTGCAGGTCTCCTACGCCGTTGTTATCTGAATCCTATTATTGAATTTAATATTAATTATTAATTATTAATTATTTTGGATGAAATAGAAGCAAAAAAGTAGCATACCATGAAACTCCTTGGATAAATTTGATAGAAAACGGCGGTTTTCCACCAATCTGGGTTGCCAGCATCGGCGCGAGTTGTCACATTGGTTTTATTTACGTTTACAGGCACTGCAAGTGATACGCCCACCGCGACCAGGACGCTAATTGCGACCCATAAGCACCTCATTTTGATTGAATGTTACACTTTAGAGGTAATCAACTGTATGTGATGTGAGGATGAATTTATTGCAAATATATATGTATGCAGGGATTTGATATAAAAATTTGGTCATGTGAAATACCTAATTGCTGATAAACAGTGATTGGATGCATTAGAGAATTTGCCGCGATGTTATCTAGATAAGTATTATTGGAACGATAACACTTTTTCGCTATGCTTTGAAGTACTGATATTAACAAAACATGTTGATTGCATTCTATGAGTTTCCAACTCATAATGGAATATACCGTTTATGTAATGCATTGATTTTGGATTTATTGCGCAATTCACGTAGAATACTTTTTTAACTAGAAAATAATCATTATCTTATTGAGAAGTTGTACAAAAATATATTTTTTGAGGGCGTTAATTGATATAGTTAATTGACAAGATAAATACTTATAATATAATTATATAATGTTAAAGAAAAGGGCAATAAATTGATTTTTAGTAAGAATTTTTATTTATCTGCGATTCAGTACGAAAAACACTCTGTATCTTTTGTAAAACTAATGCAATTTGAAGAGTCTCATTTTATATTTATCTGTTCTAATAAAATTTTGTAAAATATATGGAAATTTAGCGAAAATATATTGAAACTATTTTATTTCCAAACACATTCCTCTTCCTAAATACTACAAATCCATTTTTAAAATAATTTCAGCTCAAAAATTGCAGAAAAGTGAATGGTATCGCCCTCTGTTGGTCAGAAACGGAACTACATCCGAAAGTTCTAAAGCTAATTACAGATTGTAACACAAAACTTTCAAGCTCTTAGTTAGTGTACGCCACCACTAGATGGCAGCACAATAGCGCAGCTTTTATCGTGTCTGTTCACTTTCTGCGTTCCTAATATTCCAACTAATTTTATTGCTGTTTTGAAGCCATTTTGAACGAAATTTTCGCTTCGAAGTCGTCTGAAAACGATGTTGGGTACTAGGAACCCAGAACGTGCAAGGAGGATGAAGCGCGCAGCTGACATTTTTAAAATTATGTACAGAGCGCTGCATCCTAAACTTTTAAAACTTGAATTCGATTTCGATATAAATTTAAATTACGCTGCTAAATGTGCCAATATTTAAGAGCGTTTTTTAGTGTTTCTGTGGCATTTTCAAAGCGAAAGGATTGAGGATTGTTTAGTTGATAAAGGAACTCTTTCTTAATTACAACTTCATGTTTGACAGATTTGTAAAAACAGTTTTAGAGCATTTCTGAGCATTAAAAGAAGGTGGATGATATCAAATATGATTAGAGACTCTTCCTTTATCACTCAGCAAAGAGATTGATAAAATCGGATGGAAAATGACTGAGATACAAAGAAATTTTCATTTTTAGTTAGAAAAATTGAAAAAAAGATAACATATTAATGATTTTTAAGGAATTACTGAACATTTCAAGGAATTTCAATGAATAAACAATACCAAAACATACGTCCAAGATTATATTTGATAAAAATATAGGTTTACAATGTAATGTGTACATCCAGTTTACATAAATGTTTAACTATCTATCTACCTACAATACAATACAACGTACATAAGTTTGCGTTTGTTCATGGGATCATTTGGATCTTCAAATGGCACTTAACAATAATATTCCTCATCATCTCCATCATCCTCAAAAATTATACAGATACACACTTATTGTTAATATTCAAATATGGAATGTCATCATAATAATATCTGCGCAATAATCTAATATAAGCAATGACTGCTGCATTAATGTACAAGTAAAGAATTAATAACAAACAATGTGCTGTCAAAATGATTCAAAATGTTACGTCATCAGTTTAACTATTTATAATAAATATCTATAACAAATCATATAAAATTGCTGAAAAAGTGCTTCGAGTATTTCTGTTCAAAATGGATACAAACATCTATATTATTTACATAACCTACAATTAAACATTATAAACATTAGAATTGAATATTGTCGCTTATTATCCACTAGCATTAAACATAATATGGTTCTGCTTCTTGACTTATAATTATTTGTTTGTAGAATATGTCTAATATAATATTAGTGTAAAATATGATTTCTTTCATTTTCGCACAATATTTGCAGTTATCTTTTGTAACCACGTCCGCCATTCATCTGCTGGCTATGGACCATGACAGGTTGAGCCATTGGGGGCGGCGGGATTCCTCTGGCTTCGTAAATACCACGTGGCACTTCAGAACGTTCAATTTCATCACCGGACAAGTCTAGATCCTGTACCATCTGCATTATTTCACGTTCCTTCTTGATATCTTCACGGTCTTCCATCTAAAAATATATAATAATTGAGGTTATGTTAATAAATTCTTCAAAAAAAGACTAAAATTTGTTTTTTTTTACAAAATTTAAAAAAAAAATAAAAAAAATAATTGATGAATATATTGTACAATCATTACTTACATCATGTCCATTGGGTATAGGCGTAGCAAACTTCAAATTAGCAAGACTTCCATAACTCCTACTCCGATGTTCCTGCCTAATCGAATACGAAAACGCCCTTTCATTCAAATGTCCCTTCTTGCGATAAATCCCAGTATTATAAGGACTCTCACCATCCAGATTAGGATCATCCAAACCGTTCATACTCTGCGCCATCTTCTTACTCATCTTACTCTTCTCCTTCTTGGCTTTGATGCTCTTCGAAGGACTCTCCATCGTGGCATACTGCTGCATCAAATACGCCTCATGCGGAAAATTCACCGGTTGATAACTGGCAATCGGCGACAACGCACGATTACTCGGCATGTAAATCGGCTCCTCCATGACTTTATTCTTTGACTTTTTACCCTTGGATGGCATGGTCCCGGGGAGAATTATCGGCGCCACTGGTACCAATGGTGGTGGAATGGGTCTCGCCGGGATTAACATCTTACCACGTGGACGATGCGAGAATGTGTTACCATATTGACGTAAAAACTTCGGATTTGGCAGTGTTTGTGGATGATGCGCCATTATGTAAACCGGTTGATGTGGTTGATGCATTGGTGGTTGATGATTACGAGGTTTCAACATGGTGCCTAAAATAAACACGCATTAAAACCCAACATAACCTAATATAAGCTTTTTAGAGGTTATAATACAATACCTGCGATACTATTTGCTTTGCCATTCATCTGTGGATGATACAAATCTTCTTTTGACGCCGCCATCTTCTTTTTACTCTTCTTGCTCTTCTCTTTGACCGGCGGTGGTGGGACCGCGACAGGTGCTTGTATCTGCCTGGGTCTATTCGGCCGCGAGATGGTGCTGCTTGCGTACACATCGTAGATGCCATCGAGGTTATCCTGGGATCCTGCCCAGACTTTGTGGTTCTCGTCACCGTTGTAGATGCTGATGTCGTCTTTATTGCCGATTCCGATCGTGTTGATTGTCATTGTGCTGCCGGAGTTTGACCGGGTCATTTTCCATTCTTCGACGTTGTTTTCTTTAGGGCCGCCGCGTTCGGAGGGTAGCGTGCCGTAGATGGAGCCGTTGGTGTCCACTTGTTTGGCGTATGAGGAGTCGGCGTAGGCGTGGAAGCAGCAGCGGACGAGCGCGTTGGCGGCCACTTCGCGCTTGCAGATGAATGCGTGGCATTCGAGGACTTTGATGCCGCTGGTGCGGCGCAGGATGGCGGCGAACAGAGGTGGATGGACCGGGTTGGGGGCACGTGCGAAGGGTGAGTCGAGTGGGAGGAAGCGGGGACTAGGATTGTGTAAAGTGTTCTTTTCCGGTACCAAAACATACCTGAAAGATGAAAATTTTTAGTTTTTTGTTGATAACTTTTAAGATAATAGAGATATTGAAATTGCATTAGATAGTCAGATAAATTGTTTATTTATTTATGTAATAATAATGAAATTTGTTTAAATAGTTTTGTTGTAATTTAAGGTTAAAGTTGAGAAAATTATTTTTTTAATGAAAATAAATTTGTTTATAAAATGTTTAATAACTATTAAACTAATTAAGTTATTTATTTGAAATTTATACTATTCATAGTTAAATAAATTCTCTATAATCTGTTAAAAGAATAATTAAAATAACTATCACGGTTTTGGAGTAATTTGATTGCAAAGTTGATACACTTATAAATTTAAAAAAAGTAGCTGTAAATATGTAACAACTTAGTATTTTCATCATAAAAGTATCAATTTTTATCATGAAAATAAAAGTAATACACAAAATGATAGCTGGATAAATTATCTATAACATAGTGAAAAAATAAATAAAATATCTTTGACAGTTTTCGAATAATTTGATCACAAAGTTAGTATAATTAAAAATATATATAAATTGTTCAAAAATCATCTTAGTATTTTATCAATAAAATCTGCAATTTTTATCTGAAATCAAATATTTAAACGTCAAATTATAGCTAGATAAATTCTCTATAACATTTACTCATTAAATGTTTCAATACTTAATTGCATAACCTAAATATTTAACCTCAAAGTCAAACTTAATTTCGTCCACTTAAAGTTGCACTTTCAACTCAAGAACTTCTCCATTTGCGTTCACCGCAGTCCCTGTAAACGTACCTATACCCGTGTGTGTTTGTTTCTAAGGTATTTGCACGTAATAATTATGCAATTATGCAGGTCGAAGCGTGGCGAGATAGACGAACGAACGCTCTCGATCAACGAACGAACCAGCCGTAGCAACGAACGTTCGAATGTCCTTGGCGCATGCGATTCGCAACCGCGTTTTTTGTGCAATGCATTTATTCATTAATTTTGTTGTTTATTTATTTATAACTATGCACAACTATGCAATCTACACGTGTTTTTTCGGGCAGTAAAAGTATGAATTCCATTAGGATACTGACTCACAACAAACACATTCGATACAGTCGACGCGGTCGACGCTTCGTCAAGTTTAATGCACAATCATTCGCAAACCAATAGGAATAATTGTATACTGTTTGCGGTGATTTGTAAAGAATTTATCTGTTTATTATTGTGGAGATTTTTATTGCGTTTGTAATAGAGAATAATTAGATATGAGAAAAATAGTGAAGTAATGCATTTTTAAATGTTATTTTTCATGTTTGAACTTTAGACGATTATAACTTGTTAAATAATATAGTTATAAACAAATTGTTTTTACTAATTTATAGAAAATTTTATCCTGTTTCAGAATATGTATATATGTCTAATGTTACAAGAGGTTAAAAGGGTGAAATATTTAAATAATATAAAAAAGTCATATTTTTAAAATTAAAATTTAAAGTTGTTCAAGTTTAAACAATTATAACAACTAAACTAATTATGCGATAAGCTTGGTTTTTATGAAATATTAAAGATAATTTAATTCTCTTTCAGAATATATTATAATTTATCCTCTTATCATTATTTAAACATAAAATATCAACAAAAACATGAAAAAAATCAAAAAAATAACTTTTTCAAGTTTAACCTCAATTTACTAATAAACAAATAAAGTTACCGTAAAACTCTTTACATCAAATAATAGATAATTTAATCCTCTTTCAGAATATATACGCATATCCTATGTTACCACTCATTTAACCACTAAAAACAATAAAAAAAAAAAAAAAAAAGACTTACCTAATGGCCGCGCAGTAGTGCAAACTCTCAATCGGGAAAAACCTCGTGATTTTCTTGTGATTCTCATCAACATTCTCCAACAGAATACCATTAGACCACACACTCAACCAGCTATCAATCCCTCTTGCCCCTGTGGCACCCTGATCCGGATATAACTCCTGCAGCGGCTCCTGAATCCCTTGCAATCCATCTTTCGTCTGCTGCGGCACCGAACTTCCCAGATACAACACGCGACAACGACAAATCGGCGTAGATTCCGACATTTTCCTCCAAAAATTAAATATTTTGATTCAACAACTCAATATCTTCCAGCCTGATGATTTTTCAATGTCGTCAATCCAATGATGAGCACATTATCTAAAAATAACATCGAAATGTATGAGTCAACAAGAGTTAACATTGAAAACAACAAAATAACAATTGAAGTAGTTAATTACTATACACGCCGTCGCGAATAATAGAATCTATGAGAACTTTTTCTTTTTACAACATCGACTTCCTTTTAATTTTTTTCCGTCTGCATTCTGCATGTCTTGTGAATTGATTCAATTAACTCGCCATGCGCGCGTTGAACTTGAAAACAATTCCGTTTTTTGTGGTGGAGAGAAAATTTTACAACATTATAAGCTCGCAACAATCGAGATTCGATGTATAATTAATTTTGATACGAGGTAAATGACTCCTGGTGCGTGTGCGCATGCGCGCCGCGCGGCTGCCATTTTGGTTTCGACGTGCGTCGCATAATGCCGACCGACGTGCCGCTTGTGTAACGCGTCATATTGGCAATATGCGTTTAATTATGTATTATGCGGATCGTAATTAAAGAGTACACTTTCGAATCGATTGTCATTCAATGCAGGAGAAGAAGTATTAACTGTATAATATTAATGGCTTGCAGTGGCATGAAAAATGGATAATATCAATTTTCAACTTTAAACATTAATAACTTTTGATCTAACAAACGGAATTAATTAATTTAAACGGTATTGTGTAGATAATTTAATTATCTATCATTTTGTTAATAAAAATGTTTAATATTTTATGTTTATTGATTATTTAAACGTAAAAAACTAAAAAATATCATTTTATTTGTTCAAACCTTAATAACTCAATAAATATTAAGTTTAAATATTAAAAAATTAATGTAAAATACGTAGAATTTATTCTACTTTAATTTTTGTTAAGTTTAATTGTTTTAACAATGATTTCTGAGCGTTTGAAGTGTCAAAATGACATTTCACATTTGGAATTTTTCCAATTTTCAATTAGCATTTACAGTTGATAAACTTTACGACGCTGTAACTACGATGATAATATATGTGCGGACATGTAAATACCGCCATTATATAGAGAATTTATTCCTCTATCTATTCATAAACAAATGTGTGCATATATTTTATTGTTAACTAGAAATAATTAAAGAAAACTGAAAAAATTCAAAGTGCAAAATTTATGTTTTCGAAGAATACGTAATACTTGATGTTTAATGTTTTGTAACTTTGAGGTTATGGAAGATATCTGGCTAAAGTTGATATGTGTTTATAAATAATTTAATTGGCTTTAAAATGATGTATAATTTGTTGAAGATATATTGTTTGTAATAAAGGATAATTTGATTTTAATGACAAAATGCGCATTTTTGTATTTTTGCTTTTTTGACTTAAAATGCTTATAATTTTAAAACTAATTACGATATTTTAATGAATAATATATCAAATGAAAGATAATTAAACCCTCTTTAATTATGTGTATATAAAGTTTTACTTTTTTGTTGTTAAACCCAAGAAAATTGTTAATAAACTCAAAAATAATTTTTTCAACATTTTTCTTTGAAATATTGCCAAATATTATTATTATTATACCAAAACATGTGGTAATGAAATTGATTAATTCAATAGCACGATTATTACCCGATGTTTAACGCCATTGTCGTGAAGAACAGCGGCGCGCGTGCGCAATCACGCGGCGAAATTAGTTCGCAGCGTTCGCGCGTTCGTTTTCCATCAAATCGCTGCTCATTAAGTCGCGTAATTAATGCAATGCATTTTGCACGCGTATCAGAATGCGAGGCACGCATGTGAACATTGTGAGCACATAGATTGCGCCTTGTGCAACGCGTTCAACCCATGCGCACACAGGTTTGTGTGTCATAGCAATGGGATGCAATGCAAACTGCATTAGAATAATAATAAAATAATAAAAAAAAGAGAAAAATGTAAGTCTTTCATGCACCATTTCATCAGGCGCATAATGGGTGTAAATAGGGGCTATTGTGGAATTAATGGGTTTATAAACAAATAGATTAAATGGTGTTTATAATGAGATTTTGTGTTGAAATGTGAAATATTGTGTTGCTATGAAGAAATAGATTTTGATAGAGGATATCTTTTGTTGTGGAATTGATAGAAACATGAAATAAACGTAGTTTTATGGATAATTTAATAAAGTTTCATAATATTAATAAAAATTGTCAGATTTATTAATATATAGTGAAAAAATTTGAGTAAAATATGAAAAAATGAAATTTTTAGGTATTTTTGTGTAACTTGTACTTTAATTGTTAATAACTTTTGTTGTATTTACTCAAATTAGTTAAAGTATATATCAAATTAAAGATAATTTAATAATATTTAAAAAAATGTATAAATAATATAAAATTTGTTATTATTTAATACGAAAATTTGAAAAAAAATTGAAAAAATGAAATTTTAGTATTTTTTTTCATAAATTGTTGTTAAACCATGAATAACTTTTGATCTAATACACAAAAATTGTTCAAATATTTATCAAATTAAAGATAATTTTATTGCCTTTAATAATATGTATGATTTGTAGCAGAATTATTGTTATTTGTTAATAAAATTAAGAAAAATAAAGAAAAAAAACGTATTTATCTATACTTATCTTGATTTGAACTTTAAACAATAATAACTTTTATTCTAATTATTAAAAATTTCCCAAATTCACATCAAAAGCAAGATAATTAATTCCGCTTTAAAATGATATATAACAATATTAATATATTTTATCCCAACTATCAAATATTTTAAATTTACTCAAAAATATTTTCTCTCAACCAAAAAAACTTACTTCAACTTCAACATCCTGTATCTTCTATAATAAATAAAATATAATTTCAATTTTTTTTCATTACACGCAAAATTTAATCCTCTTTAAAACGATGTACAATAACTACAAAAACAACGCATATTCACTAAGTAAACTATAAAATTCTTAGAAAAATCATCAAAAACCAAAAAAATCTCCGTTACTCCTATATAAAAATATTTCAAGTGTGACAATTACATTACATCCACAAAATAAATAAAACCGAAAAAAAAAACTAATCAGAACGTAAAGGTGTCTTACACCGAAAACAAAGTCGAAATTAAAGCAGACTTCGAGCTACAAGGTGTCGAAACGTGACTTTCTATTACAAAACGCCAAACACAAAATTGTACAACCGAATAATTTAAATTACCCTCGAAAAAATGCAGCAACAATCCACTACTGACCAATCTACCAACCGAACGAAACAATAGATCATTAAATTGTTAACAAAAAAATTGAAACAATCGTAATTATGAGTATGAGCGTCCTTGGCGCGCACAAAAGTAAAACAATTTAAATTGTATCGAAAATAGGCGCAATATTAACAACGCCAGACAATTTACTGATAAAGATAATTATCAATATTTTGAATATTGTGAATTGTGAATGTATTTTGTAATAAAATGCATTCAAATTTGTGTAGCTATTAGTATTATTATTGAAAGTTGTTTTATTGCGTTTGGTGCATTTTTGGACGTGACTGGAATGAAAATGCGGCAAAAACAGAGAGACGAGTGAAATTTCAATTTCTAATTGAAGTTGAAGGAAGAATTTCACTTGGAGGAAAAACTGTCAAGTGGTAAAATCATTTTGAGGTTATGAATTTGATAAAAATAGGTTATAACGTTGAATTATAAAATATTTTAAGGGAAAAACAGTTAATAACATGATTTTTTTATGCCAAAATGTAAATATGATAATAAAATTGATAAAAATAAGTTTATCAATGAAAAATTAGGCAAATTCAGCGTAAAACAAGTGATACTTAGTGAAATACACCAAATATAACCTCAAAATGTAAATTTTGCCTAAAAAACGTCAAAAAATCGCAAAAACTGCAAATATTTTGTGTAAAAACAAACAAAAGTATTAAATTATTAATAAAATTATTGAATTAACTAATATTTAATTATTTATTTGTTCTTTTCAGTAATATTACATTGAAATACTCAAAAGTTAACCTCAAAATGTCAATTTTAACCAACATAACCTAAAAATGACCAAAAATGAACCCTAATATCAATTAATCTTCTTAAAAACGTTATTAATCATCAATTTATTACCTAAATTAATGAATTAACTAATATTGCACTACTTTCTGACACGAATCCTAATTTTTTCATAACATAATTTATCCTATGAGTAAATATCTCGGTGCGTAAGCAAAACGTCAAACAATTAGCGCCCGTACGCGAAATAAGAATTCGGGTCGCCGTGGATTACGCCGTGTGCAACTGAAAAGAATTAAAAACGATGTCGACGACGCTCACATGACTCTTTCTTCTCTTCTCTCCTCTTTTCTGCTGTCTTCTCTTCTCTGCTGTTATTTTTTGCGATGCAGACAACAATTATTTCGAGCCCGACGGATCATCATCATATTTTCGTTGCGTTGCGATTAATAGATGGATTTCTGCGCGTTGCGAGATCCGAGAGAGAAACCGCTCCGCTCGCATCCGCGAATGCAGGATAATAAAACGTATAAAATGCGTCGAACGCCACCAATACTAATAGACCGCAGTATTGTATATTGTATGTGTGTATGAATGAAGAGAATGAAGAATGCCGCGGAGTTTTTGTTGTTTTTTTGTGTTTGCTGCTCTTTTATGCTTTGAGAATCGAGAGAGAATCAGAAATGTCTGCTCCAGTTTGCGGATCAATGTGGAAGCGCGATGTAAGCGCGATTAAAGTTTATTGTAAATATAATGCAGGATTAATTAAGGAGAGAAATGGCAGATTGTGTTTGGTGTTATTTATGTGTGTATTTACAGTTTTATCAGGATTCACGTTGGAAGTAATTTTAAAATTTAATTTTTTGCATTTTTTTATAAATTTGAGTTTTAAAGACATTTTGAGCATTTTTAGGTAATATTTTTATACATCATCTTAAAGATAATTAAATTCTGCATTAAATAGTGGTAATTTAAATATTTTACTCCTGGTAGTACTAATTTTACAGACGTTTAAACTTTACCTTTAAAATGGCAGTCAAAATTTGACTTTTTATAAACAAAACAAATTTAGGGATTGTTTGAAATGTTTTTTCAAATATTTTTATACACCATCGTAAAGATGATTAAATTTGCTACCTATTGATATCAAAAATAATAACCTACGCCTACCGATACAAATTTGACACGCGTTTGAACTTTACCCTTAAAATGATCGTCAAATCTAATGATTTGCATGACAATTTTTTCAACAAATCAATTTTAAAACAATTTCCAAAAAAATTCTATAATATTATTATATATCATCAGAAAGCTAATTAAATTCTGCTTCTAATTTACCTAAATTTAATAATCTACCCCTATAAATACAAATTTGATACGCAATTGAACTTTACTCCCGAAATTGCTATCTAGTGATATTTTTATCATGACAATTTTCATAAAAATCAACTTTAATAATATTTATAATTAAATTCAATAATATTGTTATACATCATCTTAAAGCCAATTAAATTCTCTATCAAATGATACTAAACTCAACCTCCTACCCCTAATAGTTTATAATTTTATCATCATCTAAACTATACAAATTAAAATATCAAAAATGCATCACAATTAAAATGAAATCATTTAGTTATTAACAATTTAATCCCAACTAAAAACAATTTAATAAACATTATCATACATCATCTTAAAGCCAATAAAATTCCACACACAATAGCACCAAAACCACCCCTCTACCCCTCTTAATACTCAAGATATCTTAACCCAAACATAAAAACACTAAAAACACAACAAAACTAAATCTCAACTCACCTTGCAAGCAATATCCTGTTTAAATCCTTCTTCTCTCTGACCACACACTTGCTATCTTCTTATGCAACAGCAACAGCAACAGCAAATCCCTGCGTTTACGTATCTCACACGGCAGTCCTTCACCTCTATAACCTAAATCTCCTCTTGCCTCAACTTACAACTTAACTTCTTATTATAATAAACAAACGTTCAATATGTCCACACACACTACCACACACAGCATAGGCACTTGCTGGAAACACACCTTAGAGGAGCGCGCGACAAGAAATCGAGGCCTTCGACGGCCACGACGACGCGCACTCGCTCGCTCGCAGTGAGAAATCGGCGAGACGTCGACGTGGTACGCGCCGCATTCCACACGGAATTCCTTCGGCTTAAGTCAACTCACACACACACAAAACTCACAAGTTATCAATGCGTACACGATTGTTACGCATTTATTTTGGTGGAGAGATGAACACTGAGTGTAATTGCACTTGTTGATTAGGGTTTTTCGGTGTGTGATTGGGTTTTGTTGGGTTTTGTGTTTGAGTATGAAGTGTGCGAAGCGTTATGGCCGCCGCTCTCGCGCACCGTGTTTGGTGATTGCTTCTGCGCGCTGTGGTTGCGGCAAGAGCCAGCAACAGGTAATCCCTCTACCTGTGAGGCGAGTGTGGACGAAGGCAGGCGGATGTGGACGATCAGGTGTGTAGTTGTGCGGGTAGATGGTTTAGTATTATTATTTAGGTGTATCAGTGAGTTGAGTTTTTATTTTTGTTTGTTTTGTTTTTGGTTTTTCTGTATGAAGAAATGTTTTGTTGTTAATTTGTTGTATATGCTTTTGTAGCTAATTAAATTCTCTTTAATTTAGAGTTTATTTGATGATTGTATGATAAAAAGTTTAAAAGTTATACGGAGTTGAAGTTGAAACTTGTATTTATTTTGTTTTTATGTTTAAAATTGTTATAATTTCTTTTCAAATAGAAATAAATCATTTTTGTAAAGATAATTTGATGTAGAATTTAATTGGCTTTCCAAAAATATGTATATGTAACTGTTTTCTGTATTAATTGTTTAAATAAATGAAATTGATGAGAAAACACACAAAAAGTTCAAATAAAAACTGATATTTCTTTTCGTAATTTTAATTGTTTATAATTTCAAAACTATTTGTTTAAAATAATCAGTCCAAATTCAATTAAATACAGAATTTAATCCTCTTTCTGAATATGTTTTGATTGAAATTGTTGTTCTATTAATTATTTAAATAATCGCAAAAATTCTTCAGAATGCACCAGAAAATAACATCAACTTGTGTCAATTTTAACTTTGAATAAAATCTAAACTAATTGTTACTTTTATACAAAACAAAGTTTAGTTATTGCAAAATTTAATTGTCTTTAAGATAATGTATAATTTCATATGAATTCTTGCCGATTAATGCAAAATATTTAACAAAAACACAAAAAAATCAAAAATAATTTAAAATTGCACAATTACTAACTTTAAACTATAATAACTTTTAAACAAATAGAGATAAACAATCACTCTAAACACAGTTCCATCCAGAATTCAACCAGCTTTTAAAACATATACCCATCAACATACATCCCTCACCAATTATATAAATAATCATAAAAAACCTCCAAAAAATCCACTTCATATCTCCCTCCATTTTAATTCAACTTTCCACCTTAATATCTCATCACACATTCATCAATTCTCCACCATTCCACCATAAACCCCTTCAGAATCTCATCCGCTTCACAACAAACCCATACAATCTCTTCTCCCATACCCACAGCTCTCTTATCATTCGAATTTCGTCCGCGCTGCCAACCACTCTGTATACGAGCAAGGCGACGTTACAGGTGGAATTAAGGTGGGAAATCGTCGCACGTCGACCGCACTGCACTCATCGCAAGAATATGTGAATATGAATGGGCAGCATCATCATGGGAACGAGCATGAATACAAGCCGTGCGTCGTTGTGTGTGTGTTTACGCGTTTATTATATGCGCGCAATTTACAGTTACGTTCTGGGCAGTGCCCTTACTCAATAAAACTCGCTGCGGCGTTCGCTCGTAAAATACGACGATCGACAATTAGGCAACAAGCGCATTCCAACAAGAGATAAATAAATAATCATTCTTTTAAGTCTTTTAAAAGAGAAAATGCGAAAAAAATGATTTTTGACAGAAAAAGTTAAATTTATCTACGAATAAATAATATTTATTAAATTGTTTATATATTGTTTAAAAGAGTGTTAAATTCTCTATTAGTTGATGTTTTATTTGTTAAAATCGAGTGAAAACTTTTTGAGTTATTGTTAATTAAAATTGCGATAATTTTTTCATCCAGCAAAATTTACGTCATTTTTTCAGTTTTTAATTAATAACTCACTTCTATGAATATTAATAACAATAAACAATATATCATTTAAAAGGTGATTAAATTCCCTATAAGCTACAATTTTTATAAACAAAATATCTTAATTTGTTTAAAAGTTATCGCTAGTTAAATTTTACCTTTTCTATAACTTGACTTTTTTCATATTTTATCAAATAAACAATATTTAAACAAATAAATTCTATAAATACTATACTCAATCTTAAAGCCAATTAAATTCTGAACAATTTAATACATAAACAATTCTCCTACACATATTACTTCCCGAGTTATTAATGTTTAAACTTGAACTTTATATTTTGCCTATCCACCACCATAATTACATATCTCCATGCATTCAAACCGAACGAATTTGTAAACTGTCATCAACCTAACGTTTTATTCTTTGTATTATTGTGTTATTCATTGTACTGATTCGTATTTTGTGTGTTTTGTTTGATTGACGTGCAATTATTACGGCAAAACAAACTGAATGTATCTGTGTATCAGCTCGTTGGTGAATTTGGTGTAAGTAGACTGATATTAAGTTGGGAGCGTCCCCACCGAAGTGGAAAACTGTCGAGCCGCGTCGCGGTCGCCGACATACCTGAATATTATTAAACTCGAAGAGTTAAAGATTCTTGCGTTCGAGGCGCGTGTTTGCATTCCGATTGGTTGCGTATGTTGAGCGTGGCACATCCGGTGGACTCGCGTACCAAACAGGTGAATATTTAGTTACATACATAGTAGGTATATACTAGTTGATTTGAGTGTGTGAAGTTGTTTCAACGTAGGCAACCAAGTATACATAAAAGTGTACAGCTGTTGAAATGTTTCAATTAATTCTCTTATTTTGCGGATATTTACGTCTTATCTTATGGAAAATTACCTGTAGATTAAGAATATTCAATCTGTTTTGTTGTATCAAGTTTAGTTGATGAGATATATGTAATCTGCTTCCATAAATCACAATTTTACAAGGTTGATTTGTACCAGTCGAAGAAATCTATAAATCAAGTATTAATTCACTTACCAAACACATTCTAAAAGAAAATATGTGTTAATAACATTGATACAGACTAAATACAACTAATTTAATTGAATATACTCACTGTTATGTCTCAGATTAACCACAAAATCAAAATAAAATAAATTTACAACCGTCACATGTTTCTAAGGTCATACAAATCGTATAACTCACCAGTTAAACCTCAGATGTCGCTGCAATTCAAATCCCAACAAAATTCAAACAAAAAATACACAAAAACACATCAAAAACACTCAAAATATATTTCTCCCAAATAGTTCCATCACAATAATCAAGATGTAACATAAATTTCCGTTTCCTATACTTTTTATCAACTTCTCCACGCTTAAAACTTAAAATCTTCCTTTTACTTACGCCGTACCCACACCAGATGGCGTTGCAGCCGTAACATTCGCATTTGCAGCTTGCGGTGACTGAACAAACTGCGCACGCGTCTTATTACTATTCTTCACATTCTTACCCTTGATAATCTTCAAGTGATTATCCAGCGTGAATGTAAACGGAATCGCAGGCGGCAGAGACACATGCACAGCCTCCATTTCACTCAACTCAGCAAAGCGTCTTATCAACGCACAGAGCGATGTATTATGCGCGATAACAATCACTTTGTTACGCATCTTCAAAGAAGGCACTATGATATTCTCCCAATATGGCAGCACACGATTATAAACCATCTGGACGGATTCTGCACGTGGGATTTGATCAGTTGTCAAATGTTTCCTTAAAAAATTTTATTAAATTTTATTTTTTACTGCGCATGCGTAGCTTACTTATGCATATTATCCATGATACTCTTATACTGCGGGTTTTCTACTTTGATGATAGGTGGCATAGCGCTGTATTCCTCCGACCATTCTTTAATCTTCCTCTCGCCGTGCACCAACGCCATCTGACTACGATTATAACCACTAAGATCACCAAGATGTCTGTCGTTCAACCGCCATGTTGCAAACACTTTCGGTTGTACCATCAATGGTTCCAGGACATGTTTAACTGTTGCTTGCGCACGTTCCAACTCACTTGTATAAGCCACGTGGAAATGTGACTCATCCATCGCCATGATCTTTCCAGCGCGTTTTGCTTGCTCCACGCCGAATGGCGACAGCTTGGAATCAATCCATCCGGTGAATTGTTTGGTTAAGTCATCTTCGCACTCGCCATGCGCCATTAGTGTTATCTCATAGGTTGGAAATCGATATGCTCTTACAGAATTGACATCATGCACTACAGGGCGTTGGAAAATCTGCTTCAATCTTTGCGGGGTGTTACGTTTGAAAATCGACGCCATTTTGGAAATATTTCAAGTGTAATGATAGAATAATGATGATAAAAACGTAGAAAGTGAGAATTTCTGCTTGGGTTGCGATGATTCTTTCCGAAAAACTTAAATTTTTATGACTGTCAGTTGGGAATCTTTTTTACCGACATAGCCGACTTAAATAAAAATAAAAATGTAAAATTAAACAAAACCACAATATTCAAACAAACAATAAGTGTATTTACATAGTTTTACAATTGTTGGTAATATAGGCTTAAATTTAAAACAAAACGACGCCATTTTGTTTCTTGTTTCCGGTTTCTATTACAAAACACATTTTATACATATTTAGGTTAAAAAATTACAAATATTCTAAAACTGGTAAAATTTCTATGCGTAATTTGGCTTCAATATGTCTTCACACTCAACATAACCTTAAAACTAAACAACTTGAACAGTATTGTAAGCACTGAAGGTGACTTTCTTTCCCTGTCGACCGAATTTCCGGCCTGAATCAACGTTTTTCTTTATTACACTCTTCAGTGTGTTACTTTGTGTTTTTTCATTGTGTGCAAGCAGAGTTAGATTACCCAAACTACCGCTGCGTCCTAACCTCGAAAGTTTACCTAAGAATTTATCATTGTGTTCTTTTACAGGATGCGCATAAGGATTCACTTCATGATCATAGCGTTTATTGGGATTACATCCACTTTGTAATGATCCAAACTCTTTTAGTTTACTTGACATGCCGAATAAACGATTTGTAAAGTTACCATTACTATTAGGGTGTAATGTTGGTTGCATACAATGCTGCTGTGGCTGTGGCTGCACTATTATTGGCTTTTTGACAGATTTATACATTGGAATATACAATTTCAACGCGGAGAAACCTCGTGATGCTTTTGATTGTTTATGAGGTTGTTCCTTTTCCTTGGATTTCTCACAATCCTTTTGTTGGTAATATCCTGTGAGGTTTTTAGGATCAGAAAACTTAAAAGCATCGAAATTTCGTGGTTTTAGCGTGTTTTTTGTCTTTACCGCTTCGTATTTCAATATTTCCGGTGTGGGCTTTTGTTTGAAGTTTAAAATAGGATAATTTGCAAAGGATCTGGTATGGTCTACCTGCACACGTACGAATTGACCTTGAAACACGTTACCTAACCCTAAACTAGATTTATCTTCATCGTCAATGTGTAGATTTGTAAAACTCCTGCTTATTGGATGATTTTGAGCAATTTTTTCATTTTCAACTTTAGTATTAGTAATATTACAAGGTGGAGGTGGGGCAGGACCCTTTTTCCGACCCTTTCTAGGTGGTACCTTGGGTTTTGTCTCAATGGTATCCTTAATATCTAAAATATTCTCCGCGGAGTTCCAGATTTTCCTCAAGGGTTTCTCCGAATCTAAAAAATCCTCAATAGACTTTGATTTCTTCAGAATTCGTTTCCTGGTAGGTTTACCCATAGTGGCAAACTTTTCAAACTTAGGTTTCACAACAGGTTCCTGTGGGATATTAGGTAGACTAATCAATGATGAATAATCCTCTTGATAATCATCCTGTCGTGATATCCTAATATGTGTCATACCATCAGAATCGGTCCTCTGGAGGAGATTAAAAGGTAGGCAACCAACATTACTGCTTTTCTGGTTGCATACAGCTTTCACTGTACTAAAATTCTCATGAAAAGCTTCCAGTTCTTTCTGATTGGAGAATTTAAAGATTAGGGTCTCTTCTTCTTTTGATGGTGAGGCAACCACGAGGATTAGAATGTCTGGATGTGCTGAATCTGTATAGCAGACACAGTTGACTAGATTAAAATATTCTGTAATGATATCATCTTCTTTTGTAGTAGTTGTAATAGCTGTAGATGTAGAATTTGAGGTGGTACCAGGAAATTTCTGTGTTTTACTAGTTTCAGAATCATCACTGTCAGATGATGCGCTCCCATTCGCAGAATCAGTCTCCCGAGATTTCGTCATCAATGAAATCGTAGATTCTGTGGATACCAAAGAGATGGTATCCACATCAGATTCGAAACCTTCGTCTAATTCACGCTGGGTGATGGTAGGTTTACCAATAACAGAATTCTGTGTCTTTTTACGTGTGGATTTGATGATTAACTGGTTAGTGTTGGGATTCAAGTCGATTGAATGCATATCGCCTACGTTTTTGTATTGATGGTGTGACAGTACACCTGAATAGGCAGCCATGTTGACGTTGGCGTTTTGTGACGCTTCGACGATTTGCTTCAGTGACTCGATGCGACGACTCAGATCGCGGTGGAGTAGAGTTAAGCGAGACATTTCTAAACATCTAAAACAAAAGATACAGAATTTTATTATTAATAAATCAATTACCAAGGGTACCATCAAATAAAAATATTTATATCAGAATATATTATAATGTCTACAGAAAGTATTTCCAATGATCCCATTAATATTAACCTAGTCGACTTTTTTTATAAAGAAATTCTAAGACTGGCTGTTGAAGATTATTCTGAGAACCTACCAGATGTCTACGAAAGCTCAGATGAAGAACCCACATATGATACAGAATTCCACCCTGATTCAGATGATGCAAGTGCTAATGTGGTACGTCAAAGTGAATTCCAAGATTTTGATGGTAGGTCAAAACTACAAACCAGAATCATTCTGAGTATGAGTCATTACCAACTCCAGAAAGATAAAGAGATATCAGGAGGTACCCTAGAGAGACCTGGGACACCTTACAGAAGTGGTATAAGTGTCATCTCAGAAACAGAACAATTAACAGAAGGTGATCCTCTTATTCCAAGCAATACCTCCTTGAAAGTACGTGATGGTGACTCTGAGAAATTCATTGTAGAATGGTATGACCAGGATAACTCAACTGTAGAAAATAAACGCATCAGATTCAAATCAGGGACGGTTTATTGTGGGGAAGTGGTAAACCATAGATTTCATGGTACCGGGATGTATATCTGGCCCAATGGGGTTGTCTACAAAGGTAGTTTTGAGAATGGTACCATCACGGGTTTCGGGAAGTTGATTTATAATGAATTATCTTATTATCAAGGTATGTTTGTGGATTGTAACTTTGAAGGTACCGGGAGTTTCTTCCCAGGTGCCGTACCTGTTGCCTATTCAGGGAATTGGTTCAGGAGTTTACCACATGGTAAAGGTCACCTTAGTTTCTCCGAAAATAACTACTACACAGGTGATTGGTGCCATGGTAAGAAACATGGTAATGGTACCCGTGTATATGCAAACAAAGCAGTCTATAGTGGTACCTGGAAAAATGGTAAACCCTCCGGAGAAGGATCCATGCTTTTTTCAAATGGAGATTATTACCATGGTGAATGGTCTGATGGTATACCAAATGGTTACGGGGAATACACTTGGAGAGCATACCTGAAGACCGGAATGAGTTATTCAGTCAAAAGTCAATATACAGGGTATTTTGTGAATGGTCTCAGGGATGGTTATGGTGTACAGGTATTCGGCATGGATGGTTCCAAAGTAGCTGCGTTGTTTAGTGACAATAGAAAAAACGGAGCTGGTATTCTTATCTGTGGAGATGGTACCACCATCGAAATGAAACCCTTGTTTGTTTTTGATCACCCTGTAACACTCCGTAACTCTGAGAATCAGATCCCAAGGACCAATGAACGCCAACATTCACATACCATGCATAAAATCTCTACAAAACCCAGGAAATCGGTTTCTGGGTTGAGGGTCAAATCAATCATCAATTCAGCTCTGAGGGAAAGCCCCAAGGAAAACACCTCGGATATGTACTACTCCCGAAGTAGGGTGTCCAACATATTCCCTGCGATTTACACTCGAGGTGTACCTTTATCCCTACCTCTACATGCAACTGCCAAGGATGTATCCATATGGTACCATGTCAGGAAACTATTGGATTACCATCATAACCTCACTCAGAATCAATTTAATTTATCCAAAATGGCTGAAGATAATGAAAGACACCTTCTAAGTAGATCCATAGCTAATAACAATGTGTATCTCAAGAAGGTATACCAGCAATATTCCACTCTGAACCCTTTACACACCTGTTGTCCAGAACTGCGTAATCCTGTCTTAAGCCGACTTAGGTTATGGCAATTTTTACGAGATATAAACATAACAAAATTGAAGGTATCCCTAGTGGATATCGACCTGTTATTGTTAGACATACCTAACATCCATCTGGAATCTGAACATGACCCATTCGAGACCATCTACTTCTGGCAATTCATGCATTGCTTACTTTTACTGTCGTACCTTCAATATACTTCGAGTAAACCCGAGGAGAATACCCACTTTAAACCATGGACATACCATGAAATTTTCAGGACCTTTATCTGGGATGTGGTGAGACCCTCAGAGGGTACCTTCAAAGGGCGTGCGTTGTTTTCATGTCAGGATCTGTTACCGATTCAAGGTGTGTATGCTTTGTATAAAACAGTTGGTGAGCCACATTCTGCAAAGGTGTTACTCAATAGGATCTGTTGTCGGGCTGATAGACCGGTTTTGGATTGTTTCGTCAGGTCTAGAAGGGTTTATGACCCGCAGGGACCTTTTAAGCATTTTGTTATTGGTGGGGCTAATATTGCTTATATTAAGGTGAGGGAGAAGGTACCCTGGGATGTGGAGGAAGCGCCTGTTTTGAATAAGTATAGTGATGACCCTTTTTCTACTGATTTGAGGGTTTTTAGGGTTCTGGGGTCGAGTAAAGTTGTGGAGTGTATTAGTAGGGTTTGTGAGAATGTCAAAGATGGGGAGGATATTGTTTTTATTGAGTATCAGATTACTTTCTTGGAGTTTTATGAGATTTTGATTAATTTGGCTGAGGAGTTGAGTAAGGTTAAGAATTTGGAGGATGGAGGGGTTGTGGATAAGGTGGGTGATGATAAGAGTGTTGATAACGTGGTTTCAGTACATGATTCTAATGTTGGAAGAGGTGGGGGTGTGGGAATGAAGAAAAAGAAGAAACATAAAGTGACTTAAGTTAAGTCACTTTGGGAAATAAATTGTTTAAATTAATATTGCGGGTGAACTATAAAAGATATTAACACGTATGATACGTCAAATAAAAGCTGATTAACTGTAGATTTTTATAAGTTGTTAATAAATTTATAAATTTTATTAGCAACAAAATGGCGGACGTTTTAATTTGGTTTTTATTAAATTATTCAGTGTAATAATGAAATAAAAATTTTAAATTGATGCTATTCAGAGACTATTGAAGATAAATAGTTTATTTTAACAGCATCCATAGAATATTAACTGTAGTTTTGAATGCCGTTTATTTGACGTAATTATCTCTTTTTGTTTCAAAATGGCGGATGATCAAACTTGAAACTACAAATTTTAACATTTTTAAAACAGCATTTTTTAAATTACTGATAACGGCAAGAATTTTACTTCAAAATAAATAATTTTTATATAAAATGAGAGTATATTAGTCATACTTTTATATACAGCTTGTTTCAAACATCTATCTTACTTAGTTAAGCCACTACACTACTTTAAAGTTGACTTAAAAAAAATTAACTCTATTTTCACATCACCACTGCCTTAGATGCGCCAGTTTCATACGCAAAAAGACTCTTCTACGCCTCGGCCACAGCAGCCACATTAGATTGTCGACTGCGAAGCGGATTCGTCGGGCGTCCGAGTTAAGTAAGTAAGTAGGTAAGTCATAATAATAATAAATAACGAGCGCACGCTCACTCCGGCCGGCGCAAAAACGAATTCCACGCCGAAATCATCGCGCAATGAATGAACGAGCCACAATTTCTATACGCCGGCAAAAAATTGCTGCCAAAAATTAGATCGCCGATGCTTAATTAATGCTAATTGGGCGGGGAGGCGCATTTAGTCGAATTAACGCTAATTAAGCGCCGCGGATTCGGTCTCGCGTCGAGTGTGCGCTCGGCCAATTAGTCTAGATGCTTATTGGAACAAGGAAAATTCGCGCGGATTGATTTTTCATATATACTTCCATTATAATATGACTTAAGTTAAGTTATGACTAGTTACGCAGACATAATTTTGTGTTTTGTGTTAAAATGAGTGATTATAGCCAAACTACTTAAGATAACTAGAATGTTTGAACGTGAAACAAAAGAGAATAAAGAGTTTTATTATTTGCAAAAAGAAGTAATGATTTTTGAGCAATAGTTTCAAAATGGCGGACGTTTAAAGTCAAAATAACATTTTTTTTATACAAATTTCAATTTTGGCTCAAAATATCACATAACCTAAAAAAGCTACTGCCAGCAAGTAAACATAATATGAAAGAGAATTTTATATACTATAATATGCAATTTCTTTCAAACCAAAATCTTAAACCGTTCCTTAATTATACCTGATTTTGTAAACCTCGGCATTTATAAACAAATGTCTTTAAATATTTTTTACTTACTTTAAATCAAAATAACTAAAAAACTAATTGCGTAAATACATTTAAACAAATACCATTCGATAGGTATTTTCATAAGCTTTAATATACAGTTTGTTCCAAATGATTATCTCCAATCGTTTCAAAATGGCAGCCAAAAAACTTTACACACCGCACTTTTTTCATGTTTCTCAACTTTTGCTTGTTGTTTTAAAGTTTTAATTTTAATTATTCAATCAATATTCTCATCCTGTTTCATCTTCGCCTTCGATAAAACTTGTTCTCATCCTTGAACTCGTCCATGCGCAATAGCCTTCGACCACTCTACGCAGCACTGACTTAAGTCAAATTCTGCACACACGCAAACTTTGACATTTTGCCAAACCAATCCAAAACCAAGACCAAACCGAATCAAAACTAGTCAAAAGTGACTTAAGTATGTATGCGCATATCATATGACTTAAGTAAGTAAACTAACACAAAAAGTCAACTTAAGTCATCTTACTTATTTATTCCAGTAAGGTACGACGCATGCTCGAAATAAAAATGCAAACAATGCGTGGAAGTGACTTAACAGGTCGGAAACTGACTTAACTTAAGTCACAACAAAAACTTAACACTCATCTTATTGTCGCAATAACAATTAGATAAACATTTAATTATAACAAATGTCAATGGTTGTATAATCGCACTTATAGTTGACTTAAGTTGAGTTAACTTAAGTTAAGCAACTTTCCAAAATGTGCGCGCAAACAGATTTTAATTTAAGTTCTGACTTAAGTATTAATGTTACATCAAACACTCCGCGGCGCTGCTAATTTAATATTTATTTAGAAAGCGCATGTGCACTTTGCACGACCATGTTGTAATTACTTAAGTCACTTCAGGTGACACACACAAACAATACACGAACCGACTTAACCTCAATTTATATCAATATTCCTATTATTATTGATTTCTATTGTTTTTATGCGTTTTAAGTAATTTCAGAGTTAAGTCAAGTGACTTAAGTCATCGAGATGAAATTTTGATGCTAAACGGCGCGTTTTGCACACAGCATGTGAGAGGTAAAATGCGTAAAGAGAAAGTAGAATGAGCTGGACCTCTTTCGACTTAAGTCTTAAGTCTTGTCTGCGATTGCTTGGAGCAAAAGTCTCGCAGACGTGCAGACATTTGAGAGTTGAATGGCACACACATACATGCCGGTTGCTTAAATTTAGTTAATTTCGCCGGCCGAAGAAATCTCACCGGTTTGGGCTTAAGTTAAGTCAAGATGGCGGAGAAAAAGCCGCGGAGCAAAAACACACGCGATTATTTCGCGCGCGATTAACGAAACTCAACTGAAATCAAATTTAGATTTAGCATAGATTGATGCGGCGCAAAAAATGCGAATGAGATTAAGAGTACAATCGGTTTTTTGGTGTGACTTAAGTCAATAACTAAGTCAATAAGACAAGAGTTAGGTGAATTTTTTTGGTATCAACTTTGAATTGGGATATCTCCTAAACTAATTGAGGTAACAATTTGATTCTTTCATTATTTTATAGTATGTTTAAATAGGTATCACATAAAGTTTAAACTTTGAAATTTGTTTAAATAATTATAAAATGGCGGATATTTTGGTAAGAAATGATATTTTCAACGTTTGTTTCAATTCAAAATTTCAAAAATTAATAACTAAATAAGTAACAAAGATATTTTATTGTTTTAGAAAGCAGTCTATAAACAATTTATTTATTTATAAGATATATATTTTTCAAATATGTATCTTAAAGAGTTTTTATTTCATTAATGATTTAATGACTTAATAAAATTCTGATTGCAGTAGTTTATGAACACAAGTAATACCAATTTTAATTTTGAATATCTCTGTAAATAATAAAGATAGAACAACAATTCTTTCAGCATTTTAAAGAACGATTATTTAGTTACTAGCACAGGTAAAATTAAATATTTTTGCAAAATAATAACAAAATGGCGGATGATTTACCAAAAAAATCAATTCTTAAATAAAATTTTCAAAGCTCAACTTTAAATAATAATAAATAATAAACTATAAACAATATAACCAACATCTATACCACAATTGATAGCAAATATCATAGTTTATGACATACAGGGTGTTCAAACTTCTACCTCTTATACTTTTCTATTTACAGCTCATTTTTCAACAAATTGCACACAGCCGACACAATTTTCTCTCAATTTGCGCTCCACGTCTCATTTATTCACAAAATATTTACACAAATATAAATAATATGTGAATGTCTCTCGTGAGAATCACATCCAGACAACGGCGAGACAGTTATCCACGTCGGCGGCATGCATGCATCGCAAAGAGAAAGAGATTGGAATTGTTTTCTGCGTTTCCTAAATAGTTTGAACATTTCTCCGCGCGTCTAAATGTGCTTAAGTGCGCATGTGAGGCGGGCGCGAATCGAAGAAAGAGGAGAAAATTCGTGGGAAACATTCGCACGCATTATACAATTACGCCGCGCTAATATTTACTACGTTTACTACCACATTTGCGATGGAGAACAAACAGAATGTCCGAATGAGAACTGGTAACTTGAGACATGCGCTACTAAAACAAGCGCCGCACACTTGGGAAGCGAAAAAATCGTTTATTTCTGGAATTAAATAAAAGAAAGCCGAAAAATGCTAATGTAGACTTAAATATGTAAAAGGTGTAATTGTTAATAAACGGCTAGAGAATCTAATTACAAAATGGCGGACGTTTAATGATTAATTTTGTTTTGATGTAGTATTTTTTAAATGTTTACTTTAATCAACAATAACTTAAAAAGTATTAGAGATATTTGTGTAATTTAAAGTGTAATTATTAGTAGATATATTAAAAATTAATATACAGGGTGTTTTTCGGTGAAATTTAATTAATTCTAATAATTATAAGTGTTTAAGTTACAAGATGCAAAAAATGATGGCAAATTTTGTTTGGTAAGTAATGCCAAGTTTAATTGTTAATAACTTTTAAACTGTTTAAACAATTTAAATAAAATTTACAGAATTTGAAAGTACATTTAAATGAGTATTGAATTATAAAAAAAACAATTAAATTTGTACTAAAATTAACAAAATGGCGGAGGTTTTAATAAAAAAATCATAATTTAGGCAATATTTTTGCAAGTAAAGTTTAAACATTAATAATTACAAAGATAATAATGATATTATCATATTGTTGACGACAATTGATAACAAATATATCGAAAAATAATGTATCAGGAGTTCATAATTCTAATCATTATACTTTTGCTATAATAAAACATTTTAGTTCATTAATGCAATTTTGAAAAATATATTTTTTTGATTAAAGTAACATCAACTTTAAACTTAATTATCTCTGGAAATAATAAAGATAAATTAACAATCTTTTCACCAAATTAAAAAAAATTTAAATATTTATCAATTATATTATTATTAATCAATTTAATCGATTAGTTCAAAAATGGCGGACGTTTAAGTGCAAAAAACGCAATTTTCTAAACATAAACTTTATCCTCCAATAATTATTAAAATATAAACAATATTTCAACATCTCTCATCAAAATAAACAATAGAAACTCTCTAAAAACCCAAAACATTTAACCCGTCAAAAATCCGTACATGGTATAATAGTTAATAAACATCCTAGAACCTTCTCGAAACCAAATGAAATAAATTTGTCAGATTTTCATTGCATGGGTTGGGCATGTGTGAATAAAAACCCATACCCATACGTACAAAATAAAGAGTTTTAGTTTTCGTCGCGTTTGGTTGACTCCGAATGACACACTTGCACGCCAAACATTCGTGTCACGCATCGCACACTCACCGAAAACTCCTCACACTCGCGCCGCATTAGACCAAATTATGATTATCTGCTGCTGTGCACGTATTCGGGTGAATTCCTGCGAGTATGCGAATTAAATAATACGCAGTTAACTGGAGTACTAGAGTAATAACACCATAAACCACATTAGAGTGTTTCGAGTCGGAGTTTTCTGCATTCGTCGTATTTGCGTGCGGATTTGTGCTAAATGTCTAATTATATGAATTTGGATGGTTGTATATGTGGTGTATGTAATTGGTTATTTGTGATATATGTAATAGAGTAGTGAATTAGTAGGTTTCTTTTGTTTGTGGTCAATTTATTGCGGTTTGAGTGTAATATCTTTATAAATTTGCTTTTTTTTAGAAATTTGTTGGTTTTGTAGTGATTTATTAATAAAATTGGGTAGAAAATTGGTGGGATTTATTGATTATTAGTTTGTTTATTATATTTAGGAAGAAAAATGGTAAAATTTTATGTTTTTATGTGTTTTTTGACGGTTTTAAATTTGGAGACTTCAATGCTAGTGCAAATCAAGACAGTAACCCAAAACTTAATTTTTTTTAAAATTACTAAAAAATTATCTTAATGAAATAATAGTATAAAATTATAAACAATATATAAATTAACACCTATTTTACAGTTTCTGATAAAATTTGATTATATTAGGCTTTGTTTTTAATTATTTTTTGATTTTTGAAATTTTTTTGTTGATTTATGTCAACACTTTAGAAAATGCACGATAATTCTTACATCTCTCAATATAAAACAATAAAAATAAGTAATAATGGAAGATACATAAATACTCTTTTAGATTGCGAAATAAAAACGTATTAATTTTATTTCTAAATAATTGTTATTAATTTTTAAAATGGAATATCACTTTTTTCTTATTTTTCTCTAATAAAATTTGAATTTAGTTACAAAACACTCAGTAACTTAAACAAAAATTTATATAAATTCATAAAAATATATTCATCTTATAGAGAATTAAATTATGAATAAACTCCTATAATTATTTTTGGCAAAAACTGCATTTTAACCACTTATTTATTTGTTTAAAATTAATTTTTAATAATTTGATTTTTTTAATAAAACTATGAATAAAACATAATTTAAGGGTAGTTTCCGACCGGATATCTACCTAAATATTAAGTTACTGTGTCGCTAAACACAGTATAAATAAAACAAACATCAAAAACCGGATGTAAACTCAAAATAAAAGCGGAAAACGCGTCAAACCAAAAGAAAATAAAAAATAAACACAAAAAATAAATTTAAAGCAATGGGAAGTAACAGTTAGAGGGTTGCAACTCAACCGTAAATTCCCTAACTTAAATCCCCTACACAACAACACTATTACAATTTCCTGTTTAAGTTTTATTACTATTATTATTTTTCTTTGACATTCAAACCACAATTTTTCTCGTTCAACTTTTTAATTCGTTTATTCATTTAATTTATTGCACGTTTAGCATTCGACCATCACGCATCGACATTCGAAAGTATTTCCTTCCTTCCTGTCTGTCTACCGATACCATTACCATCACCATCACCATCACTACTCTCCTCTCTCATATTACTTTTGATGGTCAAGCTCGTGCGTCTCGAAATGTCGATAAGAACAGCAAACACAGACAAATAAGAGAGAAAAAAAAAACGAAATTGAAGAAATCGTAACTTTACTTCAACTTTACTTCTACTCTGTAACTCGCGCAAGAATTTCGCCTTTCTGTTTTGGGTTGGTCGATGTAGCCACCAGCATCCACAACTACAACTATTTCGAGTCTTGAGGAGAAAGTATTTTATAAATATTTGTATTGATTTTGAAGTTAACTTTAAATCATTTTTAAAGGTTTCAAATCAAAAATTTTTAATTTTTTTGTTTTTAGCAGAGGAAAAGTAAAAGCAACCGGAAATCATTCACTACTATGTAGATGGATTGGTACTTGTACAATTGAAACATGAAACAATCAAATGTAGTGTGTTTTTCTTTTTGCTTGTTTTGTTTGTTCAAGGAGCGTTTATGTGTTTATAAATTGATAGAGTGATGATGCACTCACTTAGATGAAGATGCAATGAATGGAATTGAATACAAGACTCAATCGAAACGTCCTCGTGACCAAATCAACGAAGCATTGCACGTTTACTTAGCGCAGATCACTTTTTATTAGGTTTTTCTAATGGAGACTTTAATGCTTCAAAAAATATAACAATAACAAAACAGTAACCTATATATTATTATTTTTAATATTTTAGGTTAATTTATGGTTGATTTAAATGTTTCTTATATTGGTGTTTAAATATTATAAATATATTTTTATTAATTTTGGAAATTTTTTATGATTTTGTAGAAATTTATGAAAAAAATTGTTTTTTTATTATTTTCTTAAGATTATAAACAAATTATAGCCATAATAAATTGTCTATAATATGTAAATTATAGTTTTTGATGTATATTATCGATGTAAGCAAAAATATTGGTTTATTATTATTAGTTCAGGAGTTATTGCAATTTGAAATTTGTTTATTAGAAAATTGCAATGTTTTACTTAATTTTAAACTATGTCTATACCATGATAGATACAAAACTGTTATTTTGCGCACTTTATCTGGATTAAATTATCTTTTTATTAACGTATTAAATTATATTTTATGTTTATTATTAACAAAGTTATCAAGTTTTAAAGATAGACTACCTTTCTTTGATTTATTGCAATGTTTTTTATTGTTTAAAATCAAAAATAGCAAAGAAGCATAAAATTTTCATTACTTTCCATGAACGTACTTTATTGCCATTAATTTTATCTACTAATTAAAATAAAAATCAGGTTTCTATCTTTATTACTTCAAAAGTTATAAACAATTTAGTTTTTCCACCAAAAAAATCTCATTTTTTTTACTCCAACCCTGATAACTCAAAAACCACAAACACACCAAAATCAACCCTTATCAGATCATAATCTACATTAAATTCCCTTTCCAAAAACATCTCACTCAATCCCCTACAATAAAAATTCCCAAAGTTACAACAAAAAAACTTTTTAAAATCCATAATCAAAAAAATAGAAACTGTTTCAATTAGAATAAATGCATTTCAACGAAAAGATTTTTTCTAGTTTCGACTTAATGCTTCGCCTCCTCCGTAATTTCCTAAACGCTCAAACTCACATTATTTACATTTCCAGCACTTCAATTAATTTATATTATTTATTAACAACTCGAAATCACAATAAATTTCTATTTTATTGTATTTCTCTTCGCTGAATTCGATTAACACCATGTCGCAACATGTTCCAAGCAAACTCAAAGTTTCCATTTCATGTTATTCATGTTATTCGCAGTAATTCAAGCCACAGTTGATAAAAAACGAGTCTAAACTAAACTAAACTCAATACGCACCGCGTAATTAACACCGAAATGGATTACATTACACATGTCCAACAATAGCAAACAAATTGTAACCTAATATCACTTCTATCTCTCTTATTAAACCAGACATAACCTAAAATATAAATTTTTATTTAAAATTAATTCTCACCTCTTAATTCACTCGTCCTGATTGATGAACTGTTTTATTTCTAAAACTCTTGTTGATTATTTATTCCTGAAGTACGTGTAGGAGTAATCCAAGTGGAAGATAATGTCCCCAAGGCACATTGTTCACTTGATTTTAGAATTGCGTTCGTAAAAGTCTGTTTTTTTCATTGTGTTTTGTTTTAATTTTAATTTTAATGTTGATATTGATATTATTATTGATAGTTTTTAATACGCGTGTTGGTTGGTGTGTGTTGATGTTGACTCGCCGACGTGCTGGTCGGTATTGAAGGCAGAACGGAGTGTGCGGTGTAAGTAACAGGTGCGCGAGTACCTGCCTCGACGCTTAATGAAACGTTAGTGGCACATCGTGCACATGCTTGTAACGTTCCAACGTACCAGAGTATCGTGAGTAGTGTGTGTGTGTGTGTGTGTATGTGTGAATGTGTGTGTTATTCGGTTTTACTTCCACTCTTTCACTTTATTTCTTGCTTTCCTGGGGCTATTGGAGCTATCGGTGTGGTAGCGTGTGTAAAATGTGTGTTTTGGGCATGCGAAGGGAAGTGCGGTGTATTTTATGTGTAGATGTGGTAAAATGTAAAACAATTTATTGGTTTTATTTGATTTTTTTTAATTTTGTGTAAATGTAAGATTTTTGAGTGTAGAGTGTATAAAATTGTGGTTTTAAGCACGTACAAGGATTAAAAATGATGTAACTTAAGTAATAAATCTTTATTTATGTTCAGTGTATACCAAAATAGCGAATATAGATGTCATTTGATTTAAAAATTGATTTTAATTTGTTTTTTAGTGATTTTTACTTTTTATTCAATAAATATTGCTTTTTATTGTTTATTAATTAATTTTTATCAACTTTTGTTATTAGAAATAAATAATATCATGATTTTTTTCTTTTAAATTTAATATTTTTCGCAGAAAATATATATTTCCCAATAAATTGTGTTTATAAAGTTGCCTACCTCATATACTACATTAGTAGCAGTTAAAAATGAGCTTGGCAACCAATAATACATTTAAATACGTTTTCTTTACATTCTGTTATGAAAAAATTATAATTTCCTCTTTAAAAACTTACAAAAAACACAATTTTAACACTTTTAGCCAAAAATTTACTTAAATAATCACATTTTATTCAATAAACACTTATAATCTACTCCTTATTAACTATTTATTATTTATTAACAATTATAGTAGATATTTTTATATATCTTGTTTCTGTTTCTGTTTCTGTTTTTGTTGTTGTTGTTGTTGGTGCGGTTGAAAGAGAGTTTTTGAACGCCGAATTATTAAAGAAATGAAGCCAATATTAATCGACAGATGGTAATTTAGTCTGGTGGTCGACGACCACTTGTCTGGCCATGTGAAAGCCAAAGTTAAATTTATTAGTTGTATTACTTTTCTACTCTCTGCATCGCGCGAGGCTTTGGGTATTCAAATATTTTGTGAATGCAGCACGTGAAGAGTGAGTTCTTCGCTTTTTTTCTTTCTTTATTTGACAAATTAGCTGATGATTTGTGTATTGAATAGACGAATTTGTCAGTACTTTCGAAAAGGAAGGATTATTTCTTTACCACTTGATTAAAATGATTGAAATTTTTTGTATTGATAGTAGGATGTATAGTGTATAATGTAGAATAGTAATAGTTATGGTATTTTCTTTATAAGTTGGGATTATTAATTATTTAAAATTGGAAAAATATTTTTTTCTTAAAAAGTGTAATTTTATTAGAAACACTATGCATCATAGGAAATAATTTGTTTAGAATTATGAAAATGAATATAGGGATAGAGAATTAGATGATGAACAACATTATTTTTATATTATTCTAAAATAATAATTATTAATAAACTTTTTGTTGTTTTAAAGTCTAAATTTAAAAAAAAATGAAAGTTAAGAAAAAATTTACACTGATTTTTGTTACAAAACACCCTGTAAATTACAAAATACTTAGTAAAAACTTACAATAAATTAAATGTTGTTTAAAAATTAAATTTTCTTTCATATTCCGTATAAATTTTGCAAATATATTAACTTTTAATAATTATTTCGTATTTTTAAAAATAAAACTTATTTTTAATGATTAAAAAAAACAAAAATTACAAAAACCTCCATAAACTAAAAACTAAAACCGAAATCAAAACAAAACAAATCCAGAATTATAAACAATTAAATTATAAACCATATTATTTTTGAAATTATTTAAATAATTAATAACTAATGTGTTTTTGAACACTTTAAACCTCATACTTCGAATAAAAATCGCAAAAACAGCTTATTCATAACAAATTAAATATAAATTAACTTATCGGGACAATCAAACGTAATCCAAGCATGAAATTAAAGCAATTATATATTTTAATCCAAAAAATAATTCATTTTGTCATTTCAAGTTTAATTCTTCACAATAATCAGTTTATTTCCATCAAAACTAAATAAAATCAAATAAAATATATTAACAAAAAAACATAAATAATATTATTCCAAATTCGCATTTGACAATGGACGAACGTTCTTGAACAGCTTGACACTTTATCACCAGTGTTTATTTATTTGTTAATGAAGTAATAATAAATTTATGCAAATGACCACTCGGCGTATTTTTTAAATGTCAATGAGATGTACACCTTTCACAACCGCAGCTACAACTTGTTTTTTACCCAATTCGTGAATATACAGCGTGTGTATAATCAAATTAACACATTATTCACGTTTTAAACGTTTTCTATAAATGTAACAATTACGTAACTGTGGCTATATTTGTACGGTGTGCAACTGGATGCGTTTTGCTAAAGGTAGAAGGTGAATTGATGCTTTGGACCTTTAAAAGTGATATCACGTGATCGGTTTTCACTTTGTGCACACGTTTTTGCGCAAGTACGGCGCGGAGAAGATGCTACGAGTCGGGAAAGTTGCGATTTCGTGTACTTATGACTCTTGAGAGTTTTCTTAAAGGTGTGCTTCCTTGTTTTCGAGAGTGCGCTGTGGAGATCTTCCGGCATTGCGATGCTTTGCGTGCTAAAGCATGAAGAATGTTTAAACAATGTAAATGTTTGATTTGTAATTCAATAAGGAGGAAATCGTAAAAATTTCTATGCATAAAGAGGAAAAATATGAATTGTTTTAGTAAAAGTTTTATAACTTTGTTGATATTTGATGAAAATTAATTATTTTTTTAACAATAAGTAAAGGAATAAATTGTTTATCATATAATGTTTAAATTTTTTGAAAATAATAATATTTTATATTTATTTTTGATTTTTAAAATTTGAGTAAAAATTTTTGGTGTTGAAAAAAATCAAAATTTATTAAAGCACACAGTAGAGGTATTAGTTATAATTTAAATTTAATGAAAATTTATAGTTATATTAACAGATAGTTTATAAGTAAAATGGCGTTTAGAATGGTTAAAAATATTAATAATCTATATTTATTTCTATTTTTTAAAGTTTGTATTACAAATTTTGTTTAAGAAAAATCAAAATTTATTAAAACACTCAGTAAGGGTTTTAGTTATAGTTTAATTTTAATGAAATTTTGTAATTATATTAACAAATAGTGTATAAATAATATGACGTTTAGAACAATTTAAAATATTAATAATTACTATACTATTTTTACTGTTAAAATTGAGATTTTAAATTTTTTTTAATAAAAATTTTGAAAATTTAATTAAAAACTAAGAAAAACGCATGAAATATTAATTATTTTACATGTAAATTATTATAAATAATTGAATAAACAAATAATCTTTAATTTTTACCTAAATTTATTTTTTTATAACAAATATCAGAAGTTGAAGTTCGTAGAAAGTTGGAAATTGTTCCCATAAAGTTCACAAAACAATAATTCACTCACAACATGCTCACATTCTTTCTCCTCCATATTATATTAATATTTAGTTAGTTTTGACTTTGTTTTCATAAAAAACGTTGCCGCGAGAATGGTTCTCAAGTGTCTCATCGCACAATGCGCGCTCGCAAGAACAAGGCGTCAACAAAACAACAATAAATCACCGCCGGAAATGAGAAATGTTTTGAGAGCACGCCAAATTGGATGAATTAACAATTTAGTCGTAATTAACTGCGACTCGGGCAAAGGCAAATAATAATAGGTACATATAATTAATGCTAAACGTTCGTTAAACAATCGCGAATCGAGATACAAACGTTTTCGGGAGGAAAAAATACAACAAACTGAATTGGAGTCATTAGAAGCTTATAATTACAATTTTGAGTGTTTTTGAGAGGATTAGAAAGACTAATGGATTAGTTATACGTGTAATTAAGTTTGATCTAGTTTTTTTGTTAAATTTTAAGATTTAAAAACAAATTAACAATATTTCGAAATATTAGATTGGGCGGAATAATTAGTCAAGTTTGACATAAGATTACCGGCGTTGTAATTATTCTAGAAACAAAAAATTGCAGTAATATATTATTTAATTAATAATTTATCCAATAAAAGTTTAATTTTTGTGTTTGAGCTTTTAGAGACCTTTTTATTGAGCTTTTATGAAAATTTGTTATTTTGGACACAAAAACGTAATTTTTGCATATTATCTCTAATAACAACAAAAATATAGTTTATATTTATTTGGTTTAAAACCTAAATAATAATCCAATAATTTATCGATTTAGTAACGTTTTGTTTGTAGTTCTAACCTTAAAAGTAAATAAGTTATGCTTTTTTGAACTTTGACATAATATTTACTTCAATACTTAAATTTGCATTTTAAATTTATCAACTTTAACGCTATATTGTAATTGTTGAAATTATTTAAACTATTTGCAATAAATTGCAGAAAATAATATCACTAATTCTCTATCTATTGACATAAATTTTACTAAAATTTAATTAACAGAAATCTCAGAATCTTAAAACGAAAAAAAAATTACAAAATTTTTATTTAAAATTGAATCTTTTTAATTAAACCTAAATAACTCATCAACACGAAAACATATTTTGTTTATCTTAATTTATAATTATTCTCTGATAAATTTCCTTTTTAATGATACTTTATTAATTATTTTACGATAATAATAACAAAAGTTATAAGCACTGAAAATTAAACATTAGAAAACACAAAGACAAAAGACAATTACCCGAATGAATCAAACAAATGTCTAATTTAAAAAAGAAAATCACAACCGAATCGGAAGTGGAACAAATTGTACAAAAGATCTCTGCCTTAATTACCACCCAATTGTTCCTAATACTAATTAATTAATTAATTAATCTCCAATTATGATTTGAATAAAAGTGATTAATTTCGAAACAAAGTCAACAATTCCGAATTGTAAATTGTATTCTTGTGCACCAGTTTAGTGACTTTCATTCAATATAAAACTTTAAATTATTAATTAATTTAACAACAATTAACGCTTAACTCTTCTCCTTAAAAGAATAAGCCGAAGAAGAAGAGAAATTTGACTTGTAAGATGAAACCAACGCGTATTTTAATGAATGAATGAATTTGTGGTAATTCCGTGGACTTCTTGCGGAAGAGCACGACACTCGTGACTTTTTCCGAGTGTCGAAGGTGACTCTTCGGTAGTTCTTCGGATTCCTCGCCGCTCCGATAGAAATCGCGCGCGACCCGTGAACTTTCTCACCTTTCTCTCAGCGTGTGTACCGCCAGCAAATCGAAGACGTTGCAAAATCAACAAAAATTGCATCCTACAAACAATTTCCGTTTTTCGCGCCGAGAAGAAAGTTTAATTACAGCAATTAAAACATACAGCACCGCGGATAATAGGATAATAGCGTGATCCTAACCTAAATTTATTTTTTTAATAAAAACTGCAAAAAATTGTTTTATGCGATTTGGACGTTTTGACGGAGGATGCGAGTCGTTAACTTGTGTCGCTCACCTTGTGCCAGAAAAAATACAGTTTAAGAAGCTGTGTGTGTATCAATCGGTTGAAATTAACCAGCGAGAAATGAAAAGTTGATACACTTGAAGATAAAAGTAAAAGTATTGGAATATTTACAGAAAAAACATAAAAAACGTGATTTTCTTTTGTGTTTATTAATTTTTCTTTATTTTTATTATGTGCGTGTTTTTATGCGGTTAACAGAATCTAATCTAAATAATTAATTAGTAATAATAAGATATTAAGATGATCTTCAGTCTCACTCTCTACTCATCAATCATTTTATTCCAGTTTATTGCATGTCGTTATTGTTTATCTGTTTATATCTTTCCAATCGGTTCTTTTCTTTGTTTTTTTTTCTTTCTGTGCTTTGGTGTAAGTGATAATGTGTAAATATAAGTGTAAATATAGTGAAAGTTGTAGATTGTATGCATAAATGTTAATGTATATTCATTTGTTGTTTTTATTGTTTATTTAATTTGCAATTTTATGTTTCGTGCTTTATTGTTGAGTTTGTTGCGTTTGTTGAGTTTCCGGGTGGTTTTAATTGTTTAGTAGCTGTGAAATGGTTGACAATTTAAGTTCCTTCCGGAGGTGGGTATTGTTATTGTAATTATGACACGTAAAGTTGTTTAATATTTAAAATTAATTATGAAAGTAGAATTTTTTTTAAAGATTTTTTATTTTTTTGCTTTTTTTTATTTAAAATTTAAATAAATTAATGTTGTTAATTGTTTTTAATAAATATTATGTGATAGGTTTGTTTATAATTTATTATATTATCTTATAAATTATGACTTGTGGATGTATTATTATTATTTTTTAGGTTATAAAGACTTTTAACTGAATTTGATAAAATATTACAAATAATTACATTTTTGTCAATATCATCCAAACTATTAAACATACAAAATAATCCTTTAACAATTATATTCTCTATTAAATTCCCTTTCTAATGACACTTTGTTTCATTCTCTACGACATTTATTAGCAGAGTTATTCACTTGCAAACTTTAATATTAAAAAACAAATTAAAACTCATACTTTAATTGCAACAGAGTGTAACTTTTAAGACTTATCCACTTGTAGACTTTTAATTTATGCAATTTCCGTTATAGTTCGGCGTTTTGTCTTTAGAAAGAATTTGCGTTGACGTAATAAATTGCATTTTGCATTACTCAATCATTCAATCGGACAATCTCCTCAGCTCTCCTCGCCAGTCGCAGTTTCTTGAGAGTCAAGTGAAGTAAACGCAGTTAACTATGTATTACATATGTTTTTACAAGAATGCTATGAAGTATGCATAATACTGTTATAAACAATTAATTCCTTTGGAATATTGTAGCATTTAGTTGTGCATTGACCACGTGTGCATAACTAAAGCTAGTTAGAGACTACCGGTATACAATTACAGAAGAATTAATAAGCTGCTTATAGATATTATATTGAAATATGGTTGTATTATGGAATTGTAGTGTTTATTTTAAGAAATTTTATATGGAAAAACGTTGTTTAATTATTTTCTATCATTTCCTGTGCTCTAAACTGCCTGAAAATGATATAAATCCGCTTTTAGACTTTCAGTTTTGAGCACACATTTGTATAATTTATAAAATCTGTTGAAATTGTTTAAAATAATAAATTTTTCGATTTATTTTATATCAAAAATTAATGGAAAAGTGTTAACTAGCGTCCTCTATCTATGAAAACATAATCAACCACAAAGTTTTCAAAACTGCACAACTTTCAAAAGCAAACATTGGTTGCATACAGTCCCGGTAAGTGAAAGCTTCCCGCCGAGACTCAAACAGCCTACTCACACATTCTGGGTTCCTAATACTACAAACTAATTTGAGACGTTTTCAAAGCGAAAATTTCTTTCAAAATTGCTTCAAAACGACAATAAATTCAATTGGAATATTAGGAACCCAGAAAATAGGCATAGACGATAAAAGCTTCGCTATTGTGCTGCTCTCTTGTGGTGACGAATTGTAACTAACTTTTGAAAGTTTTCTCATGCGCTCTGTAAGTAGCTTTGGAGCTTGGAGTTGTAGTTATTGTTTCTTGGCAATAGAGGGTTCGTTTTTTTAAGTGTTTCGATGAATTTAAATTGTAGGGCTGTAAGAAACGCCCTGTAACTCGGTTGTTTTTGCTTCGATTTTGTTGATCTTTTAATTATTTTATAGACGCTGAACTGTTTTATTGTTTTCTGGCTGCTTTTTTATTCTAAAGGGTTTAAAAATACCTCAAAATCGACCTTGCATGAACACTTGCTTGGTAACTAGGTAAAACAGGCTTTGAAATATACCCTGTATCTCGGTTGTTTCTGGTTAAATTTGAGCGTTCTTAAATTTATATAGTAGAGGAATAGTTGTTTCGTCGTTTGATATACTTTTTAACTTGCTGAAAGCCCACAAATGCCCTAAGATCTACTTTGAAAGTTGACCTTTTTTACTATTCTTTGAAACATGCCCTAGCAAACACCTTGTATCTTGGTTGTTTCTTGTATAATTTTATCATTCTTTAAATTGTCTTAGAGAGGAAGAGTTGCTACATTGATTGATATCTTGTCAGACCTCTTAAGAGCCCTAGAAATGCCCTAAAATCCACTTTGAAAGTCGACCTTTTTTGCATTTTTGTGAAACACGCCCTCAAAAACACTCTGTATCTCGGCTATTTCTGTTTTAATTTGATTGTTCTTTATTTTATTAGGTAGAAGAATAGTTACTTCATCGTTTGATATACTTTTCGATCCTCTAGAAGCCCTAAAAATGCCCTAAAATCTACTTTGAAAGTCGACCTTTTTTGCAATTCATTGAAACACGCCCTCAAAAACGCCCTGTATCTCGGCTGTTTCTGGTTCAATTTGATTGTTCTTTATGTTATTTGGTAGCGAAAGAGTTGATTCATCGTTTGGTATCATTCCCGGTACCCTGAAGGGTCTAGAAATGCCTTAAAAACACCCCTAAATGTTGGCATTTTTTGCGCATTTTTCTATTGAAATCAGAAAATTTCCGGCGAAATTCTTAAAATTGATTTGAAATTATTAATTTCGTGCGAAGATCGCAATAAAATTTTTAACCTCCTCGCACTTCTGGGTTCCTGGTACCAAAAATCAATTTTTCCCGTAGTTTCGAGGCAAAATTGTACGAATTGAAAGAGAGAGACAGAGAGAAAATCAGAGAGAGAGAAATTAGATTTCAAATTCAGTCGAAAATCCCGCGAAAGTTTACAGAGAGAGAGGGTGATATAAAGTCAGAGAAAGAAAGGTATAGTCAAAAATCCCGCGAAAAATTTCAGCCTCCTCGACTTTCTGGGATCCGGATAACACAACTCGATTTTACCATTGGTTTCGACCCGAAATTGTGCACATGAAATTTTGATTTTTTTATAATTTGATTGCAGATTCTTTAAGAGGATTAAATTGCGCATCATATATTCTAATAACATTTTCCTGTACCTTTTTTAATTAAAGAGTTTTTCACGTTTCAAGAGATATATTATTTTAATACATTCAAGCATCAAAAATCTAAAGTCATTTTTTTCCAAGCCCTTTTTGTGCAAAAGTTATAAGCATTTAAAAATCAATTTTAATTTTGAGCGAAAAAAAAATTTAACCAGAAAGTGCGTCCCTGTTCTTCGACTGAAAATATTTTAACACAAAAAGTTCGACCCTTTTGTTCAGGCGAAAATTATTTCAACAAAAATCGGAAAAATATAGTAAAAATTGGTCACTTTCCGTGGGCATTTTAGGGCACTTCCCAAAGGTTTAGGGAGTGGGTTGGGTACTCGTTTTGTAGAGAAACTCTTCAACTCTTCTTTGACGTAGCAAAATCCCAAATTGCATTATTATTAGAGGAGATACGGGGTGTTTTCCACTGCAACTTTTAGAAAGTTTCAAAAAATTGCAACTTTTGAAGGGAGTTTTAGGGCACTTTCCAGGGGTTTAGGGGATGAATTAGGCACTCATTTTGTAGAGGCACTCTTCATCTATAAATTGACCAAGCAAAAGCCCAAATTGCATCATTTTTACAGGAGATACAGAGTGTTTTCCACGACAACTTTTAAGAAAATTTATAAAATAGCAACTTTTGAAAGCATTTTTAGGACACTTCCCTGGGGTTGAGGGGGTAGGTTATATACTCATTTTGTAGAGGCACTCTTCATCTATAAATTAAAGTAGCAAAATCCCAAATTGTACCATTTTTACAGGAGATACGGGGTGTTTTCCACAACAACTTTTTAGAAGTTTAAAAAAATAGCAACTTTTGAAGGGCATTTTAGGGCACTTCCAAAGGGTTTAAAGTAAAAATATCATGCTTATTTTGTAGCTGACATCTTCAGCTTTCATTTGAAAATAAGAACCTTAAAATTACTTCACTTTTACAAGACATACAGCGTGTTTCCCGAACCACCTCAAAACATAACAAAACAAAAGGGATTTTAATATATTTTATTGAAATATTTATGTACATTTTGTAATAATATTATAAAAAGAGTTACAATTAATAAAATAGTAATTTGATTTGTTTATATTCATAGAATTATGACTTTATATATTATAATCATCCTCATACGCATATTATTCCATTAAAAATCAATATATTAAAAATATAAATAAAATAAATGGCAATAATATATTAGTTCAAATTTGTGTTAATTACCTCCATCATAACAACATCTCCATCATCTAATTAAATTATCCTCAAATACTCAAAACTCATAAAATAAAAATTAAAAAAATACAATTATTCATTAATAAATGAGCAAACACATTGTATATAATATTAATATTAATATTAATATAAATAACTATTAACTGTTAGCACCTTGAAAGATTCAAAACCTTCGTTTACAAGTATTATGTACAGATCCCGATTAATTTAAACATTTAAAACATCCAGCAACCGATAAATTTCTGTGTATTAATTTCTAAGCGTAGTAAAACTCTATTATTCTAATAAAAACAATTCAATAGGGATGTACACTGGCAATGCCAACCCTACCATTATTCGACACAGTCGAATTCGTCCTGTGCAGGATATCAAATCGTGTCCTACCGTTATTCGCAGGATACTTCCGGTTATCCTGATGGATACTAGGCTCTGCATAACTATTCCTATAGCGTTGGTTTGGCGTGAATTTCCTTTTCACGCATGAGAACGTCTCGGGATTCACGTATTTCACGCATGTCACGGACTCCTTCACGTCCATCACGGAAATCAGGACGATCGGATGTGTCTCGTGGATTGTTATCCCAATTTTGATATTTTTCACGTTCTTTGAATTCCTTTGTGTTTTTCATTCTTGGGGCGTGTACTGGAGGATCATCAAAACCATCGTCTTCAGGTTGATAACTTTGATCCATGTAGGATCTTCGTTTGTATTCTTTATTCAATGTTCTTGTGTCTCTATTGTCTCGGTTGTCCCGGTTGTCTCGATTGTTTCTGTCGTCGGAATATCTTTCAGGGTAGTAATTGTTATCCCTGTCGTTGGGTGATGTTGATGTGGATAAATTAAACATGGATCTTCTTTTAACGTCGTATTTGTCTACTTTTTGTTGGCTGGATCTGTATCGTTCGAGGGGGCTTGGGGCTTCCCCGGGAGTTGTTGGTCCTGCGTTCTGGGTTACGTTCATCTTGGGAGGATTTGAAGTTTCTGGGTGCTGGTATAGGTTCATCGTCATAATATCTTGAGTTTCTAAAAAATTTAAAAAAAGTTGAACAAAATAATTTTTGGGGAGTTTTGGTAGGGATTCAAGGGTAGTTAGAAAGGAGTTAGATAATGGAAAAGAATTGTATATGATAGAAGAACTCTTTAACTAAAAAATGACAAAGAGAATATTAAAATTATAGTATTTTTACAGGAGATACGGAGTGTTTCTCGCGAAAACTTTTTGAAAATTTCAAAAAATATCAATTTTTAAAAGAAATTTTAGCGCACTTCCCAAGGGTTTAGAAGTTAGATAAAAATTGCATTATATAGAAAGACTCTTTAACTATTAAATGATGAGAAGAAACTTAAAATAACATTAATTTTACAAAAGATACTGAGTGTTTTCCAAACTAATTTTTAAAAAATTCAAAAATCACTCTTTTCTAACAAAAATCCGAACAAATAAAACAAATAATAAATAAAAACAAAAAACACTTACCTTTTATCCTTAGAAATATTAGGAGAAATAGGCATTTCCCTAGTAAAAAAGTCCTGAGAGTTCCCACTAGTCTTCTTCTCAAGTAACAAAAACTTCTCCTTGGCGTCATTAAACCTCTCCCTTGGAGAAAAATGTAGCACACTAAAATTATCCTGGAATGTCTCCTCTTCATCCGGACTTGATACTTCCCTGCGCCTATCCTGCCTCTCCTGTCTATCCTGCCTATCCTTATGATCTTTATGTTTATCAGATCTTTCCGGATAACGTTCAATATGTCTATCATTATGATACCGATCAACTATCTCACGTGAATTCCTCCCTTCACGTGAATTATTCTTCATATTGAAATTATCGGAACGGCCTTGTTGACTCTTCAACGTATCCTCAACATCATAATATCTATCAGGATAATCTCTATCTCTATTATCTCTATTATACTCCCGTCCATTTCGGTCGTAATCACCATAATCCTGTTTGTAATCCTTGTATTCAGGACTCTTGGACATATTACGCTCGTTCCTGTACTGATTGCGATTCAACGATGACGAATCCTCTTTGTAATTGAAAGATTCCTGCCCGTGGTATTTATTCCTCTGCTCGAGTTTCTTCCGGATGTGCTCCTCGAGATGTTGCCGAGTGACTTTCTGATCGAATTGACGGGGTTTCCTTTGTTCGGCACGATAATCATATTTGGGTACTGGTGATGGATACGTTGGTTGATCGATGAGGTATAGGCCTGTATCCTGATCAGCATTCCAATCTTCGTCTGAAAAATATTTTTTTTAATTTAAATTTAATTTTACTAATTTAATTTGTTTTTGAAATTGTTTTTTAAATTATTTCCGCTATTTGGTAAGCGTATGTGTTTTGCATGTTGTGGTGTCGATTGCAAGGCGTGAACGCACTTGTCTCTTCCGCATTCCGGGCGTGTGACGGCAGCTGAGAAAATCGCATCGCAATCTTTAACTCATCAACAAGCTGCGCGTAACAGCGCAGAATCCAGTTATTTATTAATTTTATTAAGTTTTATGCGAAAGTTTATATTTATTCATTGCATATTTAAGCAGAATTTTAACCGCACATAATCTATAATATAGGTAATGAAATCTGTGTAAAATGAAATTTTTTAATGAAATTTGTCATTAAATTGTTTATAGGATATACATTAATAGTGAAATGCAGATTAGGAAAGACTGGTAAATTCTCTATCAGATAAAATAATAAAATAATTATATTTCTTACAGTAAAAGTGGTATTTATCAATTTTTGCCAATTTTTCAATCGCGAATATCTCGCAAACTAAAGATAATTAAGATCTGATCACAGTGTCTTAATCTACGGACTGTACTATAAGATAGGATAGTTAAAACGAAATCTGAGAGATAAAATTTTTCAGTTTTATTAGAAAAAATTGCCAGGGGTGCTTCATACTTATTTTCAACGATTTTCAATAATTCATATATCTCTTAAACTAAAACTGTTAGCAACCAACGAATTGCTGATTTTTTGATAGATTGGAAAATTCTTTATCAGATAAAATATAAAAATAATATTACTTCTTACAGTAAAAGGTCGAAAACGCGACCAAAAAGGGTGCTAAAAGTGACATTTACAAATTTTACCCATTTTTCAATCCTTGAATATCTCGTAAACTACAAAGATAATTATAAGATCTGATCGCAAGTCTTAATCTACGGGACTATTCTCTATAAGATAGAGGATAGTTAAAACGAAATCTGAGAGATAGAAATTTTCGTTCTTAAGAAAAAAATGTAAAGAGGTGGGTGCTTGATACTTTTTTCGACGATTTTCAATAATTCCTTTTATCTCTTAAACTAAAAGCGATACCTTCAATTAGTGATTATGATAGATAGGAAAATTCTCTGCACCAGATAAAAATATAAAATAATAGTATTTCTTACGGTAAAAGGTCGAAAAACGCGACTAAAGTGCTAAAGAAGTGACATTTATCAATTTTTGCCCATTTTTTTCATCCGCAAATATCTCGTAAACTAAAAGAGATAATTAAGATCTGATCATGTAGCGTCTTAATCTACGGACTATTTTCTATGAATGGGATAGTTAAAACCCCAATCTAAGGATGAGGAATTTTTCATTCTTAAGAAAAATTGTCAGGGGGGTGCTTGGGGCTTTTTGACGATTTCAATAATTCATATCTGTAAAGCTAAACATGATAAAACTCAACGAATTAGTGATTATGATAGATTGGAAAATTCTCCATCAGAAAAAATATAAAATAATATTACTTCTTACGGTAAAGGTCGAAAACGCGACTAAAGTGCTAAAAGTGGTATTTATCGAGATTTTTGCCCATTTTTTCAATCGCGAATATCTCGTAAACTAAAGAGATAGTGAATCTGATCGCGGCGTCTTAATCTACGGTTTATTTTTCTACATAAGATATGATAGTTAAAACGGAAATCTGAGGGAGATGAAATTTTCATTCTTAAGAAAAAATTGTCAAAGGGGGTGCTTGATACTTTTTCGACGATTTTCAATAATTCATATCTCGCAAACTAAAAGCGATAGCACGCCAACGAATTGTTGATTATGATAGATTGGAAAAATTCTCTACCAGCAGATAAAATATAAAATAATAGTATTTCAACACAGTAAAAGGTCGAAAAACGCGACTAAAAGTGCTAAAGTGACATTTATCAATTTTTATGCCGAATTTTTTTCAATCGCAAATATCTCGTAAACTAAAAGAGATAATTAAGATCTGATCCTTGGCGTCTTGATCTTACGGACAATTTTTCTATAAGATAGAATAGTTAAAACGGAAATTTGCTTAATACTTTTTCTGCGACGATTTTTGTAATTATATCTCTTAAAGTAAAGCGTTAGCAACCAACAAATTGCTGATTATGAAAGAACGGAAAATTCTCTATCGATAAAATGTAAAATAATTGCTGTTTCAATGAGTAAAGGTCGAAGAAAGAAACACACACATTTAAGTGATAAAAAGGGTGCAATTTTCAATTTTTGCCATTTTCTTTCAAAATTTACTAAATATCTAGAACTAAACTAAATTTGTAATCAATATTCAGAAACTATAAATTTGAAACTGACGAAACTTTTAACGCTACTATAACCTATAATATAACAAAACTACTGTTGAATTTTATTTTATGGTGCCTCGACTTGTTTATCGGTGTGTGTCCTACTGCCGGAGGTTTTCCTGTGTGTGCGCGTCAAGTTAACTTTAAGTTGGTTAAAGAGTTAAGGGTAAGAAAAACTATGTTTTTGCATCAAAAATCAATTAATTAAGCGTTTTTATCCATTCCTAACCTTAAATTATGTTATAGAAGCACTCATCAACTGTGTGAGAGGGCGCTGCTGGCATATTTAGTCCGCAAACCAGCTGAGGACAAAATGGCGCCTATAAAAGGAAAAAATCAACTTTTTCTTAATTTTTGGCCGTTTTTAGCCAATATTTCAATGTTTTTCTCTAAATTATACTCTCTGGCTGTTTATTGTTATAGGTTATAATATATTTAACAACTTTTGTTAATTATTTATTTAAAAAAAAACATAAATAAACCCTGTTTCTGCATTAAAAACCAATAAATTCAGTGTTTTTAACTATTTTTAATCTTAAATTAAGTTATAGAAGTACTAGTCAACTGTGTGTGAGGGCGCTGCGTGTATATCTCATCCGCAAACCAGCTGACATCAAAATGGCGCCCAAAAAACAACAAAAATCACAATATTTCTTAATACTTTTGATTTTTTAAATGTTTTTTCACTGATTACGACTCTACACATTCCAATAACTCATAATATATTAAAATTTAATTATTGATCTCAATATTTATCCGTTTATCCATCAATTTTTCTTTATTTTAATTTTTTCTTTAATTTTTATAATTACGAATTACATTTTCGAAAAGCCTCGCAACGAAACAAGTGGATTTCAGTGGAAGTAGTCGAACAAGTGGAGATTTTACACACTTGCCACACACAAAAATTCCAACTTGCTGTGTTATACATGTGTGTGTATGTATGTGTGTGGCTGAGTTATTCGCGACCGACTTACACCGAGCGCGACCTCAATCTCGCGCCTCTTTCTCATCGCCGCTGCGCGTCTTCGGAAGAAGGGAACTTTTGCGCGCGCGAGCGCAGGCGCAGGCGCAGAACGTATTATAACACGTATGATATACGATCGGTGATGATACATGATAGCTGTGCGCGTGATGCACACGCAAATGTCAAGAAATGGAAAACGTGCAAAGCGTGCAGAAAATAAATGAATTAGATTATCATGATATTAATATACACATGAGTAATACTTGTACGTGTAAGTTAGAAGTAATGAGAAAATCGTCGTTATGACTTAATGAGAGCAGAATGCAGTGTGAAATGAGGAAAAGGTATGATGAATTGTGTTTATAACCTGATTTATAAGAATTCAAACCTCAAATGGGTTTAGAAATTAGGGTTTTGCTTGAATAAAAACAATATGGCATAGGGTAGAAGGATAATTCTTTCAAAAATGTATTTAATGTTGTGTTTTTCATTATGTTTATTAAAAATTTTGTTTAATATCTTTTTAAAGCAATGGTTATTTGGGTTTTAAATTTGAAAACTGGGAAATTATTAAGAAAATTGATACTGAATTGTGTATAACAGATAAAATATTATAGTTATTAGTTAAATTATGATATAATTAAATTCTTGATTAATTTATGAACTGATTTATGTTTATTTTATTACATTTGATCAAATTTTGACAGAGTTATATCATAAAAACCAAAAATTTACTGAAATAGATACTAAAAGAGATTTATTTATGGATTTTTTTTACTAAACTACAAATAATTCTAGAGTTAAATAAGGTATGCAATTAATTCCTTCATAAATCTATTTTGTATTAAATTTTTCATCATACTGAACATTAATATTGTTTAATAAATTATTGAAACAAAAGTTATTAACATTTAAAGTTAAAAAACGCAAAAAATTTTTAAGAAAATATGAATAAAATTGTTAATAACTAATAAAATAAACATTTTATTATTAATATCAATATATTACTAGAAGGCTGACTAAATTATGATTCATCTTGTGATTATTTGAATAAATTTGATCAAATTTTGACTAAGTTATTTTAGAAAAACCAAAACTTTAAAAAAATATGCAATAAAAGTGACATAATTGTGTTCGAAACCTATTTCTATCTACTCTAACCTCAAAAATTGACTACTCAAATATTAATTAAGGTTTTACTCAGTAAAACTCTCATTGCACATGTAAATAACCCAAAATATTGTAGTATAAATTACAATGTTTGTAATCTATTGCAATACATGTAATATTTAATCTTTAGTTTATTGTTTATTGTCTAATGTCTTAAATGTCTTGCAGGTATTTAGAAGTACGAAGTAATGTTTTCATTTGTCTAAGAAAAAGTGGGCTTGTCGACCAACATGCGCCGTGTTTGCTTCATTTTACTTTTAAATTATCCTCTTGTGTTGTTCAACAATAAAAATTGCGCTTAATTTTGGTCTGATGTGGGCTTGACACTAATATCGCTGGCTTTTACGCAATGTCAACATTACAAATCAACACACAAAAAAAAAAACAAATTGTGTTTGTAAATGCTAAATACATGCGTATAATTAGCCTCAGATGGACTTAAAATGTAAATATCTGTCAAAAACCATTAAAATGGCTGTAAAAGAGTTAAAAATGTAAAAATTTTATTTTTTTGTGTAGAAATTATGTTTTTATGAGTATAATTATCCATAAAAAGTGTTTGTAGTATGCTTAACCTCAAAATAAGTTATATTGCTGTTAGTAAACTGGGTGAGAGGGCGCTGGTGATGTTTGACAGCAAGAAAATAAGCTGAAGTAAAAATGGCGTCATAAAAATCATCAAAAAATGTTGTTTCTTTTAATTTAAAACGTAAAAACAACTAAAACAATTATTTTTGATAGAAAATTTAAAAATATCTGTAAAACAATAAAGTTATTGCATTTGTTTTTGTTAATTAAAACAAATATATAAATATTTTTAATTAAAAACACAAAACCAAATATTTTTTTGTAATTTAATCTAAATTGCCAAAATTCAATGTTTTTGACAAAAAGCAAAGCCTTAAAAGAAGTGATTCTAGTATAGATCAATCCGTGAATATGGCGCTGCGTATACCTTTATCCGCAAACCAGTTGAAATTACCAAATGGCGCTCAAAACCCAATCAAAAATCCGCTATTTCCTAAATTCCAACAGTACAAACACAGTTAAACTCTCAAATACTCCCAATTAAAAACAACAATAAAACAACTTCAATTTCACCTGTAATTTAACAAAAACCAACACAAAAATAACACAACATACTTCTAAAACCCAAATGCATTTAACGATGATTAAACTTAATAAAAACTACAGTTAGTTAAATGCGCGCTTTGGATGGTGTCGCCAAGTGGAAAAAGTCACGCTTGTTCGGAATTAACCAACTTCAAACCAACCTCCCACAATCGTTCGCCGTTCAAATCTCAGCTGGTATTGCGACCAAAGTGGCAGTGGCGGCGCTTTCTTCACGCTCGCGTGGACATTTCGCGAGAATTTTGATCACAACAATCACAATACAATTACAATTTTAGCCACATTGTTTGGGTGAGTATTCACGTTAATATTGAGTGACTTTTTATGTGTATGTACTTGTGTGTATTTGTATTTGTATTTATCTTCTTGCGCTATTTTAAGATCATGTCCCGAGTGGTTTTAGTCTTTTTTGTTTGTTGCTTTTGTTGTTGGCTGCTACTTGTGCGCAGCGTTTAGTCACGTCAAAGTCATACAACGCGCACCAGAAACTCAATTATTTTCAACTTGTTAACTTCGTTGGGGCGATGGTAGTAGTAGTGGTTTTAAATAATTCTTTTATATTATTAAACTCAACTTGGAGGAGAGTTCAACTAACTTTTAAAGATACAATAAGTAAATGACATTGAAATTCTTTTAAATTTTTTGTGTTTAATTTGTATTGATGAGTTGAATGAGCGCCATTTGTGATTAGAATTGTGGTGGTAACAGCGCCCTCTTATTCAGCTGTCAAAAGTATTAGAATACTTGTAGAAAACTGCAAAAACGAAGTAAAATCGATGAAAATCTATGTAATTCTTAAAATTCTTAATAATTTTAGGTTTTAATCTTGTAAAATTTAATATAACCTCAAAATATATTAGATAATTTATTAATTTTAGAATTACATAACTTATTTTGATATATTTTGTACTTAAACTGTAAAAGCAAGAAAAGTGTAAAATTTGTGATTTTTTGCTGTTTTAAGGCTACCATTTTGTTTCCAGCTGGTTTTGCGGACTTGATACGACTGCTTGCCCCTCAAATAACTGACCAACATATACCTAACTTATTTGGGGTTTTATACCTCTCCTAACCTTATTTTAGATACTTAACTTAAAAATTCAATTTATTTACAAAAATATTTACTATTTTACTTTTTCTTTTTAAAACATGTTTTAAACCTTAATAACACACAAAAAATTGCTCCTTTCGGCATTTTACAACCACCATTTGGTTTTCTGTTACTTACAAAACTCATTATTGTAATATCTCAATTTTAGATTTTGAAACAAAGATAAAACGAAAAAGCTTTTGAAAAATTTCCATTTAATGTCTTTACTTAAAATTCTAACATAACCTATAAGTCACCATGACTTAACATAAAACATAAAAATCCTATACTGCATCTCTCTTCTCCGAACGCTGCGCTGCCTATGCCCATCTCGCCGTTACGCTTAATTTGTTTAGTACAGCGCTACGCAGAATCAATGAAACGCGTAACACCCAGCGAAGAAGAAAGTGCCGACGCTAGTTTAACCGATGATTAAAGTTACGTTATGCGTGGAAAATTCACATACCAGCAAACAAGCCAGCAGGCCACTAATTGCACAGCCAAGCACAACTGTCCTAAGCACTAAGGATGAATAAAATAACAACAAAAACTTCTTCGAACTTCGGCGCAGCAAGGTAAACGTAAAACTTAAAAAATATTCAAATTTTGTTTGCTTCACTACGTATACGTGAAGGAATCCTTGCAGGAGTACAAGTCAACAAAAGTCTTGATAGTGTTAACTAAACTACTTGTTAACAAAATGTCTAGGAAATTGAAAAGATAGAGGCGAAAGGAAAAGAAGACGGAAGAAGAAGAAAAACTGATGATAGCCAAGTAGGTAAATTTTATATGATTATATAATCATTTAATTTGAGGCTTTGAATTCGGATTTACTTCCCTGATTCATTGGTTTTATCGTGTATAGTATAGTCGAGTATAGTATACAGTAAGAGCATTAATTGTGTCAGCATGGGTAATGTTCATTTCAAAAGTGCTATAACTTTTAAGTTTATTATCAGAAAATATTGAATAAAAATCTTATATGGAAGATAATTTAATAAGGAATTGATATATATTTTATATTTTTATTAGTAACATTAAGTTTAATAGGTTATTAATGTTTTAGTAAAATATTAACATTGGATAAATACAAATAAAATGATTTTTTAAATAAAAATTAAAATAACTTTTAAATTATTAGAGATAAATTAAATTTCTTTTGTAAATGATGATAGGGCATTAAATTTTACGTAAAGGTAAAATGTTATAAAATATTATTGTTTATAATAGTAATATGTACTTAAGTTAAATTTAAAAAAATGCATTTTTTCTTCAAATTAAAATTTCAGGTCAAATAAAAGGCCAAATCTTGTGTTTAAGGTAAATATGATAAAAATTAGTAAGGAATCGATTGATGTAATTAGTGTGTCTGTAAAAAGATTAATTATACGTGGGTCAGAGCTTTCCGATTTAAAATTAAATATTTCCCAAAAATACATTTTTGTAAACTAATAACTTTTCCACATGAAATTTTTACTTTAAACTCAAATTAAACCACAAATCAATAACAAATCATTTAAACAATATCACAATAAATAAAGAGATAAACAAAGAATCTTTTGATGTATCCACTTTGTTTCACAAGCTCAATTACTAGCACCGTCTAGAAGCTGTCAAAGTCAACCAAGAATACCTCGACAATATTCAAAATAAAAGTATATTTTCATCATTTATTACACACTGTGAATGGATATAAACCCGCCGCAGCAAGAGAAGAGTTATGAAAAGGTTGGCCAAAGGGAAAGTTGGCGATCAGGTTGCCACCGGGGCAAGTCTGACTTAAGTCTTCAGCCGCTTTAAACCTCCTTTACGTTACGCTTCGTTTTAATTTCGCATCGGTCGACTTTTCCTTATTATTATTGCATCACGCCGAAACTGACATTGTTTAAGAAAATAACCTCAAAATACGTTATATAAAAACTATCCAATATCAAAATATATCAAACAAAAATAAAAATTAGAAGAGCAAAAATAAAAATGAAAGTTACCCGACGACAATTCCAATGATACTTTTATATATATTATATTGTATTGCAATTATGTATTTTATACTGTTAGTGATGATAGACGAGATGCTTTGTTGGTGGATTGGATTAATTGTTATGGGCTTGTTACGCACTGCGTAACAGTACAAGATGGCAATGGCGCAGCCATTTTGTATACACGCAAATAATAACTTGTCAGTTAGGTTTTTTTTGTTGCAGTTGCATTCGCAGTTATTATTTTCTATTCTTATCTGTGAAGGTGCACAACAGCACAACAACTGTGCACTTTTCAAGACTTACAACATGCTCATCATCAGAAAACTCAAGAGAAAGAAAGAAGAAATGAAACAATACGAAAAGTGAGGTTAGGTGTTTATTTCTATACATAATAACTATCTAATAAAACTGTAATTTAAGTTGAAGCAATATGTTGATGTTTCGACTTTTTTCTTCACTTTTGGCTAATTTTATTTTTTATTTTCGATTTTTAAGGGAAATGTTACGTTGTTTTTAAAAGAGAACTAAGTGGTAATTAAAATAAATATATTGAGTTTGTTTCTAGTGATTGAATTTCACTTTCTTTTTGTTTCTAGTGTTTAAAAACAATTAGTGTAATGGACAAAATGAGAAGTAGTGATATTTAAAATGTAAATTTTATGTTGTCGAGTTTTAAAACACTGTAATTACGCTAATTAATAATATAGAAACTTGTATGAGATATCATTTTAAAGAGAATTTAATGTAGAATAATTTTGTAATTTTGTTAAAATATAATAATTAGTTTTATGTTATCAAAAGAAAAAAGTGATTTTTCATTTTTATTTTTAAAATATAGCGAAAATCAATGTAACTTTGTAAATAATTGTGATAAAAATATGATTTTTTGTTTTAGAAATATAGATAATATTAACGATAATAAGAATAAACATATAAATATTTAGTGCAAACATAGTTTATGCTTATTTTATATTTATTTTATTAATTTTCACGTTAAAACACTTGCATAAAAATCAAAAACTCAAATTTCTAGTAATATGCTAATGAAATAATCACAAAACGACAATACTAATAGCCCTCCGCCCGCCATTGTCGATGAAAGTATGGTTGTGGTTATGTATCGACCGCCATATATAATCACGCGTGTTAATTAGATTTATTATGTTATTACGCAGCGGGTAGTAGGGACATTATCCGTTTCTTTTTCTTTTTTTTTTTCTTTTTCTTTTACTTCTTATTATTATTACACTGTTTTATTATTACTTTTATAGACGGTCAGGTATTGTTGCGGTTGGATTAGATTGCGCGATGGATTTCGTCATGTCGCTGCTTTATTGTCTTGTTTTGCTTTTACTCTCAGATATTTCTCGCGGGATTATACGCTGGTAATCGTAATCGGCAGGTATAATAAATCAGTATGGCGGCGTGAGAAGCACGCCATAATGTAATGGCTGGTTGCTTCATATACTCGTCGTCGTGCTGGGATGAAAAACGTGCACAATTGTAATCGCGTGTAAAATTACTGGTTTGTAGGATTGGGTGAGTGATGAAATTTGAACGGTGAACATTTGAAATGTCGACGTATTTTATTAGGATTGATGGGGAAATGTTGGTAAAAAGTATCTAAATGTGTTTGGAATTATGTGTAGTAAGAAGTGTGTATGTTGGGTTGCACACTTCGCGGGTAAATGTTATTTTGAAATGGTTTAGTTTAACTTGAATAACTCGAAAACTAAAAGTTGGATTGATTTGATTTTTGGTATATTTATTTGTAATTAGAATTTAGTTTCCTGTAAACTGCGCATATCATTTGAAAATGGCGGGACGGGGTTTATTAGTATTGTCGTTTTGTTAATATTTCACTGGTATATTACTAAAAACTGTAATTTTTTATGATTTTTATGAGTTTTGAAGGAAAAAATTAATAAAAACAATGTTAAATAATCACTTTTATGTTAAAATATATGAGCCAAAACGCTTTTGAAGTGACTAACTCCATTTATCTTCAAATCAGAGATATTGAAAGTTTTGCGTTTTCAATGGGTAAAATATACGTATAAGATACAAGGAGTCATACTGCTTAAGCGTATCTTAGGATGTTAAAATTTAAAGTTCCTATTAAAATAATTGGCCAATTATTAAAGTAAATAACGTGCGTTTCCTTGTCAAAAGGGAATGGAGTTGGGGGCACTTTCAAAGGTGTAGCCAGAATTCATTATAAAATTTGAAGATGCCCAAATTCTACTTTTCTTATACCAATTTCAACATAATTTAAAGTGTTTTAAATTAAGGAAGAAACGTCTTCCGTTTTACTGAACAGTTTCATTGAAGTAATACATTTTGTTTGTTAAAAAATCTGCCAAACCCCAAAACTTCTCAAAAATATTACTTTCTTTCTTCTTGCAAGAACATAAATTTTTTTTGTGCACTTGCGTTGACACAGTCGCGACAGAATTTTCATGAACAATACTTCCGGTTTAACTGCAATATCTTTTTCCTGAATTCGTTTAATCTTTCGCGGATATATGGTGCATCAATCTTTTCTCTATTGTTATTTGAATCTTCACTCTGACAGGAATATTGTTTATAACTCTTTTTTCTTATTCGCTTTTTTTATTCGTTTACTATTTCTTTTTCACTATCTGAACTAAATTGGTCTTCTTCGGTTCTTCCTCATGGGTGCAATAGATTTCTATAATTTAATATTAAATTTTAAGTTTATATTAATTAAACGTACAGGTTAATTAACTAACGCAATTGTCCCAAAATAGGGTGGACTTGTAAATATAATTAATTGAAATTACCTTCATCGCTGCTTTCCGACATTATCAATAGTAAATACCTTGATGTAGAAAACTGCGCCAAGGAGTTAGGCCACTTTCAAACCACACGGGTCAGTTGTTCATTAATTCGGAAAACCTGTAATGGCGTAGCGTAGTATATATGAATATATAAGCAACCTGAAGTGCGTCACCGATAAATAACATGAAGTTGTACATGTAACCATGGTAACCGGCAAAAAATTGAAAAACGGAGTTAGGTCACTTTCAAAATAAACGGCTCATATAAACAATAGTCTTGAATTGTTAATAATTCAATATTTAATAAATAAAATTGTATTTAAAAGCTTTTTTTATGTTTTTAGGATGTTAAACGTATATTAGGTTGCATACCTTATAACAATACAAATGCAACACTTATGAATTGTCACTTTTAGTAATTCATAAACCTAAACATAACCTAAAATAACCCTAAATCACAATAGTTTTATTAAAATTCATCAATTTCTTACTGCGCAGGTTCCACTTTCATCGAAAATGCCCGCCAGAGATGTTATTAGTATTGTCGTCTTGTCGTCTTGTCATCATGTCATTAATGACATTAGTCTTGGTATAATATGGAACTTTCTTTTATTTTATTTGTTATTTTGTCGTTATATTGATTATTATTAAATTAGAAAACTCAATAATAGTTAATTTAATTTTGTGATTACGTATTACTACGCTTGTTTAGTGTTGAGTTGTAGTGCCGGCTTGGTATGCAAATTAAAACGAACTAATCAACGTGTTTTAACGTTTTTAATGACAGCATGGCGATACCTACGTCAGTTATATAAATAAACATCACGTTAGGAGAGTTTTTTTGCATTTTCTCTTTTTTTAATGTTATTAATGTTCGGATGATTAATTATATGACTGGAAAATAACAAAAATAATCGTTTTTTAAAGTAAAGATGTTTGGGAATGGTATTTGGTGTATGATAGGTTGCATATGTGTGAGTAATATATAGGAAACTATTATGAATTGTCACTTTTTGTCATTTTAAAGTGTTTTTTGGTTAAAAATCAATAAAAACGGTTTGGAGAGTTTACAAAACTGTTAATAAATCACTATTTTGTTTTATAATTAATGTAAAATGTATTAAATGATTTATTTCACTCAGTATTAATTTAAATGTATGTCTGGTTGCATATCCGAATATCTAACAATTGTATCAACTAGGAATTGTCATCTTTTAAAGGTTTTTATAAGTTTTGAACGTAAAAACTCGATAAAAAAGGACAATAATTTAAAAAACAACAAAAACAATCATTTTCAACAAGTTATAATGTTTGCAAATGTCAATAAATGTAAATTTGTTGCATATATTGACATAATGAATACTAAACTGTTTGGAATTGTCACTTATTGTACTTGATGACATTTTCGTGTATTTCTGGTTGCCTATAGTTAAAAATCAAGTTTTAATGTACCACAACCTCAAAATTACTCAAAAACTCCAATTTCTTCTTCTCTAACACCAAAAAACCTTAATTCTGGTTAAATTTATATTAACACATGTCTAAACCCAACTTTAAACTAGATTACTCCAGTTAGAAATCAAACACATCAAGATTTTTCGAGTAAAAGTTGTGTAAATCAACGAAATGCGTGATTTTTACATCGTAATTTTTACATAGCGAAGGAACGGCACGCAGGATTGCGGTGCGGTTGTGTGTTTGCTGCGGCAAAGAAGCAGAATGGTCGCGGAGGCCCGTCAAGGCCGCCACGCCAACGACTCTCACAGCACCAGCACCAGCACCAGCACCAGCAGCAACACTCTCCTGCGTCCATTTTGCTCGCGCCCGACTCGTGTGTCCACAATTTCATTCTTTCCTAGCAGCAGCCTGCATGCCTGCCTGCAACAACTTCGGCGAGCAACGAGCAACAAGCGCGGCGCGCTGGAATCTGTTGGAATGCAACGCAATGAAATGAAATGCTACTTAATCTAGACTGCTGCGGAACACTCCTGCGCAGATTGCCAGCGGTTTTGAACTTACAGAACTTACAAAACTTTCGAAAGATGGAAAAAAATTGGTTGGATTATGTGTAATATGTTGTATTTAAAGAGAAAATAGTAATAAATTAGGTAAAAATATTGTTTTTGGGGTTAAGTGTATGTTTGGTTGCATATCTAAGAGTAATATAAACGAAACTAATATGAATTGTCACTTTAAGTGAAATTTACGTGTTTTTAGCTTAAAAATTAATAAAAACTGTTTGAAAAGTTAACAAAAGTGTTTATAACACTCATAATTGTTATAAATTATACAAAAATGTTTAAATTTTGTGTAAAATGTTCAATTTAAAGTAAAAATATATTAAATTGTGTAAAAATTATGTTTCGATGTTTTGAAATGACATTTGGTGTATGTTAGGTTGCATATATTGAAGTAATATATAAGGAACAATTATGAATTGTCACTTTTAGTCATATTTAAGAGTTTTTTGAGTCAAAATCAGTAAAAACAGTGTGAAAACTTTATAAAAGTGTTAATAACTCACCATATTGTTATAGATTTCACAGAAAAATGTTATTAAACTTTGTTTTAATGTATTTTTAGTATTTTTTTCATTCAGTATTAATATAGATGTATGTCTGGTTGCATATCCACATATCTAACACTTGGAACAACTTGAATTGTCATATTTTGATGATTTTATAAATTTTGAACCAAAAACTTCTAAAAACAGTCTTAAACGCCATTTTCTATTATTTTTTCAATTAAAATATATCAACAATTGTTTAAAATTGTTAATATTTGCGTATTTCAATCCACAAAAATATATTTCAAAATATTTTCATGTTTCCAAAGGTTAAACGTATATAAGGTTGCATACCTAATACTCTTCCACACGCAACACTTATGAATTGTCACTTTTTACACCTTACCCAAAATCTAACCTAAAACAAACCCACTCACAGCAAATTCATAAAAATTCATCACAAGTTCAACCCGTGTAAGTATAAAGTACCCACACATCACCAAAACGTTTCACCTAAACATTTATGGCGTTCTAGGTCTAATTTAAATCGAATTTTGAAGCTTTGCGTGTTTGCGTGCGGCGTCGCCCGAAGAAGTCGCAGCTAAAGTCAAGCTAACTGTAAACTAACGCCCGGGATATATATAAACAATAGTCTTGAATTGTTAATAATTCAATATTTAATAAATAAAATTGTATTTAAAAGCTTTTTTTATGTTTTTAGGATGTTAAACGTATATTAGGTTGCATACCTTATAACAATACAAATGCAACACTTATGAATTGTCACTTTTAGTAATTCATAAACCTAAACATAACCTAAAATAACCCTAAATCACAATAGTTTTATTAAAATTCATCAATTTCTTACTGCGCAGGTTCCACTTTCATCGAAAATGCCCGCCAGAGATGTTATTAGTATTGTCGTCTTGTCGTCTTGTCATCATGTCATTAATGACATTAGTCTTGGTATAATATGGAACTTTCTTTTATTTTATTTGTTATTTTGTCGTTATATTGATTATTATTAAATTAGAAAACTCAATAATAGTTAATTTAATTTTGTGATTACGTATTACTACGCTTGTTTAGTGTTGAGTTGTAGTGCCGGCTTGGTATGCAAATTAAAACGAACTAATCAACGTGTTTTAACGTTTTTAATGACAGCACGGCGATACCTACGTCAGTTATATAAATAAACATCACGTTAGGAGAGTTTTTTTGCATTTTCTCTTTTTTTAATGTTATTAATGTTCGGATGATTAATTATATGACTGGTATTCGGAATATTTATCTTTATTACCAGGAAAATAACAAAAATAATCGGATTTTTGAGTTGTGATGTTTGGGAATGACATTTGGTGTATGTTAAGTTGCATATGTATGAGTAATATATAGGAAACTATTATGAATTGTCACTTTTAGTCATTTTTAAGTGTTTTTTGCTTCAAAATCAGTAAAAACAGTACAAAAAGTTTACAAAACTATAAATAACTCACTATTTTGTTTTATATTAAATGAAAAATGTATTAAAATTGGTTTTAATGAGTTTTCAGTAATTTTTTTCACTCAGTATTAATTTAGATGTATGTATGGTTGCAAACCCAAATATATTACACTTGGAACAACTAGGAATTGTCATCTTTTGATGATTTTTATACGTTTGGACATAAAAATCAATAAAACCAAACTTTATAACCTAAAAAACAACAAAATTTAACATTTTTAACAAATTATAATGTTGTAAATGTCAATAAACGTAAATTTTGTTGCATATATTAATATAATAAATACTAAACTGTTTGGAATTGTCACTTATTGTGTTTGATGTCATTTTCATGTATTTCTGGTTGCCTATAGTTAAAAATCAAGTTTTAATGTACCACAACCTCAAAATTACTCAAAAACTCCAATTTCTTCTTCTCTAACACCAAAAAACCTTAATTCTGGCTAAATTTATATTAACACATGTCCAAACCCAACGATAAACTAGATTACTTCAGTTAGAAATCAAACACATCAAGATTTTTCGAGTAAAAGTTGTGTAAATCAACGAAATGCGTGATTTTTACATAGCGAAGGAACGGCACGCAGGATTGCGGTGCGGTTGTGTGTTTGCGGCAAAGAAGCAGAATGGTCGCGGAGGCCCGTCAAGGCCGCCACGCCAACGACTCTCACAGCACCAGCACCAGCAGCACTCTCCTGCGTCCATTTTGCTCGCGCCCGACTCGTGTGTCCACAATTTCATTCTTTCCTAGCAGCGGCCTGCATGCCTGCCTGCAACAACTTTGGCGAGCAACGAGCAACAAGCGCGGCGCGCTGGAATCTGTTGGAATGCAACGCAATGAAATGAAATGCTACTTAATCTAGACTGCTACGGAACACTCCTGCGCAGATTGCCAGCGGTTTTGAACTTACAGAACTTACAAAACTTTCGAAAGATGGAAAAAATTGGTTGGATTATGTGTAATATGTTGTATTTAAAGAGAAAATAGTAATAAATTAGGTAAAAATATTGTTTTTGGGGTTAAGTGTATGTTTGGTTGCATATCTAAGAGTAATATAAACGAAACTAATATGAATTGTCACTTTAAGTGAAATTTACGTGTTTTTAGCTTAAAAATTAATAAAAACTGTTTGAAAAGTTAACAAAAGTGTTTATAACACTCATAATTGTTATAAATTATACAAAAATGTTTAAATTTTGTGTAAAATGTTCAATTTAAAGTAAAAATATATTAAATTGTGTAAAAATTATGTTTCGATGTTTTGAAATGACATTTGGTGTATGTTAGGTTGCATATATTGAAGTAATATATAAGGAACAATTATGAATTGTCACTTTTAGTCATATTTAAGAGTTTTTTGAGTCAAAATCAGTAAAAACAGTGTGAAAACTTTATAAAAGTGTTAATAACTCACCATATTGTTATAGATTTCACAGAAAAATGTTATTAAACTTTGTTTTAATGTATTTTTAGTATTTTTTTCATTCAGTATTAATATAGATGTATGTCTGGTTGCATATCCACATATCTAACACTTGGAACAACTTGGAATTGTCATATTTTGATGATTTTTATAAATTTTGAACCAAAAAACTTCTAAAAACAGTCTTAAACGCCATTTTCTATTATTTTTTCAATTAAAATATATCAACAATTGTTTAAAATTGTTAATATTTGCGTATTTCAATCCACAAAAATATATTTCAAAATATTTTCATGTTTCCAAAGGTTAAACGTATATAAGGTTGCATACCTAATACTCTTCCACACGCAACACTTATGAATTGTCACTTTTTACACCTTACCCAAAATCTAACCTAAAACAAACCCACTCACAGCAAATTCATAAAAATTCATCACAAGTTCAACCCGTGTAAGTATAAAGTACCCACACATCACCAAAACGTTTCACCTAAACATTTATGGCGTTCTAGGTCTAATTTAAATCGAATTTTGAAGCTTTGCGTGTTTGCGTGCGGCGTCGCCCGAAGAAGTCGCAGCTAAAGTCAAGCTAACTGTAAACTAACGCCCGGGATACCTCTACAAGAAGACAACACACAACATCCAACACAACAAATCCGCGAGACATCTTCAGCGCACGCCAAATATGCGCGCGCCGACCTAATGTCCTCTTTCAGACGTCTTAAAACAAATTAGATAACAATTACGAGTCAATTAATACTCACATCAACGAAACCTACAATAAATATTGGTGAAAACGCATGTTGATCACCTTGAGCATTAATGAATATCAAAATATCATTAAATTCATTATGTGATAAATGTGATAAGTATGCTGACGCCATCTTAAAATGTTATTGACGAAATTTATCGATTAGAATGTTGAAAAACGTGTTTACAAACACAAAACGCACTAAAAACATCAGAAAATGCTGGTTTTACCTTTGAAAATCTTTGTGTTTGTGATAATCCAATTGGGAATTAGTCTCTGGTCACTCAAACAACACTTGATTGATGAAAATGTTATGTTTTTGGTCACATTACGCGTTTTTTCGGGTCGAGAATTTCCGTTGTGATTTTCATGCGTGTCGTCTGCGCACGCGGTGCACGAACTGAGCCGACCGACGAAATGCCTGAGCGTGGTGAGCGTGGTTCAGGTGAATGTTATCCACCACCACCACCAATGCGACGCGAACTCGAGGAGCAACGTAACGGCCGCGAACACCGCGAAGACGTGAAGAATGATGAAGAACAGCGTGGTTAAATTCTATGTGTGTGTTGGAGAAAGATGGCGGCGCGACGTGCGGGCTGGGCCCTCTCGGCGCAATAACTACGTTTAAACTACGATAACTACGTTTACTACTTAGGTGTACGGTCGGAATACACACTGAGTGTAGATAAAATTTGTATTTGAGTTGTGTTTGTGTTTGAGACAGGAAATGTTAGGTTTAATTTCACTGTTTGACTGATTTACTGTGGTTTGTTTCAATGGTTTTGTAAGGTTAAACGTATATTGGGTTGCATATATTATGGTTATGTATATTTGCAGTATATTGAGTATATTGGTATTGTCACTACTTGCTTTTTATGTGTTTTTTATGTTGTAAAAATGTTGAAATGATAAAAATAACATTTAATAACATTAAAAGTGGTGTAATTTATGGAAAATGTTTATAATTAAAAAGATTAAACTAATATTTGTGTTTAAATCAATTAATCTAAGGTTTTATGTGATTTATGTAAGGTTTGTTTGCTTGTTTTGTTGGTTTTCAAAGGTTAAACGTATATTGGGTTGCATATATTATGGTTATGTGTATTTGCAGTATATTGAGTATATTGGTATTGTCACTAATTACTTTTTATGTGTTTTATATGTTTTTTGTGTTGTAAAAAGGTTGAAATGTTAAAAATAACATTTAGAAACATTAAAAGTGGTGTAATTTATGGAAAATGTTGATAATTAAGAAGATTAAACTAATATTTGTATTTAAATCGATTAATTTTAGGTTTTTTCTAGTTTATGAAAGGTTTGTTGGTTTGTTTGGTTGGTATTAAAAGGTTAAACGTATAATGGGTTGCATATGTTACGCTAATGTATATGCAGTAAGTATATTGGTATTATTATTTATTTTTAATGAGTTTAGTGTTGTAAAAGTGCTAAAACATTGAAAATAACGTTTATTAATAACTAAAAATGTTATATTTAAATATTATTAGTTGTTATTTGTTGTATAATTAAAGAAAACGCAAGAAAAGTGTTTTTATTGCACTTTTAAACCATTTTTATGTTTTTCTCAACAATATTAACGAAGGAAATTGTTTCTAACTAATAAAACAACAAATAATTATTATATTTTAGGTTAGGTTGCATGTTACTAAACATATTTATTCATTTTTTTGATTTAGCTATCCTCTAACATCATAAAAACACTAAATTAACTCATAAAACACGTAAACCAATCATAATCCACATTAATAATAAACATTATGCGTATTTTTATTACAAAAACATGAAAAACCTAAAACAGCCGACCGACGAAATGCCTGAGCGTGGTGAGCGTGGTTCAGGTGAATGTTATCCACCACCACCACCAATGCGACGCGAACTCGAGGAGCAACGTAACGGCCGCGAACACCGCGAAGACGTAAAGAATGATGAAGAACAGCGTGGATAAATTTGATGTGTGTGTTGGAGAAAGATGGCGGCGCGACGTGCGGGCTGGGCCCTCTCGGCGCAATAACTACGTTTAAACTACGATAACTACGTTTACTACTTAGGTGTACGGTCGGAATACACACTGAGTGTAGATAAAATTTGTATTTGAGTTGTGTTTGTGTTTGAGACAGGAAATGTTAGGTTTAATTTCACTGTTTGACTGATTTACTGTGGTTTGTTTCAATGGTTTTGTAAGGTTAAACGTATATTGGGTTGCATATATTATGGTTATGTATATTTGCAGTATATTGAGTATATTGGTATTGTCACTACTTGCTTTTTATGTGTTTTTTATGTTGTAAAAATGTTGAAATGATAAAAATAACATTTAATAACATTAAAAGTGGTGTAATTTATGGAAAATGTTTATAATTAAAAAGATTAAACTAATATTTGTGTTTAAATCAATTAATCTAAGGTTTTATGTGATTTATGTAAGGTTTGTTTGCTTGTTTTGTTGGTTTTCAAAGGTTAAACGTATATTGGGTTGCATATATTATGGTTATGTGTATTTGCAGTATATTGAGTATATTGGTATTGTCACTAATTACTTTTTATGTGTTTTATATGTTTTTTGTGTTGTAAAAGGTTGAAATGTTAAAAATAACATTTAGAAACATTAAAAGTGGTGTAATTTATGGAAAATGTTGATAATTAAGAAGATTAAACTAATATTTGTATTTAAATCGATTAATTTTAGGTTTTTCTAGTTTATGAAAGGTTTGTTGGTTTGTTTGGTTGGTATTAAAAGGTTAAACGTATAATGGGTTGCATATGTTACGCTAATGTATATGCAGTAAGTATATTGGTATTATTATTTATTTTTAATGAGTTTAGTGTTGTAAAAGTGCTAAAACATTGAAAATAACGTTTATTAATAACTAAAAATGTTATATTTAAATATTATTAGTTGTTATTTGTTGTATAATTAAAGAAAACGCAAGAAAAGTGTTTTTATTGCACTTTTAAACCATTTTTATGTTTTTCTCAACAATATTAACGAAGGAAATTGTTTCTAACTAATAAAACAACAAATAATTATTATATTTTAGGTTAGGTTGCATGTTACTAAACATATTTATTCATTTTTTTGATTTAGCTATCCTCTAACATCATAAAAACACTAAATTAACTCATAAAACACGTAAACCAATCATAATCCACATTAATAATAAACATTATGCGTATTTTTATTACAAAAACATGAAAAACCTAAAACAAAATTTAGATAAACTAATAAAAATGAATTTTGGGTTGCCTACTAGTAAACAAACATATTCTATATAAAAGCAGCAGATTAGAATTGTCACTTGTAATATCCCATACAAAATTAAGCAAAAATAACTCCTGCAACACCTGGTTTAGTCGCTTTGGTTTAATATAATCGTAACGACTGGTAGTATGCGTATATAAACCTGCTGCCTGCCGCTGCAGGTAAGTCGAAACCCACAAACGAAGAAGGAAAGGAAAGCGAGCGACGATCGAGTGACGCGGCGAGCCCACTCCGCACAACGGCGCAGGTTCATTACGCCTCAACGAACAGGAGAGCAGCAATCACGCGCAGTCTACCTGCATTCACACTCCTTTTACTTTTATCATACCTACTATACGTAAATATTTACTCAGTGCATAGACTCTCACCATAGGCAACCAAACATACACAAAAAAGCAAGTATCTTGATATAATTTTAATTCAGCGAGAAAAAATTTGCTAACAGCGCCATCGGTGGTGGACGTATCAATGGCGCATCATCATTCTCCTGCTCATCGCCGGATTCATTCGTGCGGATACTCAGACAACTTCGTGCGAGACCGTAGAATTTATTCGGCTGCAGATTCTTCGCTGTGAACATCCAGCCAAGATGGCCGCCGCATTCGTGACACTTTATTATCGTCCAAGCATACCTACAACAATAGAAAATTCAAAAAACAAAAAAACGTGAAAATATTAATTTTAAGGTTAGTTTTACCCTGGAAACCAGCTGAATTCTTTACACGCGTTTCCATCCAGACTGTAATTCTGTATCTTTTTGACAGTTACTGTTTCGTAGACAACGCCACCTGGATTCACGTAGTTGCTTTGCAGACCGTCTTTGGACATGGCAAACACGTGCTTTTGATGTGATATTAGCGAATCACAATGTGCGCAGCAAAGATTACGCTCGATATTTAGGTATTTCAGTGCGTGTTGTAATCTTTCAAGTGTTGTATTACTCTGGAGGATTGTAAGACGTTCGCTGTTCATCAGTTGAAAGTTTTGGCCGAACCAAAATGAGAGTAGTGCTGGATCTTTCGGTATATTATCTAAACAGTAAAGAATAATCATAAGTGACAATTCTAATCTGTCGCATATACATTAAAACTAATAAGTTATGTTTTTTATGTTGTAAATGTGTTTAAAAGTCAAAAATAAGATTTAATAAGATTAAAAATGATGTAATTTATGAAAAATGTTGATTATTAAGAAGATTAAACTAATATTTGTGTTTAAATCAATTAATTTTAGGTTAAATCTTGTTTATGTGCTTGTTTTGTTGGTTTTGTAAGGTTAAACGTATAATGGGTTGCCTATGTTATGCTAATGTATAAGCAGTAAGTAAATTCATAAGTGACAATTCTAATCTGTCGCATATACATTAAAACTATAAAATTGTGTTCTTTTATGTTGTAAAAATGTTGAAATGTCAAAAATAATATTTAATAACATTAAAAGTGGTGTAGTTTATGTAAAATGTTGATTATTAAGAAGATTAAACTAATATTTTTGTTTAAATCAATTAATTTTAGGTTAAATCTTGTTTATGTGCTTGTTTTGTTGGTTTTGTAAGGTTAAACGTATAATGGGTTGCCTATGTTATGCTAATGTACAAGCAGTAAGTAAATTCATAAGTGACAATTCTAAACTGTCGCGGCGTATATGTAACAATATGATTGTGCAATCATTACCTTCAGCGTAATATTTACTCAGGATTTTCACGATTCTATCAACGTAGTAGTCCACCTCGTATAAATCATACACCCAATACGGAAATACAAACTGTCCCAGATGCATTTTTCTATACCTTTAGTACAAAATAGTTTAAAATATTAATTTTTATAGGTTTTGTATATATCTATGACAGTACCTGTCAAATGCAGCCATGTTGTTATAATCTCCTTTGTATGGATGACGCTGTCGCAGTGTTGCCAACTGCGTGCAACTCACCGGACTCGTAATGGCCGCCTCCTCTAAGATACGTACTTTGACTTTAAAAATCTGCCGATGCGGATTCATGAGCATTTCTTGTGGCAGAACGAAACAACGCTGTCGACCGCGTGCTTTGATGTTCATCTGACCACGCTGTGTGCTGCGTTCGAAGATTTCCATCACCACGCCGTATTCAAAGAACATTTTCTTATCTTTACTGTAAAATAGGTTATGTTAGTGTTGTTAAAGTGATTTTTGTAAGGTTATGTTGACTTACATCAGCCAGATGAGGATGAAATTACATCCGATCTCAAAACTGTTGTCTGAATAAGATAAAACCAGAGGGAGAGTAAATCCAGGAAATACTAAGGTGTTGGTGTAAACTGCAGGTAATTCGATTATCTGTCCGTTTTCGTAGAGGGTGTAACCGCTTATATTGTCCAGTTTTCCGAGATACTATAAGAAAATTATTAGATGTATATTTGGTTGCCTATAGGGAGATTATATGTAAGCGACATATTAGAATTGACACCGCGTATGAAATATGTAACTTATTTGTTAATAACTATTGATTAAACAAAGATACACGATTCTTTTAAAAACAATATGATGTAGAATTTAATTCTGAACCTATTACTTGAAACATCACATGTCTATCTTGTTTATTTTAGGAATAATTAACAAAAAACCAACAAAATTCACACTCGCGTTTTTAGACCGTGAGGTTAAAAAAATCCCATAAGAAATCATATGGCACAGGTGAAGTATAACGATCTATAATAAATATAACAAAATAACATTCATTTTCATTACCTCATGTGTTGTAGGAATATTCTTATCAAATTCACAAAGTAGTCTCTGCCTGGTCGTGTGTTCCTCTATAATAAACCAAAAAATACCAAGTTATTATTAATTTTATTTTATTTTTTTGACAATTTTACCATTTTCACTACTAGACGTGTTTCCATTATCGTTGGAGTCGCCAACATCGTCCTCATCGTCATCTTCCTCGTCGCGCATCTTGTGGCACAAGCACTTCTTCAGAAAAATGCTGAAATATTAAATTCTCGGCGAATTTCTCGAGAAAACGCGCAATAAACAAAGCTTACCGCGTGTGAGTGTTGTGACAGGCAAGCACAGCTGATTTTGACACATGCGTAGCAGGAATAAGCAGGAATTCACACAAATAACACAATTATTCACATGTAATTGACTTCAAAACTAATCAAAATCAATCATATCCAATGCTACATCTATTTGTAAACATTATAATTCAATTTAATTCATTTTAAAACGTTTTAATTCCAAAGCGACAATTCTAATCTTTCGCGTAACTCTCGTGTAACCTATCGGTTACAACGTCACATCGCTTCGAGATAAAACCACAGAATAAACCGATTAAAACATCATACAAACGAGTAAAACACTTGTTACAGTCGCATCACGAACGTGGCACTACAATGCGCTGCATATTAGAACCGCCCAACGCCTTAAAACAGTAAAATCTTGTAATTAAAACAAATTAACCTCACATTTTTTGCCATCATGACCGAATTTCGCTTCGGATTTCCATGGCATTACCACGAAGACGTCGAGAAGAAACTCTACGACATCCAGACACATGATTTAGCCATCGATCATCATGTTCTGCAGCGTAAGTCGACTAATAGCATATATTGCCTGCAATGTTGCACAGAATTAGAGTATCCAATCAGTAAAGAAGCTCTGGCGGCACATTTTGTTAATCATAATGTAACAGAAGAACAATTGGAAGCATTTGAGGCATATCATGCATTATTCAAGAAATTTGGAGTAAAACAACAGCTCCAGCAAGTATTTTATCAACCACTTGATGGATACAGTGTGAAATGCACACTTTGCGAGCATATTAATGAAGTGAATTCATTTATAAGTCATCATAAAAGCCCTGCACACTACAAAAAGGTGACAAAACATGGTAGAAGGTATAATTTTGATATGCCACCCAAAAAACATAATAAAAAGCCTCAGAACAATGTAAATCTTGATGAATTGAATGATTTATCCACTTTGACGCTGAATGATAATCAACCAAAGCCTAAAACCAAGAAAAAACAGAATAGAAAGAGAAATAATAAGCCTCAGGATAATGGTGTAGGTGAAACTGATGAAACTGATGAAATAATTAAAAATGATGATTGTTTTGATGAGGGGATGATTTTTCATCAGTGTAATCAGTTGGTTTTCTGTATGATATGTAAAATGCCAGTGGTGGCAAATGATGGACATGAAACAAGTGAGAATCACTTGAATTCTTTGGACATTTTGAGGACTGGTAAACCAACGAAGGTTTTGTTTAATGCGTTGATGGCTTACGATGCGGCATGGCGGACGAAATTGGCAAATGTTGCTGAATATAAGAAGTATTTCGTTGCGCAGAGTAAATCAGCGTTTCGGTGTCTGTTTTGTGATCTGCAGATTCCTATTGTTAATCTACTGCAGCACATTGATAATTTTCCATGTGTGTTTCTATCGGTTGGTGATTTGAGATACGGTGAGTGATTTTTTGTTTATAAAATGTTTATTTATTGTTTGATTGGTTTGAAAATTTGGGAGTTTATAGGTGAAGTGTAGATTTATGCTTGGGAGAACGAATTATTGTTGTATTTTGTTTAGTTTTTGAGTTGTGAACGTTTTTGTTAATTGATTTGCGTTTTTTAGGGTACATTTTGCGTTTTTGTTTCGTTTTTTGTCGAATTGCAAGCGATAGAATCTTTTGATTGCTTTGAAAGTTTGGGGAACAATAGAAATTGTGTAGATTTATACATGGGTGAAAGAATTGCTGTTTTATCTTGTTTAGTTTTTGAATTATGAACGTTTTTATTGACTGATTTGCGTTTTTTTGGTGTAAATTTTGTGTTTTTGCTTCGTTTTTGTCGAGTATCAAGTGATAGAATCTTTTGATTGGTTTCAAAATTTGGGAAATCATAGATAAAGAGTATATTTATGTTTGTGTGAAAGAATTATTGTTTTATCGAGTATAGTTTCTGAGATATGATTGTTTTTGTTTGATAAATTTGTTATTTTTTAGTAATTTTTCCGATTTTTTCTTTTTCTTCTCAAATTAAAACAAAATCAGTTATTGGATTGTTTTAAAAAGTGGACGTATAATAGAATAGAATAAGATTTATCCATTTTTGAAAGATTCGTCCAGGTAACTCTTTTTGTTTCCGACTTATGAACTTTTAAACTTTGAGAGACAGTTTTTTTCTTCAAAAATTGTGTTTTTCCTACTTTTTTTTCAAATTAAAACTTATTGGGTCATTTGATTGTTTTGAAACTTACACCTTTTATAAAAATAATATAAATCTATCTTTTAACGCAAGAATCATTCTTATATCACTTTTGGTTTGGGATTTAAAGCTGATTTTCTAATTTTTAAAAATTTTGCATTATTTTCGTTTTTATCTTATAAAAACCACATTAATTGCACTATCATGCTGAAATTTTGTTATCTCAAAGATAATCTGCTTATCTACAAATATGTACAACAACAAATAGCCTATTTGATTTAGTTCTCCACTTATAAACAATATTCCGGGTAAAAAACCGATTTTTCTATGATTTTTACAACTTTTTCTTGAATAAAAACAAAACCATTCATTCAAAACATCTAGAAACTTGTAATATCATCAAACACACTCACATCTACCACTAACAACAAAAATCATACATGTACCTAGATTAATTTAAAAATTATCAACAATTTTCCATCAACTCTGCACAAAAAATGTAATTTTTTATTATTTTTTTTAATAAAATATAATTATTACAGACTCCAGTATGAATTACAAGCAACTACGTGCTGACTTCGTCACAAAAAACTGCCCAAAACAACCGCATTCAGACGAAATCTTAGAAAAATTCTATTCACCCAGAGATTTCTTCGATCATCATCTACAACTGGACGGGTTAAACGTCTACACGCTACAAAAACGTGTAGACATCATCTTTTGCCTAATATGTGGTGAAAACATCACTAAACTAACAGGTAAAACAATTATTACCACTAAATATAACAAATATTAATCAAATTTCTATATTTTTTTAAAGAAAACGATGACATAACCTATAAAAACGACGTTCTGGAGCATATTACAAGCAAAATACACGTGAACAACATCAATCTAAAGACGAGAATCCTCCAACTGTATACATATCATAATTATTTCACACTTCGTGCTAAACAACACGCTGAATTACAATATTTGCTGAATCCATTCAAAAAAGAGAGGTTACAATGCGCCGCATGTAAATCATCACATAACCTCAAACAAATCGTTGCGCATTTAAACGAATGTCGTTTTCTTGATGAAAATATCGATGAAAAACATAAGGAAGTAATTGAAAACGATGTTGCTATCTCAACATCAGCATCAACATCAACAGTTTCATCCAATAATCCACCACCGATGTTCTACGATGATGAAACCATGATGGCGCTGTATCCGACTTGTAATACACCACGTGGTCAACGACGGCCGGAGATTCTCACCGTACAGAAACGCACGGACTTTGAAAAGTTTTGCCTTGCGTGCTGCTGCAGTTTGTATATGCGTGGTGTTGAGCATATCAGCAGTGAGAAGCATGAGAAGATGCTGAACAAGAAGCGAGTCGCATTGAGAGCGTATCATAACTTCTGGATGGCGAAGAAGCCAGAGATTCAATTGAAGCAGGTGTATTTCAATCCGTTTGATGACAGGACGATGGTTTGTATTGTGTGTCGGAATGTGGACCTGTTTCGCAATATGATGCTGCATTCTCGATGCATTAATTTCATCAGGAAGAAGAATGCGTTGTGTAAGTGTATTTAAAGTTGCCTATGTTGATTTTACTTTACTTATGAAGTGTGTATATTAATACTGCTGCATGTAAAGTTGCCTATATTAATGATTGAATCTAAATGTTTATGTTTTTTGTTGTTTTAGGTATGTTCCCAGAGGAATTGAGCGAGTTTGAGTTGAATTATGATAAGGGAATTGTCCGTCGCTTCTTCTACGGTGTGCAGTACGATCTGAGTCGGGATATTTTAGGCACGCAGGTGCCGGTTGCCTATGTGCACAAAAGATACTTTCATTGCTTGTTGTGTTACAATTCGCGCGTTGGAAGGATGATTAGGAATATTGATATGTGGAAGAATCATTTGTATCGGTATCATTGCAAGCCAGGGCCTGCGAGGGATGAGAATCTGCGTAGAGTGATTGAGTTCCATGAGTATTGGGCGGCGCAGACTGCGGAACGTCAAGTTTATTTGGTGAGTTTGTATGTTTTTATTTGTTTTATGTTGTTTGAGTGGTGGTAGTGTTTGGGGTGGTTTGTTGGTAGGTGGAAGAATTTTAGGTATATTTTTATTTGTTTGGAAGATATAAAGGTTATTCTCGGAGTTTTTTGAGTTTTTTTGGTTGTTTTTTGTTATAAAAACTAAACGCGTTTTTAGAATTTTATAAAATTTTGGTAGTTTATACAGATGGATTAGGTTTATGATTAGGTGAAGGAATAATTTACTTATTGTTGTTTTTATGAAAGTTATTAATGTTTTTCTGCGCAAAAATTGATCATTTTACATTTTTTGCGTTGTAAAACTTAAAAGAATCGTTAGATTGGTCTAAAAATTTGATAGTTTATAGAGGTAGGTTTGTTTTATACCTAGGTGAAAGAATAATTTGTTTATCTTTGTTTATTTAAAAGTTATTAATGTTTTTCTATGCAAAAATTGATTATTTGACCTTTTTTGCGTTGTAAAACTAAAAATAATGGTTAGATTGGTCTAAAAATTTGATAGTTCATAGAGGTAGGTTTGTTTTATACCCTGTTGAAAAGATAATTTGTTTATCTTTATTTATTTAAAAGTTATTAATGTTTTTCTGCGAAAAAATTGATCATTTTACAATTTTTGCGTTGTAAAACTTAAAATAATCATTAGATTGGTCTAAAAATTTGATAGTTCATAGAGATAGGTTTGTTTTATACCCTGGTGAAAGAATTATTTGTTTATCTTTGTTTATTTAAAAGTTATTAATGTTTTTCTGCGAAAAAATGATTATTTTATCTTTTTTGCGTTGTAAAACTTAAAATAATCGTTAGATTGGTCTAAAAATTTGATAGTTCATAGAGGTAGGTTTGTTTTATACCTAGGTGAAAGAATAATTTGTTTATCTTTGTTTATTTAAAAGTTATTAATATTTTTCTGCACAAAAATTGATGATTTTACATTTTTTGCGTTGTAAAACTTAAAATTATCGTTAGATTGGTCTAAAAATTTGATAGTTTATAGAGATAGGTTTATTTTATACCCAGGTGAAAGAATAAATTGTTTATCTTTGTTTATTTAAAAGATATTAGCATTTTTCGGCGTAAAAATTTGTCAATTTGTGTTTTTTATGTTTGTTTCAAAGATAACCAGCGTATATCTTCATAGATATTTATCAAAACTTGATAAATCAATAGCAACTACACATATCTATTGTTATAAACAAAAACAATCATTCAATTTCATATAATTTAAAAGTTACAATGATTTTTGCTGATAAAAACACATTTCTCTCACGTGCAGCCGCCATTTTCCACTACAAACACTAAAAACCACAAATTACAAATCTCAAGGTCATTTATCATTTATATCATACAATAATCACAATCTGGTATAGTTGTGAATCCCAATCTCCAGCAATTCCACTGACTAAGCAAATTATACACACACACAAACACTTATCGCATGTCGTGCAACTGCAACTGCAACCTAAAACTCACCACACTTCTCATTCATTCAGTGTCACTTTACGTTGAAAAACCAAGGCGTCGGCTGCGATCAAGAGCATTTCCTGCCGCTGGAGAAATCCGTCGAGCACGTCGAAGTGCACACAGACTGCCAACTGCTGAAAATCATCCAACAGGAAGAGAATTCACGCGAAAACATGCAGCATGTCCCAAATGATGCAGATAACAATAAGAATCCAGGTGGTAAGTGCATAAATATTTGTTGTTTAATATATTTACAATAATAATTAACCTGTAAATGTTTATTGTTTGTTTTTGACAGGTGCCAAGCATAATATTGTGTTAATCTACCCCAAGGCAATCGAGAATGGAGAAAATGGTGCAGCATCCAGTTCAAAACCTACGATTAACTTGCCTTGTTATTTACTTGAGCATACCAAATATTTCCAGGCAATTGTGGGTGAACCAGATGTGGTGAATTGTTCGATTTGTAAGGAAATGATGGGGAATAGTGTGAAAACTTTGAGGCATCATGTTGCATCTGATAAACATGGACAGGTGGCGCATAATATGCACAAAGTGAAGTATTTTTGTGATACTTGTAATAATGATCAGTTTTTCAATGAGAAGAGGTGGATGGCGCATTTGGAGAGCAATGATCATTTGCATATGTAAGTATTTGTTATAAATTTTGTGTTGTATTGATGATGTATTGATTTGTATGTAAATTTGTTTTTATAGATTGAAAAATATGCCTGAAGAGCGGCAGATTGCTATGACAGAGTATTATTGCCGTCGGTGTCGTTTGGTGATATTCGGTGATGAGATTTCGAAGATCAGACATGAGGAAAGTGGCGCGCGTAGTGCTAAAAAACGTAAGTTTTGTTTGTGGCATTGGTATTGTCGTATGAGTTTGAAAGATAATAGCGGTGTTTTTAATTGGATCGTTTTGAAAACTTTAGATTTGATGAGTTTAGTATTGGAGTTTAATTTGGTGCAAGAATTAATTGTTTATCTCTTTTAGTTTAAAAGATATTCATGTTTTTATGACAAAAAACATGATTTTTTGTTAAAATTTTACAATTTTTTTTAATTACTCCGGAAATAATTATGCGTTTGATTTGAAATTTTAAACATTTATGACAGTTAACTAGATCTTCAATTTTATGAAAGAATTATTTGTCTAGCTCAGTTTATTCCGGAATTATCGCTGTTTTTGTTACTAGTATCATAGCTCTATTGGTATTGTCGTGAGACTTTGATGCGTGATAAAAACGTTATCTTTCATTGGATTGTTTTGAAAATTTCAATTTTGATGAATTTAATATTTAGTTTTAATTTAGTGCAAGAATTAATTATTTATCTTTTTTAGTTTAAAAGTTATTAATGTTTTTCATGCAAAAATCATGATTTCTTGGACAAATTTTACAATTTTTCCTAATTACTCCGAAAATAATTATCCGATTTATTTGAAATTTTAAACATTTATGAAAGTTAACAAGATCTTTAATTCTATTCAACAATTATTTGCCTATCTCTATTCCGCAGTTATCGCTGCTTTTTCACTTGTATCATAGCTGCATTAGTATTGTCGTTTTATAACCAACTTATTCTCCTCTCTGTTTCATAAAAAAAACATCAGAACAAGACATTCTAACGCCTCAAATGAAGGATCTTCTCAAATCCCGCCGTCACATCGAGCAGAACGGCCAGCGACTCCTCGCAAAATGCGCGCAATTCCGCGAAAACTCCCGCGATAAAGTCACACAATGCATCGGCGACCTAGAAACACTCATCAAAACCAGCTATCCAAACTGTCGCATCTACCAGTTCGGTTCACGTGTCGCCGGATTCGTTGTTGAGGTAAAATAACATAAAATTTAAAAAAAAAATCACAAAAAATATAAAATTTTATGCACACAGGACAGCGACTTGGATCTATTCGTAGACGTAGACAATAAATACCTTGGCCACGACCTCGACTACCACGGCGAGCGTAAAATCGTCCAGGAAGTACGCACACTGCTCAAATCCGACCCACGTACCTACATCGACCTGCACACGGTCCTCTCCGCACGTGTACCAATCGTCAAAGTCGTCCACGCACCCACCGAACTCGACTGCGACTTGTCCTTCATCAATGGCCTTAGCGTGGAAAACACACGCTTGATTAAATTCTACGCTGACATCCAGCCGAAATTCGGCGAGGCTATGCTTCTACTCAAAGAATGGGGCGCGTGTATGGCTTGTAAGCTGCGCAACGACATGACTAGCTATGCGCTATGCATGATGTTGATTTTCAACATGCAAATCGACAGGTATTTGCCATCTGTGCATGAACTGCGCATGCGTAGCACCTTTGACGTGCCTAATATCAACGGATGGGATACCATTGATTATTCTAAACTGGATCAGAGTAGAATCATGGAGAATTACAAGCAGCCAGAAAGTGTCGCGGATATTTTACAGAGTTTCTTTGAGTATTACTCGCGTACTTTCAATTACGCCCAGCAGGTGGCGTGTCCGTTGTTGGGGCGCACGTTTTCGGTGAAATCTTTTGCTGATAAAGGTGTTAATACGCCGGAGGAGATGCATACGTATAGAGAGAAGGTGGCGGTGGATCCTGATGCGCAGTTTAAAGTTGGTTCGCATATGTTCGTGCAGGATCCGTTTGATTTGGGGCATAATTTGGCGAAGATGGCGAACCAGCAGTTTGTTAACAAGTTTAAGAATTTGTGTAGGCTTAGTGCCATGCATATTAAGAGCTAGGTTAGGTACGCGTTGACAGATGTGTTGCATACAAACTTATTTTTTTATATTTTATTCGGAGATTGTGGAAATGATTGATTTTAAATGATGTTTGAATTTTATATGATCTTATATTCTAATAAAGTGTTCTTACTAAGTGATTTTTAGGTTAAGTGGGGTGGGAGCATTAGTATAGTCGGGTGTAGGTTATGTGTAAACATTGTGAAGTACCGTTGGTATTGTCGTGTGGAGGTTATGAGTGAATATTATGATGCGGCATTGGTATTGTCGGTTTTACGTTAGGTGCATATTGTGAAGTACCATTGGTATCGTCGTGTGTAGGTTATGTATAAACATTATGAAGTACCATTGGTATTGTCGTGTGAAGGTTATAAGTGAATATGATGATGCGGCATTGGTATTGTCGATTTTAAGTTACTTGCACATTGTGACGTATCATTGATATTATCGGTATTAACTTAAGTTCCAATTGCGACGTACCATTAGTATTGTCGTATTTGGTTATATGTGCATATTATGAAAAGTGTCATTGGTATTGTCGTGTGATAGTTATGAGTGAATATGATGATGCAGCATTGGTATTGTCGGTTTTGCGTTATGTGCACATTGTGACGTATTGGTTATGGATAAACATGCTGTGCCATTAGTATTGTCGTATTTAGTTATATATGCGTATTATTAAAACTGTCATTGGTATTGTCGTGTGCAGGTTATGTGTGAGTATTGCGATGAACCATTAGTATTGTCGGTTCCAAGATCCCACTATAACCTACCATTAGTATTGTCGTATTTAGATTATGCGCATGACGATTGTCAATTTGAGGTTAAGTTCACCTTTTGCGATATACCATTAGTACTGTCGTTGTCATTTAAGTTATACCAATTGTATTGTCGGTATTTTAGGAAACTGCACGTCACAATCACATTACTGTCGTTTGTTTCTACCGCGTGTATTGTTTAATTCTGACAGAAACAAAATATCTAGAGTGGCATGTAAACCTTGCAGTTCCCCGGGCGAACGTCGCCATATTCATGTAGTCAAAATTTAAAGTGCAACTCACAAAACCCAGAAAACTCACTCGACCAGCGTGCGTTCGCCAGCATCACCGTGGCTCACACCAACTGCTGTCGACCGCCGTGTCAGCCACCATACCGAGGCCTGCCACTCGACTGCTGCGTGCGCTGCAGACGCGTCGTCTACCTCAGCGAACGCAAAGAATTCAACTCCTGCGTCTGGCATACGTTCTGCTTCAGCTGCTGTAAGCAACTCCACTCCATAATCCGCCATCTTGAATTTATACAAACATGAATATATATTAAATTTTATTAATAAATTTAGTAAAGTGCCGTCGCTTACTGGACAGCTGCTCAGCCAACACGCACAAAGGCGAAGTCTACTGCAACTCCTGCTACGAAGCAGTAACAACCTGCCCGAAGTGCCAACCCTGCCGCTCCCCGATCGAACCATTCTGCACCAACCCCTGCGACTTACCAGAATTCTGCTGTGACGAACTCCACCACCAGCAGCATCACGGCCCACGCTGCACGGAATGCCCATCTGGCGGCCTGAACAAAAAATGCAATAGTGGCGGCAACAAACCCTGCGGTGGAGGCGGCGGCGGCGGCTATAAAACCCCCTGCGCACCAAAACCCAGTTGTCCTAGAGGCGCTTCGAATCCTTGCAGTAGCGGCAATCGAAGCTGTGGTAAACCACAAAACAACTGCACATCCCCATCACGTAGAAGTAAGTGTGGCGGTTGCGGGAGCACAACTAAAGGCGCTTGTAACTGTTACCCAGGCAGCCCGCCGCGTCGCGAAGCGGTGTGCACGCCGTGCCCGCCGGACCCGTGCGGCCCCGGCCCGCCGAACTGCAACGACGACGTCTGCATCCCGTGCTGCTGTTTGCTTCCCTGCAAACCGTGCAACAATCCGTGCTGTGGCTGTTGTTGCAAACCAAGACCCACCTGCTGTTGTCCACCGACAAGGCATTATAAATTACGACCGGCAAGGCCGTTGAGATACGTCCCGCCGAGGAACGCTTGTTTGGATGAGTGTGATATACCAACTGGCAAGCATTGACGGAAATCATTGGTAGATGTTAGGTGGACACGGGCACAGGCCGCCATTTTGTGTGACCCAGCGCAACGGGCGCGTTTGCGCAGCGCCAACACCACGCGACACCAATAATTATTATAATCGACATCATAAACGAGACGATCACGAGTATGTCTACAAAAATAACAAATTAAAATAATATTTAATATAAATATGTTAATACATTACAGTCCGTCGAGGTGTAAAGGCAGTTGTTACTGTCCCGAAGATTGCCACTGCTTAAAACGCACAATGAACGGGCGTTATATCGAATCACTCGCCTGTGAAGATGAAGAACCAAAATGTTGCTGCTGTGGATCCGGTGGTGGCGGTGGTGGCGCTAGTTGTCCCCCACGTCCAAACTGTCGCCCTGCCGTGGGTCCATGCAGTGGTGGTCGCACATCAAAGCGAAGATCATGCTTACCTCGACCACGATGTGAATGCGGTGGTGGTGCACCAACCAGAGAAGTAAGATGTCCGCCGCCGAAGACATGCGCACTGTGCAGTCGTTGCGATGATGATGACGATAACGGCTGCCCGCCGTGCTGTCCGCCGTACAGTCCGCCGCGTCGAAAGTGAGTGCGCATATGTATTCATAATCTGTAAAGACATAACCTACCATTTCGTATATGCTGTCGTATCTAGGCCAATTTGCTATCCGCCGATTAAGTGTTGCGAGACGAACGAGTGTGGGCAATCACCAACGGAGCGCATTTGTTACAGCCCCGGCGTGACGCCGCGCAACCCTCGCTATTGCTCGTGCGGACTGGCGAATCCGTGCGATTGCGACCTTGAGACGCGCCGGCGTGCTGCCATCTGCGAAATGTCGCCGTGCTGTCGTCGCTGTGGCCGCAAAGTAGCAACAACTAACCTGCAAATAAGCGAATCAGTGTGTGATTACAGATTTCTTCTTTTTGATAGGTGTACGCTGCGGAGAAGATCTGCGCTGCTAATGGTGCTTTTCACAGTTCTTGCTTCAGCTGTTATTGTTGCCATAAACCTTTAGAAGTCACCAATGTGTATGAGAATCAAGGCGAGATCTACTGCAAGCGTAAGTACAACATAACCACAACATAACCGCACAAATTTTTACAAAGCGACAATTCTAATATTTCTCGTTTATTTGCAGAGTGTTACACAAGATACTTCGGAGTCTCCGGTTACGGATATGGCAGTACGCTTCAGTCCGTACTTTAACACGTTTCCAAATTAAATGCATATGTTTCCAGGTAAGTGCGCGTGCAAGGAGTGCGTTAACAATTGTTGACCACCGCAAGCTGGACGCGAAGCAAGATGGCGCGCGCGCGCGGATGGTTGCAGTCACTTCGAACACGTTTGCGCGCGAGAATATCCGGGAATAATAAATCTAAGTGACGTCAAACTTGACATTATTGAATCATTGTTATTTTATTTGTGTGGATTGACATCCAGCGGTAAATTTTGTGTATAAAACGAGAAATTCAGTGGTAAGGCAGTGATGAGTGATAAAAAAATTGAGCAACGCTGTGGGAAACAACCTGTGGGCGCAGCGGACGCCATTTTGTATCACTCGAGATACACGAAAGTGATTATTTTTATTGGTGAGTATAGTTGTATGCATATATTGTCAATTTGGGTGACAGAATTGATTTATGGCGTGAAAAGTTTGGAAAATTGTTTATAACTTTTGTAATTGTTTATATTTTGTTTTTATTTAAGTTGTAGGAGGTGTGTTATGATGTTTTTATCAGTGTTGTGATTTTTAGACGTTTTGGAGTGGTAGTTTTGGTAAAAATTGTGAAAAACAAGTAAAAAGTAGGAAAAAGTTTCGAAAATTGTTTATAACTTTTGTAATTGTCAATATTTTGTTTTTATTTAAGTTTTGGGGGGTGAATCATGTTGTTGTTTATTAACGTTGAGGTTTTTAGACGTTTCGGAGTAGTAGTTATGGTAAAAAATACGAAAAACTCGTAAAAAGTAGGAAAAAGTTTAGAAAATTGTTTATAACTTTAGTAATAATTAATATATTGTTTTTATTTAAGTTTTAGGAGGTGAATTATGTTGTTTTTTATTAATGTTGAGGGTTTTACATATTTTGGAGTAGTAGTTTTGGTAAAAATTGCAAAAAACTCGGTAAAAGTAGGAAAAAGTTTGGAAAATTGTTTATAATATTAATAATAATTAATATTTTGTTTTATTTAAGTTTTGGGGGGTGTAATATGTGGTGTTTTATCAACGCTGAAATTTTTGGGCATTTTGGAGAAGTAGTTTTGGTAAAAATTACAAGAAACAAGTAAAAATTAGGAAAAAGTTTAAAAAATTGTTTATAACTTTAGTTATAATTAATATTTTGCTTTGATTTAACTTTTAAGTGATGTATTATATTATTTTTTATCAACCATGAAATTTTTAGTCGTTTTGGAGAAGTAGTTTTGGAAATAATTGCAAAAAACTCGTAAAAAGTAGAAAAAGTTGCAGAAAATTGTTTATAACTTTAGTAATAATCAATATTATATTTTTATTTAAGTTTTATGGGGTTTATTAGGGTGTGTTTTATCATTGTTGAAATTTTTAGACGATTTGAATCAGTAGTTTTGCTAAAAATTGCAAAAAAACGAAAAATTTCAATGTTTCGAAATAACGCCATCAGATGGCGAGCATAACAACCTCAAAACATAATAAAAAAGTAGAGAGGAATCTAGGAAATTTTAATATCTGCAATCAACCCGCATAAAATGGTGGGGGTAAAATAAAACGAAAATACTTCCCCCACCACTTTTCACGACTCTAACCTAACTTTTACTCTCCTTCAACTACTAAATACCAACATTCTTCCCTTCTTCCCTAGTAATGCTCGGAATGCTCCCCTGTGGAATAACCCTCTACTGGGAAGCCACCGTCATGCTCTCCTACCTCCCCCACCTGAGCTACCAACTGATGCACCTCATCGCCATTGGCTGCGGCGCCCTAACAACATCCCTACTCCTTCCATACACCGGCCGACGACGCATCTGCATCATCAGCTCTCTGTTCTTCTACCCGGCATTCATCCTCAACGCCCTCTATGAAAGCAACCATGCCGTCGATTTAACCACACGCCTCTTCGCCGGTGTCGCCACTGCAGCCTACATAACCTCATCGATCATCTACGTGTCGGAAATATCACTACCACGCTTCCGAGGGCGATACTGCGTGTTGACATCAGGTGCCTATTGGTTTGGTGGCGCCCTCTACGCGTTGTTACACTATGTACATCCATTCGCCACGATATTACTGGTGATATGCATGGTGTTGTTTTTCGTACTCGCGGTGATTTACCTTCCTGGCACGCCATTTTTTGTGGCGCAGCTTGGCGCTGATAAATTCGCGTCGGAGGTTTTGTATTTCATCCGCTGTGGGCCTCTAAGTCTACAAAATGTGGAATTTCAAGAGATACGGAAGTTTATTGACGCGCCCTGTATGCATCAAGGGTATGGCATGTTGAACAGATTCCTAACCTCAATTTTATTAGTCACGTTTTCACAAATTACTAGTTTCTTTTTGTTTTTAGTCATCGCAGCTGTTTTTGATGTGGTTATCATGACTATTGTGGTTATGTTATGTTCCATTCTGGGTATAATCAGTAATTATTTCTGTTTTGAGAAGGTAAATCGTGCTACGAATCTAATCATTAGTTTATTTGTGAGTTTATTAGGGAATGTTGTTCTCTGCGTGTATTTTTTATTCGTGGATGATGAGAAAACCTCAATGGCGGTTTTGGTGTATTTGGCAACAGCGTTGTTTTTCTTAGGTTATTTTATCGGATTAACGAGTAGGTTTTATTTATTCATGGGTGAGGTGTTTCCGTTTAGGGATAAACCGATTTGTGTCGGGTGTGCTGTCTGGGGATATTTTATTTCTTTTTCTTTGTGTGCGTTTTTGACGCGAGAGTTTTGTATTGCTTTGGGACCTTTTATGACTTGTGTGTATTTTGTGTTGCATAACCTACTGGGGTTGTTGTTTGTGAAGCTCAAGATGCCGAGGTATACAAATGTGAAATTGTTGGATGTGCAGAAATTTTTTGAAGAATAAATTATTAATTGTTATTAAATTAAATAATTATATTTGTGAATTTTTATGACGACAATACCAATGGTAGTGTAAGTGTATTGTGGGTTGCATAACACTTGATGATTTGATCAACATTGAATTCGGTTGGTATTCCTGCTAACCTCAATATTTATCATCGTTACAGTGCAGTGCGTGTAGAAGTATTCAATATAATAATTATTTCATTTTTAATTTATTGCAATTCAGCGTGAAAACTGAGAATAATTCAAGTAAAACACCTTTTATTACTTATTGCTGACAATACCATTATGGTGCGCAAATAATCGATATAATTTACTGCGTAATTGAAACATGTTTGTATACAACTTCATCAACAACCGCAATAATAACAGAAATTGTATTATGCAATCACAAACACTAAATTCTGTAAGTTAAATTGAATATATCTTCTATTATTAATCAACTAAACATGTAAACAACATGTAGTTGACTTGACTACAATACAAATGGTGTATATTTGGTTGCCTAACATAGTCTTGCATGCATATACTCTACACATGTGAAATGTTTTGTTTATAACCTAATAATTTATTATTACAGTTGCAGTGTGCCGTGTGTATCAGTGTGAATGTAGTGTATCGAATCCATCTACGAGTATGCGTGAAAACCGATCATAGTCCATATATTGGTAAGGCTCTATCGAAATCAATAATAAAATAAGAAAAAAATCAATTTCAATTCCAATGAGGCGAAATATACAATTTTTCCGCGACATAAATTCCGCATGCATGCATAAAATCAACAGGAGTTTATTGCATCGACCGATAAATTTTAAACAATTCACTTGTGTCACGTTTTCACGAAGTGATAAACAGCGGAGTGTGAATGAGAATAATCCCAATACGTAATACGACAATACCAATGCACCCTCGTGAAAAAACTTTCTTTTGTCCATAACTTTTGAATTATTTAATATATTAATAAAATTCCGACGGTATTTTGAAGGTTTTGACGTGATAACGTCTTTAAAATCGTTTTACGGGTGAGCGGTTCAGAAACTGTGTCACGAGCGAGGTCGATCGCAGGTATACCCCCCTCTCGTTATAACGAGAGAGAGACGGACCGATCTCCCGTCTCATCTCGAGCGCTGCCAGTCATTCCGTGCCAGTCATAGCGTTCGAGTGAGTTGACCGATCTTCCGTCTCTCTCACTCTAGCGGCATACAAACGAATGGAGATTTTCTCGTGCGGTTAAGTTTACGTTGAATGTTTTATCGGCCGATAAAAAGTTTGTAGTGTGCGGGGAGCCTAACAGTGAAACAAAATGTGAAGTGCAAGTGAAGTGTTACAACAATTTCAACAAAAAAAACTTATATCACCAATAAGACGTTATCACGTAAACATCTCGATCGTAAACCTACTTTACAAACAACCATTTTTTAACTGATATTTCATTATACATTAAAATATTTATTGATTTTACTCAGGAAATAACTTAATTTTTGAGTTTAAGTTGAAATAACCTCAAAAGTCGTGATTTTTAAGGTTATTTTGTATTTTTAATATTTATAAACAAATAAGCATCATGTACATTTCAACAAAATCGTGGGTAAATCGGTTTGTTGACAATTAGTTGCCTGGTGCAGTTGTACATGCGATTTATTTTCTCGATATCGCCTAGGGAGAGATGGTCGCGTTGACCCATGCTGACAGTGGTGTTTTTGCGGGTTAGCATCACAGTGGGTTCGCCGTTTTTGCTGAAAGCCAGCGGGCTGTAGTGAGTGATAGAGTCGTAATCGTATTGCACACCGAATGTTGTGATCACGTCAGCGGGTTGTCTCTCAAAATTGTCTTGTTTGCCTTTGAAACAAAAAAAAGTAAAAAGATAAAAATCGCCTGTTTTTGTTTTGCGCATAACTTTTGAGAAAATCGGTAGAAAATTATGATTTTTGTGGGGATGGAAGGATTTTTAGTTTGACTGTAGGTTTATGGTAGGAAATAGTAGTATTTTTGGTTGGTAATGGATGAAAATTGAGGTTAAAGTCGATGTTTTAATATTTTCGTGTTTTTTATGGAATTTTATGCAACAAGTTGGTTTTTTAGAAATAATTTCAAAAATTATTAATTTATAGTAAAAATTCTGACGTTTTTAAAAAGCTCTTTAATTTATTTATCATATATACTTTAAAAAGTATGAAATTTATTATCAGGGAGTAGTTTTATCTTGCCTCAAAGTATGATATTGAAAATATTTGCAAATTCGTAATTACTTTTGATTAAATTTTAATAAATTAATTAATTTTGCATAAATAGAATTGTATTTAGTTATATTATCGAATTATGGTATGATATTTTAATATATTAATTTGAGGTTAGAGAGAATTGAGGTTAAAATGAAAACTTTAGTAAATTTGTGTTTTTTTTTTGACAAAATTTTGATTTTTTGTGATAATTTCCAAACTAATTAACTTATAGTAATATTTCTGGTGGTTTTAGAAAGTTCTTTAGTAAATCTATAATTTCTAATTAAAAAATTGACGAAATTTGTTATCACATATCACTTTTTTCTTATCTCAAAATCGAAAATTGATTTAAAAAACAAAAAAAAAAACGAAAATTTTACTTTTGCTCTAATTATTAACAAAATCAAAATAAATAAACAAATTATACAAAACTAGACAGGCAATTAGTTGTATTTTCTTATCATATCATCCAATTAATCAATTTCAATACGGATGTCACTTTAAATCGCGATTAATCTCAAAATATAATTTATTTTCATCTTTAAACGCAAGCAACCAGAAAATTAATGATTTATTTTTTGCCACAATCGTAAAACCTGTCAACACATCAATAAATCTCATATAGCTTACCTTCTTTAAGGTTTTCATACATGATTCGTATGAACGAGTCACGATCATATCGTTTCTGCTCGTGCATGAATCCGAGCACATGCATCAGCTCGTGCATTACCGTCCCACGCTTTATGCAGGGGCCTTCTCCGATGTTTAATGTTTGCTCGCCTCCAATGCGGCCCAATTCGGCGTGACAGCCTACATTGTTTTTAATACTCACATAATCGTTATCTTTGGGGTTTTTCACTTGAAATCTACCGGGAAAAAATTTAAATAAATAAATTTTTTTGTCATAAATATCATATTTTTTGTTGTGAAATGTGTAGAATCATAGGTATTAAGTATAATATTAATTAATAGCATATTTTTGGTGAGAATATCTAAAATAAGTACGCGTCTGTAGTCACAGAAGAAGTAACAATGAAGTAGAATGGCGGGAAGTTTAAAATGGCTGAAAGTATAGTCTATGGAAGTATAGTGTACAGTCTCCATAGTGTAGTCAATTGGATTTGATGTTGACGTAGCTGTCGGTAATACAGTGTGATAATACAGTGTGATGGTACTATAGTACTTCAGTTTGAGCTTCATTGCTGGAATGCTAGATGGCGTTAAAGTAGTCAAATAGCCAGATGCAGAGGTATTATTGGCTAAACTATTTCTTTATTTTATTTCAAAAATATATTTTTTTATTAAATAAAAAGTAGCCTAAAACCATTCGGGGACCACTGAGAATATGTGTACAAATTTTCCTGATGATCAGTTAAGTAGTTTTTGCGTGAAAGTGTAACAAACATCAGGACTTTCGCATTTATAATATTAGTAGGTGAATGTGTCTGTATCAGGGTTGTTTTTACTGAATTTGTGTAATGAGTATTTATTTTCGTGATAATTCCAAAACTAATCAACATTTATTAAAAATTCTTTCAGAATTAGAAAGCCAATTAGTTAAACTATCATATTGTATTCTAAAAAATACACAAATATTATCAGAAGTTGAAAAAAAAAGATCAAAAAGTCACAAGTTAAAAAAATAACCTAAAGTTATGCACTTTACTTTTATTTTCGCCATATCTTCTGAATTAAGTGGGCTATATTAACAAAATTAACAGTTATAGAAAGCCCTTTAGTTACTCTTTAATTAACAAGTATTAAAAAATCAAAAATTATTATCAACTATCACTTTTTTCGACTCTAAAGTAAAAAATCAGTTTAAAATCATACCAAAAACACATATTTTTATTTCATTCATAACTTTTAACTAAATCAACCAAAATTAATTATTTATATTCAAATAGAAAGCCCATTAGTTATACTTTCACCTCATACAACAAAAAACATAAAAATATTCGGATAACTCATCAAAAATCAACAACAAAATCAAACATTTTTCAAAAAAAAAAAATCAACCTACAATGATAACTTACTTACCTAATACAAGTCTTCTCCTCATACTGATCAAACGCACTCTCAATAATCTTACACTGCTCCAACGTATACGGCCCCTCCATATGATACTTCACAACCCCATCCGGCCACCGCATGACTTCCGCACGCAAACCATTCTTCCTGCCAGTTGCGCCGCCTACACTCTTAACAATATCCCCCTCGGAGGCGTCATCGAACTCCTCCGGGTACTTCTGCTCCCAGATTTTCTTACCGCGGTCGTCCCATTCCCCGCCGGCGACGTACGCCGCCACCCACCCTATCAGCAGCACGACTGTATGCGCGTACATCCTCAAAGCGAATACGAATGTGGAATGTTGAATGCGATTATTTCGGAAGCAACAATGCCGCCTATTTTTACATGCACCCACATCTGATTGTAATTGAAAATTATCATTTAATGGCGTGACACAGGCGTAGATAATTAGAATTAATCGATTCGCGCGTGGTAATTGTTTATTGATTGTTTGTCATATGTGACTTATGGGTGTATCATTGGTCATCGGTGGTAAGGTTGAGTTTGTTGATCTTTTCCTGGACGTCAGAGGGGATGTGGAGGGATTTGAGGTCGTCTTCAGCGATTTCTTCTTCGGTTCTGTAATTTTTAAAAAGTTTTTTAGTGATAATTTCGGAAATATTTGATTTTTTGTTGGAATTTCTTCGTAATTTCTGCATAACTTTTTATTTTATGCATGAAACTGATTGATTTTGGCATAAATAGAAAATATTTTCATTATACTTTCAGTTGGTATTAATTAATATTCTAGTTTATACTCGTAAATGTGTTTAAATTGTAATTAAAGTCAAATTTTGTATCAAATTTGTCTTAATCGCTCGATTCAGCAAAGTATTTTTGTTTTAAGTCATAACTTTTTATTCAATGCGTAAAAAACGATAATTCTTAAATAAATTGAAAGTATTTTTGTTATATTATCAAATAGGGTCAGTTAATATCCAGATATATACCTGGAAATTTGTTTAAATTGAAATTAAAGTAAAATTTTCATAATTTTCGCTCATTTTAGAAAGTAATTCATATTTTTAATCATAACTTTTGACGCTATTCATCAAACTGATTGATTTTTGCATAAATAGAAAGTATTTTCATTATACTTTTAGTCGGTATTAATTAATATTCTAGTTTATACTCGTAAATGTGTTTAAATTGTATTTAAAGTCAAATTTTGTATCAAATTTGTCTTCATCGCACGATTTAGCAAACTATTTTTGTTTTAAGTCATAACTTTTTATTCAATGCATAAAAAACGATAATTCTTAAATAAATTGAAAGTATTTTTGTTATACTATCAGACAGGGTCAGTTAATATCCAGATTTATATCCGGAAATTTGTTTAAATTGAAGTTAAAGTCAAATTTTCATAATTTTTGCTCATTTTAGAAAGTAATTTATATTTTCAACCATAACTTTTGATTCAATTCATCAAACTGATTGATTTTTGCATAAATTGAAAGTATTTTCATTATACTTTCAGTTGGTATTGATTGATATTCTAGTTTATACTCGTAAATGTGTTTAAATTGTAATTAAAGTTAAATTTTGTATTAAATTTGTCTTAATAGCTCGATTTAGCAAACTATTTTTGTTTTAAGTCATAACTTTTTATTCAATGCATAAAATACGATAATTCTCAAATAAATTGAAAGTATTTTTGTTATACTATCAGATAGAGTCAGTTAATATTCAGATTTATATCCGGAAATTTGTTGAAATTGAAGTTAAAGTCAAATTTTCATAATTTTTGCTCATTTTAGAAAACAATTCATATTTTCAACCATAACTTTTGATTCTATTCATCAAACTGATTGATTTTTGCATAAATAGAAAGTGTTTTCATTATACTTTCAGTTGGTATTAATTAATATTCTAGTTTATACTTGTAAATGTGTTTAAATTGTAATTAAAGTCAAATTTTGTATCAAATTTGTCTTAATCGCTCGATTTAGCAAACTATTTTTGTTTTAAGTCATAACTTTTTATTCAATGCATAAAATACGATAATTCTTAAATAAATTGAAAGTATTTTTGTTATACTATCAGATAGAGTCAGTTAATATTCAGATTTATATCCGGAAATTTGTTGAAATTGAAGTTAAAGTCAAATTTTCATAATTTTTGCTAATTTTAGAAAGTAATTCATATTTTCAATCATAACTTTTGATTCTATTCATCAAACTGATTGATTTTTGCATAAATTGAAAGTATTTTAGTTGGATTATCAAATAATAACCATAAGCAATCAAATTTATAGCCGGAAATATACTTAAACCAACGCCAAAGTCAAACTATACATTAATTTCGCGACTTTTACTAAATTCACTATATTTTTATCAATTTCAATGATAATTAACCAATCCACAACCCCAAAAAATAACAATTAATAACATATCTTACCTGATCAAGATATCAACCAAATTCTCACACGCCACCAACGCTTTCTTATCCTTCTCCCATTTATGCAACTCACGCAAAATCACATACGCATTTCTCTCGCGAATAAACTCACGATTTTTCCGCAATGCACACAACTGTGTAATGGCTTCCAATAACATACACCTAAACAAAAATTATAACAAACAAATACTTCATATATTTATTTACTCTCCAATAAATAATAATACAAACCTAATATCTGGATCATCTTCACGCTTCTTATCCTCGGATAAATATTGCAGATCAGCCGGCAACTTCTCATTATCCTCATCGTCAAACTCCTCAGGCCCAGCCAAGGGCAACAAGAGTCTTGGAAGTATATCCACATCGTCACTCAGCAACCATTCATGATACTCCGAGTCAAAACAACAATTTTTCAAGGTACCTAACATTAAATATCACAAAATTAATTAAAAATTAATTAAAAATTAAGTTTAAACATTAAATATTAATGAAATTACCAATGACACCGCCACGACGCGTGATAGAATCCTCATACTCAGTAAACGTAATCAATCTTTGCAACAAAGAAGACTCTTTATTCAGTATCACTTTCCTCACAGTTGGACTCTGTGATAAATTACTAAATATCGGCCCTAGATAATCCAGCTTATCACCCTTTTGATTGTATTTGATCTTGGTGAATGCAGAGATTAATGCTTCCCAGTTGTGTGGCTCATCTATGCAATCAACAATCATTTCAACAAGCGATGAGTTTCTGCTTAAGTTACTGAAGACCATGCATGCTGCATCAGCAAAGTGACACTCTGGATTCAATATAAATCTGATTAATGTCTTGATTATATTGTCGGGGGACTTTTGTAGGCGGTTTGTGTGTAGTTTTGGAATGTCTAAGTTGATTAACACTCTTGCTCCAGTGGAATTCGCTGAGATGTTCACTAAAATCAAGCAGGAATCCTTGGAGACTGTTGTGTTAGGGTCATCGAGTAGTATGAGAAGACATAGGAGGATTTCTTCTGCTTGTACTACTAAAGCTCGAGGATCTTCAGGATAAAGTCCCAGATCTTCGAGTTGGTGTTTTCTTCTTTGGTTGAGATTGGTATATCGGTTAAATCACCGAAGACATAATCAAATTTGCGTCCTTCTGCGATGAATTTATCCAAAGTTTGAAGACAATCCGCAAGTATTATCTAAATAAGCATAAAATTGAGGTTGTGTTATGTTTTGTGCATAATGTGTTGCATACCTCGTAATTTTCGGTTTTGTAAGTGTCGAGAACATCACCGCAGATAGAACGCATGTGTTTGGCGCATGCTTTCATTACAACTTCGTCTATCTCGAGCATTACGACGTGTTTCGGCTTTTCTTTTAATAACTCGTAGAGTAGGGCGCCGTCGCCGCCTCCGAGAATGCAGATTTCTTTGTCTTTGTAGTTTTCCACACCGCGGGCCATCAGGGTTTCAGTGTAGATTAAATCAGACTCAGAGATATCTAAAATTTAAAAGTTTGGTTAGAATAACCTCAAAGTAGTTTAAAACTTGAATAATTTCTAAACGCTTCGATAGATTTTAATCTAATTTACAGAAATTCTTTAGTAGAATATGTATTTTGATATTATTTACTAAAATTATGAATTACTTTGAATTTAAAGCTAAAATTCTATGAAAAACTTACTTTGTAAATCATCTAAGACAAGCATATTGCCCAAACTCTTCGAATGGACAATCTGCACCTTCTGGAAAGGTGTACGCTCCTCAAAAATGACTCCATCGATGTCATACTCCAATAATCTTTCATCTAAACATGAAAAATCATTAGAATCACTTAAAAAAAAGCAGAAATTCACATAAAACAACAATAAATTTGACTTTTTTCATCGTTTCTTCACATTTATACTGTTTTTTTGTTCAATTCAGTGGAAAACAACAAATAAAATACCTGAACTCGGGAAGAATCTATCAAAAGTGCATCGTTTAATCGGAACGAAAGCCTGACTCCGCCTAACGCCAATCAATTCGATCAAGTCCCGTTCGATCAGTTTAGCATTCTAAAAAGAACATAAACAAAACCAATAAACAATAACGTAAACTGTGTGATTAACAACCAAAACATCAAACATTCAACAAATCATAAACGTTGAAAGTTCTACAAACAATTGGCGACGTATTCGGGTGCAAAAGGTGTGTGTAATTGAAAGGTGTGCATCTCAAACGCACCTGAACTAGTCAGATAAACGTCGAGCAGGGCGCCACGCTTCACAGGCGGCAGTATTTTCGAGCGAAATGCCCTGAGAACGCCGCCCAGGCACTGTTCCAAGTCTCTTGTGTGCTGCAAACACACCAACAACCCACAAATTCTACATACTACAACATTTATATAGTGACACAGCATTAAAAATACGTCTTACATCATAGGAAATGATTGCTTCCTCTTCATTACTCTTGTAATACTCAATATTAACAGTGACCAGACCATTGTTGAATATTCGCAGAGTGACAAGTGCTCCTCGGATACTCTGATAGATGTTCACTTGAGATGCTTGTGAGGCGAGATTACCGGTGAGTTTTGTTGAGTATAAGGGTTGCAATTCTTTGAGGTGGTTGATGAGGACAGTCTCGACGCCTTTGATTACATTGTCGCGATAGTTTTCTTCTTGTAGTTTTGTTTCTTCAACAGAGAAATCAATCAGGATTGTGTTAACCGCCATTGTTTCGAAATAGAAATGGTGAGAATGTGGAGAATAGGCGCGTCGGGGTTACGATGTTACAATAATTCAATTCGGTTTAATTTAGTCTAATTTAGGAAATTAGGATCAATCAAGATTAACGAGTCGCTGCGGCAAGAATGCGGCAGGAATTCAGCAGGAATTATGGGGGTTATGTAATATGATTAATTGGATTTTATTTTTAATTTATTTTGTGTTTAAATGCGTTTTAGACATGCAAATTGTATAAAAATCGATGCATTATAAGTTTTTCTAGGTGTTGAATATAGTGGTAGTTGTTTTATATGTGCTAATTAGTATTTAAATTGATTTTAAGATCAAAGATTTAAATTTTCCCCTACCTCTAGTTACATTTTTGTGTTAGATTGGAATTGTCATCACAAAAATTTGATTAAAATTCATCTTTAAAGCTTTAAAACATAAATAATATAAAGTAAAAAATGTTTAGTATAATTAATTATTGTATTTGTGTAGTTATTATTTATATTATTGTATAAATTATTGTTTTATTTATTTTTAGGTGTTTACAGAGATAGGCAACCCAATATACACATACAGTGTGTTTATACAGTCTATTTTTATCGTTGACATCTTCGACGCCATTTCTCCAACCCCGACGGTTTTCATCTCGTCGGAATTCCACAAGAAAATCACTGAATATATACATAAAATTATATTTACCTGTGCAATTCGTGGCGTACGGTGACAATGGAAGGCTTAGCAAATTACGGCAGTGATGACGACTATGAAGATTCTCCACAACGCTCGCATGTAAGTACACAAAATATGCCGCATAAAAATACCTCCGAAAAATCCCCATAAAGACTAAATATTATGTAATACAATCACTGTGTGTACATGAGATGTTTATAAATCGAACAATTAATAATATACCTATCTGCTAAATGCTAGTTATGACCAGAAACATGGTACTTGACAGGAATCAGAAGTGGCGAAGAAACCCAAGCACAAAACACCAGGTGAAAAACGCGACCGGGACAACTATGAAGACGTCGGCATGGATCTCAGTGAGGTAATTACCTTCTGGCATGCCTTATTCATTCACTTGTAACATACCAGTAGTCTAGTCACACTTAGACTGTAGTTGATTAATGATTATCTCCATGAAAGTTGCAAAAGTTGAAAATTTCACCCACATACAATCAGCTATTTTGTTTGGAAACACTAGGTTTGTGGAATAGGCTGGTTGAATGTGCTGTAATTATTATTTTGTAAGTTATATTCGTAATGATATTAACTCTATCTGTTAATATATGACAAAAAAGTTGAGGTGCTTTGGGCCTCAACAATCTCGTGCTCAATCGTTCGTACACACTTCACAATCGATGGAATTGCGTTGAAAATCTGCTCGGGGTGAGTAATAACTGTTTCACACGCCGTCTCCAACAAAACTATCTAAAAAATAATTGCATAAAGACACACCACATCGAGGTAATGAATATTTAATGCCTTTTATTATTAGAAATCTTATTAATCATTTAGTTTATTGTTTTATCTTGAATATCATCTTTAATTTCTTGTTTATTTTGTCTAGAATGAAGAAGAATCTTCCAAGAGCAGCAAAAGCGTCGTTTCCAGTCCGAGTCACACTCCCCGAAGAGTAGTCGGCAAGTTTCACTCCTAGAAGAAAAGAAAATCACTGAGAAGCAGGAGAAAACACGAAGTCGCAGTCGGAGTCGAAGCAGGAGTGGGAATAATAGACGTGAGAGAAGAAAACGTAGTAAATCACGCAGTGATACGAAAAGCAGCAGTAAAAGTAGAAGCAAGTCGAGAAGTCCGACGAATCGTAATCACAGTCGACGTAAAGATGACAAACATCGTGATCGCGAGCGTGATAAATACCGACAGGAGCGTGATTCGCGTGGTAGGAATAGTTATCGCCATAGGAGTCGATCCAGGGAGAGAGATTCTGCAAAGGATTCTTCCAGGCGCCATAGAGATAAACGTGAGAATCGCGATTATCGTGATTCACGTGATTCTCGTGATACTCGTGATAATCGCGAATATGCTCCTAAAGATCGTTATTCTAAGCGCTTTGAACGTGCGAGTAATAAACTCGCACACTTGGAAAAGATGGGTATTGATGTGAATAAATCCCAGGATAAGAAACAAGATAGTTTCTATCAGGCACAGAATCCAAGCGGGTTGAATCAAAATGTTGCGCCTTCTGCCACGCAGACAACTAGTGAGGATAGATTGTTGCCTCCTGGTGTTACTGGAAGGCTCAGGGAGCAAATGGAAAGACGCAAAGCGCTCTGGCAGAAGAAACCGGAGCCTGATGTGCAGGATGTTCAGCAGGTGCAGCAGGTACAGGCGAATACAAGTGGGAAAGTGTGGCAGGCGACTACATTTGCACATGATCAAGAAGGTAAGTGTTTTGAGTCTTATTTTTATGATTTTCATTGGTTTTTATTGATTTTTGTGTGTTTTTTAGGTAAACAAGCGAATAAATTCAAACGGCTGATGGGAATCCGGGAAGCTCCTACCTCTGCAAATGATAAATCGACTGATTCAATGGCGAAGAAGCAGGAGGAGCTGTTCTCGTCAATGGAGCAGCAGTATGAAGTTGCACGCACTGCAACGCATACTATGCGAGGCGTCGGGTTGGGTTTCGGTAGTTATCAGAGGTAAACTAAACTAATGATGTCTGTAAGATGTTGTTTTAGAAGAAATGTTATTAATATTAATATTTCTCGTATGGATTTTATTCTTGATTTGAATTGTTACCGATCATTACTTTCAATACTTGTGTATTTGATTTGAAATAAGTATTAAATGTAGTACAACACGTGACAAGTTTTTTTTATTTTTAGTAATAACTTTTTAATTTAGTTATACTTTAATTAATAACAGGGGAAGAGTTGATTTAAACAATTACTTTGTGGTTTCCTTCTATAAAAGGTTGTTAATTGTCTTTAAAGTGCCTTATAATTTACTTTTTTTTACAGTTTTTGAAAATTTGTCTTGGAAAACATCATGTACTGACATTGTACTGGTTCAATATTTTCATAGATGTTTACATCTTGTTGAACAACAATTGCCCTTTTGTGTAATACTTGATGCAGCTCCCTAAAGGGCCAAGAACAGCCCATAAGGTGTTTCCCAAATTTGGTAAGTTTCATGAATTTTGTAAACACTTCCTCGAATGCAGCCCTTATCTTGCTATATTTTGGTTCAATCTTATTTTAGTTTTAATCCTTATGTATCAGAGGAGTTGCCCTATTATTTGATATATGATTTGGCCTCCCAACAGCCCTAAAACCGCTACACAAGGAAGTTATGCCGATTATCAAATCATCTAATGGAAAACACCCTGTATCTCGCGACCTACTGGCTCAATCTGATCATAGTTTTAATCAGCTTATAGAAGTAGAAATGCTCTTTCATTTGATATATAATTTGGCCCTCTAAAGGGCTCGGAACTCCCTTAAAGATGCCAGTAAACTTTGATATATTTTGAAAATTTCCAAAACACATTGTGGAAAACACCCTTTATCTCGCGATCTACTGGCTCAATCTGATCATAGTTTTAATCAGCTTATAGAAGAAGAAATGCTCTTTCATTTGATATATGACTTGGACCTCTAAAGGGCTCGGAACACCCTTAAAATTACCAGTAAACTTTGATATATTTTGGAAGTTTCCAAAACACATGGTGGAAAACACCCGATATCTCGCGATCTACTGGCTCAATCTTATCACAGTTTTGATAAGATTGTAGAAGAAGAAATGCTCTTTCATTTGATGTATAATATGGCTCTCTAAAGGGCTCGAAACACCCTTAAAATTGCCAGGTAACTTTGATATATTTTGGAAGTTTCCAAAACACATGGTGGAAAACACCCGATATCTCGCGATCTACTAGCTCAATCTTATCACAGTTTTGATAAGATTGTAGAAGAAGAAATGCTCTTTCATTTGATGTGTAATATGGCTCTCTAAAGGGCTCGGAACACCCTTAAAATTGCCAGTTAACTTTGATATATTTTGACAGTTTATTTATCAAAAGTGGCTATAATTTATTGAACCACATTGAAGAGTACTTCGCAAACTTTTCAGCAATGGGAGGTATTCTTGCTAATCATTCTTTAATTTCTACGCTAATTAATATGACAGTATCATATGTCATTGTTATAATCTAAATGTACCAAACGAATTATGGAGAAATATTTCAAAATATACTATGCTACAGTTATCTACCTGGTGTCCCCAACCAGATGTTTACGCCGGCTGACAATTGTCTTTCCTGTTTAGTCGGTCGTGCGCGGTGGTGTTGTGAACACGTGTTTTGTTTGTGAGTCTCTCTTCGTAGCTATTAATTGCGTTTCTTGAAGTATTAATGTGATAATGGTATGGACGACAATGAATTTCAGCGAGTGTAGCTTACAGTTATTGAATTGTCGGAGACAATCATAGAATCGGATTTTTAGTGACTTATCCAAATATTTGTAGCTGCCGGCGGCTACCGTTTGCTTACTAATATGTCGAATTGTTATTACATATAAGTGATTTATTCAATGGTTAATTTGTTTAAGCAACATTTCTTACTAATGTGAAAAGTCTGTTGCATTGGAAGGACAATTAAGTGATCGACGTTAATGCAAATTAGAACTATTATATTCATAATTTTTTTTATTTAACGAGCGAACGCCATGTCGTTGGATAACCGTTCTTTCACCAAATTGTAGGTATTAAAATTCTTTATTATTTTCATATCTAACTTGTTGCTATAACCCTCGGGAAACCTTCAAAAATGCCATTTTTGTATTTTTTGCTCAGCTAATTTTGTTTTTTTGCTTTAGCGGGCAGACGCAATGTCGTAGGACAACCGTTTTCATCATATTGCCAAATTATTAAATTTAACTGTATTTTCATATATATAATTTGTTGGTTTATCCCTCGGAAACCACAAAAATGCCCTTTGTATTTTTGCTCAGCTAATTTTGTTGTTTTAGGCTATGGCGGGCGAACGCCATGCGGAGGACAACCGTTCTTTAACCAAACTGTAGGTATTAAAATTCTTTATAATTTTCGTATATAATTTGTTGGTTTTATCCCTCAGGAAGCACAGTACCCTTTTGTATTTTTTGCTCAACTAATTTTGTTGTTTTAGGCTGCTTGGTGAACCTTGCAATGTCGTAGGACATACTTCTTTCATCATATTGTAGGTATTGAAATTCTTTATTATTTTCATATATAATTTGTTGTGGTTTATCCTCAGGAAACCTACAAAAGTATTTCCCTTTTGTATTTTGCTCAGCTAATTTTGTTGTTTTAGGCTGGCGGGCGAACGCCATGCCGGAGGACAACCATTCTTTCACAAATTGTAGGTATTAAAATTCCTTTATTATTTTCACATATATAAATTTTGAACATCCTCAGGCCACAAAAATGCCCTTTGTATTTTTTGCTCGGCTAATTTTGTTGTTTTTAAGGCTTTATAGCGAGATTGGAGCCGCAATGTCGTAGGACAACCCTTCTTTCATCATATTGTAGGTATTGAAATTCTTTTATTATTTTGCCATATATATAATTTGTTGGTTTTATCCTCAGAAACCACAAAAATATACCCTTTGTATTTTTGCTCCAGCTAATTTTGTTGTTTTTTACTTGGGCTATAGCGGGTGGAGCCTGTGTCGTGGGACAACCCTTCTTTCTAATCATATTGGCAGGTATTGGGGAAATTCTTTATTATTTTTCATATATAATTTGTTGGTTTCTCGGAAACCTACAAAGTACCCTTTTGTATTTTTTGCTCCAGCTAATTTGTTGTTTTAGGCCTAGCGGGCCTTTGAGACGCCATGCCGGAGGAACAACCATTCTTTCATAGGTATGGAGGTATTAAAATTCTTTATTATTTTCATGTATGAAATTTGTTGGTTTTATCCCTCAGGGAGAGCCTACAAAATACCCTTTGTATTTTGCTCCAAGCTAATTTTGTTGTTTTTAGGCTATAGCGGGTGAACCTGCAATGTCGTGGGAACCCTTCTTTCATCATATTGAGTATTGAAGTGCTTTGTATTTTTCATATATAATTTGTTGGTTTTATCCTCAGGAAACCTACAAAATGCCCTTTGTATTTTGCTCAGCTAATTTTGTTGTTTTAGGTATAGCGGGCGAACATATGCCGGAAGGACAACCGTTCTTTCACAAATTGGCTGAGTGACCGAGGAATTTCAACATTATTATTTTCATATATAATTTGTTGGTTTATCACTCAGGAGAGCAACTTCAAAATGCCCTTTTGTATTTTTGCTCAGCTAATTTTGTTGTTTTTACCTTTAGCAGCTTTGTGGTGAACGCCAGGCCGAACAACCGTTCTTTCTACTTAAATTGTAGGTATTGAAATTCTTTATTATTTTCATATATAACTTGTTTGTTTTCCCTCAGGAAACCACTACAAAATGCCCTTTTTGTATTTTTTGCTCAGCTAATTTTGTTGTTTTGCTTTTGTGACGAACCTTACCAATGTCGTAGGATAACCGTTTCTTACCGGTGTAGGTATTAAAATTCTTTATTATTTTCATATATAATTTGTTGATTTATCACTCAGGAAACCTTCAAAATGCCCTTTTGTATTTTTTTTTTTTTTGCGCTCATTTAATTTTGTTTTTTTTTTTTTTTGCTTTGTAGGGCAGGGCAGCAGCAGCGCAATGTCGTGGAAACCGTTCTTTCACCCAAATTGTAGGTATTAAAATTCTTTATTATTTTCATATATAATTTGTTGGTTCATCCCTCAGGAAACCTTCAAAATGCCACTTTTGTATTTTTGCTCATTTAATTTTTTTGTTTTGCTTTAGCGGAGCGGAGCATAGCGCAATGTCGTAGGAGAAACCGTTCTTTCACAAATTGGCCAGGTATTAAAATTCTTTATTATTTTTCATACTTATATATAATTTGTTGGTTTAACCCTCGAGGAAACTTTCAAAAATGCCGCTTTTGTAATTTTTGCTCAAGCTGTTTGTTGTTTTTGGAAGCTGCCTGGCGGGCGGGCAACGCCATGCCGGAGGACAACCGTTCTTTCCGCAAATTGTAAGGTATTAAAATTCTTTATTATTTTCATATATAATTTGTTGGACAACCCTCAGGAAACCTTCAAAATGCCTTTTGTATTTTTACTCATTTAATTTTGTTTTTTTGCTTTAGCGGGCAGACGCGCAATGTCGTAGGAAAACCGTTCTTTTCACGCAAATTGTAGGTATTAAAATTCTTTATAATTTTCATATATATATAATTTTGTTGGTTTTGAAAACCCTCGGAGCTTTTCAAAATGCCCTTTTTGTAGTTTTTGCTCAGCTAATTTTGTTGTTTTTAGGCTATAGCGGGCGAACGCCATGCCGGAGGACAACCGTTCTTTCACCAAATTGTAGGTATTAAAATTCTTTATTATTTTCATATATAATTTATTGGTTTAACCCTCGGGAAACTTTCAAAAATGCCCTTTTTGTAGTTTTTGCTCAGCTAATTTTGTTGTTTTTAGGCTATAGCGGGCGAACGCCATGCCGGAGGACAACCGTTCTTTCACCAAATTGTAGGTATTAAAATTCTTTATTATTTTCATATATAATTTGTTGGTTTAACCCTCGGGAAACCTTCGAAAATGCCCTTTTTGTGTTTTTTTTTGTCCGGCTAATTTTGTGGTCATGTTCGATGGACTAATTTTTGCTTGTTTTAGGGATTTTGCACCCGAGTCTGACATCCAGACATCCATGCAAGAAGGACCATTCTTGCATTTAATTGTAAATATTAAATGTCTTTATTACTATCTTAAATAACTTTTGTGATTTTAACATAAATTGACTTCCAAAATGTACGCTTGTGTGTTTTCTTTAATAAAGAATGTTTTATTAGTTTTTCTTATTATAATTATTTCTCTTATTTCAACACAATCACATATTTACCGATTCCTTAAATCATTTATTATGAAAAGTGCATGCTAGCGCCCTCTATTTATTGGAAACTACATCAACTTCAAATATAAACTTCGGCCCGTCGCCATTAGGGGCAGCACATTCAGATTTTTAAATATTTAATTTACCCGCCAAGTTGCCGCAAAACTGTGTCAGCCTCCTCAACTTTCTGCGATCCTAATATTCAATCTTTATTTTGTCGACTCTGCGAGGCAAAATCACGCAAAATTTTGTCTCGAAACGGTTGAAAATAAGTTTGTAATATTCGGATCGCAGAAGAAGAACTGTCTGGAGACTACGGCAACAACGAAATGCGTAAATATTTAAAAATAAAACTAAACTTTGAGAATGTTAGTTGAGATGGTGTTCATCGACAGAGGTCACTAGCAGTGTTTTAAATTAATTTTCAGTCCGAAATAACGAGAAAAATTGATTTTTAATATTGGGATAGCAGGAATGTGTGAGGAGGTAGGAGAGTTTTTGACAGATCTTCGAACGATTTCAAAACATTTGTGAATAAAATAAAGAGATATTCAACTAACTTTCGTCGAGTTTAAACTAAGAATAAATGTTTGAGATCCTGAAAACAAATAAAATTAGGGATGAAATATAAATTAGAGCAGCTTTAAAAATATTGTTTATTACCAAAAACAATTTATGTCATAGTTATAAAATTTCTACAATAAATAACAACTCTTTCGCAGGCTAAATATATAAAAAAAAAGTGAAAAATCAACTGCATGGTTCATTGAGTTATGACCCATTTTCCACTGCGTGCTTACACAAAATCCTACAAACAAAAGGGGTGTTTTCAGTGGCCATTTTGTAGAGGCACTTAGGCGGCACACTACAAAATTGAATCTATAGTGCAAATGAAACAGCAACTCTTTAGCTTTAAACTCATACAAAGAAACTAAAAATCACCCTTATGGTTCAAGAGTTATGAGCCATTTTCCACCGCATGTTTTCACAAAATCGCAAACAAGGGTGTTTTCAGCGGCCATTTTGAGGCACTTCTAGGCGCATTACAGGGTGAATCTATAGTGCAAATGAAACAGCAACTCTTTAGCTTTAAACTCATACAAAGAAACTAAATCTGATCTTGTAGTGTAAGTACAGATTAAAAAATTTACTCAACACGCGCAACCAGATCCCCACTCTTTAATGCTCTAAGGCTCTTCTTGTACCTTATCTGCCGCATTCACACATAACTCTTCATCTGTTTCCCAGGAACCAAACAGCAAATCCTTGAATTGTCGAACGGTGATTTCTGCTCGAGTCCATTTTGACTTATCCTTGGATGACGTAACCCTTTGGATGCTCGCCTCGTTACTATCTCTCATAATAAACTTATGGACCAGAGTTTTCCTACAGTAATAAATACAAAAATCTACATACTATTTCCAAAACTATTTTACACAAAAATTCGATCAACCATTTCCAACCAATAAATAAACTTACAGCAGGTCAACTTCATTTGATCCAAAATAAAAGTAAAACTTTTTACTTTACAATAACGCTATCAACAAAAACTGTTTTATTAATTTTAAAAAGAAACTAATGAAATTATATAATTTACCTTCAATAAATGGAGAATCCACTTGTATTTCAGTGCCTCAGAGAATTTCTTCATCTTTTAACCTTCCAAACTTCCAAATCCGGGATGTTATCCGAAATTTTACTCATAACAAAGCTACCAATATAAAAATCTTCTTTGTTTACTGGTGGTAACTCAAACTGCAACTTTTCTTGTCTTTGCTGCCTTCTGCCCTTTGGCGGTGTAGATGTCTGCTTCACAACAATTGGATAATCATAATTCATTGTAGAAACATACATTGTAAAGAAAATGTATAAAAACTTCTTCAGATAGTTATCACCTAAAAAGAGGAATGTTTCAGTTAAAAGTAACAAAGTAAAACTTGACTAAAATACTTACACAAATCAATACGCCCGTATCACTACTACACTGCCTAAGTTTAAAACACTATACTAATTGATTAATATATCTTGTAGTGTAAGTACAGATTAAAAAATTTACTCAACAACACGCGCAACCAGATCCCCACTCTTTAATGCTCTAAGGCTCTTCTTGTACTTCATCTGCCGCATTCACACATAACTCTTCATCTGTTTCCCAGGAACCAAACAGCAAATCCTTGAATTGTCGAACGGTGATTTCTGCTCGAGTCCATTTTGACTTATCCTTGGATGATGTAACCCTTTGGATGCTCGCCTTGATACTATCTCTCATAATAAACTTATGAACCATAGTTTTCCTACAGTAATAAATACAAAAATCAACATACTATTTCCAAAACTATTATACACAAAAATTCAATCAACCAATTCCAACCAATAAATAAACTTACAGCAGGACATCTTCATTTGATTTTCCAAAATCCAAGTAAAACTTTTTACTTTGCTATAAAGCTAACAACAAAAACTGTTTTATTAATACCAAAACTAATAAAATGATGTAATTTACCTTTAATAAATGGAGAATCCACTTGTATTTCAATGCCCTGGAGAATTTCTTCATCTTTTAACCTTCCATACATCCAAACCTGTGTTGTTATCCGAAATGTTACTCATAATAAAGCTACCAATATATAAATCTTCTTTGTTCACTGGTGGTAACACAAACTGCAACTTTTCTTTTCTTTGCTGCCTTCTGCCCTTTAGCGGTGTGGATTTCTTCTTGACAACAATTGGATCATCATAATTCAATGTAGAAATATACATTGTAAAGAAAATGCGTAAAAACTTCTTCAGATAGTTATCACCTAAAATGAGTAATGTTTTGGGTAAAAGTAACAAAGTAAAACTTGAGTAAAATACTTACACAAATCAATACGCCCGATTCACTACTACACTGCCTAAGTTAAAAACACTATACTAATTGATTAATATGTTATAAAACATATAAAAAACTACTTATTTTGTTAAATAATTGCTGCACAACTGCACCAGCATGCACACTTTTTAGAGGTTAGAGTTGATACAAACCACGCTTGAAAATACTTCAGAAATTTTCACTTAGAGGGCGCTACCGGCAGGCTTCTCAAAACCAAGTGATACGCATCAAATCCAAACTAAGAAATAAACAGTTTAAACATTGTTTACCGCAACAAACAACAACCAAATCATTTTTAACAAATAAAATATACATATTTACATCGAAAACAATACATTTTATAGCTTAAACAACTCGATTTGTTAAAAAAATATTTGAATTTAACACAAATCATGCCACACTCTATCTATACTGTTTCATATTTCTACCGACAGAAGTCGCCACCACTTAAACTATCACCATAGGCAACTTAAACAACATATTCATATACCGGGTGTACCAAACCACAAAAATCAATAAAACACTAATAATTAAATAAAACCAGCAATATCCATTTTGCTTAGAGTATATTTATACAATAATATAATACAATTGTTCATTCTTTTATTCCACCGCGTCCACGTCGTGTTGTTTAATTATTTCTTAAACTTCGTTTATCAATATTCATATATTGTATAGTATAGTATCTTCAAAAAGTTCATATAACAAAATCGAATCGCTTTCAAATGCATTTGTTTATTTATTTAAATATTCGCGCGCACTGCATTCAGTTATCATTAATTATTAGAGGCCTTCATTTACGATTTTTTTGTTTTTCATTGAAATTTTCTTAGTAAACCTTTGTTATTAATAATAATCATCATCATCGCCGCTCCTTAGTAGAGATAATAATCTTATACAATTGTTTATTTACTCTTAACGTGTACGGTGAGTGTAAATGTAGATTTATTCCTTGTTTCGTGTATGTGTGAGAGATGTGCGCATGCGCGCTAGCGTATCATGTATCTGTGTGTTGTGTGTTGAAAGGGTTGCAGCATTACACGCGTTTAGTATGAAAAATTACACATCAACTTTTGCTTCTTCTTTTTTCTCCCGGGGGGCATTCGTTTAGCTTTAATAGATCACATCGTCACATCAACCTCTCGTCACGCTCTCACTCATCAATAATTAATTATTTTTTTCATGTTCAATATATAAATATTCTCTAGTTTAGTTTCGTGTGTCGGGGTGGTGGTACGTTCAGGGCAACATAACCAAACATACACAATACACAAGGGATCATACAGGGTGTCGTGTGAAATTCATCTCGTTACTAGTAAATGTAAATATAGATGTAGACATTTGGTTGCATTGTTAAGTTAGGTTATGACACTTGTTTGCTTCGTTCAAGACAGAGTATTGACAGTTATTACGTTTAATGCGGCGCTTAATTTATAAGTCATGCTTACGATGCGTGAGTTAAAGAGAGAAAGATTAGTTTACATATGAGAGAGAGTTACAAATATATGCGCATACAGTGTGTTTCGAGTGGTGGAGATCAGATCAATCAGAGTTGGCACTAGATACTTATCGGACAGAAACACAGAGGTAAAAATAATAATATATTGCAATAAAAAATAAATATGTACAAAATCATAAAAAAGTGGACAGGGATTACATATAAATATTACAAAAAATAAAAATCAAAATAAAAATCAAAATTCGTCGATGATTCGCCGTGTTACAACATCCGAAAGCTATGGGCGCCTAAACGGTAAGTATCTTATCACTTATCACCTAATAAAACTATATGAACATTACTAAAATTTGTATCGTTTTAAGTCGCAACTTGTGTTTGATGTTTGTCATCGCTTATTTCAACCCGAGCGTAGTGTATATTATTCAAAACACGCCTACTTTTCACAAAAATGCATCAAATTATCACAATTGTTATTAATATAAACAAAAAATAGCAAAATCTGGCGCAAAATCATCAGTCTCGTTGTAGTTGTGTAATATTTGTACTAAAACCATTTTTTAATAAATAATTAATTATTATTTAATAACAAAATGGCTGTAATTATTCTTATTATAAATATTGTTAGTTGTGAAATATTTAAATCATAAAAACATGGCGTGTTTCGATTAAAATTCTCTGATTGGCTGCTCAAAGTAGGCGTGTTTCCTGCACATGCTCCGCCCCCTTCGTAATTCAGCGTCCGTTAAACGTTTAACAATAAATTATAATTAGGAATACTCATATTGGCAATATACGTAGCTATTTTACTTACACTTAATCGCTATATGTACAAAAAACACTTTGCCGCGGGCGCGGGGCAGTCGCGCGGCCACGCCCCGACGCTTACGGACCAATCGAACATGTATGTATTTCTCTATAACCTCAAAACACACCTAGAGAAAAGTCGCAAGAGGGCGTGGCTCCACACACTCGGGTCTATCTGCAATTCAATTGGACGGTTTGCGTTCGCAGTATAAACATTTTCTTATAAATCCTACTGCAAACTGTTTTTAATTTCTTTTTAAATTTAATTTAATAATTATGACGATGAGTAAAAAATGTGATGTTGAACGAAAAAATAAATAAATGTTTCTCAGTCTGAACCATTGACAACGCGCAGCACCGTGCCAAATCACAATTTCCTAACACAAATAGGCCTAAAAATTTCCACATCATCAATTAATAAAAAAGATATTAATCTAAATAATCTAAAGCCTTTTGTTCGTTCCAAGTCAATACGTAAATCTGCTTTCAAAAAACAAATTCAATGTGTGTATGTGTGTGTGTGTTGTGTGTATTACGCTATGTACAATAAAAAAGGATTCACTTAAAACACAGACAAGGACACCACGCACTAAATACGCATTGCATTTTGTTTTTCGTTATTAATTTCTTAATAATTTTTTGCGTCTGCAATATATACGCCGAGTTCGAGTCTAAAAATTCGTAAACACCCGTCGAGTAAATCGTTTAAGTACGGAGAGACAGACAGAAAATGGTACCGTGGTCTTACTCGTAGTTTCTCCCACCTTCTCGTGAGGGTCACACCTCGGCAATGTCCCCCTCGGCGGTGACGAATCAGGCGTCCGAGTAGTGGTTGACGTCGTTGAGGATGGCGTGCTTGTGCCGCTTGGCGCGGTCATTGTACTCGAGGTCCTGCATGTGCCTGAAGCGCACGAAACCCTGCTCGTCGACGATCATCGTCTCGGTGAGGTTGGGATTCGGCTGACCTTGGGCACCACCAGTCTGACCCAAAATCGGTGGTGTGTGTCTATCGTGACTCGGCAGGGTCTGCACCCCGAGATGTGGCCGTGGATGATTCTTCCTGCTGCGGCCCGTGGTGGACCTACGACCTGAAGTATTGGATGAGTTCCGGCTGCGGCGATCGAAGTCATTCCGTTCGAACTCATGCCGCGTGCGCTCGTATTGATTCTGGTCCACTGGTTCCGAGTAGGGGTTCTCTTGTTGGTGTTGCGCGTATTTGGGCTTGTAATACTTGGCAGTGTCGTAGTTCTTATGCCCGTTGGAGGTGCTTCTCGAGGAGGTAGACACTCTATCAAAACCCATCCTCTCCGAGCCCCATTTCGGGCGTTCGAATCTTTCAAAATCCCGATCACGATCCCTCTCCAAAGTACCTCCGGAATTATTCGAACCACTACCTGTACCCGCAGCAGAAGAAGGTTTCTTCATATCGAAAGACCCATCAGGGTACCCATGCCCATTGTGTCCCACATGCCCGTTTTGTGTAATATTCATCCCTAGTCCCATATTCAAATGATTCACATCATCTCTATCCCGATCCCTATCCCTCTCCTGATGACGATTCAACGTATCCAGGACCATCTCCTGCCGGCTGTAGTTCATCGCATTCGGGTTACTATTGCAGTTGTTCGGATACATATTATCACTGGAGGTCTCACTGGTCGTACAGGGGAAGAGTTGTAATCCACCTGTTTGTTTCTCCCTCTGTGACAACCTCAACGAGACCACAACCACCAGCAGAGTGATGATGCAAATCTCAATGAACCTCACACTCAGCTCAAAAGACCACAGGATCCAATGGTGTTTAATCTCAGCATCAAAGCGATCAACTTTGATGAAGAACAACGCGTAGAGTTGTACAACTCCCAAGAGGATAAACAACAGTGCAACCGCAATGGTAATATGCGAAGCGTAACTCGTACGGGCCGTGCACTCCTCACTCAAATTCTGCGACTTCTTCGCAAGGACATTCTTGATGATTTTATAGAGGTACAGATAACTCACACCAAGACTCCACGCAAGCAGAACAAAAATGGTCTTGCAGAAGACCAAAGACGCTTTATCGAAGTACCCCAGAGTCTCCAGTAAACTAGACGTGAAGCACAGCATAATATGCAGGAGACCAAACAGGACCAGAAACACCGGACGAGTTTTAACCTTCAAATGAGTCAAAGTGTGTTTCAGGAGAAACAGGATCAGAATCGCAAAGGTAGTCGCCAGTAAACTCAGGGGGAAGTTATGCAGGAAATCATAGAGGAATACATTGAAGGACCTCTCAACATTATAAGGATCATACGTGAGATAGAAGATCCTCAATACGCAGATGACAGTCAGCATCAGATGAATGGTCAGGAAGTAACTCTTCGTGAACATATGCGGGTCATTCTCATACCTCACCAGTTTGTAAATGGAATAAATCGCAAGCAGGATATAGCACAATACCACGAGATAGACATGTACATTCCAAGCGATGAACCATATCTCATCCGAAGACGCTTTGGTCACATTGGGAGCAATGACATTCGGCAAATTAAACTCTGAAGACTGTGTAGTCAGGTCCACATTCTCCATGAGGTCCTTTTTGGGTTTCTGAACAATCACAGATTCAGAACGTTCTTTTTCTTCTCTACGATTACCTCCAGAACCTGATGATACCCCACTACCTATTGCAGGTTGTAGAGGTATATCCCTCCTCGGTTCATCACCTTCATCCCTCTTGGGAGGTGTCCCCGCAGGTGGGGGTACAGCAGCTGCTGCTTCCGGTATCTGCTCAATATGTCTATGCTGCTGTTGAATCTTGGTACTCTGCTCAACGGAACTCGGATTCCTCGTCTTTTTATTCTCACTCTTCGATGTGCTAGGCGTGGCTGTGACCGTCCTGAGTAGGATATCAGGTATATCATCCCGTCGGCCATTCGACCCGGAAAGTATCCTGGTTATTGAAGGTATGTAGGCCTTTTCATACTCAAACGTGGATTCATTATGTCGATTCAATCCATAAAACTCTCCTAGGTGATCAACTTTCGCATTCTGCGATGGTGTATTGAGAGATTTTTTCTTCTCCTTGTCTTTATCCTTATCATCATTGGTGTGGTTCTTGATGGTGTGTTCCAGGGAAGGCATACTCCTCTCTGGAGTTCTTTCCCTTTCCATGTTGATCACTTTACTCGGGGGTAAATCAGGCCGGAAAGGAATCCGATCCTTATTCGGCATGAGACTCGGTGGGGGTATGGGTCTCCTATTCGCGAACCCATCCGAATTGGTTCCCCTCAACGTGGGTTTATCAGCAAACGGATTTAAATACTCCGGAGGTAACGGAGGAGTAAAAAAGGTCCTACTCGGTGGAACATAACTAGGAACGTCTTTACTATAGATACTCTTCGTAGGTCTCACATTCCGCAGCGCATTCATCGTGGTGGTCTTGACCATGGGTACCTCGGTAACACCCTCAGCTGATCCACCCGGATAACTCTCATAGTGTGGTTTACTCCGGTCGTTTTTATACCGATTCGGATTATCATAATTCTGATTATTATTGTTTTTCAAGATATCCGCGGCTGGGGCACTCGTGGGCAGGACATGGTCCTTCTCCAAGTCACTCCCATACCCACCATTGTCGTAATTCTCTTCGTAGTCAAAATTCGACCGGGGTATCTCCCGATTCTCGGGGGTTTTCACATCCACGCGGAGGTATTCATCCGCACCGTCCGTGTAGCGGAATGTGGTGAGGAAGGGTGTTGCTAGTGTGGTCACTGGGTAAGCATTGTCCGGAATGGACCGCTTCGTGGTGCTCCCATAAGCGACTTTTTGCAGGACCGCCGCAATGCTTTGTTCCAGGTTGATCCGATCAAGGAGTTGTTCGGTTTTGTCGAATTCGTTGCCGAATGCACCGACGGATGTGAACATTGACGTGACGATGAGGAGCCATGTGAGTATCACGGACAGCCACCACATGATGGATGTGGAGGATGAAGCACCACCACTACCGGAATTAGCACTAGGTGAGTTTATATTCCGCCGCGGTTTGAGGAGTGTTTTGTGCTGTGCCGTGCATGTGTCACAGTTGGTTGAATCACAGGGTTGTAGTTGTAGGAGGCGGTCGGTGGGGGTGTGACTATGAACGCCAGCGTCCATCTCGTACGGGGGCAGAGTTTCACGCATTTTTAGTTTAGGTTGATTTTATTATTCACACTTATGTTCGTATACTAAATGTTTTTTGTTTTAGGTTTTGTTTAGTTTACGCTGTCTTTTAAGCCGGATCTGGAATTAGAAGAAAATATAGAATTAGTGATAAATTTATATTTAGGGGTGAGAAATATCGGTATTCATATTCATTACCGGTATAATTTAATTTGTAAATACCGGTTTTTAAGAATAAAGTTCTTATAATGTCGAAAGTTGTGCAACTTAATTAGATTTTCTTAGAAACTAAATATTAATTAAATTGCTCCTGCTTTATCGAATGAATATAATCACGTATATTTAATTATAAATTGTAATATTAGACGATATATAAAATGAAGAAAAACGAATGGTTTTCTAGTTACAAAATGATAGTCAATTTAAAAGTGCCGCCATTTTGAAACGACTAAAGATACGAATCTGTTATTGATATCGTTAAAACTTACATTCATCTTATATCAAATAATAATTGAATCATAAATTTATCTCTGCTAGTTTATGTTTTATCCAACTTCAAAGTTTATATAATAATCCGGTATGAAAGTAATAAATGAAAAATATACAACTTTATACTTTGAACTGCCGCCATCTTGAAACTGCTGTGAATATTACTTCATAATTTATGAGGACAATATTTTATTTTATCTTTTATCAAATATTTTTTGAAACATAAATTTATCACCGCTAGATTTTGTTTTATTCAACTTTAAAGTTGTCATATTTTATTTGTTTAGTGAAACAAAAAAGAACATTTAATTTGACGCCATTTTGAAACCACAATAACCATGAAGTTGAATTTGATAAGGATGATAGTTCAATTAATCCTTTATCAAATAACAATTGAATTATAAATGTAACTTTGATAGTTTATGTTTTATTCAATTTCAAAACTAAAATAATAAAAAAAAAATTAAAATAAAAAATAAAAACAGATTTTTTTGCCTGAATTGCTACCATAAAACTCCAAAATCAAATTGAAAATATTCTAAATTAATCAAAATAATTATTTATTGATTTAATAAACACCGCCAACCAAACCAAAATACCGACATTGAACTCAACCCTCACACCCTACTTGCAAATCCACGATATTTTAGTAAACATAAAGTTTAATCCAAACATCTCCAAAAACTTTATTTCGCGCTTAAAACTTAAATCTCAGCACTTAGGCGCACAAGAAGCAAAGTAACGCAAAGTAAAGTAAACCTAAATAGATAATCCGCAAATCCCGGATATTACATCTCAATCGCATCTTGTACCTTACCTACTTCTCATGCATATATAACAACAACACCCCAAAAAACATTCATTGTAGTACAACTAAAATTTCCCGAAAATTTTCAAAACGCACACCTTTGCTAATCCGAACAAAATCTAATTACAAAGCCCAACATTCCCAACTCCATCCGAGCGGCAACGGACAAAAGCCCAGCAGATGTACCCAACGACATTAAAAATTGGCTACAAATTGAGAAGTGAGGAACCACCCAAAACCCACACACACACATACATACACACATCCAAACTCACTAGAAAGAAAGAAAGAAAGAAAGAGAATTGAAGAATGTAGAATTTACTTCTTCTCTACTTCTTCGCATAGAGAGGCAAAGAGAGCTAAAACCTTCACAAGAATGCACACCGACGACGACCACCACTCGAAAGCGTGCAAACAAAGCGAGCGTCACGCCGAAGCGAAACAGCAAGCACCACACAGCCAGCACACAGAGCGAAAAGAAAGGAGAAGAAGCCAGCGTGAACTGGAGTTCACAACGCGCGCGCTCCACAGCCTAATAACGGTATACACAAGAAGTGTACAAGCGGCAGAAGAAGCCCAAGCAGCTCAAGAATGTTTCCAGCCTGCGCTCGGTTCATAAATGTGTATCTAATGCACGATGGCGACGGCACCACAACCACCACCACCTCACTACACTCTGTATATATGTGTGTGAGTGTAAGAGTGTGGTTGTAAAATATTTTACCGCCTGGTGCGCCCAGTACAAGTATTCTCGATTCGAATACTTGGCTGCGAGGTGCGCGCATCGAAGATTGTGCATCTCACGAAGCAGCCAACGACATGAAAGCCTAAATGCCGAGAGACCGAGTACGAGTACCACCACCACTACTACTACAACATGTATATTTGTGTGTTGTATATGTGGATAAGTTTGTATCGAGTATTGAGTTACGCGGGCACCGCACAACCGCCGAGCGAAGACTGTAATGTACATTTTTTTTCGTTTTCAACTTGATGCTTTTTTCTTTTTCTCGTCGAGGAAGACTCCGCTCGCTCCGAGCTCGCAACATACAGATACAGCTAGCTATTGCTCTTTGATGTTGTTAGCTTCCAAGCTTTTGTATGTGTGTGTGTGTGTGTGTCTCTGTGTAATTGTTCATGTACGTGGCTGAAAGTGTGCAACTAGAACTAGGTGTTTTTCTCTTCGGCAGCGCGGGTTTTTTTTCTCAAAAGCCGCGCGTTTGAAGTCATCGTTCATGCACAAGCGACAACGGCAGGAAGGAATAAAAAATGCGCGACACGGCAAAGATTCGTCACCGTGTTGGTATTTTTTATGTTTTTTTTTTGTGTTTTTTGTTTCTGGAGAGATATTACTCATTCTTTTAGGCTTCAACATGATGTCAAATTCACATCATAATCAAAAATATGGCATAAAAAAGAAAAAATAAGAGGAGAATATAAATTCTATTTGTTTGGTGGGTGTAAACATTGGTGTGGTCCATGGTCCATGAGGACATCAGAAGTTAAGTGTTAATGCACATTGTTTACATTTGGCTAACTAGCTAGCTAACTCCAACGTAAACATTCCCATTGGTATGGTGTGGATTTGTGTACATTACTCTTCTTCTTTTTCTTTTTTTTTTCTTATGCGGGTGTTGGTAAAGTTAAAAATTCTTGTTATGTTTATATTGAAGTGAACCCTTTCAATTTTTTTTATCAAAGCCTATTTGATTAATGGGAAGTAAACATTCGCGTTATTAATAACAATATAAAAAGTTTTTTCGGAGAATTTTTAAGTTCTCCAGATTATTTTAAACTTTAAAGTTCTATAAATCATGAACTATAAGAGATACGTTTACGATTCAATCATTATTTGGTAAATGATGAATGTAAGTATTAACCATATTAATTACAGTTTCATGATTAGGGTTGTTTCAAAATGGCGGCTGTTTTAAGTTGACTTTACTGTGTTCCAAGGCGAATAAATAATAACAACTTTAAAATTAAATAAAACAAAAACTAGCAGAGATAAATTTGAAATTCAAAAAATATTTGATGAAGAGTTAAATGGAGAATCATCCTTATAAATTTTGAAGTTATGTTGACAGCAGTTTCAAGATGGCGGCAATTCAAAGTTGATATTTAGGGGAGGGTGGGGCAAAGTGGGCCCCAAAAGCGAAAAAAGGGAATTTGTTTACTTTTTTTTACTCGTTACACTATTTTTTACATCCTTGTTCAGTATTCAATATTAATAAGACGTGTCTATTAAAATAAAAAAAAAATCAGAATATGGGGCAAAGTGGGCCCCCACTCATAAAAATTAGGCTCTTACCTTTGTATCAATTTTTTGCTTATATTATTTTCTTTTTTTATTTCTTACTTCGAATTTGTTGTGGATAAGTTGTTCTTGCAACTTCATCTTATATATCAAAAATTTTAGGGGGCCCACTTTGACCCTCAATTTTTTAAGCCTCCTGAATTTCAGGGGGCCCACTTTGCCCCCCCTTCCCCTACTTATTTTCATTTCTTAGTTTCACACCGGATTATTATCAACTGTAAATTCGAATAAAACATAAACTATTCGAAATAAATTTATAATTTAATTGTTATTTGATAATCAGTGAATTTAAGTATCAACCTTATCAATTATATATTCCTAGCACCCGTCGTCTGAAAATGGCGTCACTTTTAAATTAACTTTCATGTTTTACCACAAAAAAACTCTTTCAATTTTTTATCAAAGTCTATCAATCTAATGAAAAGTAAACACGGACTTTATTTTAATAACAATAGAAAAAGTATTTTCCCCGCGCTGAGTACATATTGTTCATATATTACAAGTTTTTTTTTTCAATGTTTGAAGTTCGTGAGAAAAATCTCCGACGAGAAAACCGCAAAGTGATCGTAAATTTCACGATTGCACATACACGATGGGAAAACAAACACGTGTGCCAAATGGAGATAAATGTAAATATCGGCTGGCAGATGCCGGCTGCGCAAAATATGCGCTAATAAGAAAAAGATAAATGTTTAAAGTTTTTGCGCCCAAGAAAAACAACAAAAAACTTAACTAGGCAACCCTCACAACATAACATAATAAATAAAGACCCATATATGAAAATCAATAACTTTTAGTTACTATTAATTTATTTTACGATGAATAGAAATATATAACCAATCATTTATTGATTTATACTACCCTTTACTCATTACTGATTATTATTAACTTTGAAGTTCGATAAATGATGAACTATAAGAAATAAATTGATATTTCAAAAAAATATTTGATAAGAGATAACACGAAGAATCTTTCGTATAAATTATGAAGCTATATTGACAGTAGTTTAAAGATGGCGGCGATTCAAAGTTGAAATGTGCTTGCTTTTCATTTATTACTTTCATACCGAATTGTTATAAACTTTGAAGCTGAATAAAATAAAAACTAGTAGAGATAAATTTATAATTTAATCAGTATTTGATAAAAGATTAATATAAGAATTACCCTTATCAATTACAGATTCGTAGCTACGGTGGTTTCAAAATGGCGTCAAATTTAAATTTATTTTTATGTTTACCCAACCAAATAAAACATGACAACTTCAAAGTTTAATAAAACAAAAACCACCAGAGATAAATTTATGATTCAAAGAATATTTGATAAGAGATAAAGTAAAGTATCATCCTTGTGAATAATGAAGTTGTATTGCAAATAGTTTCAAGATGGCGACAATTCAAAATCAAAATTTGCTTATTTTTAATTTATTACGTTTCACATCCCCGAAAAATGAGCAAAAACAGAAATAACAATATCCAGGCAAACCTCGCAACATAACAATAACAAACCCACATATCTCAATCAATAAACATTAATTAATATTCATTAATTTCACTCTAAATTGAAATATATCACCAATTATTCCCAAACATCCATTCAAAGTGTTAATTTTAATTAATCCTCCGCCATTTTGTTATCCAGCAACAAATAAACATAAAATTAATCACCATAACAGCCAATAAACCAATCAATCTATCCACGTTCATTTTACTACTCTATCTTCAATACTTCATATTTTATTCGCCTCTAAACTTGCAAACAACTGTGACTCAAGTTAAGCCACTTACCTTGCAATAAATAATCCTATAGTATATCACAATGTAATCACAAAACAAGTTACATAAACTTTTCCTAATAATAAACTATCACAGTATCTTTGGTTGGTTGAACAATTAATCCACTATCACTTGACTTTGAGTTCTTTTCATGATCGCGACGTGATCATGGCGACTGTTAGCGTTCGACTGACTTAACGCCCAGCGCACCAACAAGCGGACTGCACCTTTTCTCCTTCCATCTTTTTCTTTAGCATATTACAATGTGAAAGTAAAAGAGAGACGGAATCAAACCTGCCCAGTGTGATGTTTGAGTTTTGAAGTTGAACCAAACAAACGGCTTCCAAGTCTCAAGTCAACTCAAAACTCCAACTACTGCAGCAATACAAGTTGGCATGACTTAAAAATAAGTCATAAACTACTTACGGTGGTTGTATATCACTCGCATCTCTCAGCCAACCAAACAATTATTACAATTGCGAATGTAATACAATAGATGTGTCCTTCGATGTCAAAATGTAAATACATTCATAACTGACTTAGGTTAAGTTATATTCTGCGCAAGTTCCGAAAATTTTAAGTACTTTACGAAGGGTAATAAAAACATTATTATGTTGTCGCCTACAAGAATGATTTCAGGGTGTGTCACGCACATTTTTGCGGAATTTTCGGAGGTGGGCCTGGGCCAACGCGAAGACACAGCGCTCCGCTTCCTGAGAAATTGTAAAATGTGGAAATCAGTGTGTAATGTGACTTAACCGTACGCATTTAATTTGTGGAAAGGTTATGTACGCATTAAAGTATCTATTACATTTGGTTTTAATGTCTCGAGCCGGCTTTTATGGACTGTTAACGCTTTTTATTTTGATTTTTTGAAAGACTTGAAAGTTTAAGTCACTTTTATATCGGACATGATCACGATGAACTTTAACGGCGTATAAAATGCAAAGTAATTAAGTTGATGGCGTGAATGTGACGGTATTTTACAGGGGGTGAAAATAGGTATTAATAGTGTTAGATTTTGTTTTGTGTTCAAAATGGTGGCGGTTTAAAGTTTATATTTGTTGTTTAGTAAAAATAAAAAGCAGAAGAGGTTTGAAGTTGAATAAAATGGAAACTAGAAGAGATAAATTTATAACTCAAAGGTTATTAGATAAGGGATTAAGTGAAGTATCATTGTTGTAAATTATGAAGTTGTGATGTAAGCAGTTTCAAGATGGCAACACTTTTGATTTGATATTCGCATTTGATTACTAATTATTATAAACTTTAAAGTTTAATAAAACAGAAACTATCAAAGTTATACTTATAATTCAAAGAATATTTGATAAGGGATGAACTGAAGTAACATTGATAAGAATTATGAAGTTGTGATGTAAGCAGTTTCAAAATGGCGACACTTTAAAGTTGAAATTTGCGTATTTTTCAGTTACCTATTTTTATGCCTGATTATTTCAACTTTTAAAATTGAATAAAACATAAACTACTAAAGTTACATTTATAATTCAATTGTTATTCGATAAAGGATAAAGTGAACTATCGTCCTTATCAAATTCAACTTCACGGCTATAGTACTTTCAAAATGGCGTCAAATTAAAGTGTTCTTTTATGTTTTATTACGCAAATAAAACTGATAACTTTAAAATTGAATAAAACAAAAACTACCGGAGATAAATAAATATTTCAAAAAATATTTGATAAAAGATAAAATAAAGAATCGTATTTATAAATTATGAAGTAATATTGACAGCAGTTTCAAAATGGCGGCAATTCAAAGTTAAAATTTGCTTATTTCTCATTTTGTACTTTCACACCGGATTATTATTAAACTTTAAAGTCGAATAAAACATAAACTAACATAAATAAATTAATGATTCAATTATCATTCTATAAGGGGTGAATGTAACTATCACTCAACCATTCACAAACTATTAAACAATAAACAAAATAAAAACTATTACCATAATAAGAGAAGAAAGTTAAAAAAAAAAACATTTTTCCCATAAACCTCGCCTAAAAATACCCAAACAAAAATATTCCTAGATGTCACCTCTAGATTCGACAGATAATTAATGCCTTCACATAATAATATCTTAATGAGTGATTAAAAATAGACTTGCAGGGAAATTATGACTGATGCTCATCACGATAAACTTCTCCTCAAACTTTCAATCCTCTCAAACAGAGCAGAAGAGAAGCGCGACACAAAATTTAAACTCCAACTCCAACTCCAACTGCAACTTAACTTGTGCCTTCCATGTTTATTTTTTCCTCTTCCCGGGGCACAACTCAACTCAACTCACAACTCTTGTACCTCATAGCATAGCAACATAGCAGCATGTGTCTGCAAGTCACTCCAGTCGTTACGACTCGCACACCCCAGCACCCCCTCAACCCTCACAACGTCACGGTACATCTGTCCCCTGAATGTTTCTCTATGCGCGTCTCGTGTCGGCAGTCAACAACTTCCCAGGGCGGCACAAGTGGAACTCTCCACTTCTCATCCACGACTTTTGAAAACATTGACGGAATTTTCGATACCGGAAACAAACTTTCCAAGCAGTCCCATGGCGCATACCGGAAGTTAAACTCTCCTCCACTCTACTTGAAACACTTTTTAATAACAAGTGTAATAAACTTAAAATTATAAGGTGTTGTCCTCTCAAGAGAAGTAAAACTAGAGAAGCACTAGAGGAGGTTAAAGATGTGATAATGCGATATCTACGTTTACGTCTCATTGCATCCACTCGCTGGGTGCTTTTGTGTGTGGATGAGAACGTCACGAAATTTGAAATAGTAGAAATATCAAGATTGAAACGCGCTGATAAATCATCCAAAGCTGAGCAGCGTCGGTGAGCATTTATAAACATTCGAAAAGTGTGACGATGGCAGTCATAGTCATACTTCTACTTCTAGCTACATAGAGTTTGAAGGTCCGCACGGAGTAAAAGTTGAACGAAGCGTGAAGAAATCTTATTCTGTTTTCTTACATGTATTCTATAGATGTGAGAAGGATGGTTGATGCGGATGACCGTAATGGGACCATGGCGAAGCATATTTTGTTTCGGTTGCTGGACTACAGCTCCAGCTCTAGTCTTGTGAGTTGTGTAGTTAATATATAATAATGTGTGCGATTTTAAGCGCTAATTCCGAATCTATTATGGTGATAATCCGGGCGTAATCCAATGAAAGGCATCTGTCCGTCTGTCTTCTGTTGGAGATTTAGATTTCGGCAATTGTATTGCTTGAGTATTGAATTCAGTGAAGCATGCACAGAATGTGCATCAATAGAATATGCGATTTTGTTTTTGTGTTGTAGGAGTTGTAGGAGTAAGAGGGAGATGTGAGATGATTTCTGTAAAAGTGGCCGATTCGGAGCGAGCGGACATTTGCGTCGGGGCCGTGGCTAATGATTGCGCATTAAGCGATTATTTATGATCGCTCTCTCCGGGCGGATGGCGGCGTGTAGGAAAGAGCAGTGGGTAGTAGTGAGGAGCGTTTTGCTTCCGTCTCTCCCTGTGTGTTTGGTTGTGTATGTGTGAGTGTGTCGAATGTTGCGCGGCATTTTCGGCCGATTCGGGCGGTTTTTATTGCCCGGACAATAATAGCCTTCCAGCCCCTCAGTATGCGCACGGGACATCGCATAATGTGTGGCATAACGTTATGTCTATCTTCGGCAAATATTACACCAAGGAGGGTGTGACGGGGAAATTTTACAAATTAGAAATCGATGAAATTGCAGTGGATGATGTTTGAGTTTGCGAAATTTTTGTGTTTTGATATTTATTTTCATCCCTTATTAGGTACCTGATGTTTGATTTGGGTTTGGGATGTTTAAATTTGTTTTAAACATTTTGCGTTTTTAATTTACTTATTTTTGAAATTAGCACTTTCAACCCTCATAACTCACCCATTTTTCAACAAATTGTTCCAATTCTTGTTTTAAATAATATTTTAACTATCTGAGAATGAATATTGTAAACTTCAAACATATATCAACATTCCTTCTATGTCTAATTCTGATATAAACATTTTAGGCATTATTTTTTAATTATATTTTTGATATTGTCACTTTCATCCCTTATAATTCAGATATTTATCAATATATTTGGTTCATTTTACTTTTCAATTATAATATAACTCTCCTAGATAATATATTATCAATTTCAAACATTTAGCAACATTCTATTGTCAATATACGCAAAAAAAAAAAACGAAATTTTTAACATATTGAGTATTAATGGAAATGTTTTCCATTGCTTGTGCGAGACACTCAATCATTTTATTAGTCCTAATGTTGTTTTGTTAGAATAGAAGAGGCACTATCGATTTATGAATTTATAAACAAGTCATAAAGTCATACATCACGCCGAATGGGAGCAATAAACAGTCGTAAACCTGAATATTCTAGAGCTGGAGGAGCAGCGCGCGAACGCCTCGTGCGTTTCGTGTCGGATTCTTTTTATTGACAGCTTAATTGTTCTCATTTGTTATCGATTCATGTTTATGGCCGTTTGTTTGTAGTTTACTAGCGGTCACTTCATTTGAAACACGTGTGAAAATATGTATCTGGGATATTGTTGAAAAAATGCAGTTACGTATGGAATAAATGTTGATAAATGTTTGATATTGATGAATGTTATATTTATAGAGTTGTAGTTGAGTGTAGTGGAAGAACGAGGTGGATTTGTTGGAAAATGTTTGAGTTATGAGGGTGGAAAGTTGAAATTTATAAGAAAATGTGTGCAAAAAATGTTTATAACAATATTAAACATTGAAGAAATGTTGCTAAATGTATGAAATGAACAATATATGTTCTAGGGGAGTTAATGTTTAATTTAAAACAAAATTTAGTCAAATATGACAAAAAATATTTGAGATATAAGGGTTGAAATAAAAAGATTGAAAAAAAGGTCTTGAAATGAAGACATAAAATGTTTGCAACAATTTTAAACATAGAAGCAATATTGCTAAATTGCTAAATGATTGAAACGCACAATATACAATCTTGAATAGTTATAGTTTAATTTAAAACTAAATTTAGAAAAATATGATGAAAAATATTTGAGTTATAAGTAATTAAAGTAAGAAATTCATAAAATTCTACGATTTTGCATTCAAATGTTTATAAACGAAATAATAATTGAAGATAAATTGCAAAATGACTGAAATTTTAAATATACATTCTCAAATAATACTAAAGTAATTTAAAACAAACAATTGAACAAAATGTTAAGAAATATTCGAGTTATAAGGGTGAAAAGTACGAAGATCAAAAATTTCTGTTTCTGTTTGACAGTTAAAAACACTAATAAAGCACAACATACTAAACTTTAAAAACAATATATAAAATGGAAACAAATGTTTAAAAATCGAAAGTATTGCTCATCGCTACGCTTAATTTCTACTAGCGTCATTTACTTAACTCGTAATGCACTAATGTGCGACTAACGTGCATTACTCAGCGCAATTGTTTGTAAACAATCCTCTAGTTAATTGCGTAATAAGTGATGTTGGAAACATTTCAAGAACTCTACCCTACAACACCGAATCTAATAATATTTTTTCTCTTTATGTAGTTAATAGTATGAGTAAGTTTGAGTAAGTACTTTCTAAGTCGTTGCTGAGTGAGCAACCGAGTCACAGGCACGTACGAAACGAATTACGTGTGCGCGCGAGATGAAGTCAAACGAGACTTTTATTTAATGTGCTGCGTCGGTTTAGAAAAGAGTTGCAAATTATATTCGATGCGCGCCCGATTAGAAACAATATGTTTAACGACTTAACGATGACGCAATGCACGTCGAAATCAGAAAAGAGAAAGATCGCCAGGTATAACAGGGCGAATCAATGAGCCGGTAAATGCGTGCCTTTTTGTTTTGTAATCGCGAATGTGCTATGATACCTACAAGGTGAAACGGTTAATATAATATGAGATGAAAGAAACAGTTTAGAAGAGTATTAATAATGTAAGATTATGGAGAAAAAGTTGTTAATTATATGCTCAATGATGTTTATTAAAGAAATTAAATGAATATTAAACAATCGAAAGTTGTGATGAAATGACTTTTTTGTGTTAACGTGCGGAGAAAATGCTTGAAATTGACAATATTCATTCTTGCGTAATTATAGGTTAATTTAAAACGAAATTTAGGAAATTATGATGAAAAACATAATGTGTATAAGACGTTGTGTAAAGACAAAAGTGAAAAGTTCGAAATATTCGACGTTTTGAAATGAAAATGTTTATAGACAAATAAACAATGGAAGATAAATTGCTAAATGTTTGAAATTGTTAATATACATTCTTAAATAGTTCTAGCTTAATTAAAAATAAATATTAGAATAAAATGTTGGAAAATGTTCGAGATATAAGGGTTGAAAGTGGAAAAAGTAGTATAGACTAGGGGCCCATGTCCAAAAAATTTATGGGTCATATGAACCATCAGGTGACCTATTTAGGACGATATAAGATCATAAAATAATAAGATTTAACACTATGCCGTCACTTGTAAGCTGTCAACTGGAGTGCTGGTGAGGAATTTGAAAGTACAGGCAGGTAATTTTATTTCAGTCATATATTTTTGTACGGCATTTTACCATCGATAGATCTTTAAAAAATAATAAGAAAGCGCGCAGTGCCAAATACAAAAAATAGTGCGCCACAAAGTCGGTAAATTTTTTGATTTCCGAAAATTTCCAGGGAGTAAAATTTGGTCATTCGATTTTGTACGGCATCAGTTTCGTACTGTTTTCAATACAGCTTCTAATCCATTATTCGCAACGCCGTACAAAAATCATGCGACAAGGGGAAAAATTGAGGGTTGCAACCCCCTCTCTTTCCGTGGTCAGGGTGATTTGAAAAGTACGGCATCGGTTCCAAAACATTCTCAGCACTCAAAAGTACTATTAAAATAATGCCGTCAAAAAATTATTGTTCATTTGAATGTATATTAATAATTATCTTAATTTCATGGTATACTTGATGTATAAGCTGTAAACCATTTTGACCCTGTACAGGAACTTTTTTTTAACGCTGATATTGTGAAATACAATGGTTATATAGTATTGCCGTTCAAAGAAACTGTTCAAAAAATTACAGAGAAATACAAAAACTGAAATTTTTTAAATTATTGCAAAAGTTTAAATATTCATAGATTAATGAAAGATAGCAATTTTCTACATTTTTCCCTTGTTTTAAATAGTATTAAGGTAATTAAATTAGGAAAAAATAATGCCGTACATTTTGAAAATGCAGACCATATCTTTTAAGGCTGACAGTAAATGACGCTACCATTTTAAAGAGGTACTTTATGGCCATCAAATTACTGTACAGCATTAACATATTTTTAGAGAACAATTGATAATATGATAAAATCATTATGACGTCTAACTGAAATTGAAGCAATTGTGTATATAATATCAAATTGAAACTATAAACGTCGTAACAGAACGTCGCTCCGTAAGCGATATATATATAAATTATATTTATTTAATATTTTATCACTTTTTTATCAATATGAACTTTCGAATTTGTACGGCATTGCTTTTATAAATTGTGCATTAAGTGACAATAAACTATCTAAATGCGTATAAAAAATATCGTCATGGATTTCACCTTACATTTCGTTATATGGATTTTTCTTACATTTCGTTATGAATTTTTCCTTGAATTTTTTTCCCTACAAACCTTTAGGACCAACGAAAATGTACGGCATGTAAAAAAATATTATCTATGCATAAAATACTTTCAGAAATAAATTAATTTTAAGGTTTGTTTCAAATCACCCCCTGGACCACGGAAAGAGAAGTTTGCAACCCTAATTTTTCCCACTGTCGCATGATTTTTTTGTACGGCGTTGCGGAATAATGGATTAGAAGCTGTATTGAGAGCAGTACGAAACTGATGCCGTACAAAATCGAATGACCAAATTTACCCTGGAAATTTTCGAAAATCAAAAAATTTTACCGACTTTGTGGCGCACTACTTTTTACGGCACTGCCTTTCTTATTATTTTTAAGATCTATCGATGGTAAAAATGCCATTACAAATATACTTAGCCGAAATGTACTCACTCTGCTGTACTTTCAAATTCTCACCAGCACTCAGTTGGACAGCTTACAAGTGACGGCATAGTGTTAAAATCTTATTATTTTATGATCTTATATCGTCTAAATGAGTCACCTGTTCCATATGACCCATAAATTTTTTTGGACATGGGCCCCTAGTCTAGTAGTAAAATTTTTTTCTGTTTTGGAAACTGCGACATAAAATATTTAAAATAAATTTAAAATTAGAAGCAATATTACTACATATGAATAAAATGCAAAATATGCATTCTTAAATGGTTATAGTTTAATTTAAAACAGAAATGGGAAAATATAATGAAAAATATTCGAGTTATAAGGATTGAAAGTAAAAGGTAGAAAATTTTCTGACTTGAAAAAGAAACACAAAATGTTTATAACAAATTTACACAGAAGCAATATTGCAACATATGAATAAAATACACAATATACTTTCTAAAATACTGTAGTTTAATTTAAAACAGAAATGGGAAAAATATATTGAAAAATATTCGAGTTATAAGGGTTGAAAGTAAAAATCTAAAATTTCTGACTTGAAATTGCGACATAAAAATGTTTAAAACAACTTTAAACATATAACTAATGTTGCTATACATTCCAAATTAACAAATGTTCTTACCCGATGGTACCTAATATAATATACAACCCATATTAGCCAGAAAGGGCTAAAATATTAGAGTTACAAAGGTCCCAAACCAAATTTTTTCAAAGTTTTACCCCAAAAAGTTAATTTTTGTAAAACCTCCAAAATACAACAAATAATTTCCTCAAAAACACCCCAAACTTCTCCACCCCCATCCCCAAACAGCTAAATTTTCATAAGCTAAAACCATTTCCCCCTAAACCTCCCCACATCCCTCAATATTCCCATATCAAACCACACACAATTCCACAAAAATGTACCACATGTAATGTAAACTAACCACATTTTTCTACCACTCCACCAGCGCATATAAGCAAATGTAAATAACGCAGTAACACAGTAAACATGCAACTTATTTATTAATTCATCCCCTTAGGATTGGCGATCCGGGGATGATCACGCTGTAATATTTATCGCGCAGGAAATGGACAACGTTGTGCAAACATTCAGAAGGCGCGCGCGCCGCCGACAGAAACCCCTTTCAGCGGCCGCTGCCGCCACCACCACCGCCACCCGCGCTGCTGGTCAAACTGACCACCGCCATTTTTACCATTCGGACAACTTTCGCAACTCGTCATCCGTTAATATTTTACGAGCGCACATCGCTCGCATGGCAGATTTGATGCGACAAAACCAATATTTGCTTTTATTTCTTGCTGTACACAATCGCACAAAAACACATACATACATCGAATATGTGGGTCGGGGGATAAAACGCGCGCTACAAATACAATTTACAATCGACGGAATTTAGAATTTTTTCAATTTTGTTGTGAATACTGTGTTGTTGTGTTGTGTTTGTTTATACGCGCGATTATTACAGATTAGTTTTATTCAGATTCGATTTGTGTATTCAACGCGCCCGAAATGATTGTTTAATTTGTTTTAAATAATGTGTGTGCGTTTGGTATTCTTCGTGCAGTGTTAATATTAATTCAACTAAAATTACAATCGCCAGGCACAGCAGTCAGAAAAGTTCAGATTATGTAATGATGGAGGATGTTTGCGCACTTTGCTGTGTGGTGTCAATGTTTACGGACGACAGAATCGCGAAACTTCGGCTGATATTACAACAAACTTTACTAATGTATGGTATAATAATTGTGTGTATGTGTCTGTGTGTGTATAAATAACGGAAAAGTACAAGTTTTTAATTTAAATTTTAAGTATTGCAGTATTGAGATATTCATCATTTTATTTTTCACGTTGTGAAATTTATATTTTTTAAATTTAAATTAAGGGTGGAAAATGTAGGGCAAACAGGATGAAACTTTCAGAGAATATTCCGAAAGAGTTGCGTTTTATTATTAATGAGATATTGATTAAATATTGCAACGGATTGTTGAGTTATGAATGATTAAAGTTGGAATTTTATTTATTTTTTATCGAATAAAGTATGATTTTTTTTAAAACTGCATAAATGTTTAAATAATGAGGGGAATGTTATGAAAATGTCAGATTATATTCCTAATGAGTTCTATTTTTGATTAGTGCAGAATTCATTGCCCTATCTCACAGGATTCCTTAGTTACAGGACAACAAAGTAAAAAGTATTCGATAAAATTAAAATTATCAGAAAAACTAAATACACGCTTGTGTAATATTGGTATTAAGCGAGGAAATAATAGGGCAAATTCAATAAATAATACAGGAGACACGAAGAAATAGTCCTTCTTATTAATTATGAAAGGATTTGTTAAATATTGATAAGGATAATAAAGTTATTAGAGTTTAAAGTCGATATTTCAGTTTTTGCTGTTTTCTGAACACAAATATTTCAAGAGTGCAAAAAATGCTAAAAGAAAAGCAAATATTTCTTCAAAAATTCAAAATATATCCAGAAAGAGTCCTACTTTTAATTAGTGAAAAAAACAGTATCCTATTTTAAAGGATTTTTTCTCAAAATTCGTCAGAAAAAACATATTTTAGAAAAATTCGCGTTAGGGTTGTAATTAATTACAACAAAGTAATAAAACCCTCCATATGTGCTCTCAAAGAGTTCTTCTAACATATTCCAAAAGAAATAGTCAAATATATTAAACGAATTATAAATTACAACAGTTCAAAGTGCAGCAATAACACAACTGTTTGAATATCAATTAAATACCAAGAATAACAGCAAAGAATCCGTAAAAATCCCAAAAAAACATTCAACAAACCTTCAAATTTTAATTAAAAAAAGAAATTAATATCCTACCTATAAAGACTTTCAAGTTACGCGTGTTTAAAAAGAAATCTTCAACTTTTTTCAACTTTAAAATCCAATTAGGAAGCAAGACACATTTAAAAACTGATTACTCATGGACTTGGACAAAACTGACGAATATATTTAAGAAACTCCCCGAATATATTCTCAAAAAGTCCCAAATTCATATCCCAACGAAAAAATGGGCTTATCATTAAAACTTTTCGAATTACAAGCGTCCAAAGACAAAAAAGAATCTTCATCAAAAAACACAAAACTAAAGTATCATTTAACATCATAAAAATCATCCACAAAATTTACATATGAGTAAAACACACACCATACGTGCATAGAATGTAATCAAATTTAAGATAATGCAGGTAATAAGATAATAAGATTCACGAAGAAAACACTGCTATTATATTCTACATCTAGAGAGTTGTTTTCGCTAGCTGGCGGTATTCTTTGATTCTCATGACAATTGGCATAAATTCCCTATTTTAAGACTTTAAAACCCACCCGGGAAATGGGTTAATGTGATGGCGCATCAGCCGAGCAAGTTGGAAAACGTTCAAGTCTAATAAACATTCCCAAACGCACACGTCAACGTGTTTTCATCCACAAATTATTAATTAACTCAATAACCAAACACACTACAACAATAATTCTTTCACTAGTAGCTAAAATATTAACCAGTGCATCTAATAATATAAAAATTATATTGATAACATAATTAATTAAAAAGTTATTTAATAAAATTTATGTTTTTTGACAGAAAATTTTAGTTTTTTGCCTGTAACTCTTAAAATAATAAATATTTTTGTATCAAATTTAGATAGTTTATGTATAATTTATCCTAGAATCTATTTTTGAAAGAATCAATGCCCTAACGTGATTATTTGATGAGATATTAATTAAAATGTAAATTAATGCACTTTTCAATTAGTTATTTACATAAAATAAATAGATATCATGCCACCATCATCATCCATTGTTAACATTCACGAAGATAATAACCACTACACCGCTGAAGACGACGACGACGACCGCAGTGAACGCTTAACCGGTAATGTATATCCTATATCTGTGTCCTACTTTCCTGTCTTTCGCCATTTAAGAACACACAGCCGACGAACGCACGCACACACCTATCTATCCGCTGCTGCATGTACATGGCGAGCACAACAAATGAAGATTCCCGATTTTTTCCCTGCTTTAATCCTAAGTATTGTACAGGTGCTGAATGATACTCACCGTTTCGATGCTGAGTCCTCTCCAGAAACGTGGTCGCCACGCGGCGAACGCATCCCAACGGCCGTAATCCACTGCGAGTCGGGCGCATCGAAGTGAACACTACTCTTTCTCGCCGCATATACGCACCTCGCTCGCAACGACGGGCGCGCTCACGACCCTTGCGCCGATTTCCCGAGCGCGCCCGGCCGGCGGACTCGCACGCGCGAAGGTATGCCTCGCGGGGGTTAGCGTTTATACGAGGCGGTTTGCACGCACGGTCGCGATGACTTTCCGGGGGTTCTGTCATTGGGCTTTCTTCGCCACCGCACCAGCGCACCGACGGCCATTTTGATCACGGCGGCGGTGTTCTTCGCGCCTACGGACCCCAATCGACAGTGATGCCAACGTAAATGTGAAGGAGAAAAACCTAGGGAGATTCAAACAGAATTATTTTACAAAGAATGATTTAAAATTAATATTTAAACAGAAATATTAATTGTAGTTGCATTATTAGTAAATTAAATGTAAATTTAAGCGGAATTTAGTTAGAAACATTGATTTTAGCATAAATTGTTTTAAAATCTTTTAGGTAGGCAACACAGCATACACCAATTCATAAAATTGATTTTTTAACGTTTAAACATTAATTAAATACATTTTAATATTACACTAGCAAAAAACTAATCATTTTCAACAAAACTATAAAATTTATAACAAATAAACCCATTTTAAGCAGCTTTACAACAAATTCATAAAATATACCCTTCAATCGTCATTTTAACCTAAGGCAACCCAGCATACACCAAAAGTTACTACATGTTACCAAAACTCCTCCAGCTTTCAAACTCCACCAAATTAAGTTTGCACTCATTTCAAACTCTAAACATAGATACAGTATATTTTGAAAATATCCTCATCTCTGTCTCTGATATACAATAGTCATATTATTCCAACACTTTATATAATAGAGATATAATTGTTCTCTATACTTGTATGTATAATGTATTAAAACGCCTAACCTAAATCTTATAACATGGTGATAATTGTAAAACACAAAACGCGACGCTCGTCTAAGTATAAAACCATCAAACGTAAACCTACATTTAGAAAATCCAGAAATTATTCATTCTAGAATTGCCTTCGGAAACAAAATGGCGTCCATTACTTTGTCAGATTCATCTTAAAACAAAATCTTAAAAATGACTGTACTGAGGCACATGTTTCCATTGTATTCAGGAAAGAATCATCAAAGCCAAAATGGCGGCGTTAAACTACGAACCCACGGCCGTACTTCAACGGGATACGCCTTGCGCGGGTTTTATCTTCGACTGTGCGCGCAGCTTCGCCTTACTGAATACCTTCGGCCGTGCGCTGGCAGCTTCAGCGTGGATTTGCGCATCCCGCGGCGCATCGCTGGAATTCTTCTGACGTTACTACGTCGTCCGACAGATGACCGCACATTGATATGTTCGCTATGCATAACCTGTGTACTTGCCGTGTTGTTATTGTATTATTATTATTCGCTTGTTGTTGTTGTTTAGCTGGTGGTGTTTTATTGGCCTCTTTAGTTTTCGGTACTCTGGACGCTGACGAAGATGGCGTCTCCACATCCTGACGTTTTCTTATTACTAAACAATAAATTCTGCAGTAGACCTTCTTGTCCGTCGACAGCGCCATCTTCTTCTTTATACCTTTCTTTTTGAAGCTTTATCTTTATCCTTTTCTTTCACATCTGTCGCAATATTCCGCTGTCACATTGGTATTCGGTGTTGTGTTTTCCGCTCGCGTAACGCACGTGATTCGCTACTAATCGCAACTAATCGTGAGCAGTCGGGTATCCGTGGACCGCCTATTTCCACTTCCACTTCCAGCAACACCGAATCAAAAAACTCACATTTGCTGCTGCGGCCGGTTTGACTTAAGCGCGCGCGCGGTGCGCATGCGCGATCAACTTAACCGGCACAGCAACACCGCAAGCAGGTAACCGACGCAGAAACCGTTGACTCAGCAGTCAACGGACAATCCTAACTATATATAATAGAAGCCAAGTGACTTAAGTCGGTTTATACACTGCGTTCGCGGTTGGACGTGGAGTTATTTGGACTGAGAGTTTGTTTAACGGTTTTCTGGAGTGTATATTGGATTGTTTTCATACGTGAGGTGAATGCTAATTGAGCGATGGAATGATGGACATGGTACATGTCTTGTCTTGAATGTCTTGTATGCGTTTATTGAAATGTGGAATATTTCGGAAAGTACGAGTGTATTGAAGCAATAAACACTTTGAGACGCGAGATATGATGGCATACGTATTGCACAAACAAGTTGAATGTACTGAGGTTGTGTGGGATTTAATTAGCTTTATGCTGCAAATTGATTTGTGAATTTATGTTAACAATTATGGAAATTACGAGCAATTTTGTTCGTAAAAGTATTTTGATGCAATCACGATGTTTAAAGAGAATTAAGTTTGAGTTAAAAATAATATAGGTTATGATTTTAGTAGAAAATATTGCTATATATGGTTTTATGAGGAATTTAAATAGTTATTTGATGAAGTAAAAATTATTGATTTTTGTTAAAAATTGTAAAAGTTATTAACAAAATAGTAAAAATTTTCAATGTTGCAAAAGTAGAGAAGTTTAAGTTCTTCTAAATTAAAATGCAAATAATGGTAATTTATGATCGTTAATATATTTAGTGTTTAATATAGATTTATGGACAATTTAATTGGCTTTCTTTTGATACTAAAACTGTTATGTTTTGTTAAAAATTTCAAAAGTTATAAACAAAAAAGTGAAGATGTGTAATTTTGTAGTATGTTTTTGACTTGTAATAAAGATGCTAAAGTTTAAAAATCAAAAATAAATATTAACAATCATCACATATCATACAAAATGCATATAATTTGTTGCAAATTTATTTAAATTTCTATTTACCAAAGAGTTATTACATTTTGTTGAAAATTACAAAAGATATAGCAAAAATACTAAAACATTGCAAAATTTAACAAAAAATAAAATATTTTTTATAAAACCTCAAAAAAATAAGCTAATAATTAAATTTAAAAAATCAACAAAAACACAGTGTTATAAACAATTTAATTGGCTTTAAATTAATGTTTAAATCATTAAAATATCTTAAAAATTAAAGGAGTTATCAACGTTTTACTAAAACATTGCACTCCAAGTAACCACATAGAAATCTCCTCGATGCACAATTTACTTTTAAAATCTTTTTTAAGTGCGTTTAAACTCATAAAAATAATAAGCACTCTGCGTGGAAATGTAGCAAACGGCAAATCGTGTTGTAAACTAGTTTGCACAGCGATTAAGTGTCATTATTCTGTCGTTTGCAGCGTTTCGACTTCACATTGCGACATTTTCTGATGTCAAAATGCAGAAACGCAGAAAAACCGCGCAAATCATGCAGGTGAAGCAGGTGATGCTGCAAACGCACCAAAAGAAACTCTTACTTAACTACACAGACTTAAGTCAAGTCAGTGTAAGAATACATGATGCACACTATTTGATAACTTCTTCTTCTTTTCTTCTACTATTTTTTGTTTCTTTTTGTTTCTTTTGGTTTCTGTTGCTGGCTGCAAGAGTTGGAAACGAATTTAAGCCAAGGTGAACCGGACGAGGTTCTCGTTTTCTTCGCTTGGTGGAAAGATGGAGATGTTTTATTCTTTCTTTCTTTGTTGGGCTTGTGTAGTGTGTATGTGTGTGTGTTTCTTTCTGACTTTCGAGGCTTGGGAAAGGAGCGGAGCGTCTTCGGTGTCTTCGGTTTCTTGGCTCTGCGCCATTGTCTTTTTCTTGGCTGCGAGAAGAAGCGCTGGAGAATAATATTCATGCTGAGGTGAAAGATCTGTTATTATCAGAAGTATACAGTGTGTTTATAATTATAAAATGCACAATATTTTGATGAATTTTTGATTTTATGATTTTCTTTTGAAGGTTTCTCGGAGATGCTTTGGTGAAATTTGATAAAATTGGGAATATATGTAAATAAGGTATCTAGGAATGTTATCACCAAAGTTTACTGTTATCAGATGTAAAGTTTAGGTGTAATCGCATTTTAAACATTTTTTGTAACAAAAATGTTATTTTTTGGAATTCTGTTTATAAAAAGTGTAATATTTAAAATTTTAATATGCAATAAAAACAAGTCGATTTCTAGGAGTCTTGTTCATAATTGTTCCAAAAATGATAGTGATAGGTTACGTAGTTTTTGTATGAATTGACTTTAAAGTTGCCTAAATAAAGAAAATTACTTTGATAGTTGCAATTTGTGTTTCTAAAAAGTTTTCTGAAGATTTCTCGGAGATGCTTTAATAAAAATCATTGAAATTTTGTCAATTGGTAGCTAAGGCATCAAAAAATAGTATCGCCAAGATTCACTGTTATCACTCTAGTGGTTTAGTAATAATCGCATCATAAACTTGGTTTATTCCAAAATTGCTATTTTTTAGAATTTTGCTTGTAAAAAGTGTAATAATCAAAATTTTTATATTCAATAGACGCAAATCTACTTTCCATATTTTTATCTATATTTGTGAGAAAAACGACTGCGATTGGTTGCATACATTTTGAATAAATTGACTGTAAAATTGATAAAGTAAAAAAGTTTACTCAATCAGTGTTTATTTGTGTTTCAAAGAAGTTTTTTGAAGATTCCTTCTAGATTATTGTTCCAAATTTGATAAAACTTTATATACTTATAAACAATATATCTATGAATATTATCACCAAAGTTCATAACAATATCTCCAATGGTTTACTAATTATTTTCATTAAACCAAACAAAAGCACTCAAATTATTCTCCCGTGATACAAAATACGAATATCAAACATGAAGACAAAGTCTAAACTCGGCTGCAGTTGTTTTGTGCCGGCGTGGACAATGAACATGGACAGTTTCAGTCTTGTACTCGTCCGCCGCCATAGGAAGTCAGCCAAGCAGTAAACCAGTAAACCAGCAAAGCCGGCAAACCGGCCCGGAACGCACTCGACCGTCAACAAGAGAAGCCGCCAAGAGTGCCCAAGAATTCACGGGCGGCTGCGTCCGCACCAAGCCACAGCCGCAAGAACCATACAAACATTATTGAAGTCATAGTCATATCTCTTGCTATGAATGCGCTCTCGATACCATCCGACTTGCTCCACCAGAGACCAGACTCGCGGCCGCACATTGAAATAAATCCAGACGAATAAAAACGAATGAAAACACGACTGTTAGGCTGGAAATATGTGGACAATGTGATAATAGTCGCAGGCAGTGTTTAGTGTAAGCCTGGATTTGGGAAAGCTATGGACTGCAGGCGGATTGTGCCAAAATTACTTTTTAGAGATATTTTTAATGGAAATTGAAGTTTGGGAGCAAATAACTTTTGAACCAGTGGAGGGAATTGAATTATTTTTGCTGGAGGTTATAGGGAAATAAATAATCTATTATTGGTAGTTATTTTGGTGATATTAAATTATTATTAATATATTTTATTTTGAGTTGAATGTAAAATTTCAAAACAAAGTTTTCTAAAATTTCAAATTGTGATAACTCAAAAAGTATAAGAGTGATGATATAGAAATTTTGAACAAGCATTTATAAACTTTTTTTTAACTATTTGCAAAATTTGGTTAATATCCAATCGAAGATATAGGAAAAATCTTCAAAAAACTTAGCAAAAGTAGAACTAAACAACTTATTTGAAATTTTAAAATTTCAAAGTCAATTTATACAAAAATGGGGCAACCAGTTGCAATCATTTTTTATATATTCATAGATAGGACTATTGAAAGTGGATTATCATTTATTGAATACAGAAATTTTAAATATTTTTCTTTTTATTAGCAAAATTCTAAAAAATGTCAATTTTGGAACATAGAAAGTTTAAGATGCGATTATTACTAATCCACAATAGTGATAACAGTGAAACTTGGTGATTATATTCTACGATACTTTAGCTACCAATCCACTAAATTTTATTAATTTCTATTAAAGCATCTCCGAGAAATCTTCAAAAAACTTTGTGGAAAACTTAAATAATCACATTTTTACTTAAGTCAAGTTTAAAGTCAATTTCTACCAAAACTACTTAAGCAATCCATACCAAAATTTGGCCAATAATAAGTACAACTATTACAAACATTTTAACATTTGAAAAATGTTAAAATAATATATACTCCTTTTGTTACAAGCAAAAAAGTAAGAAAAAACATATTTTTTCTTTTACTAACTTTGAGTCAAGATTATGACTTAAGTATTATACTCATCTTTTTGAATTTAAGTATACGCATTCTCAAGTCCTTCATCTCCCCACATACAAAATTCCATCAAAATCAAACCAAGCATCCCCGAGATATCTCAAAAAACCCCTCGCTAATCAATATTTAATCAAACTTTAATCAATTTGTAGCTGCTTGTTGATGAAAACATCGCACGTGCACAACCACTCCCGGAAAGTGTTTCAAAGTAATGCAGCCATGAGTGCAGGCACGACTTCTCCTAAGTACAAGACTACCAGTGCGCTAAAAAGACTAAAAAAGGGTGCAAAGGGGAGGTTGATGTAAAAGATGCCTGCATCCTGATATTGCTCCTGCCACGTTTTCATTTTCATTACGTGCACTGCTCGTTACCGCTCCATTCCTCTCGACTACTTCACCCTCACTTCACCCGCACCCTTAGTACACACGTCACACGTTGCAATTGTTTTCCTTTCCGGTTTTCCTCTTTCAACATAGATCATAACTTGCAACGCGTATTTTTTGAGTCGTTCGGGAGCCAAGCAGACGGTTTTCATCTTTTGCACCTCATTATCCTTTCTGTTTACGTATTTCCGGCGTTTTCGCGTTATTTGCTTACGAGTAATAAGCGTCAGCAGTGTGAGTTAACTAGAATTCGTCGGGAAATGCAGCCGAAATACAGAAACACTAAAAGTGCGCCTCGTGAACTGCAATAAGCACTACGCGTGTGTTTGATGGGTTGCCTATAGTGCACGGAGCAAATACAAACACAACTTGTGTCTACAAAAGAGGAAATTATTTCTTGCAGGCAATAAACGACGACAGATCAACGAAAATTTCAATTTGCGTCTTGATTAACTCAAAATTAACACAATTCTAGTTTATTTTTTAATTTATATCCAATGATGTAATCAATATTTGTATGTAGACACAACATAACCTCAATTGTGTGCTATTCGCGTCTATTGTTGATTTTCATGGTCGTGTGTGTATTGTTTGCACATTTGGCACACTTATTTCATTTGCTTGAAGGTGCACGACACAAAAAGATATTAATGGCTGAAGTGCGAATGCAAAGCGTGAATATTGCGCTGAAATGTGAGAAAGCAGTGAATGAGGGAATGGGAGAAGTAGAAATGAGCACGAACAATGTTCGTTTGTTCGACATTTCGACGTTGAGCGTTTTCACGTTGTGCATTCACCGGCGTTGACGCCATCTTTGTTTTTGTGAGAGTTGAAATATTAAATGCAACAGCGGAGAGGTATTTTAATAGTGTTATTTTTTAGAAAAACGGCGATAACTTTTGTTGTTTTTGATGGAATTTAATTATTTTAGTTCTGGGTTGTAGGTAATTACATTTTTTATTATGTTGAAGGGAATAATATTGTTGGTAGGGTTTATAAGTAGGATATTTTGTTGATTAAAGTTGGTGTTTTGTTTTTTTATTGGAAAAATGAAGTTTTGAGTTTAATGGTGGAATATTGTTATTTATACATTGTTTATGATGATGAAAATAATATGGTAGATAAATAATTTAATATTCTTTTGATTGTTGTTAAGATGAAAAGAATTGAATAATTAGTTTTGAAGTTATTAATGTTTTTATAAAGTACTATTTTATTTTCAAGAGCAATGAAATGAGAAAGAAAATTGTTAATAACTTTTACAAATTTTATTGGATTTTGATAAATAATACTTTAAATGAAAGATAATTAAATTATTTATGACATGGTTTTAAAATATGTTACTTAAATGTTGTTGAAAGTAATTTTATTTCCAATTGAATTAACAATTTGTGTTTTTAGATGAAAAAAATTTAAAAGTTTTATTTTCAGCAACAAATTAACATTATTTAAACAATAGATACAAGATTGAAATTAACATATTTTATATCAAATTTAATTATCTTTAATTTGCAACTTAAATCATAAAAATCTATCAATTATTTTTGAAATTATTCAACATTTTGTAAGTTAATGCATTTTTTGTCCAAAAATTTAAGAAAATATGAAATTTTTAACATTTTCTTTAATAACTCCCACAATTTTCACAAAAAATCAATAATTTTACCATCAAATGAAAGCTAATTAAATTATCTAAATAATTATGATAACATTTTTAAACAATTTAATCAAAAACAAACATTTTTTGGCTTATAAACTTTCATATCACTTTAAACTTGAAAACTAATTTCTCTCCACCGCATACAATTTATATTCCACTTCTTCTTCTTCTCCTCCTTTTCCCAGGAGACTAAAAAACTTTCCGCATCCTTTGAACTAAGACTATCACGCTCACGCGTCTCCAAGTTACAACTTACCTTTTGTCGCTGTTGTCAACCGAAGCAAAACTAATAATAATAAAAATCTCATAAGAATGAACCACGACGAGGCGACGAACAAAGAAACTAAACTCAGCCACAAAGTACGAGCGCAAGTAGAAGACGTCAAAGCAAACGAAATTTTCCCCGATAGTAGTTTCCCACTTTTCTACTTTCCACTCGAAGCAAAGCGAGTTATTGGACGAAATTCCTTTTTGTTGATATTTTTCTCATCGTTATCGCCGCGCATGTGACGCAGTATTACAAAGACAAAGTTTTCATAGAGATAAATATTTTATTCATGCTATAATAATCGTGGAAAAGAAGTAAACGAGACAAAGAGAAAGTTTGAAATGAAAAACAAAAAAAATAAGTAAATTTTTTGATGTGGAGGCGCCGGGCATTCCGCATTGAATTTGTACATTTTATAAAATATGGAAGAGGAATAAAGTTGGTGTGACATGTTTATGTTTGTCGTGGAAGTATCGAATGTTTGCCACACATCAAAAGTTTATTACGAATTGATTACTTTCCACTCGGCTGCGTCCTGTTGCAACTTGCAAGTCCTGACAACTTCCGATATCATTTTTATTTTCTTTTTAGTATATATTATAAAATAAAAATATTACAAAGTATTAAACGTATTATGTAATAAGAGAAATTTTTTTCTTTGTTTTTAACCAGTTTTAAAAAGTTTTTTTTTTTTTTGATGATTTTTCATTGAAAAGCGTCATTTAAACGATAAAAATTTTAATTAAAATTTTGTAATATTATTTATTATACTTGTATTTATTAATATTACTTATAATTTACCTCAATTCTATGTTTAAACATAAATTATTTGTGTTACAATGAGATTTTTTTGATTTTTTTGTTTTGGTGCATGTTTAATGCACGTTTACTCGTTGCTCACGTGTGTAATTGTAATAATAGTTTGATACCTGAATAAGGCATGTATTATTGTAACTATATTGTGTGTATTTAAGTCATTCTTTGTTTTACTAAATGTTTTATCGAGAAAATACGACGTAAAATGCGATAAAAGTGCGATAAATTAGTTTTTAGTGTTTTGGTTTAGTTTTTTGTTTATAATTTTTGCAGTTTTGATTGGATATTGTTGAATTTTGGTTTGCTTTAAAGCAGATTAAATTCTACATTAAATTGATTTATTGTTTATTTTGCAGAGTATTAATTTATGTGCTTTATGATCAATTGAATTTTAACAAATTTTTTAAGTTGGGGAATATTTTCTTATTTTGGTATTTTGATTGTAACTTATTTAATTTTTACTGAAAATTAATAATTTTTTATGCACTATATACTAGAATAAATGATTTAATATTTAGTGAAAGAATTTTTGGAATATATTAATATTTACTATGTTTTTGAAGCTTTTTAAATTTAGGTTACAAAAATCAGAAAAACTTAAGTTTTACATTTGATTTTTATTACATTTTTATCAATAACTTTTACAAATTTTCTTTAAAATACATAAAATTTTGCTTAAAATGACCACAATTAAATTCTATACACAGTAAATTCATTACCCATCAAAATATTATTAAATTCCACAAGTAAACTATCTTACAAAACAAAACTTTCCTTCTTCTATTTTTATTTGTTTATTTTTCTTCATTTCTATCTTTCTTTCTTCTTAAATTTGAATTATATGAAACACAACCCGTGAAAATAAAAATATCCATAACCCAAAACTTTCCTGAACTTTCCCGACCCCTGCTACATCCGAATCCGAAGACATCTGATAACTTTCAAAGAAAACTCTTCCACAGCTTTCTCACAGAGTTTTTCCTTCTTTTTCGATATCCTCAACCGATAGATAGCAGACATTCTTGTGAGAACTAGGAGTAGGAGTCATGCGTTGGAAAGGTACAAATTCATATGTATGAAGACATCAAATATTCACATATACACATATTTTACATCATGCACAAAAGTTACTGGAAGTTTTTATTAGTTTTTCACATTAAAAACAATAAAAACACAAAATTGACGAAAAATGGACGAAAAAACATTGTGTTTATTACATGCAAAAAATTTAATTTGATATTTAAGCTTGTAAATTTGATTATAAAGTGGTTTATAATGACACAAAGCTCAAACGACCTTTCAAAAGCTCTTAAAATGTGAAAAACAAGTAAAAACGCATAAAATGCATAAAATACACAAAAATAGGTATACAAAGGGTGTAATGATACTTCCGGTTATGCAAGGACACCCTCATGAGTAATACACTTATCTACAGGGTGTAAAAATATAAAAAATATACAAAAAATTCAATTTTACCTTTAAAAATGCGTTTTAAGTTCAACGCTTGTGTTTTTCATGATTAAAACGTCGCTTGCATTAAACTTAATTAATTAGCTTTTAATTTCCGCTGTTGGGTGTTTCCTTGGGGCGTAACCGACCCTTTACTGCCAACTGTCATCTGTCCCTTTTGACTAAATGTGGCTTTTAGCCGCAATTTATTTTTCTGTTTCGTGTTGATGCAGTTGATGCAGTTTTATGTTCTTTGTTACACAAAGTGTGTGTCTTTTTGGTTTATTTTAGGTGCGGTGCATAAATTAATTACTGGGTTTACCTGGCGGCGTTCTGCTTCGTTGGTGGTTTGTGTTTGTATTTAGGGTGGGAATTTTTGTATTTTGTGTTTTTTGTGTTGTGGGAGTCATAAGTTAAATGAATTGTGGACGTGTGGTGTCTTTGACAAGATAATGATCATATCAAAAGTTTAGATGGATTTAGGAGTAGTTAAATGTGATAGTGGGATATTTCTGTTAAGATAAGGATCTTTTTTTAGAGGGGATGTTTGTGAAATGGTGATTTGTGTTCAAAAAGAGTGAATTTTAATTATTCGGTTTTTAAGAGGTGATAAACAGGATTAAAAGGGCATATATGTAGTTTTATTGTTTTAATAATTATAGGAAATTTAATAAGCTTTCATTTGACGTATAATTTATTAATATTAAACAAAAACTTCAAAAGTTATTAACAAAAATGTCACGCATTGCATTATTTCTAGAAAAGTTTTGGTACAATTAAAATACCTCTAATTAAAACCGTTGCCAAACCAGTTCGGCAATATTAATGTTGGTACAAACTTATATATTTGTATAGATAATTTAATAAGCTTTAATTTGCGATATAACTTGTGTATTTTTGTTGAAAATTGTATTAGTTATCAACAAAATTGTAAACAATTTCGTTTTTTAAAAATTTTTTTGAAAATTTTTAAGTTTCTAATTAAAAGCTTAAAAAACCACTTTAATTGCAATGTTTATCTAATATCAACATATATTCTGATTCAAAATTTAATAATCTTTAATTTAAGATATAATTTCTTAATTTCCGCTCAAAATTACAATAGTTATAAACAAAAAACTAAAACAAAACATTTTCCTACTTCAAAATAATAAAAACGCATATAATCCAATTAATTACTTAACTAATTACTTAAATATATAATTATTCGCAGAACAAAAAAGGTAATTCATTAAGTAATTAACTAATTAATCAACAGACACGAGATATTCTTATCTTTAATATTAATATTAATATTAATTAAATAAAACATAAAACGAAATATTAAAAATAAAACGAGATAAACTTTTACTACAACACTTCTTTTTTTCTCTCTTATAATATTTGATCTCCAGCCGCGAGAAACCCATTAATAAAACTTTAATCCTCCTGCATGCTCCGTCATTAACTGCGTCGTCTACGTCGCCCGCGTCGTTTGTTGGTGGACGCATTTAACGCGCCCGAAGGACACCGCAGGACAAAGCCGAACAATAAATTTCAGCGACGCGCGACGCTCGTAAAAACTATACCTACACACAAAAAATTAAAAGAAATGAAAATAAAACGAACGCAGTGGTTTTATGCATGGAACACTAACACATACATACCAGATACATAAAAACATTTAATATTTAGAAAGAGAGAAGACAGGGGAAGAAAAAAATAAGAATTTAAAAGAAGAAAGGAGAAGATAGAGGAGGAAAGTGGTGAACAAAGCATGAAAGAATGAAGAATATAGAATCACGAATTGAGTTTATAGTTTAGTTAAAAGTTTAAAGTTGTGGAGAAGCGAAGAGACGAGAAAAAATTGAGAAGAATTGTGTTGATAAATAGGGTTAAAAGGGCATATTATTAATATTATTATCCAAATATTATAGGAAATTTAATAAGCTTTAATTTGATGTATAATTTGTTAATATTAAAGAAAAACTTCAAAAGTTATTAACAAAAATGTCACGCATTTCATTATTAAAATTGAGTTTTTGAGTAATCATGAAACCTTTGACTAAAACCTTTCTAAAACTATTTTAGTTACAATCACTAGGGTGAAAACTTATATTTTCTTATTGCAAATTTATTTATCTTTAATTTTATGTATAATTTGTGTATTTTTGTTGAAAATTGCAATAGTTATCAACAAAATTGTTAACAATTACATTTTTTTGTACTTTCGGAAAATTCTAATGTTTCTCATAAAAAGCTCAATAAAACCGTCTTTAATATTAATTTTACAAAATACGAAGATATATGCTAATTAAGAATTTAATAATCTTTAATTTAAGTTTTAATTTGTTAATTTTTGACCAAAATTACGATTGTTATAAACAAAAAACTACCACCAAACATTTTTCTGCTTCAATATAATAAAAACCAACAAATAAAAAAAAGGAGAAGATAGAGGAGGAAAGTGGTGAACAAAGCATGACGGAATGAAAAATAAAGAATAAAGAATAAAGAATCACGAATTGAGTTTATAGTTTATAGTTGTACGTTTGAAAAGAAGTTAAGGTGAGGAGAAGAAAGGAATTGTGTTGATGGTATGCGTGGGTGGAGTAGAAGAGTGCGGAGGAGTGCAGAGGAGTGGGTTATGACTCGTTTGATTACTAGGTACAAGAGTATAGACCATGACTAAGAGATAATAACGAAGCAGAAGAACTGGAATTTGTAAAGCATTTAAAAGCTCATTTCTAGTTTTTTTTTCTGGAATTTGATTTGTGCGTTGTTGATTTCTTTTGCTGTGATTTGTTTGATATTTTGTTAAATTACTCGAGAATTAATAACGATAGGTTAATGATTTATGTTGATATGGATTTAATATTAAATTCTGTATTTGCTTGGTGAAATTTGTGTTGTAATAATGAATTTTTTTTTTAAATCAAAGTTTATATGTTTATAACTTTGGGAAAAGTTATTATATTAACAATGTTTTAATGGAAGTTGATTAAGAATTTAATTGTTTATAACAGAGTATAAAATTTATAGTTGTAACGGCAATAGGTTTTTAGTAATTTATTAATTAAACGCTCAAATCTTTAGTAGGTGCGAGGATAATGTGGTAACAGTTTAGTTTTTTGTTAATTATTCAGAAACTAATAAAGATATGAATGCCATTCTTTCATAAATTTGTTTATTTTTAAATTTTGCATCATATTAAGATTTTAATAATAACCTATTATAACCAAAGGTTATTCATTAATTTGTGTATTTTTATGCTTTATCATAAATTTCCACTTTAGTTGTTAATAACATATTTTGCAATAAACTAATTAACAATGTTCACACATAATTTGATGTAGAATTTAATTGCAAATTATTCTATGAAAGAATCATACTTATAACTTAATTAGTTTTCCCGTAATTAAAGAAAAACTAAAATGAAATAAAACAAAATTCCGACGATTTTCAACTAATGCAATAAAATACTTCAAATCATTCGAATTATTATCAAAAACTCTAAAACTCCAAAACAAACTCACTATACCATATAATATTTATAGTAATCTTTAAATCATTAATTTTTTGCCATCTTCTAGTTTTACAGTTACAGTTATACATTAAATCACTCGAATCCCAACATTTTTACGTATTTTCATTTTTTCCGTCCTTTTTTTTAGGCCGAAATAAAGCCGTAAATAATTGCCCTATGATATCTCGCTCTATTGTAGACTTGTAGGAGTATGAATATTTTGTGGAGTTATGCGAGTTATTTCGTGCACTGGTATGCTAATTGCAGGTGGATTGCCGATTGCTGTGGTTTCGCGTTACGCTTTATTGACGTCGGGTCAAAAACCGACCCGACTCACGAAAACCGCCTGCAATCGGCTCACAAATGGGAAGAGACACGCAAATATACTACTATGGGTTTACTATGGGATTACACAGTGTAATAATTTACTAATTTTACAGTTATACGAATAAATTATAGGAAAAAAATGAGAACGAAGAGAAAAGTTGATTGTATGCGAGTTAAATACTGTACATTATTCACTAGGGGAAAAAATAATATGTTTATTTATGTTTAAAATGTAGATCATAGAAGTGTAGTTAGATAATAAATTATGTATTTGTTATTAATATATCAATTAATAAACCGAAAATATTGCAAAATGTAACTTTTTTGATTTTTTTTAAATTAAATGATTTTTTAATTGCTTATATCTTTGGTTGTAATGATTATATTAACAATGTTTTTACATACTTTGATTAACAATTTTATTGTTTATAAGTTTATATTAAATTAAGAACCATAACACTTATAGTTTAGTAATAATTAAGTAATTAAACACTCGAAATCTTTATTATGCGCGAGATTGATTTAGTAACAGTTTAGTTTTTTATTAATTATACAAAAACTAATAAAGTTATTGGCACCATTGTTTCATCAATTTGTTTATTGTTTATTTTTAAATCATGTAGTGAAAAGATTGTATCCATATCATTGTTTAAACAAAAGTTATTAAAAATTTAAACAAATTTTGCAATTTTTTTCCTAAATCGAAGTTTAACTCTTAATATCTCTGCATTTAATATTAAAATGAACATATTGTGATTGGATTAATATAAATTATTATTCTGGTAATATAATAAATTTATTAATTTGGGGATATATAATTTTGACGATTACTAAAGTAATATTATACAAGTACAAATAAGACCTGAAATGTTTATTGTTTGTTGTTGGTTGTTGGGTGTTTGCTGTTTGGGTATTACTGTTAGAGTATTGGTATTGAGCTGTTAAAATTCCGGAAGTGGATGCGGCAATTTGCGCGAAGGTACTGAAAGCAATAAATAGTCTCGAGTGATTAATTGCCAGCACCGAATGCCGATGATTTCCAATGCAAAGACGTGAAATTGCCAAATTGCAAAATTACCAAATTACCAATCGACTAAATCCCCAATTCTCACAACACACTCGGAAAATTATTCCCAACCTGATGAGATATTAATTATTTAGATAACTGTCTTATACTTATACATAATTACGTATTTAGATGATTAATATATGAAATAATTAGCAGAGGTTTTATTTTGAAGTAAAATTTTAGTTTTTTAAGGATTGTGAGGAAAGTATAAGAGTTATTGTTGTTATTTTTTAAGGATATTACTGTTAATTAAATTCTACATCAACTAATAGAAAGATATTATTTATAAGTTTATTACGTCAAAAGTTATTAACAATTAAAATTACCATTAGTTGAAAATCAATAAAAGTGCATTTATTTGCTAATAACTTGGAAAGTAATATTGTTATTAACAAAATTTTTGAATAAATACATTAAGAATTTATTGTTGAATAAACTGCCGACTAAATCATTCTTCTATCTTTAATAATTCTTGAGTTATAAACAAAAAACAAAAACATTCCATACATTTCCGCACAAAATAAGAAAAAGTAAGGTTATTTGCAAATAATAAGGAAAATATTAAAGTTATTGTTATTAACTTTGAACAAGACGATTGGCAGTTAAATTTTACATCTATTAGCATAAACAATTTTTCGATTCCATTATTTAATAAAAAGTTATTAATAATTGAAGTTGCACTTTTTAAAAATTTACTTAATCATACTAATTCATCAATAACTATTGAAAAAATAATGCTATAAACAAATTATTTACATAAATAAATCAACAATTTAATAATAAACAAATACCTAAAAAAATAAACTCTCTATCTCCATTACTTTTTAAGTTATTCTCCAAAAACCAAAGCATTGCATTTTTATCCACCTTTAAATAAAGTCATTCTATTCTAACTACGAGTACACTGCACTACATTTTCAAAACAATGATGTGACACTAAACTCAACACTAGGAAAACACAAAAACACTAGGATTTTGTTGATCTGTTGATCTGTCTACTCTAGGTGTTGACTTTGCTAACTTTACTCCCAACTCAACCAAGTACCGCGCACCAGAAACAAAAGAGTAAAGCGACAAAGAGGAAAAAAACATAAAAGAGACGACAATAAACAGAGATTAAAGAGAATAAAGCGACTCAGCAGCGAATGACCAGAATTTACGAGAGTTCACTGTCATAATGTCGAGTTCAGTGACATCATTAACTGGATTTAAACAATTTTCAACTATTTTATACAAAACAAATAAATTCATCTCTTATACACCAACAAAACTAACAATAAAATAACAATATTTACAGTTAATTAATTTTTATCTTTTGTTGCAGGTAAATATGATGTACTTCTTATTATGACGTCACAGTTGAGTATTTTTCACGTAAGTAATTTTACTGATGGTAATAATGTTGAAGAGTATGAAAATAAGATTATTACTCGAGGGGAATATTATTATAACCTCCTAGGCATCCAGTGGACATTTGAGAATATGAATAAACTAGTTAAAATCAACAAAACGCTGAACGCAGGGTTTCCAAGCGCTAAAAACGCTCGAAATGAAATTGTGTTGTAATATTGTTATATGCACTATGTTGACATTGGGTGTATATTAACATTGTGTTATATTAATATACCTAAAAGTCATTAAAAATAGTTTTAATAACGCAACATTAATTATTTTATTTTTTGTATGTGTTTGTATTGTGTGGATGCGCCGGGCAAAATGCAATTTTTTACATTTTTAGCTGTAACTTCTACAGTTTTAAAGATATTTTTATGAAATTTTGTATGTATGTAACCAGATAGTTTATTTAACTATTGCAACGTTTATTTTATAAATATTGTTTATAGTTTGTTTGTTATAAACAATCAAAATTTATTTTTTAGTTTTTTGAATGTTTTGATTAAAAATTAATAGAATGCAAACACTGGTGAAGTTTGCAAGACAAATCATGTCAAATTTAACTTATGACTACATGCAAAAGTTTAAACTGTCCTGGTTTGTGTGCAAGTTTAGATGGAAACTTTGCTCGCAGTGGAACATTTGGAAGTTGATGTGTGTGACTGTTAGGCAGGAAGGGAATGAAGTTTGAGTTTGATTATATACACACAACGCAACTCAAACACGGCTCAAAGGGTTTTAGGACATTTTGGGCATCTTACCGGAAGTTCGATGAATTTCGATTAAACTCATCTGTGATTATAATTATTCATTTATTCACTAACATGCTTAGGTTTTGAGTTGTAGTGTAGTATAAAGTTTAAATTAGTATTATTAAGAAACTATTAGGGGTAGAGGGATGGGGAAAGTTTTATGTGGAAGATTGGGAGAGTGGGAATGTTTTTGTGTTTGGTTTGGGAATGTAGGTTTTATAAACTCAAAGTTATTAATTAAAATGTTGAAAAAATCATATTTTAGAAGTTTTTGGTTCTGTTGTCTTAAAAAATGGTTTTTAATTGCATGAAAATCTTGTTTAGACATTTGTTTATTATAAAATGATAATGGATCTTAGTTCAGAATTTAAATAGCTTTCATTTGTCCTTTAAAGAAATGTTGTAACCTAAAAATTGACCGAGTTATAGCCAAAAATATCAAAAATTGCATAATTTAAAGTGTATATTTTTCCTTTAGCTTTAAACCGATTTAACTCATAAACTTTAAGTGCTAGAAGTTTGAACTAAGTATTTTCTGATAGAATAATTCAATAACTTTAAATTGACGTCAAGAATTTCTTTATATCTTCATTTGTTCAAAAGTTATAAACAATTTAAATTGACATTTTAAAAAACTTTCAACCAACATCTCAAACCAAAACTCAATTCACCTCTATCCTCAATATATTTACTCAAGAAGATGTTAACTAGTCAAAAATGCAAATTCATTGCGAAACAGTATATCTATTAGATGCCCTAGATAGACTGCTCCGATCGAAGCCAATTAGTCGCGAGTTAATTGAACCGTTGAACGACGCCGCGATTCGAACGTTCGAGCGTTTGACTCGATGGCGCGCTGACAGCACGAAACCAAATCGCATCAAGGTATTAAAAAGGTATTAAGTGATAAGATGCGTAACAGCAAAACGGCGAGCAGCGAAAGGCTAAACGGGATCGTGTATTAAAATAAAAGCAGGACAAAAGGCAGGCAATCACAGATTAGCCTTATTTAGAATATTTAATAATGGAAGAGCTTAGGGGTAGTTTAAAGTGGAATATCTGGGGTAATTGAAGGGGTAGGGAGGTGAGGAAGGTATCATTTGAAAGGTAATTTAATATAGATTATGTGTGCCTAAACATAAGAGTATAGTATTTCTCAATTGTTTTTTATAGGCTAAAATGTAAGAAAATGTGGAAATTGATCAAGATTATTTTCTAATGAAAAATTAAATTAGTTTAAGGTTTAATTACTCAGTTAATTGGAGAGATAGAACATTGAATGAGACGTCATTAGAAAGGTAATTTAATGTAGATTATTCTTGTCAAAATTTTGGGTTCTATGTATGACGGGTTACATATTATATGACAAAAAGTGGATAAATGCATAATATTGGTATTACGTTACAAAATCATTAATAACTCGAAAACTAATTATGCTACAAATGTGATTTTTATTGCAAAGTATAGATAATTATCTAGACTATTAATGTTGCTATAAATAATTTTAACAACTATTACGATTTTCCTGTTATTTTAAGAAATATAAAAAAAAAACAATTAAGGTGGAAATTTGACCTTAACCTTCATTTCTTTCTATTGAAAAGTAATAATAATCATGCTTTATTCAAATATTTTGACTTGGCAAAATTAACAGATCGTGACAATACATGATCTGTACATTTCTCCGCATCTATAGATCTCTTTAGATAAGCGTTTCATTCAATGAACATCCTCTTCCTGTAAGAGTAAAACATTTCGAACGTGTCCAAACGTGAACACAGTTAACCATTAAACAATTTAACGACTTAACGATTCAATAACTTACCATTAAGTCTAACAGGTAAATTGCGCTTTTTAGCGTTTTTTAACTTTGCATTCTAACCGGCTCGGCCTTTTAAGAATTTAACGTTTTCATGATTCATTGGGCACGATTCACGACTGACGATGAATGTCACAATATACTTAGTTGTACTCGTATACTGTTCATGGATGAAGAAACACTTGAATACTTAAAAGATTTTAATTTAGTTATAACTGTAAGTACATTGTGTATATAATATTTTTTAAAGAGTTGAGCATATTTGTAATTGAATTAACGGTTGGAGTATGGAAGTTTAGATTTGGCGTGACAATTGTTTTGAAATTGTTTAGTTTTTTGAGGATAACTTAAAGACTAATTAAGATATTTGAATGAGATTTGGTGTTTTGATTAAGTATTAAATTCTGAATAGAATGACGTTTAAAATTTAGTAATTACTGTTTTCTATGAGAAGTTATCGAAGAATTACTTTCAATTTTTATTTTTGAAAAATTTGTGTAAATTAATAAATATTTTTACGTTTTGTGCCTAAACGCGTTATCTCAGAAACTCTATCGTAGTTTCTATAGATGTAGAATTTAATTCTGCATGTGGTAGTGTAGCTTGTTTTTATGGAGAACTTTTGTAACGGCTGTAAACTCAAGAAAACCGGTTTAAATACAAATTTTAGAAATATTTACAAAATTTGCAAAAAAACGCTCTGTATAAATATACATTTTGTCGTATTATCAGTTAATTTGATGTAGAATTTATCTAGGTATACATCACTGAAAGAATTATAAATTTATCTCAAATAGTTTATGAGTAATCATCAAAAAACTAAATCATTTCAAGGAAATATTTCTTGTTAAACGTGTCAAATGGCAATGAGTCTTTATTACTCAATTTCTACATGATTAATCAACCAAATCACATATTCAACATCTCTAATACTATTACTATTAGTTAAGCATTAAATATATAAATAGCATGCGAAAAATAGCGGTATATTAAACCGGCATTTCTACAAGTATAAAATATTCATCCATTCCTCCTGAATCCAAGAATCTCTGTTTATTCATGTGACTTAGATCGCAGACAGTCATTGACTCAGCCATTGCGGTTGGAATCAAGTCTGAATCAAGTCAATGAATCGAGAAATCGCATCAATGAGTGAGAAATAACCAAAGTAATAATAATAATAATAATAAGAACAAAATAAAATAACAACAAGATATATACAATTATCTACCGGATATAATTGGCTGTATTCAAGTGTGCAGAAGGCCGCAGTTTACACAAACTATAATCATGTTTGAGGAGCGTAAAAGCGTAAATTCCAGTTCAGTAATTGCTTTTTAAACTTTTTGTTAAACGCTAACCATGCGCATGGATAAATACATGGATCAGTGTTTTTGTTTGCTTGATTTGATTTTATGGTGATTTATTAGAATAGTTTGGGTTTCAACTTTTACTGTTAGCAACATATTCCCATAACTTTTTTATTGCAAAACAGAATAAAAATTTAGTTAGCTTTTTTTTTAATTTTAATTTGGGTTAAGTGTAACTAAAGTTTAAGCTGAGATTTTATGCTTTTACGGTTAAAAAATGTTGATTTAGTGTATAAAATGTAGTTTTACGCACTAGTGCTCAAAAGTATATTTTTTGCACATTACTAAAGATAAATATTTTACCTGAATCAATAATTATTGTTTTTAAGGACTTGCGGTGTGATTTACGTTAGTTTAGCGTGTTTAAAAGTCTACTTTTAAGTGTTGGTATCTGCGAATCGCAGTTTTAAACCAAATTTTATAATATATTAATTAAACGATAGTATATTAATAGGATTCTAGAGAATTATACTTTAATTTATTGAAAAAAATTGTTCGAGTGTGTAAAGTGATTGCTTTTTGCACTTGTGTTTAAAATAGTATTTTTAAACATTGAACAGAGTTAGAAATGGTTATTTTTGGTCATAGTTATCTTACTTAAACGGTGACATAAATTAATTTTTTGGAACTAGAATGTTTAAAACACTACTTTTTACCACTTCTACGAGTATTACACGGTATAAATAACAATTCTATTAGATACAAAGTATTTAAAACAATATAATTTATAAATTTTTGATTAAAACTTGTTAAAAGTCTATTCCAGTGTGCAAAGTAATGTTTTTACCCTCTAGTGTCTAAAATTAAATATTTTAACATTGCTACAAACATAATTTCAATATTTTAATATTTTCTGCGATAATTTTCCAAAAAATTAATTAAAATTGACTTAAGTCACTTTCACTCCATCTTTTTTCCTATTACACTCTGTATAAATGTAATAAATTCTTGTCTAATTAAAATTCTAAATTCTTTATGTTTTTCTCCTTTTTATTCTTTTTATTCTCTCCTCTTAACGATGAGAATTCTTTCGTATTGATGAGAGTTTTGTGTTGAAAAATGCTCAAATGATTGGATTCTAGGCTGGAATTTGAAATCTAGACGCTTGATCTCGATTGATTCGTGATTCTTGTGAACAGAATAAACATCTCTCAATTATTTTTTTCTCTCCTTTGCCTTTTTTTGATGATTTATAATTCTATTGAGTTCTAAAAGAATCTAAAAGAATGTTAACACACAGCTTTCATTTACGAGTATTATTAATTCCATTGAAGGATTTTTTTCTTTATTGATGATATAGGAAGTAATTCTTTAGTGTTTTTTTTTGTATTTTTTTGTCATGAGAGAATTATAACAAGGTGATTTAATTAAGTAATTAATTAGTTACATGGTAGAGAAATTAATTGATTAATAATTAATGAGGAAGATTTAAAGAAAAATAATTTTTGGTCTTATTTGTGATATTTTTAGGAAATCGATGATATTTTATAGTTCAATAATTTTGTTAATTATTAATGTATAATATTAATTAATATGTCAGTTGATAGATAATTTAATTAGGATTAATCCTGTGAAATAATAATATTGATATGTTTAATATTTTCGATGAAATTAAACCAAAAATCAAAAAAAGCAATTTTTTCGAAAAGAATTGAAAAATAATAATTTAATTTTAAAGCTTAATAATTTGGTTAATTATTATTGTAGAGCATTGATTGATAACTCATTAAAAAGATAATTTAATCTACAATAAACATGTCAAGTTACATAAAGACAAGTTTTATACTTTCTAAGAAATTTGTCTTAATCTAAAGCAAATCATTTTTTTTCTTGTAAATTTCCAAAGTATTAATTTTTTTTTTAGTTTATTTAATTATATCTTTGTTAATAATTACTCCCGAATATTGATAAATATATCGTTTGAAAGAGAATTTAATCAAGAATATGCGTACCACATATTATAATCACAAATTTTATACTTTTTTGTTATCAACGAAAAAGTAAAAAAGTCAAATTTTTCAATCAAAAATACAAAATTCCTTATCATTCCAAAACTACAACTGATAACAAAATAATTTTAAATTTCCCTGATAGTCCAAACTCTAAACTATAAAACGTGATATAAACAAATCTAATAAATATTATAACTTAACCGTATTTTAATGTCAAACACGAAAAACATATACATTTCTACATTATTTAAATTTCCACCTGCTTTCTGTTGTATACATGCCGCTATCAGCATCTCACGCAGGACACGTCGGCATTATCATTATCCTCTGCGTTTATCTCTGCATTATCTCTGTTTGCCGGCAGTGCCACACCACTGCGCTTAAATTAAAGCGCGGCAGGACGATTAAGTCAGCGTGGATTGTGGCATACCAACAAATATCCATGGACACACAATATACAAAGTGATACAATAAACAAAAACCACTTAAAAAACCTCATAAATACATTTTTAATATCAAACATAATATAAATTATTATTATTATTGTTATTAGTAATATTGTCCAAGTTTGCCAGTTTGCGCTGCGTGTGCGATTGCGGATGGTGATAACCGTGTGTCATAATTTCTGCAACTGTAAACTCTGGTCGTAAACGTGTGCGATTGCCGCCGCCTGCCGCCCGCGCCGCCGCAGGGCGAGTTAAAGCGCGACGACGAGAAGAGTTACGCGCTGGTGGAGCTTTCAAGGCGCGTTTCACCGGCGCCTCCACCGACAGCCCTATAGCGGTATTGGGCGGTGTACATGTTGAGCATTGCGGCTTTATTATCAGCGAGATTGTGTCGCTCTGCATCGCTCTACGTCTGCGGCGTGTCACTGATAACATGACATTGTTCGCTTTCTATAAATATGTACGAGTATATTCATTTTGTGGAAAGTTATGATTTGCAGGGTTTTTTGTTATATTTTGTTGAATTACGGGTTATTTATGATAAAATCTCAAATTTTTGAAAGGATTATTTATAGTTTGGATTATGGTCTGTCGGATGGATTTAAAATTTTTATGTTATCATTAATAGTTTTTGAGTTATAAGAGTTTTTATAAACTTTTTAATTTTTGTGTTCAATTTTGTAATTTTTTACATTTTTATTAATTACGTCTAAACTACTTTACCTATCACCCTGTATTTTGGTGGAAATAATCTATAATAAATTACCTTTCCAATGGTGTTTTACACAATATCCTGCGATTTTTAATAACAAAGTTATTAAGCCGCAAAGTTGACCAAATAAAACAACACAATTCAAATTATTACACCGCTTGTTGTAATGCGTTAAAAACATCAAAACCAATGCAATTTTAATGTCCAAAAGGATATCCTGTGATAAATAAACGTTTAGACAACAGTTACACTCAAAAACTATACACTTTCTTTCCTTCCTCTATTATTTTCTTCCTAATTTCTTAATTATTTTCAAATTTCCTCAAAAAATCGACAAAAAATCAAAAACTTTTACATTTACAACTTAATAACTTTACTGTACAAGTTAATAAGTTAATATTCTATATAAATCTTATCTTGTTTAATGGATAAAACGCTTTCTCAAATTTGTCGCCATTTGTCTGTCCTTTGCATCGCCTTATGCATCTTGTAATAATAAATGAGCGCTGAAAATGCAATGAAGCCGCGTTGGAAATGTGCACAGAGCTCACTTATTCTTACTGATTGTGCAACGAACATCTGCGAATGCATCCTTATTTATTGCATTATCTTTATCTTCATGCTGTTGCTTTGTGTGCATATAATAACAACATTTTGCTATTAGTTGAAAACTCAGGACAAGTTGACAGCTCAACAACTCGACACCGTCACGTGTTGCATGAATAATTATAGTCATTTATCTTGGTTTTCCTTAGAAATTGTTTGTATTTCTATGTTTATACAGGGTGTTATGAATTTTTTCAAAAAATATTAAATTAATTTACGTTAAGTGCTGAATAGCGGTCTAAAAACATAAGAAAATTAATTTTTGAAGTAAATTGTTAATAACTTTTATAATAATAACGCTACGACAATGATCTTTTTAGCAACTTCTTTATATTTTAATTGTTAATCTGAATATGTTAAAATATTTTGAAATGTAATTTTAGTATAGCCGTGAGAAGGAAAAACTTAAACAATTTAAAAATTTTAACAAAACGAATTTATTTATTCAATAACTAATTACTGTTTATAATTATCTTGATAATTTTCTTGTAGAAACATTCAGAATTTAATACGTAATCTTTCTATGAAGAAATTATTACTCTATCTCATTTTGTTAAAAAGTTATAAGCAAAAAACTAACAAGAAACAAAACTTAATGATTTTTAGACCGTTGTTCTACACATATCGCATATCCACACTTACACACATCTTGAAAATTAAACAAAAAACTTTTTTCTTTTTCCTTTCTTTATGTGTGCAGTCACTGCTAGTCATTATGGTCATTATTGTTGTGATTGTCGTCCGCAGTCGACATTTGTTAACTTTCTTCTCGACTCAACTCTTCTCAACACTTGTTACTTGTTAGTTTAGCACCAGTGCTGTGTACCGGCAGCATCAGCACCAGAAGTAATCGCTAATCTTGAACACTCCGCAGAGAATTGTGCCGCCGCTCGGCGAGCTGAGAGAATTCTCAGTGTTTCGCGAAGAATTTCATCGCTGTTGTAATGCGCGTGAAGAGAAACGCACTCGTGCGCTCGCCTCTGTCTCTAATTTCTATTTCAGCGATAAATTACGTCTACGCCGGAGATAAACTGTGAGCGCGTCGAGAGAAACTCGCAAAAATATCATAATACAATAAGAGAGGAGATAGGAACACTGAGGAGAAAGAAACAAATGAATTGTGGACAAAAAAATGGGAATTCAACGTGTTGTGTGGCATACATTTCTATTAGTTGTTTGTGTTTTGTATGTTTGTTGCGTTATAACTTTGTTAATAATAATGATAGAAGATTGGTTCAAAAGTTATTAGAATAAGAATTTAATTGTGAATATTGTTGCTTAAAAGTGTTTTTGTATGTTTTGTAGTTTTTATGTAAAAGAGAAAAAAGTAAAAAATTGCGGTTTTTATGCAAAGTTTTATTAAAATTATAATAACTTTGAAACTAAAAGACATAGGAAGTTGATTTAAAGTTGTAGAGATAGATATTGAAATTGTTTATAATCGACACTTTAGAAACATTTTAATTTGTTAATAATTAATTATTTATTGATAAAAAACTTTTTAAAAAATTCGAGATTTCAGTTTTTTTTTTGTATAAATAGTTGTTCATGTTTGAAAGCTTATAATTTTTTAAATTATTATTATAAAATAATTATTTAACCATAGATAGAAAGTAAATTTATTATTGTTTAAGTGTGCCAAGCTACAAAAGTCCACAGTTATTAGTTTTACCATGGCAAGCGCTAAAGTAAAACTCTGCAATTTTTACAATTTGATTTCTTTGTTTACAAAAACAACTATAACTCAAAAACTAATTGCAATAAACTCATCATTTTTTTTTATTTCGTAGATTATTATACAAACTATAAGCCAACATCATAAAATATCAAAGAATACTTGTAACACTAATTAAAATTAAAATATTAACTGTTTTTGTTTGAACGCACAGGCCCAGAATATATTGCAGTCCATCTACATTTTTTTTTATTCGAGCTTTGAACGCAGCTTTTGTTGATTGCGCTTTCATCGGCTTTGGACTTTGGACGACAGCGCGAGCTCTTTGATCCGATAAATTTAAATCGCATTGCCATTTGCAAACAAAGCTTCAACACAAAACAAAATACAAAATAAATCTAAAAAGAAACATTTTACAATAATGGCGAATTAAATAAATAAATCAACAATAAAACGCTAAAACAATAAAACAATAAAATAATACTAATTAAGTATTTAACGTATCAAAAAACAAAACATAAAACACATTTAATTAATTTTCAGGATTTTTAGCATTTTCGTAACAAAAACCTAATGTGAAATTAAAAATTACAATAATAATATTAATTGAAACGTATTTTATTCTTTAACAAATATAATTCAATTTATTTCATTCACGCTTGAGAGATAAATATTCTATCAATTAAATTAATTGAAATCAAAGCCTGCAGAGAGTATAAACCACGCTTTTATTACTTTTCCACTGCCAATTTTTATTTTATATTATTTTTCGATTTTTATTAAATTTATTAAACTCAGAAAAAACGCAGTAACTGGACCACAAATTGGAATAACACTAATGTTTGTGTTGCGAGTGTTCCAATCAAACTCGAATCCCTAAATAAACAAAAACACGCACATGTGGACATGCATATACAAAATTATATGATTACATGAATATATAAATTGGAGTGTTTGATTTTCGGGGCGAGAGGAATGCACGAAACACCGAAAACGTGCGAATCAATTTATCGCAAAACTATCGGACGTGATTTCATTGCATATTGTGATAATGAAATAACGTCGCTTGGTGCTTGGAATACTAATTATTCAATAAATAATTTCATTTTTTGTTTCAGGTAATTTTTTTGATTTTTGGAAAATTTTAACATTGGGGAGATTATGTGGAGGCGCCGGGTAATAGTGAGTATTTAAAAATATATTGTTATTATTTATAGTGTTATATATTGATCAAAATATGAATAATGTGAATTTGTTAAAAATTACTTAAAATGTTTATTATTTATTTATTTATTTATGTTTTTTTGATAAAATATCGATTCTCATTGCATTAGAAAACGATTCGACTCGCTGTGCTTCGTTGTGACTCTCCATTACTCACCACTGTTGACTCGGACTTTTCCTCCAACTTTTCTTCTCTTTCCAAGCTTTTTCCCCGAGCTTTTCTTTTACTACACGTATCAGACATCATTTTTCTCTCGTTTTTCATCCGTTTTCCCAACCCGACTTGTTCTATCGTATATTCCGAGTTCCTTTTTTATTATTGCATCTTTCTTATTCATTTATACTACGCCCGGGGAGATTTATCTCAAAAACGACTTTAGTTAATCACATAAATAACTTAATAACACAACACTACATTTATTCGACGATAATTTCGCCCGAAACAAAAGAAAGCGATAAAAACGTAAGTTGGAAGTTAGAAGTTGCGGGCTGATTGTCCGTGGTGAGATAATAAATGATAATGCGTGTGATAAATGATTGTGGTGAGGAATGAGAGGCGGAAAGTGAGAATTAGTGCGAGCAGCGCATTAAATACGGAGTAGTGATAAGAACAGACGGAACGTGCATGGAACATGTGTAAGCATGTTTGATGATTATACGAGGAGAATGAGTAATAGACCAAGAGACAACTTAATAAATATTTATTATTCGGGTTGTATGGTTTTCATTGGGAGGATATTGTGGAGGCGCCGGGCATTTTAATGAAAATTGAATCCAAATTTAAAAATTGTTGAATAATTAATAATAATGTAAAATTATATATTTAATTATTTATTTATAATTTTTGTATATATTTATTAAGTTTTGGATTTTTTTAATTTTTTTAAATTTTTTGAGGTAAATTGCATTGTTTTACTAAAACCGCGATAACTTTTAAATTAATTTATGTACAATATCTATTTTTTGCATGAATAATCTCCATTAAATTTGCTATCAACCACCATTTTATTTGTGTTTCTGCGATTATTATCAACAAAGTTATCGCATAATAAATTCGACTCTTTTAAAATTTTCTATTATAATTTTTTTCATTTTTGCCATTTTTGTTATTATTATTGTTATTTAATTATTTTTGTATGGTGTTTTTGATTTGTTATTTTTATTATTCTCGCCTGCAGCATCCTGTCGGCGGCATGCGATATCGATATCAAGGATAACACTGAATCCGAGCATAATACAATATTTAATTTGTGCACCGCGCCAGAAAATGCTATTCAATTCGTTCTATATTATTCTATATCAATTCAATAACATTCAATATCATTCAATATAATGCTTGTTTTTCTTCTTACATCTTTTGTGCTTTGTTGCTTCTTATTTTTTTAAGTTTTTGTTGAGGAATTCTGATTTATATGTTTTTATAGATTATTTTTTGCATTTTGAAGAAATTTGATGAATTGTATGGGTTTTAGAGGAAAAATTTATTTAAATAATTTGTTTAGAATTAAATTTTAGATAAGAAAAGTTTATGGTAAATTATTTATTGTTGTTAGTTTTGTTATAAATTTAATAAAACTTCAGAATTTTTACTAAAAGAATTGATTTTTTTTAGAGTTTGTGTGTTTTTCTTATAAAAATTTTATCGTAACATGGTAAATAATAATTTTACAACAAAAATTTATTAAAATAAAAGATTCAGAATAAAATTTTACACAAGATAGGATATATTTCGAATGCGATTTCATATCAGTTTCCTTATTTTTATCAATTGAACATAAAAAGTCACATTTTTAATTTTTTCATTATTTTGTTTATATTTTTCAAATTATCAACAAAACTATAAACTTTTCAAACAAACTTCACTAAGATAAATTATTAAAATTCTACACCAAAAACATTTTACACCAAACTCCTAACCTAATTACATCCTGCAATATCACTTGAAATACTTTTTATTTTCTCTGAAAATTTAATGCTGATGTCTTTAAAAATATATCCCCATGCTTTCATTTTTGTTATTTTTATAAGTATCATTATCCTGATTATCCTTATTATCCTTGTTGTGTTATCAGAGCACCGCCGACGCCGCGATTATTCTTGATGTCACGCCGCTTGCTCGCCCACAATATGTTCTCGCTTCTTTTTTTCCTCATCCTGATCTTATTCGTCCTTATTCTTCCCGGCGCCTCCACGTCGGCGTCTAATTAAATCCTAACGATTGCGATTATTATTCATCAAATTTCCTGCCGCTCTCGCAAAGGAAATTACGCTTCCTTTTTATTATCCCTACATCCCAAGAATTTCGGGGCGTACATTATCAAATTATCCTTGATAACCTTATTCTTTCATCGGCGGCGCGTATAAACAATGCGCACAATATTTCAATTGTTTGCGTTTGCTTTAAAAACCCACACACAGAGGAAGCGAAGAAACAAGGACGAAGGATGTGGATGTGGAAACGGACGTGGCGCATCCTTCCGCACCCGCAGTCTACTTCTCCACTAACGTGTGAATATTTTAAGTTGTAAAGCACGTGATTTTATGTAGATTTTATGTATGAGTCCTGCGAGAGTCCTTTTTAGTCCTTTTTCCTTGTGTCTATGTCTGTATGTGTATCCTTTTTGCATCGTAGCGTTGTTTTTACATTCAAGCATTATTCTTGAGTGCAACAAGGACGAATAACATGATGAGTCCTGTGAATGTCTTCTAGATTAGGCAAAAACACAACGCGCGAGCGTAACTGGCAACGGCGATAAGGCCGTAGTAAAATCAACGCGTCAGGACGAAATTTGCATGAGAATATCCTGCGCGGCCTAAACTACCCCGCTCGGAATCGATCAGAACGACGTCATATTCGTGCGAGCATCGAATTTCCGGTGAATTTGTTTACTCGCAGGATGGTAATCATTAAGAATAATGATTGATATTATCCTATTACGTACATCCTTTTTTCGTGTGTATTTTTTTCGGCATTAATGTATTGAGTTAATAAACTTTTTAGTGGTTTATGTATGAAAACAGCGGTTTATATGCTGATAAGAATGATTTTATGCTGGATAGCGCTGTAAAGTTTATTATTACTCTTGGAAATTATGAGAGGTTGATGAGTAATGGCGCATGGCGAGGATTTAGATAAATTAGTTGTGATAATTTGATTGGCACTTGGGGAATCTTGGGTTTTATTGCTTTATTTGTGGGGAATTTAAGGGGGGAAGTTTGATTGTTGGTTAAGTTTAAAGTGATATGGAGAATAAATTTGGTTTTTGTTTTTGGTGAATATTGGAGAAAGTGTTAGAGGTACAAGAAAATTTTACTTAAATAAATTGTTAAGGATTAAATTTTATATAGGAATTAATATTTGGTTGAGCTTTGCATCTTTCGTAAAGCTCAGAATCTTTAATTATATCTGAGGTAATAAATTGAGTCGATTTAATATATCATAAAAGCGTTTTTGTTGGTTTTTGTTAATTTAAACAAAAACTATTGATTATTTACAAAAATATTACTAAAATAAATTGTTCACAATTTAATTATTTATTAAATGACGTGAGCGGTAAAGCTCTATGATTTTTAGTAAGCTCAAAATTTGCAATTGAACCTAGTGTAAAAAAAACCAAGTTTGAAAAAATTTGAAAATTGGTTTTTGTTTGTTTTTGTTGATTTAAAAACAAAATATTAATATTACCACAAAATATCATTAAAATAAATTGTTTATAATTAAATTTTGTATCAGAAACACTATACTTTTTTGGCTTTAAATTATCAGATCTTATCAAAAAGCAGCTTTAAAGTCAAACTTATTTTCAAGTTTCTTGATTTCTTCATAAAATTTAATATTTCGTACTAAATTAATAATTATTTGATCTAATCCTTCCAAAATCAACATGATAACTCTTAATCCCATCCGTTGAAACTCAAATATCACAAATATCCTTATGCATTACTCTCTACCCTCTTTGACACAGTTTTCTTGAACTGTTACTTGCTGAAATAAAGCGCCGACGACTAGACGACTCGAGCGGATGGTGATAAGCAGTCGGCGGGAGTAATTACGAATACAAGTAATGCGGCAGCTATAAGTTCAAACTAATTAACTAGTTAGTTGGGCGCGCCGAGAGCGATCCGACAAGTTTCGGCCAAGTTCTCTCTCCGCGCGCGCGGGGGCGGCAAATACGAATGCAAATTATAACTAATTAGAGGAGATGAATTTACAACTCTATGCTTGTCATTTTCTGTTATGTTCTATGCGCGCTAGGATCGTTGCTTGTTTGCTACATTTGTTGCAAGATTACATTTAGTGCAAGTTTATGTTGCGCATGAATTCAAAGTTTTAAGAAATAGGAAAAAGTTTTATTTTTGGGATTTTAAGGAAAAGTATTAGTTTTAGAGGAAAACTTTAGTAAGATAATTTATTTATAATTAAATTGTTTATATAGGTATGTGGAAAAATATTAATAATTTGTATTATTTATTGTTAAAAACAACAGAAAACTACAAATTTTCTGAGAAATTTTGTAAAAATTAGTTTTTGATTTGTTTTTTTGTAGTTTTTTGTTGTTTAAACAATAACTTGTAACAACAGACAAAAATGTTATTAAAATAAATTATGAGGAATTAAATTCTGAATATGTTGCTATTTTTATAGGGTTCATAAACATAAAATTGGGCGAGATATGACCAAAAGCTCTCAGGCATTATTTAATAAAAGGATAAAATGTTTTTCTTTGGTAATTTTAAAATAACAACAAAAGTATTAGCAATAAATGGAAATTCTACTAAAATAATATGTTCCAAATTAAATTCTACATAACATATATGAAACTCAAATATTTGTGACTTTTGTATGACCTACAAATCACGCCTTAAACTTAATGCTGCTTTAAAAATTTATTTTCTTCAATAAATCGAATAAAATTTAATATAATCTAATTAAAAATACCAAAAATATACAAAAAGCTCTTGAAAGCTCTGAAAGCACGTGCTTTTAATTAATCTCCTTTACTTTGCACCCCCGAAATATGAATGTTTGGTTAGCGTTTAAAACTCAATTAAATTTCGCCGAAATAAAAGCTCTAAACAGGCAATCAAAGATTCCGTCTCATCTTCGCGCTGTATTTCGTGTTTCGTTTATTTAGTTTCCAGCGTCGAGCTTAATTTTTTGCGCCATCACGCCATGTTTGCACAATTTAATTAATTAAATTTTTGAGTATCCTTCCTTTCAACTGAACCCAATCTTTACTTTTCGCAATTTTCGTGTTTATATTAAATTAATAATATTTTACAACCTACTTATTTCGAAAGCTCACTTCCAACTCACGAGCTTTGTTTCTAAGCTGTAATTTTCTAATTAAATTATTTAATTTTACGGTTTCGTGTTGTCGGTTTGCGTTTTTTTTTTTGTTTTTGGGCGCTTTCGAAAGCCTAAAAGCTTGAATGCTGAAAATAAAGAGCTTTATATTTAATTACAGTGTCAACGCCTACACGCGCGCGCATTTAATTGGCTTTTGATTTAATTAACGTGCCAAAAACTGTTTACCTGTTCTTTCCGGAGCTTTAAGCTCAGCTTTTCGGCGAGATTTCATTTTCTTGTGTTGGCGAGTAACTTTGTTAGTGTTTATCTTGGGCTTTAGTCTTTATCAACAGGTGTGCGAGTGTGATTCATGACCTTTGGCTTTATAAGTCTGCTAAACTGACAAATCGGGTAATTGAAGAGGATTGAGCAAGCTATCCTTCAGGACGAAATTGAGAGCAAAGTTTTATTTAATAAGAATACAGAGGTAAATAAAATGGGTCAACTTTAAACGCTTGTAGAAGACACAATTATTGTCGTATTTACACAAATATGAGCTTTCTAGAATCCTGAACTTGTTTTTTATCAAATCTGATTGTTGTTATTATTGAATAGTTTTTGGAAGTGGTATTATTTAACAAAAACCAAAAAAAGTTCAAAATTTACGAAAAAAAGACAATTTTTTATATATTTGTTTATAATTAAAGAACTAGTCAATAGAATTAATTGATACTTATGTATTTTATTAACAATGATTTTATCTATCGATTGACCTATAGTATGGTTATGTACGACCCTCATTACTCAAGTTGTGACGTCACAAACTTTTGTCATTTTTTAAATTAAAAATAAAATTAAAATATTTCATTTTGTTCTTCTTTTATTTATAACAAAAAAAACTAATACACCAAATTAAATGTTATTTTCAAATATTATAAACAATTAAATTATCTATCGATTGACCTATAACTTGTTAATGTACTTTCCTTATCACCAAGATTATGATGTAACAAACTTTTGTAATTTTTTAAAAGGAAAAATATTACTTTTTTTATTATTTCGTTTATAACATAAAAACAAGCTTATCAAATTATTTGTAACTTTTAGAAGTTATAGACAATTAAGTTATCTATCAATTGACATATAGTTTGATGTTGTACAACGTTTAGATCCAAAGTTATGACCTTACAAACTTGACCTAAAATTTTAAACCAAAAAAAATCCATTATTTTCTACTTTATAGTTACAATGATAACATGAAAGAGCATTTCTGGTAGTAGTATAAAATAGGGGATGATTTCGGGATAGTTTGGCAGTTAATTGGCTATCGTTTGCCCGTTTGCGGTGCGCCGCAACGCCATTGCGTCCTGTCGTAGAGACCCGTCCTCCGTCCGTAATCCTGGATGCACTCCAATGCCACCACAGCCAGTTTTCCTTTGGCACACAAACTCGCGCAGCGATACACCCTTCACGGCATTAATATGATACCAACGGGCGGTGTAATGGATAGGTAAATTGTATTAGTGCTGGTATACTAGTATTTGATGAGTATAGTTTCGTATAATTTGTTATAGTTTGGGTTCGGTTCAATTTGGCGTCGTAATGTTTAGTATGCCGGGCGGATAATAATCGATTAACTTGAATCATACGGAATGACAGTTGATTGTTATCAAGGATTTTGATTCTGCGGTCAGTTATGATGATTATTGGGCGAGTTTTATTTGTGTGGGGAGGTTTTACTATTGGTTTTATTGTGTGGATGCGCCGGGAAGCGAAGAAAATTATGATTTGTGGAACAAAAATTGAAATTACGGGGAAAATAGTAACTTTATGGAAAAAATTTATTAGAATAATTTGTTTATAATTAAATTTTACATAACATTTCTAATTTTCAGCTTGGTGTGCTTTTTAGTTCAAGTGAAATTTGAGCAGTAAATTACGAATAATTTTAAAATTTTGAAATCAACATGTTTTTGTTCAATAAATGTTAAATAATTCAAGAAATAATAAATTTTTAACAACATTTGACTAAAATAATTTATTCCTCATTAAATTTTACACAACGTGTACAATTTTCAAAGCAATATGAGTTTTCTTTTAAACGGAGTTTTAAGTTGAATAGAAAAACCATCAGATGTATTATGTGGAGGTGCCGGTAATAAATTCAAAAATATAACTTAAACGTGCCAAAAATTTGTGAAACATTTCCCTGTTTCAATTTTGAATTTTTCAATATGTGTTTCCTATTTTCTCGTTTTCTTTTTCTCAGTCTCACTATATGCATCTCAATAAAACGTGAATCGTGGGGAATCGATATCTAATTTTTTTCTTATTTTTTCCGCTTGACACAAATGTCTTTTGAATGTATTCAAATGTATCAAGAATAGCCTTCGAATACTCAGAAAACAAACGATGCGGAAATTTATTGAAGTATGCGGAAGTATTTCGAAAGTTTTTCCGAAACGTTTTCACAATAAAACTGTCACAAAAGCTGAAATATTACAAATCTATTAAGTTAATGTACATTTATTAGTCGTGTATAATGTGTAGCATTTTATTGGCATACTATGAAAGTAATATTATTATTTTAATATGGAAATGGTCAAAATGATAAAATAATAATGAAATGAAAGAATTTGGTGCGATGTTGGAACTCGCCTTTTTGCTCGTTTTATTTACTTGGTTCGTTGGGATCGCTTTGTTCTTTTGTTTTCATTCAGTTCCGCATGTGCATGTCCTGTGCAGTTAAATTAGCTACGTGAACGGACGAATCGTGTTCGCCTCTGGCGGAATGAACTGTCAAAAAAGCCAAAAATTCATCTATTTTATTTGCTTTTCTCTTTTTTTTTTGCATTTCAAAAAAGAATTTTTTCAATAAATAATTTTTATACACTATTGAATAAAATTTTTGTTTTTATTGTTAAATAAATAATTTAAAAAAATATTAAGTTGGAATTTTTTACCATTGGGAATATTATGTGGAGGCGCCGGGAATTTTTTAGATTTTATTAGTAAAAATATTTTAGAAAACATTTATTAAATAATTATAAATATTTTTTGCCGAAATTACAAAAAAATAATTATTGGGAACAGTAATAAATAAATAAAAGCACGTTATTTATTGCATACATTGTATTTTTTCCTTTTTTCATGCCTGCAATAGTCTTTTATATTACTTTCTTTCTTCTCCCTTTTTATTGTCATGTATTCCACACTTTTCCATTGTGTGAGTTTTTGCTGCATTTCAATTTACACATTTTTGGCATTTTTATCGCACCTGAATCGCTTTATTCGCACAAAATGAATACCACTCAATGTTGTACATGCAACACAACATTTTTACTATTTATGCAGCACATACTAATTATTTTAATAAATAAAATAATAAAATAAAATCATAATAAATACATTAAATATATTTTACCCGGCGCCTCCACATAATACTAACCAATATGATGAAATATGATATGAAATTATGAAATTTATGACTGAATGATGATATTATTAAAATTTCTCAAACGTTTTTATCTCTTTTGGTTGAATAACCACCGCTGGGGCGGCATAAAGCTAGAGCCGGCGCGACGTTGAGACATTTCGTCGTCCTGTGAGAGCGTTCGATTGGAAAACGAGAAGCAAACGCGCACGCAAAATCGCAAAACCCGTAAGCTTTGCCAACCGGAAAGCCAAAAATCGTTTTCCTATTTGCTTTTCTCTTTTGCTTGTGTCTTTTTTAGCTTCATCTATTCATTGGATTTGCGCTTCTCGTCTATTATTTCCCGAGTTCACTTTTCGCGGCGGGATTTTATTCGATTTGCGGCTGCTTTTGCGACCTGAATATTCCTTAATCGCAATTTGATGCTTCACATCTTCACATCATGACGTCGAAATGCAAAATCATCAGAAACACGCTTCAACAAATACATTTATTTAAACATTATCTAAATAAACTAAAAAATATTTTATTTTTGTTTCAGGTGAGTCAAAATTTCCAATTTTTAAAGAAAAATCAAAAAAGAAAATAAAGATAAGTAAAATTTTAACATAATTTTTTTATGGAGCTTTCAGAGCTTTTATAAACATATAACTTATTTTATATTTATTTTTATTTTGCGATGCACGCCCGGTCAAAAACACTTGGGAGTCTATCAAAAAGCTATAAGGCGTAAGCTCTAAGCACTAAAGCTCTTAGCCCACGGCGCAAAGCTCAAACTCGCTCGTCCAACTCGTCTAACTCCTTATTGCCAATAGAAAACTGAAGTGACGTAAAGAGTGAAGTGATTCGAACGCAACTTTAGTGTTTCTATCCTGTTGAAATGAAACAGGTCGAAAAACCAGTTAAAAAGTGCAAAATAATGCTTAGAAAGTGAATAAAATGATAATGATAACGATAATGATAACAGTAATGATAATACTGCTGTTTTATAAGTTGGAATCATTTAGAAACAGGAAGTTGGAGGTATTTTTGCATAAATTATTGTTTTTAACAAAACATTTATTCAGAGGAAATTTTAGGAAAATTTTTATTTACTTTTTTTGTTTCTCGCGGGCAAACAAAAAATGTTAGAAAAATTTCCTTTGGTAGGATTATTTAATGATAAATTATCTTTCTAATAACGTTTAATTTATTATTCCGCGATAATTTTTACTTAAGTTATTTGACTTTAAAGTCAGACAACATTTTTTGTCCGGCGCCTCCACATTTATTTTCTTCCAAAAAATTAAATAACTATATATTTATTTGGAATTTTAAGATCTGCAATGTAATATCAAATTTCCTAAGTAATTAACAACACGTACTTTGCAGTTTCACGTTGAGCAAGTCCTTCATATTCCCGGAATTTTGTTGTTTGCTGCACTTTGCTCCTTGAAATTCTCAAATTTCTTGTTTAATTTTCGGATTATGAACGTTCCGCCCCGAATGCGAGGTCCATTAGAAGTAACAACTTACCATGTTACCTCGTTACTCGTTACTTCACCTCCTGTAAAGGAAAACACACATTTTTGAGCTTTTTGCGCTATAATTAAGTTTGTAATTGGAAAATTACAAAACGTATAACAATAATTATAATCATTTCCGACGTAAGATATTAAATATTATATGGTGTGCGGCAGTATGTGGTATGTGTACGTGTTTAATTGGTGTATTCGCGACGACAACAGTAATTACAATTTCGGTTGGCTGCGAGGCGTTTAGCGAACATGAACGCCGAGCACGCGAAGCTTTCGACTCGCAAGACAATAGAGTCACGATGTGTTAATAGTGCGCCTTGTTTCGGCGAGTATTGTGGAGGTATTAGTGCAAGTGTCGCTCAGGCTAATGCAAAGCGATCGCATCTTTTATCATGTCTTGTTTGTGGCTTAATTAGGGGTGGAAATTGAATGTGGAACGAAGTTTAGTGGAAAATATTTTGTGCTATGTTTAGTTACGCAAAAGAGAGGGAAATGTTAATAAATATTAATGTTGTTATATATTGTTGTAAAGGTAATTTAATTGGCTTTAATCTTGAGTTAAAGTTTTAAAATATCTTATTTTGTTTAAAAGTTATTGATAAATATATAGAACACTGAAAATTTTTGGTTTTGTTTTGTCTTGAAAGTTTAGCAATAAATATTGTATGTTTAAACAAAGCAAATTAAAAACTGTTTTATAGTGTTTTAAAGATAATTTAATAGAGAATAATTTGGTTTTTAAATTTTGCATCTATCTTTATTTTCTTAAGAGTTATAAACAAAAATGTTTAATATTTCATTTTTTGAAAACAAAGTTTTTATAAAAAAATCTATTTTTATTTTAATTGGTAATTAATATCAATAACTATTAAAAATTTAACTCCTTCAACATTTTATGTTATAGAGAATTTAATAACCTATAAAATATAGTTTTTATCTCCTTTCTACTGCATTTTGTTCAAAAGTTATCAATAAAAATGTGAAACACTAAACTTTTCACTATACCAAGGAATAAAATTTATCCTCTGACTCCTGCACAAGACTGTAATTAAAATGTACAAAACAGGAAACTGGATGCAAGTGCAAGCACAAAAAAGGCAAAGGTCTGCAGGAGATGAAGGATGCGCTGAATTTGCATCCTTTGCATTTTCCAATTAAACTTTAATCATCAAGAGCCTCGGCGCCAGAAAGGACAAAAGCTCAACCAGAAAACCCCCTGCACTTTCGAAACATACAAAGGCAAAATTTTAATTTCAGTTTCTAAAATTAAGCAAACATATTATTTAAAACTACTAAAAATATTAAATAAATTAACATATTTTGTATTATGTGGATGCGCCGGGATATTTTTAATAATTCGCTTAATATTTGAAAAGGACTCAATGTAAATGTAAATTTTGCTCTGTAAAATCACAGATTAAGCTCTCTGGAATTATGTACTTTTTCATTGCAAGGATAATCGCAATTTTAGGCATAAGAAATCGGGAAAATCGAGAAAATTGAAAATGTAAATCAGCCGCCGGGTTTTTATATTTCTTGTGAGAAAGCACGAATCGCAAGAAGGATAAAGGATAATACATCAGTAAAATTATCGTTTTATGTAAATTATTCAAATAAGATTTATTCCGTTCCAGGATTATTTAATTATGATACAGGATAATAATATTTCCGAGCTTTTTTCATCTTTAATATAAAAACATAAAATCACCGAATACATATTTTCCTATATCGTAAAAGTTATGAAACTTTTCGTCCTTGCATTTTTTCCGTTTGCTTTTATATGATTTCCTCCTCTACCTCTTCTAACATACTCAATAGGAATCGAACAAATCATAGCCGGGGTTGTAACCTTTTCGTCCTTTTTAGTCTTTTCGTCCTTTCGACCGACGCCTTCGAAATGCCATCCATATCGCGTTTTATTTTTATTTTACGATCGTGCCTCCTGGTCCACCAAAACTAAACCTACAGAAAAAGGACACGCAGGACAATGTGGGGTTGTGTAGGACTATAAAGGAGTTTAAAGGACGATAGGAGGCGATTGGAGCCGATGGAACTTTCATCGTTTTCCGTGGGAAACGATTTTATTGCGAGATATTATAAAATTTGCTCCGTTGGGGCGGCAGTGGGGTGGAACGGAAATATTTCGATGGTCTATTAGGGCCTGAAATGGCAGGATATGCGTTTTAGGTTATTGCATTGCTATTTTATTCTTATTATTATATTTTCCAACAAGAATTTATATGATTTAATTTTTTTGGTTTTTGTAAAGCAGAAGTTTAAGGCCAAATAAAATAAGGATAATGGGAAGGAATTTAAGGTTGTTATATATAATCTGAAAGGTAATTTAATTAGGAATAAGCTGGTAAAAAAATATACTTAATATTTGTAACGAGTAAAAAATTATCTGCAAAAGTATAAATAATTTCATTATTACTATTACTTTCTGGAGGTGGTTATTTTAATACATTAAGTTTAACTAGCAATAAAGAATATTTATATACAATTATTACTATATTGTTATATATGGTTTGAAAGATAATTTATTACTCTATAAAATTCCGTCAACAAAATTAAATTATACAGGGTGATACAGGAATAATCTTAGTTTTAGTAAAACATGTTTTTAAAAATCTTTATTTTGATTTTTTACATATTTTTACGAATAGAGTCTTATCAGTACTGATAACCGATAAAATGTTTATATAATCTAATAGCCTATTAAATTACCTTTCCAAAAATTTATAACACTATGCGAAAATATCATCCTAATCATGTTTAATTTGCTTGTAAAATTGACGCATTTCAAACACTTTTCCACTCATAACGAGTTCTCTCTTATTGGATGTAAAACAAGTTTTAAAGGATTTCAAAGGCTTAAAACTCAAGTTTTATAACCAAATTTATTCGACAACATAAACAACTATTTAGGAAACGATGTTTGCGTCAATTTCACTAATGTTTCATGGCTGGCACGACGCGGATACCCGAGCTTTTATTTATCTCCGGCTGCACATAAACTCGGCCATTTTGCAGCGGCCAGCAACCGCACGAAACAGGACGATATCGTGCCTGCAACAGTCCTGCACGATTGCAGCCGAGTGGCGAGACAGAGCGCGATTTAATTCTTCCACATGCTGCGCGTCCGCGCCACGGAAATCCGAAATTTCCGAATGGGAAAACACCCGGCGAGCATTAGCCGCGCAGGACTCTAAAAGGACGATTTAACAGTCGCGCAGATTTCCAGCGGCCTGAGAGAAAGGATAATTTACTTGCTCCGCCAGCTAGTAAATTGCAAACTTGTAAAGCGCATGCAGCGCATGAGAAACATATGTGTAAGGACTATTCCAGGACTATTCCAGGATTATACAACTTATAACTAAATAAACTCGTTATATAAACATTAGAAGTGAACAAACTATTTTTATAAAAATTTATTTTGACGTGTCCTTGAATTATCCTGAAAGCTCAGGATAAAAATTTAAAAAATAAAAGCTCTGCTTGTTAAATGTTTTGTTTGCCTTGGCGTGTTATTTTTCTTAGGCAGAGTAAAGCTCGAGTGGAATTTACAATGAGGGGTACACGCTGTTCTTGGTCCTGTCGTGGAAGGAAGCATAGGACTCGGGACGCAGGACGAAACTTCTTGTCCGCTCGCGCGTTGATTGTTTGCGCTGCTGCGGCGAGAGAAACGCGGCGCAGCCAAAGTTTGAATTAATTCGATTTGTCCTCGAAAGGACGAAAAGCTCGCTCTCTCTTAAGTGGAAGGACCCCGATTGCTCTTTGCACTCTCGGAGATCGGGATTGGGATCAGGATCAGGAGTCGTAGACGTCTCGAGGGACTCGAGGCGCTAAGTAATAAAATCGTTTTTGCATTGAATAGCAGCAAGGATTCAGGATTTCTTAGATTATTATTAATTCGGATTAAACCGCGGTGAAATCTTAATTTCGGAATCAAACTTTCAAACTGTTTGAATGCGCAAAGTTACGAGTTGAGTTTTCAGACGTCAAAATTTAAGGGTTGCAAGTGTTTCAGGACAAGGTGTTGGATATTTTTGGAAAGATAATTTATCTGGCTATCAGATGCTGAAATAATATTTTGTTTTTATTAATTGGTTTAAAAGTTATTAACAAAAATGTAAAATGAAATTTTTTTGAGTGAATTTTTTTTAGTGATTTTTTAAACAAAGTTTTTAATACTTTAGAAAATAGCAACAATATTGTGTTATACATCAAATTAAAGATAATTTAATGTACTTTAATAATATTTTTAAAGTTTTAAAATATTCTATAAACTGCCTGAGTAATCATTAAAAATGTAAGAAAAAGCAATAATTACACCTTTTAAAAAAGTTTACTAGAACTTTAAATAATAATTAACACTATTTATTAACAATAATTATTAATTTTTTCAACATCATCTTGAAGATAATTTATTTGCCAATGTAATGATATAAAATTTAGGTCATTTCTGTAATTTCCGCATCCAGGAAACCACTTTTAATAATTTATCGCCCTTGAAAACTTTTCACTTCATTTTTGTTTACCAACAAAAATTTACTTTATGCCCTACACCAAAAAAACTCCAAGCTTAAAAACTTAAGCCAAAGCTCAAACATAAATATGCACGGGAATACTAGGTTTTATTTCCCGGAAAACCGGAAAACTTTGCAACAAACGAGCAAAACTCTCAAAAAGAATAAAACGTCAACTGAAGCAAAGCAGCTCACAGTTACACAAGATGCAGGACATAGGACAATTCCAGGACGAGTTGGAGTTTCACAGGACAAGAAGAAGAAAAAGAAAAAAACAAGTCCTGCGCGAGGAGCGCAAACATGGAAAAGAACTTTGCGCGCAGCGGATGTTTTCACGAGTAGTTTTATTAACTGCTTGGGTCGTCCTCGCGTCCTTTTCGCATACCTACGAGTCCTGTGAGCTGGAGTCAGAGATACCTGTTTTCCTAGAGCTTTTATTCCGTGTCTTCTGTGCGCAGTTGGAGGCGTAATAAGAATTTGTTGAAAAATGCATGAAATCACGACGAATCTGAGCGAGGAAATAAAAATAAGCTGCGTGGGGGCGGTTGGACGGCGAAAATGTTGGACAAGATGGCGCATAGTGAATATAGGAATGTCTTGAAATGCGAAAAATTTAATTTTGAATTTAATAACGTTTCTACTAGTGTTATAACTAGATTCCTGAGGCGGGAAGAAAATGAGATTTTTTTAGCAAAAGTTTTGTGAGGTTTAAAGGGTGAAGGGGTGAGTTTTATAAGGATTGTTATATATCATTTTATAGGTAATTTAATTGTTTATAAGATACAATTAAAACATTTGCAATATATTATTTATTTTGTTAGTTATCGATAAAAGAGTAAAAAAAATCAAAATTAGACAGAAAAATTATAAATATTTATTTTGCACTAAAAATAAAGCATTTTAAACAATATTTATTATTATTGTTATACGTCATTTTAAAGATAATTTTATTGTTTATCAGATGCTTTTTAAATAATAACAATCCAATTATTATTTTATGAGTTATGAGTAAAAGCTCGTGAAAAAACAAGAAATTTAAAACCGAAAATTAATTATTGCAACTTTAAACATAAATAAACAATAATTCCATTATTAATAATTATTGTTTATATATACTAAATGGAAGGTAATTTAATCAGCTTTCATTTAATGTAATTTTAGTGATTCTACCTATATTAGTTCAAAAGTTATGCAATATTAATTAATAGTTTGAATTTTTTTTCAAAAAATCTGAGCTTTTCATCGTATTTTTCTTTGTGTTTTGCGTGTGCTTTGTATTTTAACACCGCTTTATGTATACGTGTCCGCCGAGTCAACAAGTAGTCCATTGTAAGCTCCGGAAAAAGCACGCAGGACGCAGGACAAAAGTGCGCTGCGCTTTTCGCATTCTTTTTCATTTCGCCATTCCGGCTGGCACTCGACCAGCGCGCCGGCAATTGCTAGCCGAGGCGAAAGCTCGCGAAAGCTTTCTCGGTAAGGTCGCTTGTCGGCTGTCGGTAAATCTGTTGTAACTGCTTCGCTTCCCAACGCTATGCCTCTATGGCTTCATTCTTTCTTCTTTTCATCTTACAACTAGTGGAAATAGTACGTGTGGGGGGCGGCTGTGGGGGCGGCAGACTATATATACACATGGAGGGTTGTTCATAGACTCCCGGCTTGAAATGACATACGGTCGAAAATTCTCCTCAGCTTTTTCTTCGTTTTCGTTTTCTCAAGCAAACTCATGTGGGCTTTTTTGCCCGCCCCCGGATTTTCTACCCTTAAATTTCTGCTAGCAGCTTGTTGCCTGACTTGCGGTTGCGATGTTCGAAAATGAATGGCGGATTCTTAGCGCACACATACAGGCAAACAAGAAAAAGCTCTGTAAGTGTTGCACCCAGTTAGAGGGTTGTCTGGGGGTGGTGGAAGGGTGGGCCAACACAGGAAACGAGCTTCGGAACGCTCGTTAAAACGAGCGCTGGCTAGACGCTAACAAACGCTGGAGATTTCTATGAAAACGAGCGGTGAGAGCTTTCGCGAGCTTTTTTTCAGGGTTTGCTGGAGCTTTTTTCTTTTTTTTTTTTAGCATTCTGTGTCCAATTGCAGACGGTAACAAGGTGCGCACAAATAAACAGAATACTGAGGTGCACCTTTCACTTTTTGACATGAGAAATAAAACAAAATGGCAGATATTAATAATAAAACATCAAAAAAGTATACTTAACTTAAGTAAAATATATACTGTGATATATCGTCTTAAAGATAATTTAATTATCTGTCAATATCAGTTTAAATATTTCAAAAATCTTTTTTGGTTCAAATGTTATTAACAAAAAATTAAACAATATGGTTAATATTTGTAATAAAACATCGAAAAAGTATATTTAACCTCAGTAAAATATATGTTGTGATATATCGTTTAAAAGATAATGTAATTATCTATCAACTTCAGTTTAAATAATTAAAAAATCTTATTTGGTTCAGAAGTTATTAACTAAAAATAAAATAAAATGACCGACATATATAAAAATCTAAAAAAAAGTATACTTAACTTAAGTAAAATACATATTGTGATACATCATCTTATAGATAATTTAATTTTCTGTCAACATTAGTTTAAATATTTAAAAAATCTTATTTGGTTCAAATGTTATTAACAAAAATTAAACAATATGGTTAATATTTGTAATAAAACATCAAAAATTATACTTAACCTCATTAAAATATATGTTGTGATATATCGTTTAAAAGATAATGTAATATTAAATCAATTTCTTTTTAAACAATTAAAAAATCTCGTTTAATTCAAAAGTTATTAACAAAAGATTTAAAAAATATCCAATTTTTATTAAAAATCCAAAAAAAGTATTCTTAACTTAAGTAAAATACATATTGTTACATATCATTTTAAAGATAATTTAATTATCTATCAAATTCAGTTTAAATTATAAAAAAATCTTGTTTGGTTCAAAAGTTATTAACAAAAAATAAAATAAAATCAGGTAAATTGAACAAAAAGGGATGTAAAAGGATATATTACCTTAAGGGATGGAAAACCCCAGGGTCCTAAGGCGTTGAAACGCATCGCAGTGGGGCGTAGGGTGCACTTTGCGGGACGCGCGTTAATGAAAGAGAATATTAATCAAAGGATAAGGACTATGTCTATACAAGCTCAGGAGAAAGCTCAGGAACACTATTTGCACTCCGACATATCCATAGTACCATAAAAAAAAAACATAAAAATATCAACCCCTTAAAAAATACAATAATTTATTGTTAGAGCTTTTTGAGCTTTCGAGCTTTTTTAAGCTCAAAATAAAAAAAATAAATAAATATTATCATACATAATATTTTAAATATATTAATAGATATTATTCAACAATGAGCTTTTAATATAATGAGCTTTTATTTTGTTTTTACATGTGAGCTTTCGTTTTTGTTTTGTTTTTGCATTCCCTTTTTCGGTCTGCGTTGGTTTGGATTTAGGTTTAGCGGATCTAACGTGTCTGCATTACCTGCAGCGACACGTCGCCGAGCTTTTACTAGCAGGGGTGGTTGCGAGCTTTGCCTGCGCCGTAATTTATTTGCAAAGTTGCGTCGCCCGAAGGTGCTAATAATGGTTGTCACGTGCAGGCATGCCATGCATGCGATTCAACTCGCAAACAAGCATTCAGGTAGATATAACCAGGAGCAATTCACCGAAAAGCTCAAAAAGCACAAAGGAACACACACTCACGCACATCTACATCTACAATCGCATACATTATTAAATCTCATACTATTTCCACCAAATAATAAATAAATATTATTTTGGTTAGGAAAATTGTTTTTGTGAGCTTTTTTTCATCTCAATCGAGAGAAATAAAGCTTTTTTTGGTATCGCGTGATTCTGCTCCTTTTAAATCTCATTAATTTCGTCGGGGAAGCGAATCAATTAAAAGTTTTCTCTCCGCGCGCACTTTAAGGATCACCGTTCTGCTTTCCTTGTGCTACGAGGCGAGCTTAGTAGTTACGCGGAAATTCTATAGTCCTGTGGAAAGCGATTGGGTATTGAGTATTGAAAGCTCTGAAAGGAAAACCAGACTTTTCCCAAGGAGAAGTTTACGTTTTCGTCGATTGCAGGTCCTTCAAATAGAAATACGCAAAACTTCAAATTGCAAAAAGCTCATTTTTTCATAGAAAAAAGCTCTCGATATTAAATTAACCAAAAACAAATAAAAAAATTAATAATCAATAAATATATTTATTATTTTCTATGAAAATGGGATTAATTATTTGGTGGACAAAGAGCTTTTGTCTATTTTTGCAGGAAAAAGCTCACAAAAAGCTCTGAAAAAAAAAGAAAAAGGTCAGTTTTTTGACATTATAACGTTTTTTAGTTGAAACAATTTGTCACGAGGCCTGGTATAACGAAAAGAGACGGACCGATTTATCCTAACTTTGACACGCGGAATCAAAAGGCAGCTAATTTCTTCAAGCGGCAAGCTCTCAAAAAAAGCTCAAAATGAAGAAAAAACAACAATTGCAAAAAAAAACAGTTTTTCATTAAACCTTTTCTTTTAAAAATTTATGGTGAACAAAATGTTTTTATTCTAATTTTACAAAAAGCTCATTTTTTTAAAAAAAAGCTCTCATAAAAAAGTTCTGAAAAAAATAAATAAAAAAATTTTCATTATTTTCTTATAGACAATTTCTGTTGCATAAAATACTTTTATCCAATTTTTACAAGAAAGCTCATTTTTGAAAAAAAGCTCTCTTTCCAAAATTATCTAAAAATAAAGAAAAAATTCTCGTTAATAATAAATCCTTTCATTATGTTGTGAGACTACGTGATAAATTATTTTGCTGCATGAAAAACTTTTCCGTCTTGCATGCAATATTTCGTCCTTAGTCCTTATTCCTTCGTTATGTTTGTTTGCTCATACAAGCGGCGAGTTTATCTCCACTCGGAATAAACATTTTAACTTGCAGGCGGTTTGTTTTCGTCCCGACGCAAGTTTTTCGCCGGCGCGGCGTTCAAACTGACTGCAAACTCGAGAAAAATGCTGAAAGCTCCCGCCCAGACGATTCTAACGATATGTCGACTCTGTCGGGATGCAATTTTAGCAATTTCGTCGAAACTGCAATTTCTCAAATACTTTATTTCGGCGCAAACTTTCCAGATACAAATCGCTACAAATTGCATTTCGGTTTAACTCCCCCGCAACTACAAGCATTTATTTCAATAAAAAATACTTTAAAATGTATAAATAATATTTATGTTGAGCTTTGTGTGGGAAAGGAAAAAGTTTGTGTCTGAAATGTGCAACTTTAAGTTGTAACACGTCAATGGTACATTGGGGGCGGCGATAAATCTTAATTGAGCGACGGTCGTAAATCGCGCCTTTGCCGACATTGTCGAACTTGCTGATAATTTGCGACGTTTTGTCGGTTTTGCAGTGAAAAGCTCCGGAAATGCGCAACATTGGTTTACAACAAAATAAAACAACAAAATCGAATATAATCAAATGAAATAGATTGGAATTGTGTTAGGGGTGAACACAGATAGTTTTGTGGTTGAACAATTTCATTCATTTCGATTTATTTCAGAGCTTTTACGGATAATAAATTTATTACAATTGGTAATTGAATTATTTTTTTGGATTTTTATTTTCTTCATGTTTAATCAACTGTCAAAATGATAAAAATTATTGTACTACAAAAATGTTGATTGCATTAAATAGTTTATTTATTTGGCTTTGCAATAATATATAAACTTGTTTTGATGTGAGCTTTTTAGAGCTTTTATTTGAGTTTTAAGAAAAACTGATATTTTTATAGTTAAATCTGCAAATGTTTACTTTTTTCTTTGTAACTTATTTCAGGATAACACCATTTACACCAAATTAGGCAGGGTAATAGTCCTTTAAATTACCTATCGAATGATATATAATTCATTATCCTGAGCTTTTACAACAAAAGTTATCGCATGCGAAACTTGACTTTAATTTTATTTCTCTTACTTTAAACTTTTTCTTCTATTTAAACCTAATTTCCTTTTGAAACGCTCGAAATTGTTTGCATTATCCTTTAGATAAAGAAGCTAACAACGTGTAACGATGGATTAATTAGATTAGACATCGTCAGTAGCGCCAGCACACGAAGCTAGACGAAGAAAATTCAAGGTTTTGAAGTGCAAGTGGAGGCGTGGAGGCGCCGGGCACCAGCAGGAACAAACAACGATGAGTCGAGGATAATTAGATTACTATCAAAAAAACAAACGCAAATATCTACCCTGGGGATAAACCGGTCTTTAAAATCAAAATATTTTTTTGATTTGTAAATTTGCTTGCGGAAATGAAAGCAAAGCTCGACTAAAACCAAACACTAATGTGAAATTTACGTATCCGTTGGCACTGTTTTTGCGCCGCTTTTAATGCCTCGCACTTTTGTGCCCCGCTTCCGGTTTTCCGGTTTTCCACTCGTGCTTTGTTCTCCGCCCAGCGCGCAGCCTGCAATCGCTGAAATGACTATTGTGGCGAATGGTGGCGTCGGTGGAAATCTTACAACTTGCGGAAAGCTCTCTGGAAGAAAAGCTCTTCGCGGAAAAACGGCCGGCATTAAGTGCTCGTTAATAAATTATCCGCGACTTAACGGTCTGAGCAGTTCATTCCTTTGTCCGCGCGCTTATAAAAGCTCAAAAAGCTCGCCTGCGACAGAAAGCTCACGGCACCCGCGAGGGACATATTCGTGGATTTTTTGATAATTGCTTTCAGATAACAAATCCTTCGTTGCTTCTTTTTTAAAATTCAACGAAAAAACAAAAAAAAAAACTTGTTTGAGCTTTCTCTGCAGGACAATAAAAGCACACACAAAAACCAGATGAAATATGATGGCGCAATCTTTCTCATTTCTTTGAGTAACCGAAAAATAAATAAATAACGCTTCGTGTATCCATGGAAAACTCGCGAGGAAAAAACAAAGAAAATCTTTTGCCGAGCTTTCAAGTTGCGCCGCAACGTCCACAGTAGATACAGATATATTTCTTGGCGTGTTGAGACTTTCTAGGACCTGCTGCTATTGAGCTTGCCTGCGGACGTGAATTCGAAGCGACGAGGAAAAGCTCCAGCGTTGCCGGAGGACACGTGTTGAATACTAAACGCAGATTTCGCAAATCCTCGCCGGCGGGCGCGATTTGCGACCATAAATTGTTTATAAAAATAAATATCAATATAAATTACGTGTGTGTCAAGCACAGGATATTTTTTAAATTATTTTTTACGCTTGATTTAAAGCTGAATCCCGGCGCCTCCACATAATATAAACCTATGTTCAAATTTTCTTATGATAAATTATGTTAATTGTAAAGTTTTTTGGAAACTTTTATACCAAAACCGGAAACAACGTTTGATATAATAGAATAAACCGGAAACTTTTTCTTTTTCCGGTTTTTTCTTGAAATTTTTGTATTTTTTACACAAAAAATGATTTTTTGAAAGAATAAACTTTAAAACTAACAAAAAAATCATATAATTGATTGAAATATTTTGTGTGGATGATTATTTGTTGTTATTATAAACAAATATCTTCCGGTGTTGATTAATTAAGTTTTAAGCGTCGTATAAATGCATGGAATTTTAAATACGGAAACGAAACTGTTGAATTGACCAAAGCGAAACGCGGGCAGCAGAAGCGGATGAATTAGAGCGGTGCGCCCGGCGCCTCCACACCACAACAAACAACAATGAATGCACTGGATGAACATGTCGCCGAGCGTTCGCGCGCGCAAAGCTCGCAAATAAAAACGAAATGCAGAATTAACGATATGCACAATGCACAAAGGATGTGGCGGTCGAGTGCGGCTAACCGAAAACCCCGCGCGGATGATATTAATTAAGAGGACGAAAAAGCTCACACAAATTGAGCTTAGTTTTTTTTCCTCTCTTTTACATTTGCTTTTCTATTGTGTTAGTCAATGAAGATGTGTTATTTTAACATTTTTATGATTTTTATGATGCGAAATTGAATTTTTAGTTTGGGGGAAAAATTTATTTTTAGGTTTTTGGTCCTTTAGGTGAGTAAAACTAGTTTACAGCTGGGGTGTCGCGTGCACTCAACGAATTGCATCGCGTACCGCACACGTCAACGGTAAACAAGTCCATAAATTGAAAGTTTTCCTTTACGGACGCCTTGTTATCCTTCGTCCTGCCGGTGCATCCTTGCTTTTATGACAGGTTTTTATCGCAAGCGTGTGAAAACCTAGGAAATGCATTTCCATTATGTCGCAAAGCGTGGTTCTATTTGGATTTTGATTAAAAAGTGAGAATCCCGGCGCTTCCACTTGATATAATCCTATGTAAATTGATTTCGTTATATTTATTGAGTTTTATGAAGTCTTTGTTTAAAAATGTTTTGTTTTTTGATTGTATCTGGATAGTTGGTTAAATTATGCGTAATTTGACGTAAAGCACAAAGCTTTTGAGCATTTGGATTGGAAGTTATTCAAGTTTAAAGTTTGGAGTGTAAATTGTTACACATTTATGGCAGAATTTTAATTAAAAATCAATAAAAAATATTATTAAACTATAATGATATTATTTAGTTATCAAAACAGATAATATTGTAAATTGTTTATAATTTGGTGATTAAATCAAAGCTCCATCATAATTAGTTTGCAAGTTATTGCAGTTTAAAATTTAAGGTATAAATTTGACTCATATTATGATGATATTTTTTCAAAAATAAATAAAAAATATGTCTGATACAAAAATAGCCAGTTTAGTAAATAAAATTAATAACAAACTAAATTATCTATCATATGTTTAAAAATTCAGAGCAATAGTCCAATTAGTTCTCGTAATATTTTGGTTTAAAGTTGAGCGTGGAAATTGTATCATAATAATTGTTATATTTTATTTAAAAATTCATAAACAATATAAACAATACAAAATATAATTATTAAACCAACAAAATAGAAAATATAATAAATTCTCTGTATTCTGCTGAAAAAATCAAAGCTCCATCCCAATTAGTTTTCATATAATCTTTGTTTGAATAAAAAATTCAAATTAATTAATATTATAAAATAAATTTCACCCACTAATAATTGATCAATATCGCTTATAGTTTTAGTTAGTGAAGATTAGAACAGTTCAAAGCTCAAACGTTGGCAAGCTTGACTTAAACTTGACTCGATATTAATAACCGCGAAAGGGTAGAGGGTTGAGGGCTGAAAAGGGGTGCGTTGGCGCATGAGAGGTAGTTTACCGTTGCTCGAGCACTAATTAAACGTGCTTGGGGTGCCGCTAACCGCAACTTTGGCACCGAGAGCTTTTGCGAGCTTTCGCGAGCTTTCCCGTCAACTTACTCGCGAACAAGGAGATAAATCTTTACAAATACATTTACGTACACATCGATTGATAGAAAACGCACCCCTTACCCAAACCCACAACAACCACCCCCGGAAAAGCTCTGCTCTCGGGGTTGTAAACACATTTTAGGAAATTTAAGGAATTTACTTTGTCGGATAGTCTATTGTATTGAGAGATTATTGGACATGCAGTCAACCCTTAAACTAGGGGTGGTTAGGTGAGTCTAACCAAAATCTAGTGCATGCGGAAGAAAAGCTCGATGGAATCCAGTTAACCGGGGCGGGTAATTTATTGTAATCCGTTAATAGTGGATTTTCCTTGAGCTTTTACCCAGCCAAATTCTGCAAAACACATATTTTATGCCAAAAGCTCTGCAATAATGCAATAACTAATTTTTTTTCTGTTTTTGTTGCAGGTAATATTCAAACCGGAAATTATCAGTGAAAAACTCTAGGTATTTAAATTTTTGTTTTATTTTTTTTGAGGAAAAATTGTGTAAATGTAAAAATTTCGCCCACAACGAGTTAAAAATTTAAACAATGCGTAATTGCTTTTCGCAACACTCGGGGTCTGGCGCGCGCAGCTTTGTAATTAAGTTTGGAAAAACTTTTCAAGCGTTTTTCATTATCTCTGTAATGCAGGCGCGCCCGCTGATAACGCGCCGAAAATTCGCATCGGACCGCGAATCAATCGAGAATTATACGAAAAGTTTGTGCCCGGCGACGAAATTAATTACTCGACCGCAAGCGTTCGATACAGAATTTTGAAACAAAATAATTTCAATCGAATTCAGCGCAAAACTTTTACAAATAACCAAAAATATTTATTGAAAATATTTGGATTCGAATCCGGGAGTTTCAGGAAGTATTTACCGCAATTTTTCCGGAAACCGGAAAACCGGAAGTGGTTTTAATTATTAGTGTATTATGTATTATTTTAATAGAAAATGATTTTTTGAATTTTTTCAAACCGGAAATGAAAATATTTATGCAGGAAATTTGTTTACACAAATGTGTGGATTTACAAACGCGATTTTCCCAATGCATTACGACGTCTATTTCTATTTTGCTAGTGTTTTCTTAGTTTTTGCTTTTTTTAAGAACATTCGTTTGGGTGCGCTTCCGACTTCCTGTTTTAGACTTTGCAAACGCAGAGAGGCAACAGTGTTTTCTTGTATTGCTCGTTTCGGTTTTCGGCGATTTTAGTGCTTCGCTGCGTTCGCATCCACGAAGCTTTTATACACTTTGCATTTTCCAAAGGGTTTGCGAGCTTTTCCATTTGCATTTACCGTGTTTTCCACTCGTCCTGGGGGCGATTTTTTGCGCTCGTTTGTCTGCAGACGCGTGCCAATTCGACCGGAAAACCAGATCCCGAATGAAAGCACAACCGAAAAAAATATTGAATATCAAGTTTTCGGAATCAAAATTTTATTTATTCAAAGAAAAATATTAGTTTTATCATTCAACTTCCGGTTTTCCGGTTTTGTGAAAAACGTTTGATTGTACTTGTAATTGCCTCAGATTTAACCCTCACTTATTATAATTCGTCCTTTATTCGAGCAAAACCCTCGAGTTGCAAAGTGCCGGTATCGTCCTTGGAGACTTCCCGTTAACTTTTCTTTGTGGCTGGAAAATGTGTGAAAATGTCGCCGCACGTAACGATAGATTTCCCAGCGGGACACTTTCCTCCTTAGGCTTTGCCGCCGCTCACTTTTCCGCCCGCCCGGAAGTCGCCGCGTTTTTTATTCGAAATATTTTCACAATTGGACTTTCAAAACAAAAACCATACGGCGTCATCCCACAGGATGTTTATTCATGGTCGACATCACACCGGAAAACCGGAAATGACGTTAACACTTAAAGTTTTTTCACTTTAAACTTTTTACGATTTTTCACTTAAACAAAAACGAAAAATAAAAAATTATGCTTAAAATTGTTATATTATCCGGATGTGAGTGCAAGGATAATAAAATAAAAATTACGACCGCACAGAAATCATTACTTGAATGAATCATAATTTTATCCTTAAATTTCATGACTTTTCATCTTTAAAAATATTAAATTTTCCTTTAGTTTTTCATATTATCCTTTTTGTTATTTATATCCTGTATATTTTAATATCCGTTGTTAGTATATTGTTTTACGTCGTTTTACAAAACGTTTCGCAACATTTTAGATCGTTCGAGATCGTTTTCCCGGAGTTATCCTTACGTTATCCTTGCCATTAAACAAAACCGGCCCGGTGGAGGCCTGTCTTTTATTACCCCCGCGAGGATTATAAAACAAATATGTAAAGAGAGGTTTCGGGCGTAAAAACAAAATACAATGTTTAATAAATCGATTTCCGGTTTTCCGGGTTTGGCAGAAAGATTTAATTTTAAGTATTTAAATGTTTAGTTTAGATGGCGGTTAAATTACGCGAATATTTTTTCAATCTTTTGGTTAAATATTTGCTTAGATGGCAATTTCCTGCCATCCTCGAGTGGATGGTGGAAATGCGAAAGGACTAACATGGCGCCGCATGGCGTGGATAAATTCCTGAGCATGTGTTTACTTATTCATACAATCACGGATGAAATCGAGCTTATATGCTTTTTTAAGTTTATTTAGGATTTTTCATACTTTCCGGAAAAGGATAATAAACTTTAATAGGAATTTTTAAAATTAATTTAAATAAATTGTATTTATTTTTATAAAATACATTAAATATTAAGATGGTAATTTGTTTGTTTTCCGGTTTTCCGGTTTTGTATTTTTTCTTGTGTACGTGTTTTGCAAAGTGGAGAAAGCAGAGGAAAGTTTTCCGATTAGAAACGCGTTTTTCCACAGCCGCAGCATATTTGTTTACTTATTTCCGCAAGTTTTCCATTTCCATCGGTTTTTCCGCGCGTAGCAAAACCGATCGTGATGGAAGCGTCGTCAATGCGGCGCGGAAAATTTGTTTGAACGCCGGCTTCCGCCGCTGTTTGTCCAACACTCGAAAAGTCTTCCCAGAAAAGTCGGAAAAGTCGGGAAATGGAAAAACCATGAAAACTCACCCGAAAATATGAAAATTGAATCGATCCTACAAACCGTAAACACACTAAATAAATAAATAACTAAAAACATAAACCGGAAAACCGGAAACCGGAAAAAACAAGTTATTTTGTCATTATATTTTTTTCGTGCAAAATTCAACAAAGTGACATTTTTCTACGGGATGACAAGTTTCAAAGTTGACACGTTTAAGGAAACTAGCGATATTACATCGTCCTGCGCGCCATCAGGCCGACGCATCAAGGACGAAGTAAAAAACAACATTTGGCAACACGTGTCGGGACCTTTATTGCCTCAAACTGTCGCAAACGCTGCAACAGGACGAAGAACTTAAGGACTCCGGACGCAAACAGCCTGCCAGGATAAAAAAAAGACAAATCGCTTCGCATTCACGCCAAACACTCAAAAAACTTACATTATATACACCAAGTGACCCGGAAAATAAAATAAAATATTGCAATTCGCTTATTATCCTTTGAATGTAATACCGTGCGACATTAGGACAATGCGAAAACTTTCACATATTGCAAAAGTCCAATAATTCAATAACAGCGATCATAAAAATTAATATTGACATCAATCATTTATCTCCTGCTGTGGGAGGATCGCCAGGATCGACAGGATAATGGAGGGCGTACGTGTTGGCAAATTGTCCTCTCTTCAATCACTTTGCGCACACACGTCCCATTCGTTTAATGCACGTTTAACAACCAGCCAGCAGTGCAAAACTCGCAAACCGGAAAACCGGAAAACTTGTGAAAAGTGACACTTGACAATGTGTCACTGCATTTTCGAATACATTACGCCGATAAAAATGACAAAATCAATTTTTTTAGCAAATTTATCACATAAAACGCGTAAAAAAGCTCTTGAGCTTTTAAATCATCAATTGTCCTTCAAACGGTCAGTCAATTGAGTGGTTTTTCCTGTTTAAGTTCCACTCCGACGAATGCGTCATTACTTGTGACGAATTAGTTGAGGATAGCGTCATTAAAGCTCACAAAAAGCTCGCGAAAGCTCAGGAATGCATTCGCAAAGCTAGGAAATATTATTAAATGCTCTGAACGATGAAAGTGGTCTTGACAATCATGACAATGATTGATGTCCTTTGGAGTCCTTGGACGTGCACTTTGCAATCTTACATTTTTCGTGACATAAATATCAAAAATAAAAAAGCTCTAATACTAATATTTAAAAATAGGTTAGAATCCTATTAATAGTTGGTTTTTATGTTTTCCACGCTTGATTTGTTTTTGATGTGCTTTCACATGATGTCAATCAAGCTTATTTTTTATGTTATGAGAGGGTGAGCTTTCCGGACCCTTATTTGTGTTTATTTATTTTTTTTTTGTGTGAATGTGGGAATGTGTTTGAGTGTGATTTTGGTTACACTGTGATTTCGTTAGCAATTTTTGGTAATTTGCAGTGGGAGCTGTTTTTCCAAGCCAGGGATAAAAATAGGGGATGATAAAGAGAGTGAGGGTGGTTATTCACGCCGGCAATTTGCGCGTATTATCCGCACGGTTTTTCGCAATTTGACGCAGGCGGAAAGATAAGTGACGACGGCGCCGCAAATTTCCACCCTTCAAAAATTAAGGGATGAAAAACGTCAATGTGGAATAATAAATAACACAATTGTAAAAATTGAGGGGTTGGTGTATTATTAGTGGATTAAAATTTGAGAATTTTACTAGAAAATAAAATTTTAAAGAAAAATCGATTTTTTTGCAAAAAAGAAAAAATTTGTGAAAAAATTAAAATTAGGGGTAGTTTTATGTTTATGATGTCAACGTTGGTATTGACAATTAAATTACACAATAATATTTTTTTCAAGACGGTTTTTGGTAAATTAACTAAGAAAAATCATTTTTTGCAAAAATTTTTCCAAAAAAAAATTCGAAATTTGCAAAAAAAATATTTTTTAGGGAAAAAATTTTATTTAGGGGTGGTTTTATTGCTTATGATGTCAACGCTGACACAATAACTTTTTTCAAGAACGGTTTTTTTGTTAAATAACTGAAAAAAATCATTTTTTGCAAACAAATTTTTCTAAAATTCAAAAAATTTCCCAAATAAATTTTTTTTTCTAAAATAAATAAATATTATATTAAATAAAGTACTTCTACACTTTAGAGGTACTATTTTTTCCATGTTTATTTTTCTTTACAACCCTGACAGTGAAAGTTAAACTAACATATTTTTTTCGTGGTTATCCTGAGCTTTCAGTTAGGGGTAGTTGTGTCGCCGTGACACACCGTAGCTTTAATCAAAATTCATGGCCGAGCCCGACGGCGGATATGTTTCGGAAAATGAAATTTCCTCGTTTTGCGTCGGTTTGACACCCCCGAACACACACACCCCTTGTCACAGTCACTCGTCCTGTGTGAGCTTTCCAAAATAAAAAAAACCTACAAAAGTCTCCCACGTAACAAATATAAATATGCGGTAACAGTGAAATTGTCACCCTGCACATGTCGGAATTTATCCGCCTTCCTAAAAACACAAAAGACAATTGTCCTTAACCTGTCCTGGGGGCGGCAAAATACGAAAAAAATTTTATTTTATTATTTTTAAGTTTTTTTTGTGTTTAAAGTGTAAAACGAGTAAAAAGTGTAAAAGTGGTAAGTGGCGGCATGTGTTAACCCGGGGGCGGCAACAAAAAAATTACGGACGCACACTTTCTGACACGGAAATATGCATGAAAAATCGCGCCGACATATTGCGGCTGCACTCACACGGCGTTAAAGTGCGCGTCGTTTGCATGCCGCCCCCCGAGAAAAGTGCAATCTTTAACGGACGAGAAACCCAACCAACCGCCGACGCACTCGAGCATAATCATAAATCACTTTTTCACTACAAAGTTTTTCGTCTTATGAACACAAAAAGAAAAAAATTAATATACAATGTGGTTAAATAAATAAATTGAAAATATCACGATATCAATATCATTTATGAACATTTTTGAATTTGAAGCGACTTGGAAATATGATCGGGAAGATAGATATCGGATGATTTTCCTTGGGTGCGGAAACGATCTGCGCGTGCGGTGCGGAAAACTTGTTTCTGGTGGAGGCGCCGGGCAACGCGCAACCTTATAACTTTCACGCGCGCCAAGGCGAATGATGAAAAAGTAACACTTGCGAGGATATTGGAAAACTTCAATTTTTCATGTCACATATTCGATTTTTAAAATTTCCTGATGGCTGATATTGCGTTTTCTCACTCCGATGTAAACACCCGTGAGTGACAAGCAAATAAAAAAGGATTTAAGTGAAAAAAAAAGTAAAATTCCTATCCGTTAACTATTTCTTGTTGCAAGTCGTAACCCTTTACAAGAATTTGTTTCCTGCGATGAATTTCGCACGAAAGGGTCAATAGATTGCGAGGGTCTTTTTCCGGGTCATAAATTTCCTGCCGGATGTAGTCCGCCGCCATCTTCGTCCTGCGTGTCCTGTAGGTACACACGCCAAGTCTACCGTTTTCGTAATCAAATAGAACAAATGTTCCGTTTTGATTATTCGCAGGATTTAGTGCCATTGAGGCCATTATAAGGACTATTTTGAAACGTTTGCGTGGAAATCGTGGAAATTTACTAGGAACACAACAATTACACGCTGACAATTGAGTTATGAATGTATAAACATAATTTATTACACAAAAACACAAAAATTTTTGATTATCTTGAAAATTTTCCGGTTTTTTGATGAATTTTTGATGAAAAACATTGAATTTCATTTGTTTTTCAAGTTTGGTGTATAAATGAGAGTTTGGAAAAGCGTGTGTTTGTTTTTGGACGTTTTCATCCCGGGAAACTTGTTGGATTTGCGGCGAACTTCATTAAAAACTTGCGCCGCGCAGCCTTAATTCACTTTTTGGAAAACTCGAAAATTATGTCCGGAATTTGTAAATCACAGGCGACACTCGAGAGTTTTCCGGACACGAGTTTTTCCACCCCGGCTGAGTGTTTGCCTTGCAAGGACGAAACGCAGGAGTCTATTAATAATGCAAGCATCTGGCGCCCGCGCAAGGAGCAAGGGGAAATCTGCCAGGATAACGCTGTCACGGACATGCATTGCAAGGATGCTTGGATTACGCAAAGGACGATGAATCGGTGTTTTTCTGAAACAATTTTATTTTATTACCACAAGTTTTGTTTTGCTTCTTTTGGGGAGAGACTCAATAATAAATAATTGAAAAAGTTTTCCACAATTTGTTCACAAAAAAACAGGAAAATTTTTGATTATTTTGCAAAAGATTTAAAAAAAAAAGAAAATTTTTAGTTTTTTTTTTTTGGTATAAAAAATTGAAAAAAAAAAAGAAAATTTTTTATTTTTTTTTTAAAATTTCTTGAATTTTGAAAAAAACAACAAATTTTGATTTTTGGAAACCAAAAGTTTGCTATGTTCTTTAAAAAATTAATAATAAATATTTTTTTGCTGTTTTTCTTTCAAAAAAGAAAATTTTTGATTTTTTTGCAAAAAAAATTTTTTTTATTCAGCATTCTACGTGCCAGTTCCTTGCTGAAATCCCTGAGAGTCAATCAGTTCTATGCACGCCTCGCACGCGTCCTGAACGACCCGATATATCCTGCCCCCGCCGCCCCCACATTGCGAGTGTCGAATGAAACGTAATATAACTTCACTTAACAACTTCCATTTCATTGAAAACGTGACCGGAGTATTCCACGACTTCTTTCTCTGGCGCGCCGATTTTCCCAGGACCTGGCGCGTCCTGTTGAGCGCGTTTCGCGCACATATCGTTTCCCAGCCTTTTCTCGTGCACTTGTCCCCCGTCAACCCCTTTGGCGCGCACACGCCCGAAGAGAAGGTTTGTGTGGACAAAAGGTTTTTTGCGTTTCGTTTTTACTTCTTCGTTTTCTTTGCGAGCTTTTTGAGCTTTCTTGAGAGAGAGCTTTGAGCCGAACTTCGGGGAAAGGTTTCATATCTTAATATGAAAGATTTCGTCGTTTCTGAAAGCAAGCGCCTTCTTCGACTTAAGTAGTTCTTGTGTGGGTGGAGAGCGCACCGACAAAAGGAAACAAAACGGACGAGGAAAATGTCCAAGGACTTGAAGGACGATACAAAAGACCAAAAGAAACATACGCAACAAAAAACTTACATAAAAAGCAAAAGTTTAGTTATTTATTTATTTTTTCTTAAAAAAAATTTTTTAATGAATTGTGGAGGCGCCGGGCAAAAATAAAATCAATACTAAAACCAACATAAAAATAAATTTTAAACCTAATAATATTATTACACAACATGATCACATTTGATTGACATCCCTTAAGTTGTCCTATTTTCCACCCCCGGCCGCCGCCGCCCCTAACGTTTTCCGTTTTATTGGCGTGTGGCACACATTGCGAATGATCTATGACAACGAGCGTTCAATTGCCGTCACCGACAACCATTTCGACGTGCATTATATTCGCGGCGTGTATGGCGGCGCATCGCGCCCTAAATTTAGGGGTTGGACGCGACACTGCTCACTATCACACGCCGCAGAATACGCGTACAACTAGGAGGACAAGCATATGCGCACATATTACCGAACAGGACATTTCAATAGTTAAACGATGTGCCAATTCCAGTCGCTGGAATTTCATTATTTACAAAACACAATATACAGTGTGATCAAGAAGTAAATTATGATGTTTTTAAATTATGTTGAGTTGAAGAGTGAAGTTTAGGGTTGAATATCTTTGGTTGTGGTTAATATTTTTGAAAAATTTAAAATGTTGCTTATAGAGAATTTAATTGGCTATGAACTTGGTTAATTTGGTTGTGGTTGGTTTAAAGATGGCGGCAGCAAAAAATAAAAAGTAAACTAATTCAAAAAACGAGCAAAAATTTTTATTTGCAATTTTGACATCAAATAATTCCTACAAAAATTAATATTTTTAAAATTTTTAAAAACAAATTTATAAACAATTAAGCATTTTGTAAACCTACCAATTATTAAATAAATTCCTATAAAAATGGCGGAGTTACAACAAAAATAAAAACAAATTCTTTTTTCAAAACTTAAAAAACGTTTTTCTTTACTGAAACATAATTTAATACACAAAATATTATGATTAAACACATTGTATATTTTCCATTGTTTACTTTGTATACCAATCTATATATAATCTGCAACTGGAGCACAAGTTTGAGCTAATACCAAAGAAGCGGAATAATTTACGACGTCGATGTTTCACGCCCTGACTTGGAAATATAGGTTAAGCCAAAACATTTATACCGCGTCTATGTCGCCATCTATCTTCACAAATTTCCAAATTTCGTTAATTATTCAAACGTCATTTCACTGACACTTTTGTCACATTAACTACCCCAAACTAGGTCTACACTCTGAATAGTGTGGAGGCGCCGGGCATACACCAATCAAACGCAGTTGTTTCTTGTTTCGTTCTTGTTTAGCCTATATAATATCTTAATACCTCACATCTGCTGGATTACGATGAGCAATCGAGGCTTGTGTTGGCATTGCGAGCGCCCATTACTCCGTCACCGATATGATACGTTACAGCTATATTGGTGTAATGACATAACCTCAAACATAACACACACACTAGAGACGAGGATTGGTGATTAATATTAGTATTGTTTGTGCAATTTTCAAGGGATGTGAGGGAGTAGTGTAACAGTGTACAAAGGTATAGTCCGCCTCGGATGCCGCCCCCGCGGTGTGGTAAACATTTCGGCGGTGGCGTGACGCAAACTAAACACGACTAATTGGACAAACAGTGATCGGGATGTATCGCTGAGCCGATCCCTCTTAGGCTCATACTATGGATCTGGGGGTGGGTGCGGCCGATCAAAAGGGACGGCGCACGTACGCACTACGCACGTTTGTTTTCAAGCAAGTTGTTACGGCATTAATTGTATTAATTATTTTGATGTGATTATATGGGAGTTTCTTTATGCCAGGCACTTCCACATTAGATTTTTGTTTATAACTTTTGTAAAAATAAATATTTTTGAGTGAAATAAATTTCAGTGTATAAAGTGGTTAATTAGCTATATGTTTTGTGATTTTAGTGAAGATTCAATTAAAATTGACAGCGGAAGAGGCAAAAATATAAAAAGTTTTTTTTTAATTAAATTTTTTTGTTTTCAAATTTTGTCTCAAATTTAACTTCAAATATTTTATGTTCTAGATAAAATATTTGAACAATTCAAAAAGGGATCATAAAGTACATTTAATTTTTTATAATATTATAAAGCTTTTGTTAAAAAATATTATATTTTGGTAAAGTTACAACAAATTTAAAAATAAAATTAAAAAATTTAAAAAATATTTTTTCTTCAACTTTCACACTAAATAAAACATAATTACAATTATATTTTTAACAAATTAAAAATAGCAGCTTATACTAAATTTAATTGTTTATATACAGCAAAATTTTTGTTGCAAAATAATAATAATTACAATAGTTATAAACAATTTAAACAAAAAAATCAAAAACACAAAAAATCAAAATAATTTCAAACATGTTTATTTTCTAATAATTACATAATAATTGCATTGTTATATAAATTACCAACTAAGTCAACTCACTTTTTCAAACATGTTAATGTTGCATTGCGTAAACATATGTGTTTGTGATGGCACGATGCAAATAACGATCTGTAAACTGCAACTCAACGCACCGCAAACATTCAACTCTGCTGATGCTAATAGTAATACTAACAGTAATAGGTATGGCAAACAGTCGAGGGCGTAATTGCTAATTATGTTTCTTTTTGTTGCAGGTAATTGCATGTCGACGCGTTTGAATCCCACGCCATTGTTCCGCAAATCTCCCGTTTGACAAAGCTCAGGATTGGTGACCAATTCAATCAATTACGAACATTTTAATTCATTATTATTATTATTTGAACATTAATTATTCGATATGAGGTGGAATCATTTATTTACGTCGCGGTGAATGTGATTTTCCACGTGTGTGGTAAAATTCAGTTCGGTTTCCATTTGACCTGGAATCCAATCACTCGTGGCGTAATCACTACCCTCGTGCGATTGCCAACTGCGGGTGGTTTTGTGGCGGCTGGTTCTGCAGGTTTTAAGCAAGTTGTCATTATAAATCATGCGGATCTATAACTTTGCTCTACTCAGTTGACTTCTGTAAATGATTGCTCCGCTAACGAATGCGAACGAGCTTTTTTTCGAGGTTTTGAGTCGGGGCACGCTTTTTGTGTGGTTTTGCAATTTGTTAAACCCGAGCTAGTAAATCAGAGATATACATGAGCAATTTTAAAATGCTTCAGTATTTATTATTAATGAGTTTTTATGCAATAAAAGGCAAAAGTTTAAAATTTAAAAAATTTGAGTTTTTGAGTGAAAACATATTTTTTTCAAAATTGTACTACGTCTATAGTTTTTAATATTTTAACTTAAAACTTTCACAGTCTTATAGCTAAGTAAATTATCTTTCATGTTCGTAAAAGAATTTTGTAAATATATTGTTTATTGTCAGAGTTATTTGTTGCTAAACTTTAAAATGTTAAAAAAACAATTTTTTTTTTGGGTATTTTTTTCAAATCTTAATAACTATTAGACTTTTTAATATAATTTAACAAAATTATCAAATATTATAAACAATTAAATTATCTATCGAATGTTTAAACAATTTTAAAAAAATCTTCAGTAGAATCCGAGATTTTTAATGTCAAAATTGACCAAAGCATTTTATCAACTTCAAACGTAAATTCAACAAAGTTTATCATTAAATATTTTACATTAATTATTCAAAAATAGCAACAAAAACAATTCTCCTAATAAACAATGAGCTAATTTAAACATCCTGAAATTTTCAGCTCAAAATATCAAACACATCTGGAGTTATCCGGCGCAAAAGTAAAAAGTTGGTTTTAATTACTTGGAAATTACACTCAATTACACTTTGAAAACGAGTGTACTTTGTTTAAATTTTGTATATTGTGTGTTTAAGTGCTGTGAGCTTAAGGGTTGTTTACAAACGCAACATGTGTGATGTGCGTTCGTGTTTGTGTTGTTACTGTGCGTTGTGTTTCCGAGTGATGAGCGATGAAATTCGTGCCGAAGGGAAGCCAAAGGATTCACTCCTTTTGCGCCGCATTCTCTGCTCGAGTAATGCCACAAGAGGCGCACGCGGCTTTAACCCTTCGACAATACGGCGGCGGCAGGTGGCGGCGGTCGAAGCGCCCGCCGGCGGCGCATATTTGCGCACCTAATTCGTGCGTAAAACGCAAATAATCCCCGCGCCTCTCAACGGCATTCAATTTATCACACACAATGCCAAACGCGTAAAAATTTAATAAAGAAATCCACACGCAGATAATTTTTCAACTTAAAAATGCAATAACTTAAAAACTATAAAATATACAATAACTATCTATATACCAAATTAAAGATAATTTAATCCACTATAAAATGCTTTTTAAACCAAATTAATATCATAAATAGTTTGTGAGATATTCATGTTTTAATAAAATATATGCATGAGAGGACACACTGTATATAATTTTAATTTGTGTTGTGCTGTTGCTTCATCGAATGTGTAAACACGTCGTGACTTGTTAACGCCAGCAAATAAACACGACTAGAGTCGAAGCACTTCTCAAACCCTGCGGTTCTTTAGAAAGAGCGTTGGGGGCGGCTGAATTTTGAGGGGTCGTGTGCCTCAACCCGCATGATTTGTTGCGCCGAGAGAATGCAGAAAATTACGACGCGCCTTTGTTTGTATTTAATGTTTAGGTGGATGGGGGCGGCGCAAACTAAACGGAAGCTGTAGTTAACGATCAATTAATTACGGCTGAACTGTAAATAAGATTCCTACACAAACAAAAATTCAAAAATTATAAAAAATAAAATTTTAAAATTTAAAATCCCGGCGCCTCCACATAATTATAATTTTAAATATGTATGAATTTTATTATTTTGTGTTGAATTCAATTATTTTTCGTTCTTTTTGTCTTTTGATCCTTACACAGCTTTAATCTATATACATTACATTGCGTCCGCCTCATTTCGTTTCATTTCGTCGCGTTTTGTTTCATTAACTCGGCGTTTATTTCATTTCATTTCCATTTTTATTGTCTTGTGAACTGAGGATTTCTGGGCTTTCAGGATCATGACTTTATAAACTGCTTGTAACAGACTTACCTTATTATCTTTATTTTATTATTTGACCTGGATTTTAATATTAAATTTTTAATTTCGAAATTTTATTGAAGAATACATATTTTATTTGCTTGTAACTTTTTTGTTTTAAGAGATAGAATAATAAATTTGCTATCATTTGATAGATAATTTAATAGAGGATACATGATATTAATTTCAGGTAAATTTATTAATTAGTTAATTAATGACAAGCCAAAAATGATTATTTTTGCATTTTTTGAGCATTTTTGCAAAAATGTAGTTTAAAGGTCATTCAAGGTCAAATTTTACAAAAATATTTTATCAAATAATATATTAATAACTACAAATAAACAATCATTAAAAATGAACATTTTTTCTTTGTTATTATTAATAATATAATATTTATTTTATATAATTATTTTCATTTTGTTAGTTTTCATCGAATTTGTTTGTTTGGTAAATTTATAAAATATTTGCACTGTCAATATATGCACGTTGTTAGTTATCCTTGCATTTCCATCAACACGCAATGCATCATACATAAATATTATCTTTGCAAAATGTAAAACATTGGCGCTATCTGACAATATTGATTTAATTTCTGCCAATTCAAAATTATAAATAACAACAATACATTTATTTAAATCAGGATGATAATTCTTATTAAACCTTATCATAGTGTTTACGAAATCTTAGCAATTTTAATGATGTGTTTATAATATAATATGATTTAATAAAATGATTGTACGAAAATTGCGAATCAGCCAAAATGCCAATTTGCATATTACAACAGGACGATGTTGTTCCTGCCCCAAGGATAATACGACAAATTAAACAATAACAAGCGTACATGTTTGCGCAGGCGTGCATCGTGTCAGGCTCGTGCCTCAACATACATTTAATTGGTTGCAAATTGTTTTGTCCGGCGCCTCCACACTTTGGGTAATTGAAAGAAATGTTTCGCCAAAAACACACAAATTTAAATTTGCGATAACTCAAAGAGTTTTTATCGGATTAAATTGATGTTTCTTTTTAATTAAAGCCAAAAAGTGAAGGTTTAATTTGATGTATTGTACGTTATTCTTAGTTAATTGGTTTTTGAGTTATAAGCTTTTAAATATGACTTAAATTTTTTCTTCATATTTTTGTGTTTTTAATCTTTAATTGTTATTTAATGACTTTTATATATAAAATTTATAGTTTTGGGCAATAAAAATGTCTAAAACATTTAGTCCAATTTCAGATTTCAATGCTTTCCGTGAGCTGTTTCAATGCGGGTAGTTTTCAAGCGCAAAAGTGCAGCTTCACCAACGAGCCAGCTTTGCTTGCCGTGATGGATTATGGCAAAAACTATCGTCGTGTTATCGTTATGCGGCCACACACATTCTCTCGCAAAAACATGCAAGCTCGCATTCGCGCACAGAGTAAAGCTCACATCAATACACGCACGCACACAGCGATAAATCCCTTGAAAGAGCAAACTATCAGCGTCACATGGCAACAGAATAAGCAAAAGCTCGCGCCGCAAGCTGCAAAGCTTAGGAGCGAAAACCCAAAATCGAAATCCGGACGCATTCAGTCGTCGAAAGCTGGCTAACAAGCTTAAACGTTATTCAACTTTACATATTTACACATACATAAACAAAACAACACGAAAGCTCACATACAGAAAGCTTTCGCTATTAATAGACACAAACAGTAAATGATCCTTTGAAAGCTCGCGTAATTAATACCAATTTTAAAAACTCAACGTCTGCGTTTTTTAAATTTCTCCCTACGCCTCCACATAATCCCCACGATGTATTCGCATATTTGTGCTTATTGCATAATTGCCAGATGAATAATGAACCGCAATCGAATAAATAAAGCTCGCAGCGACCATTGAAAACAGCACTTGCCGCCTGTAGTGTGTTAAGCGGCGTTTTCCCGACGAGCGAACGATTTTAATTGGAAAATTCCGATGGCTGCAATATGCTCAACGTTTTTTTGTACATGGAAGAATTTACTGCGAAAAACACTAATATCTGTGTAGTTGTGTTTGTCTCTTTGTATATTTTCAGTGCGTGTGTTTGTAAAAGTGTTAGTTTCGGGTTTTTAATGAACGACTTTTCGGTTGCGAATGTTTTTTTAGCCGGATGGTGGAGGCGCCCAGTGTTTCGAACATAATTTACGACTTCATCGCGTTCGTAATTTTCTAATTTTGCTGCTTCAATGTTCATTGTGTCTGTCGCACGCGCAGGATTGCGTTTTAATTAATTTTTAATTTGTTTTTACTTATCAACGTTACTTGTTATATTGAAAGTTGATCTTTTTCTTTGAATAATTTTAAAAATATTAGAGATATTGTTTTGATTTAAATTTTAGTTGATAGGTATTGAGTTGGGGATTATGTGTGTAAAAGGGCGTTAATGTCACTTTTGTCGTTATAAAGTTATGTTGTTGTAAAGTTGATGTTTATTTTATTTTGAAATTTTATGACTGATAATTTTTAAATTGCGATAACTCATAAACTAAAATAGATATGAAAGTTATTAAAAGTTTATTTGATAGACAATAAACTAAAGTTTATAATAACTAAATATTAGTGTTGTAAGTTTAATGGTTTAAAAGTTATTCCATTTTAAACATAACATTTATTTTCTGCGTTTTCGTGAAAGTAAAAACTTTCGCATCGTTGTTCGATGTTCTCAATTAGGCGTCGAAACGTCATTAGTCGACTTAACGATCGTCCCGGAACTCGCAACAACAAGTCGGCTGTTTCTGAGAAGCAAAAAAAATAAATACAACCCGGCATGTAACAAGCGTTTCGTTTTCTAGCAAACCAAGAAGCGAAACGAGTTCGGTGGAGGCGCCGGCGGCGCGAGCATTAACGCAATTAAAAACGAGTCGGATTTTTGTTTCTTCACGCCGTCTAGGCGAGAGAAAAACTCTCGAAGCAAGAAGTAAATTGATGTGATGACTAGAACCTAACTAAAAAGAAACAACTAGTAAATTGTTTTTTAATTGAGGGGTTGAAACAATAAAATTGAATTCCGAACAAAAGCGTCGAACACAATGCTAATCGGCAATAACGCTTATCAATTGACAATGGCGGACGTAATCATTGCTAACAAAGCGGTGCGAAACAATGAAACGGGTTGCAACTTGTAAATTACTGCCCTTAATCATAAACAATGCTAAAAACATGAAATTTTACATTTTAAGGCTTGCGAATGTTTTGTTTGTGACGGTCGGGGAACTAGTTGCGCGTGCATCACGTGCATAATCGAATGGAAAATCAAAAACAGGATTTATTGCAAATTCGGTTCGTTTCCGTGCTGCGCTGCCGCTCCCGTTCACTCACCCCACGACTATGCTATTTTTTATCCCCCGGTCGCCTAACTCAAACATATATCACGACTGTGCGCTTGGTGCGCTTGGCGTTTTTCCACTTTTATGAGTTCGGCGGCGATAAGGCCAGAGGTCCGCTTGGTGGAGGCGCCGGGCACCGAACTAAAAAGGACAAAGCATGATGAAACAACACACATACAATAAAGTTGAAAATATTATATATATCCAGTGGTGAATGTGGACAGGTGTAGCCTAGATTTTTCCAAGCTTTTCACTGATTTCCCGCCGAGGGTTTTGTCAAGCGCGACATTTTTTGATTTATTTTACATCGTGTATTCCATACCAGCTGGATAAAAACAAACAGGATCATAACGATTATTATCTTTACTACTAAATAATTTTTATTAATTTTAAATGTTTTTTTTATTTTCAGGATCACTAGCTGTTGTAGTTGATGTCCAGCCAAGGGAAAGTGTTGTTCTGCCAGGACAAAATGTTACTTTCTTGTGTAAAGTTGGCGTACCTTTGCAATACTGCCGTGTGGATATTCCTGGCATGAGTACGTTTAATCTCAACAATAAGTTGCCTCCACGTGGTGGTGTGTCGTATTATGGCGCTGGACTCTCAGCAGGACAATGTGGTTTCACGCTGGATAGTGTGCAGGAGATCAACAATGGCAAGGTCAAGTGTTATCTGGGTATTGAGACAGAGTATCAGGAACCGTTTGGATCGATGCAGTTAACTGTTGCACGTAAGTATTGTAATATAGTGGATGCGCCGGGAAGTATTATTATGTAGTCTTGTAAAACATAAAAATTGATATGTATAGAACAGCGGTCTGAAAAACCTAAAAAATGATTTTGTTTACTATTTTGTTAATAACTCAAACAGTTTTAACGTTATCTGATTGATTTTTTATACATGATATTAAGTATTAAATTTTACATTAGATTGTGTATATCATATGTCCCTTATATAATTTTATACTGAGTAATCGTTAAAATCATAAACACATCAAAATTTTCACAAAACCAAGTTTAATTGTTTATAACTTTTTATTGGTTTATTGAACAAAGTTCATATATACAAATATTATGCAGAATTTAATATAGATTAATACTAAATCAAAATAATAAATTTATCTTTATTTGTTTTTGAATTATTTTCAAAAAACTAAATCAATTACATTTATTGTAAATTTTAGACCGTTATTCTTTACATAAACAACTTGTAAATTTTAAAGTTTTATTTTCTTGCTCTATTTTTTTCTTTAAAAAAATAATCCTTAGTTAAAGACTTCTTTAAAAGCTATAAAATGTACTTAAAATTTATATTTTAAAAATGGTGGAGGTGCTGTGAACAATTATAAAAACCTATTATTTCCACAGGACCACCAAGACAACCAGAACTAGATTTATCCCGAGGCACAGATTCATTAAGAGTGTACAAAATGCACGACACCCTTCACGCCTCCTGCGTGATAAGGGACGGAAGACCCGTAGCGAATATTTCCTGGTATCTGGATGATGAACTTTTAACCGGCGAAGGACTCAGCATGCCTACCATTGTAGACCTGGCCAAGGAAGACCTACATTCGAAATTACAGAATCTCACGCGGGTTTTACAACCCTCTGATAACGGAAAACTGTTGAAATGTGTAGCTACACATCCGGCACTTCCGGAAAACAATGTCGCAGCACGACAATTGGATGTAAAATGTAAGTAAATTTAATTCAAAACCAAAAAAATATTATTAAACGATTATTTTGTATAGATCCACCTTTAAGTCAACAAAATCCAATTGACAAGTTTGGTTATGAGATTGGTAAGTCGGGTATAATTTCGGTTGTGGTCGAAGCCAACCCCAAACCGCAAATTGAATGGACCATAAGGGGTGAGAAGATCCGAGAGGGCAATGTTGACAGGTCCGGAAGGATAGAAGCAGAGTCGGCTCAGGATAAAGTAAATTAATCAAACATAACCTTAAATTTAATTTTTATTAATTTATTTTGTTATTTTTTAAGGGACGTGGACATTACGTGGCTAATTTACGAATTGCAGCGATTAATAAACAAGATACCGAGACGCAATTCATTCTGACAGCTTACAATGACATGGGGACACAGGAATACACGGTTCTGATTTCGACAAGTCCTGAACCCGAAGGTAAATGATTGTTTTTGGTTTGTTTTTGATTAAAAACTGCATTACAACTTGAAAAGCATGATCGTTCTTATGAATAAACATAAACGCGCGCGTTTTGCATCGTGAATATCTGAATATTCATGTTTTTCTCCTTTCAACCCTCATGCTCTCCTCGAAAGGACTGAAAAAGTTTATTTATAAACGTTACAATATTCATGGTAAGAATTAAACTCATAAAATCATAAATTTTTAAATAAATATAAAATATAAATTAATATTTTGTTTAATTTGTTTATTAATGTTGATATTTTTATCTTAGGTGTTGAATTTGGAGCTTCTGCGATTGTGGCTATTGTCGCCGCCATTTTGGTGGTGTTTTTCCTCGTGTTTTTGACGGTGTTTGCGTGGAAAACCGATCGGTGGTGTTTCTCCGGTAAGTTTTGACTTTAAACTTGTTTATTTATTGTTATTAATTTGTACAGTGTGTAATTCACGTTGCTTTCCTATTCTGCAATACTAACCGTATTAATTGCATACATTGTTATTAATATTATTGATGGAAATGTGAAGTGAAGACCGAAAATGTGTAATTGTTGTGCTTTTCTATTCGTTTTGACTCCGACACGGGAACACAACGATTGTAAACTGCAAACTAATCGACGGATTATTTGTTTATAATAATTTAGACAACTGTGAGTTGTAAATTGTTTATCATGAGTAGATGTAGATTATTTGATCATTACATTCTGTAGATTTTGAAATCATCATGGTTCATACAGTTTCATAAATCATTAAAATTATTATGTGTAGAATAACGGTCTAAAAATTGAAGAAAATTATTTTTGTTTAGTATTTTGTTAATAACTCAAAAACTTTTAATGTTATCGTTATTAATATTTTAACATTACATTAAGTATTAAATTGTGCATTGAAATATGTATAATTTACGTCTTTATTATAATTTTATACAGAGTAATCGTTAAAATCATAAACACATCAAAATTTTTACAAAATCAAGTTTAATTGTTTATAACTTTTTGTTGGTTTAATGCACAAAGTTCTTATTAACATATTATATGCAGAATTTAATACAGATTAACGTAAAATTAAAATTATAAATTTATCTTTACGCGTTTCTGAGTTATTATCAAAAAACTAAATTAATTACACATTTAGTAGTTTTCAGACCGTTATTCTTTACATAAACAACTTCTATATTTTTAAGTTTTATTTTCTTGCCCTAGTTTTTTTCTAAAAAATAATTCTTAGTTAAAGACTTCTTTAAAAGTTTTAAAGGACACTTAAAGACTCTCTTAGAAGCCATTAAAGTTGCGACTGTTAGTGTAGCGTTTTTGCGTTTCCGTTTTTGAATTCCCTCGATAGTGAACGGAAGACGCGGAAAGCGAAAAGCGATAAGCAAATGAAAATAGTTTTCCCACCTGAATCATTTAAAACAATCTGTCAATACAACCAATAAAAAAAACACAATTATTCGATTTAAATAAAAATTTCACAGAAAAATATATAAAATTCATAATTTTCATTGTATAATAACACAATAATGTTATTAACTTTAATAATGAGTAGATTTTTATTGTTTTTGGGTGTGTTTTTAAGTTAATAATATTTCCATGTAAAAGTATTATGTGGAGGCGCCGGGTTTATTCAAGAATGCGTTTGTTTTACGTTTGTTTTATTGTTATTTCAAATTGGTTCTTTTTCGGATAATATATGACGGTGATTCTTTGTCGCAACACCCTCGTGAGGGTGTATCGTTTGCCTCGACACCCCCGGACACCCGTTTTCGTCGTTGGGTGTACTTTATCTTTTCGTTACTTGCGCTCCACTCTTTTTTTTATTTCTGTGTTTCATTGTTTTCTCTTGCTGCTGCTAGTTTGTCTCGTTTAGCACTTTTCTCGTTGTCTTCGATTTTGTCGATTTCCTCGCGTTCATGTTTCCGGAAATTTTACGATTTTCTCCAGCATCAGACGCCACAACAAGCGAGACACTCACGCCACCCTCATTTATTTTCCATCGCCTTTTGCGCTTTCATTACATTTTAGATCTTGTTGCATTTCTTTATTTTATTTCATTTTATTTTCTATTGGTGATCGATATTTCAACATATAAAAGTATTATGTGGAGGCGCCGGGTACAAAATCACACACATACTCATTTTAGCTCATTTGGAATCATTTTAGTTAGCATAAAATAATAAAATTTTCGGAATGCGTAGTTTTGGTCCTTTAAGGGTGGTTTAATTATCATCTCATATCGTAAACACCCTGTATTGAGTAGTTTTGGCCTCTGTCTGTCTGTCTCTGCACAGCTCGGTAAAAAACGTGTGTGGTTTTTGTTTTAGGAGGCGCGCACGTCATTGATTACACGTCCGGCGGCGTAGGCGGCGCGGACGGCGGCGGCGGCGGCGACCACCATCGCTCGACGCCGCGCGTCGTCGACGGCGTCGACAATCCCCACCACCACGGCTCCCAAGAGTATATTAACGGCAACGATCATCCGATCAAAGAGAAAAAAATTGACACTGCCGTCTAAACCAAAAAAAAAAAACGAGAAATCAACATAAAAACAACACATTAATCATAAAACTCACACACGCTCTCTATTCTCAAACGAAAAAAACAAAAAACATTCAAAATAATTATCATTTATCACGTTAATATTTAGCTAGAAACAATTTCGTCCTTAAAAGTTTTAATTAAATTAAATTAAATTTAAATCTAAATAACTTATCGTTTTTTGTGATCATTACTTAAGTACATTCTCGCCTAGTTATATAAAAAATTAGTTTGTAGTCTTTTTTACTTTCGAAAACGGAACCAATCACATCAAAAACACTGCAACATACAATACTGCCATATTTCTATTTTATTCCACTTTGTTGACAACAATTTAACATAACAATATCTAACGATTAATAAAAATAAAAGCTTACAGCTGATTTATTTGAAATTATTTTTGTTTCTTAAGCGTAGTTAATGTTAGCCCGGCGCCTCCACTATATTCTCATGTATATAAAATTAACAAGAAATAAATCAGCTGTAAAATACGTTTGAAAAACTTTAAATAAATCAAAAAAAAAATTGTGAAAAATTACTTCATAAATTTTAAATCATAAAGAAAACGTAAACTGTATAAGTAAATGTTTGAACATGTGAAGAATATAATAAAATTTATGTTTTAGCGCAAAATAATACAACAACACGATAATCAGATTAATCAAATACAATTAAAACGCAGCATATTATTATTTTATTAATTACGTAATGTAATTAATTAATAAATTATTTAAGCGGATGGTTGCGCTCTGTTTGAATTATGTTTTCAATCGCGATCGATTGAATCGAATGAAATGTGAGAATGTGAAAACTATGCTCGAACACTCGATTGTGTATTACATAAATAATAACATTTAGGATGAGATTAATTAATGCATTGATTCGGAGCATTCATAATAAATTATTTTCATTCATATTCTAATTAATTAGTAAGATGGACGTTTTTCGATGATGATGCGGATGAGAAAAAATGAATATTATTATGTTAGGTATATGATAACATTAATTATTTGATCGGTTGCGATATAAATTATATTGATGAACAAATATTGATGATTAAAGATTGTTTTTATATATAAATGATAAATGAAAGGAGTGAAGACGAATAAATAAATAAATAAATAATGACGTGATTTTGTGCTTTTACTAACAGCTTGCTTACTAATGTCTTGTTTTAGTGATTAATTGTTTATTTATCTTATTTTGATTGTTATATTTCAGGACGTCGACAATCAACTGGAGAATCGTATGTGAAATAAGATTTTTTATTTTATTTTTTTTTAGAAAAATTCTCATAACTTTTTTAGTTTTAAAGATTATTTATTGAAATTTAGTATTGTTATTAGTTATTAGTTTATCTATAAAATACACTTTAAATTTTTGAAATATTTTAATTATTAAAAAGAAATTTTTGTTTCATTTTTTTTATTAAAACGTGCATAACTTCTTGAATTTTAAAGATATTAAACTGAAATTTTGCAACTATGTAGATTTTTAATTAATCTATCAACAACAATTTGAATTTTTTAAATATTATTATTATTTCAAGAGATATTTAACTTTTAAAACATGATTAATCAATTTAACAGTTATATTGTTATGATATTTTTACAAAAACGTTTATAACATTTTGAAATTTATAGATATTAAACTGAAATCTTGTAAAGTTATAGATTATTAATCAATCTATAAAAAACAATTTAAATATTATAAATCTTTCAATTATTAGCCGAGATATTTATCTTTAAACTTATGCAAATATTTTGTGAAGGCGCCGGGTTAATATATGTATATTTTCTAGCAGTGACACAGAATCAGCTGAAGCACCCAAGGAGTCCCGCGAACCAAAAGACATAATTCAAACCTTGCGGACGAAATTAGTCGCATTGAAAAAATCCAGAGATAAAACCACAAATGTCCCCGAAGACCAAACACACAACTCGACCGAAGATGTAAAAATACCTTTAGGAGAAGCAATCGCCGAAAATCCCGTGAATCCAGTTTCACCTGCTGAGGAAGCAAAAAAAACCGACGGATTGGTTTACGCCGAACTAGACCTGGTTAGTCCTAATCTACGACCTGTGCTTAAGTCCGAAGATGACAAAACAGAATACGCCGAAATAGTCTACAGCCCCGATAAGACAAATCCAGACAGCAGAGATAAAGATAAAGATGATAAAGAAGTCAAAGAGCGAAAGATTTAAACATTTCAATGCACAACAACCGAAATAATTAGAAAAACAGGCCATAACCTCAAAAATACATCAATAATATCAAACATAGTAATATAAATGTGTTCTAAATGATAATTTGTTATTACTTTTTGTTTAAATAATCTATAGAATCTATACAATGACAATTTATGATAACATATTGAAGTTTTTCAGAGTACAAAACTTCTATGTAGAAATCTAAGTAAACAAAGATCTGAAATCAAAATTTATAAGACTAGTATTATTAATTATTAATTAATTAATTAATTAATCACTGTTTGTGTGTGTGCGATGCACTAAAGTAGACGTACTTAAACAAAAGTTTATAAATTATGTATAGTATTATAGAATTTTATATTTTTTTGCTATAAAAAATCAAAAAATTAAATTTTTCACAAAAAAAAACACCCTGTATAATTTATTATTTATTTATAACTTGACAAAACATTCATGATTCAATGATTAACATTTTTGTACGTATTTCTTTTTTCGATTTTTATGTGGTTTTGTATGCCCAAACAAAATCTTATCACAATCGGGTTCAGAGGACACCAGAGGAGGTCCTGGCATGATATCATCAAGTAGATCTTTATTATCCTGTAGGGTTTTGAATTCAGTACCTACAGGAATTTTTTCGATTTGTTTCACTGCTGCTATGATTATTCTAAACACTTCGTTTTCTATCGGTTGACTTTCCAGGTTTCTGATGAGGACCTCAATGAGTTTATCTATGGATTCAAACCTGAGGACAGCAGCTGATCCACACCTGTCAATTCTATTCCCATAGAGATTTAGATCAGTTGGGTCAAACATATAATAGGTATCACATTTTTTAAACAGGGCCAATGCCCAGCGATCCAGTAAAATAATACAAAAGTTTTTGAGGTTAAAACAAGCAACTAGGGCTTCTGTTAAGGGCCTGGCCCCAAAATGGGCTGTTAACACAGGTGCACCTACTGATATTTTTACTCTAATGTCTTTAATAACCACATCACGGATTAGGGTCTCAAGACCTATTTTTTCTTCTTTAGGGTTATAAACCATGTAGGAATCCTTAAACAACAGGTCACCCATGTCCAGAATCATATCAATGTTTTTATATGTCCATTTATTGATGGGTATGAGTTTGTCCATGACATAAGCCACAATACAATTAGGTACATCCTGGTTACCTCTGGAGTTGTCTGAGTAGCATTTATGGTTCTGACTTTTGCTACCCCTGAGGATATCCATCTCTCCAGGTGGGATTGTATAGTAACTCAGACGTCCCTGTTTCTTATTATGTGGAGATTCTTGTTTTTCAGGTTTCTGTAGACCGTATTTAGGTGTTTTCTTTACTTTCTTACCATCTCTTTCTATGATTATTTCTATGGGTGTTATCAGGAACATTCCCTGAGCATCTTCAGATACCAGGGATATCACATGCTCAGATAGCAACTTAGGGGAAGCAAAACGCATTGTACAAGCTACACCAGATTCTGTTTCAGGCATTCCTGAAGGTCCCCTGGGGTTGGGATCAAACATGTAAATGTAATCTATGACCCCATTACACTCCTGCCAGATGGCTACTGTTAACAGGTCTGTTTCTAAAACCCCATAGACATTTTCCAGGAAGAAGTTTTCTATTCCCTGACGAAGGTTTTGTGTGTCAGGTGCTTTTATATCAATGACACCAGATTGGTCTGTTTGTCTAAGTTCAAAGTTAACCTTATTCTTACCAATTTTGAAGTTTTTGGGACAAAGGGCTAAGGTTAGTTTTTCTTCCCAGGGATTGAACAATGTATCACACCTATCTATATATTTTGCATAGACATCATCCCCTATACAGACCACATCATCAATAATCATTTTGGTCCAGTATTCTGTACTGTGGATCAAGGTCATAGCAAGGGCAACACAAGCAATTGGAGAACTTTGAGCATTGGCACCTCTCCCAAACATAGGATCTTCTTGACTCAAGGTACCTCTGATAATCATCTTACCAGGTACAACAGGTTCAAACCCTGATAATTTCAAGGGATCTTCAGTTGCCCTTAGTTCTTCTTTCAAGACCTTTGTACAATCCGCTGCTCCTATTGATATTTCCTGTATGGTGAAGAAGTTTTTACCACATTTGGGTACGTTTTCTAAAAAGAGGTCACAAATGGGTTGGACCTCCTGAAACCGGGTTATACATGCAACACCATTCTGGCATTTGATACCATGTGGGCCACACTCATGCGGATCAAACATATAATAAAATGTACCCATTCTGAAAACAGCTACAGTATGGGTCTTAGACTGTAAGATCCCCAAACGATTACCTCCTGCAGCAAAGAACTGCTCAAGACCTCTACTGACATCAAATTCATCTTCAACATCTTCAGCGTTGATCTCACCTTCAATCATGGTCTCACTTATCTTTACAGCAACAGACTCATCACCTACACAGAAAGTCTTAACCAGATTTTCTATTGTATAGGTTTCCCTGGCAAGAACTTCATCAATCTCTTCAGGAGTCAATTCTAAATCAGTTAGGGATTCTAATTCCCTTCTTCGGATTCTTCTGGTAGAGGTATAGAGACGATCCCCATACTTTAAAATTTGATCAATGGTATTCTTAGTAAACTGGGACATAGCAAATATATGACCATAGGATAATGCTATTAAACAGTTTGCATGAGCTTGCAACCCTCTGTTACATTCTGGGAAGATCACATTCTTTTCATGCATCCCTCCACGAAGGATCCACTGACCATAGGTTATCTCCCTCCATTCATTCCAATCCCCTGCAATTTCATCAGGTTTAGGTCCGGTCACAGGGTCATAGACATCTTTAACATCAGGGATGTTCCTCAGTACCATTCTGAATAACCCAAACTGTGAATCATCTCTATATTTAGGAGGGTTATTTGCTATCAGGTGCTTAATGAGGAACTTGGGTTTAGTAGCCCACATTATATAAGCCCGCCCTTTTTCCTTTGCATGTGCTTCCCAGTATTCCAGAGGATGTCTAACAGGTGATACAGATTGCTCTTCTTCAACAAACCCATACTCCCTCCATTCTTTTTCTAATAATTGTCTGATTTTCTTTTCTGAATTCATTTCAATCTCCAACTTTTTACTTTCTTCTTCTTCCTGAATATCCTCATCAAGATCAAATATGTTGTCATCATGATCATCATATTCCATTTCAGTAAGGGTAGGATCCAGAGGGATATCACTCCATTCTTCCTTTCCGTAAATCATACCCTGTTCATCTCTAGGGTTAGGATCAAAAAGATAATACAAGGTCCCAGATTTCCATAGGACCACATCATAGTAATCTGTATGTACAATGATTTCTTTATGGTCATCTTCTTCCCGTACCTCTTCAGAGAAGAAACTTTTGAGGGCATTTGCAAGGTCAGTCCCATTTGCAGAAATAACTCCTTCGGCTATCATTTCAAATTCTACTATAAACTTATTAACACCTATTTTGAAATCTTTGATTACATTATCAACGGTAATATCATCAGTTTCTTTAAAGTCAACTTCTTCTTCTTCAGCAGAATCTTTTCCAAGGTTTTTATAGAAATTCTGAATGGATTTCTCATAAACACTTTGACCTGTTTTTAGGACATCGTCTAATATATCAACAGTCCATTCATTAGGGATGAAGATCCTTGCCATTCCAGGTGCAGCCATGAGGTTACCCATTGTTTGCTTCCCAGCATACACATCAAACATTTCAATCTTTTTCTGATGAGTAGAACTCCTCAAAATGGCTCTTTTCTTAGTTATTTTTGTATAGTTAAACAAAGGACGTTCTACAACCAAATGACTTAGTTTATTCTCTTCATCATCATCTTCCTCTTCTTCTTCTTCAACGGAAGCAAAACTAGAATCATCTTCATCTGGCATCTCCCCAGGTGGTATTGGATTAAATATCTTCACATCAAGTTTTGAAATGTTATAAATAGCTAGGGTTACATCAGGTCCTAGGTTACCCATGATCACCTCAGCCATGGTATCAGAATCCAGGAACTTCTGAACACAGGCTTTACCATGAGCAACCACAAACCCGAAATTATTCCTGTCATGAGAATCAAAGTAAAAGTATTGACCATGTGCTTTGAAAACAGCAACTGATATCCCTCTACAGGTCAGTATACCATAATCATTATCTTTAAAAAACTCCTTGAACCCTTTCTGTAGATTCCATGTATTCCTATATTCTTCAGGTATGGTTATAACCCCATTAACCATACATTCAGACACGTCAAAAGTAACCAACATATCTTTCAAAACAAACTCTGGTAACAATTCAGAAACAAGCAACATGGGAGATATCAAAGTCCCTTTCTTCTCATGATGGTCAATACACTTCTTGTAATAAATATCACCTTGATCCAGAACCTCATCTATGGTCTCAGTTGTCCAATCATCAATCTTCACCAAATGACAATAAGTCAACGCCATAGCACAATTTGCAGTACACTGAGTATTCCTGGTATCTTTAGAGAACTTAATATCACCCTGAGCAAAAGATCCCTGAAGAATCCATCTATTCGGACATATAGCTTTGAAGTTACACCAATCAGAAGGTAATTCTATATAATCATTAACCTCAACTGTGGAGATTATAAAAGTATCATGTCTTTTATCCCTGTCGACATTAGCCATGTACATATCAACTAAATCCCTGAGGTCTGTAAACCAGGTGAGGCATGCAACACCACTGATGTAATCAACAGCTTCCATTACACTGCCAATCTGTACTTCTTTGACTATAGCAAAACCATTGGGGTCTCTTTCATGTGCATCAAAGAGATAAAACAAGTCTTCTTCTTTCCAAATGGCGACAACTAAAGGTCCCTGAATAATAATAGCATCATGTTCTGAGAGGACTTCACGAATTGCTGGTAAGAGGTCAAGAATTGCAGAATCTTGTGATTGCAGTTTTCCTATTGCACCATATTGTTGTATTTCAGGAGTGAAGTTCTTTTCATTTAATTCAATTTTTTTGATTATGTTTTGAACCTTTAGGATATGGTCAGGTTTTATTAGAATTAAGGACTGGATACAGATTCGTAGACCAAGTCGAAGGCAGTTGGTCACTATACGTGTCGTCCAATATTTAGCTTTATTTTCTCTCAAATGGACTATAGCTCCAAGGGCCATACAGAAATCTTTTAGAGAATAACACCTTTCAAATTCTGGATCATCTTGATGGGTCTCTGCTAGCATGATACCAATTCTTTCAGGAATTATATCTAAAAACATTAAATTTATAAAAAAAATAATTTTTAAGGTTAGAAAATTCTTACAGTTGAAATAAGTAACAGATTCAACTCTAGGTTTCTCCACAATTGCTTTCTTCTTAACTTTAGACTTTCCTTGTTGGTAATCATCTCCTTCTCCTTGGTCTACATCAGGTTCCGCATCGTCATCATCATCTACAACAACTTTTTCTTCAGCTGGAGGCTTGTCCACGATCTTTGCTGTATTTTGTAAACACGTCCTCTCGTCCGCTTCTAAAATAATTTATTTAATAAATAATACATTTTCTGAATTAGCGAAACGAACCCTTTTGAAGTTTATCCTTCATATTCGGGTCCTCCTCGCATGTATCCTCTAAACACGCCGGATACCTTGTATTAATATAAGCGATCCTCTCAATCTCCACAGGGATCAACTCAAATGATATATTTGCTGGTATCATCTGTCTCTGCAACACCTGGACCAATCTATCTGTTGTGGGGAATCTCACTGTAAAGGTATGACCTTTGCCCACAAAAGGTTTCTTCAAAGGCCAACACATTTCATCATGATCCACAGGGTCAAAGAGGAAGAACCCATTTCTAAACTTCCAGATTGTAAAGTATCTCTTTGGGTTGCTTTCTGCACATAAGATACCACAATCATAACATCCAAAAAATTCTTTAATCACATTCGCTAAATAATCTTTAGAGTTAGTATCTAGGTCTTTAAAGATCAATCCCTGAAAACGTTCCCCACGTAAACAGATTGTGATCTTATGACTGTGGATGAAGATATCTTTGTTCAACTGACAAATTGTCATATTGGGATTTTTCTGGAATCGTAAACTCCTTTGGAAATATCTATCTCCAATGATGACAATCTCATCCAGGGTCCTTGAACACCAATGAAAGCTCGGGCATAGTTTTGAATACAATGCGCAGACTATACAGATAGCATGACCTTGTAAACCATTTGTAACATAAGTGAATCTTGGATGATACATGCTTAAATCTCCGAGAAGCACAGCACAATCATTGATAACTTTGTAATCATGCCATACTTTTAATAAAGAGGAAATTGTGAGTTTCTGAGTGAGTTGTGGAGGATATGGTGATGGTTTAGGTCTGCATTGCTTCTGTCTTTGATCAGGTGGTATCCATTTCTTGGTGGTGACAGGTGGGTATGTAATTGGTGATGGTGCTTGTTGTCTTCTTCCGCGTCTACGTGCCATTTTTAAATTTTATAAATTTTACTACAAAATTTTGATAACTCGTAAATTTTGCAAAAAATTTTGACAGTGTTATTAGTAACAATATATAATTTAAAGTGTTTTGTTTTGTTTTGGGCATCTTGGATCTTTTGGTAGATCTTGTTTTTATTATGACAGTGAAATTTCAAAATATTCTGTGTTTTGTTTTTTATTTTTCAAATTTACATTTTCTGGTATTTGTTTAAATTAAAAGAGTAAAAATAAAATGGATGCTCGAAAGAATATAGATCCAACGTAAGAATATATAATATTTTATTAAATAAATTTTTATTAATTTTATTTATGTTTTTAACAGGGATACATTTGATGAAAATCCTGGAATCATTCAGCGTTTTATTCAGAATTATTCAACGACTGATTTAACCTCGGAATTACCTCCAGATGAACCCACAGATCCTGTTTTGATACATAATTATGAAGTTCAACACCCTTTACCTGCAAGACCTCCAAGAGTTAAAGCTGAAAAGGATCCTACTATTATTGAACCATCTGTTAGTACCAGGTTAGGATTGCAACCTTATCCTCCAGGTGAAGTGGGAGCTAAATATGTTGCTCCAATGCCAAAACTTGCTGAATATAAAGAGTTGAAGAAAAAGAACAGGAAGGAGTTTTTTGATCAAATTGAATTCTGTGATCATGACGTGTTGAGGTTACCAAGTCCCATTATCATGGATACAATATCAAAGGTATTGAGTATATTCTATTTTGGTTTATGTTATTAATGATTTTTTGTAGTTGGAGGAAGAATCTCCACATATTAGTAAAGCTAAAGTGCTCCCAGAAAGACCTTCAGTGTTTACATCAAGTACCATGGTCCCTCCAACCAAATCCCAATTAAAAGCTAAAGAAATCAAAAGTGGGATCTTCTTAAATGTTGATGATTCCGATATGGGGTCAAGGTCATCCGCAGAAGAGGAGGAGATTGTTAAAAAAAAGAAAAAACCAAAGAAACGTCGAGTCATCAAACGCAGAAAGCATAAACGTGAGACCATATTTCAAATGATTATGTTTCCTTGATATATTATTATCCAATTCAGGTCAACCCTTACCCTCCATCCAAGAATCCATCCATGACCAAGGCGACATAGACCTAGAACAACAATTCATGCAATCTCTAGAATTCTACGACTATGAAATGTATGGTGAAGGAGGTCCTGAAATAGAGTTACCAATTTGGAAACCCGAAATGTATGATGTATCCACCCATGTCTCCGATAACCTTATCCTAGGACCTTTTGCTGATCAAATGTCTATTGCTTCATCAGCAACATCAATGGCTGACAAATCCGCTTTTGATGATGTATCTTGGTGTGAAATACCTTTAACCTCCAGATTGGTTCAAACCCTACGAGATGCCCAATGTGTAAAACCTAAGAAAAAATACCGCAAAGGATGTTTAGAAAATCATTCATTTACCAAACTCAAACAATCCATTCTAACAGATTTTCCTCATTGTACCATCATAGGATCAATCAATCAAGGAGATCTTTGTTTTCCTAAAGTAGCCAGGGGTAATCAAGGGATATGTATGCCTATTGCAGCATTCTGTTATGCACATATTAAGAAGTATAAAGACTGGACATCAAGATCTCTTGATGAAATTGTAGAACTTGGAAATTGTCATTTCATGTCATCAATTGCAGAGATACACATGCATAAAGGAAGAAAAGAATTAGCTGTGCATGAAGTTAATAATTTCTTTTTTATCTGTGATAAGAAGATAAAATTTGAAATATCAGATCCTGAGGTGAAAGGATTAACAAGATCAACAGACAAGAAGATATTCAATATATCAACAGGTTTAAAAGTGTTTTTCTGTAACTACAACACAGGAATATTAAGAACTGAAAACTTGAATATCCTAATCTGGAAGATCAAAAAAGGTTGTTATCTTTTCTTTGACGCTAACCCAAGAAAAAGTAATCTATATCAAGACAAAGTAGGATCTGCAGTTATGACTATAGTATCAAAGTTAAAAGCCATCAGATCAATCCTCCTAGATAGATCATCAATTGGTAATTCTCCATTCAACATTTGTCAGATAAAAGTCCTGAAGATAATGGGTAAAGATGAACGTGAAGAAGATGAATACACCAAAGAAAGAAACACTTACATAGCTTTGAATGATCGTCAGGCGATTGTCCAGGGAAGTTTTGATCTTGGTGACCTATGCTTCCTGTTTAACAGGAATAAACAATCTCTGAGTATGTCTATAGTAGCATTGGCTTATTCAAGAATATCTGTTCCACATTCCTGGCATAAGAAGACACTGGATAAGATTTTAATCATTGGTAACCAATTACATTCTGTGATTGTAGAATCTGAGAGTTGTACTGATGTGGGTGTTGAGCATCTTCCTGCGGTGTTTACAGTAGGCCCATATGTTCTGGAGATACATATCTATCCAAATAGATACGCTGATTTGATGTATAAGAAATCAAATTGTATATTTTCTGAAGACTTGAAGTTATTCTTTGAGAGTAATAACAATTGTGTTGCTCAGATTGGTAAGGCTTATATGGCGATCTGGCAACAGAGAGATATGTTCTTTTGCTTTGATCCTCATACCAGAAACAAAGAGGGTTTGAAATGTCGTCAGGGAGCTGCTGTTTGTTCAATGAATAAAGACCTGGATGTACTTCTGGAGACTGTTGTTCAGAATTATGACAGTCGTGAGACTATATTCCATCTTCACGCAGTTAAGTTGATTAGGATTCACAGAGACCCTGTTTTGACCAAATTTTTCCCAAAACATTTAACTCTACAAGAAATGCCTATGGAAACCTTTCACAGGCATAAATGTATGAAGAGTAAGAAACGTGCAACTGATAAACCTTTCGCAACAGCAGATTTCAAAGAACATGCTCTGAAAAAACTCCTAGCTGGAATAACACTAGCAGATTCAATTTACGATGTCCAAAGTAATTTAGGAGTATTGGTACTTATATGTTACCTGTAGTAGAATGTCCTAAATTGATGAAGACACCTAAACCCAAAACAAGAGAACCTGAAGATGATGTAATTGTGGACTTAGATTCTCCTAGTTTGAGTGACACTCAGATTGTCCCCAAGAGGCCTAATCCCTATGATGATGAAATTAACATAGATGATCTTGCTTCCTTTGGTTTGACTCAAGAAGAAAGGAATTAGAAGAAGAACCTGAAGGTCAAGAAGGTGGAGACTATGGACCTGTCCCAATGTATGGTCTAGGTGAAGATATTGAACAGTACGTTCAAGAGGAACAATCCCAGCAATATGGGGTTATGTCCCAGGTTACTTCCGGGGAGTTAGATCCTTGTTTCCGAGCTGATTATGTAAGCATCTTTATTAATCTATAACCTAACCTATATTTTATTCTTCTTTTTTAAAATTTAGATTAATACCGACCTAACCTATTGTTACAAACTACTTCCTGCAATGGAATTACCAATGAGGACCAAAGAAGATCGTGATATTATCATTGACCTACACCAACAAGAAAAAGAGTTACAGAATCTACGTTACTATGATAAAATCAATGATGAAATGCAGATTTTAACAGGAAAAGCCAATTGCTTTGATTTCATTTATGAAGAAGATGATCCTAACCTTATAATTCCATACATGTGCATCATGGCAGCTGCCTATGATATAGAGAAACCCATTAATCGATGGGATGATGCCACAATAGGTTTTGTTCTTCAATCAGGTCGCATGTTATATGACCAATACGCCGAAAGTTTTGTTCATATAGACGACTTTAAATTTGAATTGGTTAAGAATAACATCATGGCGACTATTCATATCATCTTTAACACCTACATAGGAGATGATTTGTTTGATACCTTTTCTGGACAAAAGATCCTTGAAGAGTTTATTGATAGACATGTCTTCAATCAACAAGATGTCGGATTTGTGATGGTACCACATTACGCATGCGCTGTATTCTTCAAAAAGAGTTTATTCTATCTCTTTGATCCTTATAACTGTGATAAATGGGGAAATGTCCAACCTTTAGCCAAAAAAGGAAGAGCTTGTTTAATCCGATTCAGATCAATGGATGAATTGGTTAAGAGACTTATCCAGAACCTGAGTAAACGGGTTGTTGAGAATGACACCTGTGGAATGCAGTTTAGGATGTTAATGCTTGCAAAACCCAAGTTTACTCTTCTAGATCAAAAACCTACACTTGAACAAGTCCAACCTGAAGATACCATGACCCTGATGAGAACCTTAAGTGAAGAATTCAAACGTCCTAGTAACTATATCAAATTACCAGATGGTAGCCAACTGATTCGAGGCACAAAACATGTTGGTGATTGTGGTGTGGAAGTAGAATACATAGCACCTTATATTTGTATAATGGCGGCTGTGGTTGGAGAAAAATACTGTCTCCGGACTTGGTCCTCAGATGTCTTAGACTTTGTCATGACCTCAGGAGACGTTTTATACAAAAAATCAAAATATGGTTTTGTGCAACTGGTTAAACTAGAGCTACCACATATTGTCCTTGGTCACGAAGACTTCAAGTGTCAAATTAGATATATCTTTGACGCACCATGTAATCTCCGCATAATGAAACTAGCTTTACAGAAAGTAATCATGTGTGAAACAGACTGGGTGTTTATTGTAACAGAAGTTTACACTTGTGCAGTCTGTCAAAGACGTGGTATCTACTATCTGTATAATCCATTCTCATGTAATGAACTGGGATTGGATGATGTGAAGGGTTTCTCATCAGTTGCAAGATTCAGAGACATGGAGGATCTATGTCTGAGGATTATCTTCAATAAAACTAAGCGGGACGTACCTGAAAAGGGTAATTATTCAAGATTTGCTTTGTATGTATGCAGGGTTTCAAGAAGGCGTAAGTCAGTTATAAGAATGAAGTATCCAGGAGATGATATGGATGAAGATGAAGGACATAAAACAGAAGATCATGAAGAAGAAGCAGAAGAAGAAGAGGAACTAGTTGCAAGAAATAAACATGGTTATGTAAAAGTAACCAACGTTGAAGTTATAGAAGGAACTAAGGTTTTGGAACGTCCAGCAAGTGATCAAGTTGATTTGATGGAAGATCACTTTGCTAGCCTAGCTGCAGCATTGATGGTAATTCACAAACCCTTGGAAAATTGGACAACGAAAAACGTGGATAAAACTATTGACTTAGGGAAACATATCTATGACCATGCGGATTCTCTAGAACAATCTAGAAGACGTACCATAAGAAATATCCTGGTAGGTAAATACTTTTTTGATGTCATTGTAAAGACCATAGAAATAGAACCATACAAATACCGGAAAAACTTCAAAGAGAGTCTGAAATATGTCATGCGTAAACGCAAGTTCATCATGTTACAAACAGGTGAAGGTACCTACGTTATCTACATTGATACAGACAATCATGTGGTACATCTATACCATCCCTATCAAGCAACGTTCAATCAAAAAGATAAACCATCAGAAGATGTATCGAATGCATGTTGGATTAAATTCAAATCATTTAAACAAGCTATCAAGTTTTTAAAGAAAGCAACAATATGAATCGGTATAAATTCTTCACATTCAACGTGATTAATGTTACAAGAGCTCCCAGATCTGTTATTGTAAGTGCAATGATTCAAGACTGGATTAGAGCAAAACAGGTTAAAGGTGAGATTAGTGGTAAGTCATTCCATGAACATGAAAGTTGGATGGACCTGCATGATAACCCATGGTCAAGATTAGGTGGTAATCTATCTCCAATGAAAGGAGCTCATAATAAATGGTATTCCTGGGATATAGAATACAATAATGATCTGTATATGATTTGTGGAACTATGTCTCAGCATGATAAATGTTTCAAGTCTGATATTCGTGGGAAACAGACCCTGGCCTCTTTGGTAGCTGTCATTGGGATGACAGGTATCTATGATCTGAAAGAATGGAATCCTTCGGTGATTGACGCTGTGCTTATATCTGGATACAAATATTTTGTCAAGTGTATAGAAAACATTGAAGATAAAGATCATGAATTTTCCATGGAAGATTTGATAGATGAATGTGAGATCTTTCCATTCCAGTTCAAGGTGCGTTATCAAGCTGTCGTTGAAGGTACCATGTTTTTGACTAGTACCAAGAGGTTCAATTTGTATAAATCTCTGCAGTTCTTCTTTGATGAGTACTATTATCGTGCTGGGATTATTGTGGCGAATAAAAATGGAGTCAAGAAGATGGTGGCATTTGCTAAGAGGAAGGATAATGAATATTATATGTTTGATTGTATGACTTTTGGGAAGCCGATGTTTGCTCCACATGAAGGTGTTGCTTACATGTTGAGGTGTACTACTTTGGCGAGGTTGATTCATGTGATTGTGTTGACTCTGCGAGGTGGTGATTTCTATGTCTATGAGGTGATTGCGGATAGTTATAGTGCTGTTGAAGGGGATATGAATCCTTACGTTGATGAGAAGCCAAAATTAAGACCATGAAGAGGTTTGAAGTTGAACATGGAAATTGTGTGTTATGAAAGTTTTAATGGTGTATATGTTTTGTTTTGTGTCAAATTGTTTATATACTTTGTAAATATTTAATAAATTAATTGTTTTTGACGTGATAACGTCTTTAAAATCGTTTTAATCGGGTGACATGTTCAGAAACTTGTGTCACGAGGCCTCCGATCGCAGGTATAACGAGAGAGAGAGAGACGGACCGATCTCCCGTCTCATCTCGAGCGCTGCCAGTCATTCCGTGAAACTTGACACGCGGAATCCACACGAGCGGAGGCAGGCATAGTGTTCGAGTGAGTGGACCGATCTTCCGTCTCTCTCACTCTAGCGGCATACAAACGAATGGAGATTTTCTCGTGCGGTTAAGTTTTCGTTGAATATTTAACAGTGAAACAAAATGTGAAGTGCAAGTGAAGTGTTACAACAATTGCAACAAAAAAAACTTATATCACCAATAAGACGTTATCACGTAAACATCTCGATCGTAAACCTACTTTACAAACAACCATTTTTTTTAATTATTTTTATAAGTTTTTCCAACTATAATATGATTTTAATGCTTCAGTATAACAAGCAGAAGGTTTCATAACAGTCATAGAATCACCAAAGTGCCTCTTATAAACAGAATACTGATGACGATTTCTTGTGTCCAAGACACAAGTGGTATTAAATAGTATATTAAATTTTCTATAAAATTTTAACCTTGAAATAGAGGGTGAAAACAGAGGTTAAAGTTACAACTCCTTAAAAAGAAAGTTCTTTAATTTTGGGGGCAATCGTGTACTGCAGTTTATATTTTATTTAAGTAATTAGCCTTTAATAAAAAAAATTAATTTATCTGTAATCGTTTACACAATAATTGCAAGCAAGAAATAAACAATTTTAAATGTTTTCATTTTCATGTTTTCTGGTCTTCTTTTATTATTTACTACAAAATCAATGAAGATATTGAATTGTTTTAAACATTGATAAATATTACATTAAATTTCTTATTTAGTCAAGTATATGACTTTTATTTTAACCCTTAAATTAAGGGTGTAAGTAGGGGTTAAATTTACAACCCTTGTACAAATTAATTCTGTAGTCAATCTACTCAAAATTGTGGCTACTGATACTTTAATAACTGTTTTATTTAATGGTATAATTAATTTATTAAAAGTCCTCCGATTTATTTTTTTATTAATTTTTTAAGTTAATTCAATTTTACTTGCACATCGGAAATTTCTTCATATTTAGGTTAACTTTACGGGTCTATAACTCATGAACCCATTGTTCAATATTATCGCTTTAAAAAACAAAAAATTGTTCGTCTAATCAGGATTCCATTGACCTTAAACAAGTAATTATAACTTTTGTTTAAGATAATTAAAAAACACTTCAAAGTTAAAGTAATTTTACTCTAACTTGTAAGTTTCCAATTTATTCAAAAAATGTTAAATAGCTTCTTAAAGAGTTGGAAATCTTTGTGCAGTATTGTTTTTAATCAAAAACAGCTTTGTTTATTTTTTATGAATTTTTAAAAGTTAATTTTTATAATTTCAGTATCAGAAACGTAATAAAATTTAAATTTTTCTATGGGAATGGACGTGCTCTTTAATTTTCTATTGATTACAGTTTTAAACCATCGAAAACACTCAAAAACGTGGTAAATATCAATATTTTCATTTTTAGTACATTTCCAGACATTTCGGGGATTCCGTAGTAAAAACGTAGTAACAGTTCCTAGAATTTCGTCTGTGTAGAGGAATGTGCGATGGCCGCCGCATAACTAGGTCAGCGTGGCTGCCAACCTAAATAGTTTCATTTCATTCGAAAAATCGGGAATTTTCTAGTAACATAATTGGTAATGCACAAAATGACAAGACCCTAAAAAATAAGTCACTAGATGAAAGTTTGACAGTTTGGCGCGGAAGAATGACAGATGTAAACACACAACATTTTATTTTGATTTCTTTACCAAATCTGATTTTCTAATTTATTACTTCGGAATTGAAATTCTGGTAATTATTACAGTGTTTACTCTTATAAATTAAAAGTGGTGGAATCTGGATTGCCTCAATTTAGGTGCAAATCCGTTGTAAACAACTTCAAATTCACTTTCAAGTTTCTAATGATTCTGTTTTTACAGTTTTACAGACTCATTCTCACAAAGGTTGTGAACAGCAAGGCAAGACGTTTTTATAGATTACACACATTTCGGAAGAATAAACCACGTAGATTGAAAACTAGAAATTGTGATTGAGTAATCTGGTAAGTTATTACTGCAACTGTAATCAGCACTTATTGCCCATAAAACACATTTTGATTTACTTTAATTTGCAGAATCTTGTAACATCGAAATAGTGGTCCATATCATAAATAACAATCTGCTGATATTTCAAACTAACATTTTCATGTTTGAGTAAAGGGAACCTTGAAATACTAACCAGATTTAACATTCTGCTGCATCAAGTTGATGACCAAGATTATATGTGGCAGTTTGCACTTCTCTGCACTAATTATCATGCGTCATCAACACACTCCTAATGGACTTAACCAAAAGAAATAACTCAATCTTCTCAACTGGTGTATGGAGTTATACATCTTATGATTATAGAGATGTGTTTGATTCAACAGTTGCTGTTTATTAATATATTTAATTAAATGCTTGTACATTTTTATTGCACATTTATTGAAAGGTTTTGTAAGCTTTATAATATTTATAAGTTCTGTATTAACTTGTATGTGTTAAACATTTGGTATATTTTTAAGTATGCTTTGCTGTTTTAATGAATAATTAATCATTAATGGTGTGAAAATATATTCCAATTTACTTTACTATATTTACATTACTCTTTATGGACCAAAGTAGTGGTAATTGTACTTGTATAACAAACGGTAGAAAATGCATGAATAATGTTTGAAATGTTGGAGACTGCTGAATGATATTTATAACATGATAGAGAGCTCGCAAGTTTCTTCAAACTCCTGTTTAACTTACTAAAATTTCTTAAATCTTTAGATTGCCTTGCTAAAATCATCCTGTATATCTTTATTCCATGGATTAATTTGTATGCTGTTTTCAAACTCATAAACAACGAATAATAGAACTACATTCACATACGATTAAACACATTAGGGTTCGCAAAATCCTTTAAATGCAGTCTTTATTCGAAATTTCGCATTATATTTGACTTAACCCTCTGAAGGGCTCAAAACAGCGATAAAAATAGCATTAAACTTTGGGATAGTTTGAAAATTTTCCGAACACGCTGTGCAAAAACATTAATATCTCCCAATCCGTTGTGCCAATGTTATTGTTGTTTATGTCCTTTTGTAGAAGGAGAATTGACCATTCGCATGATATATGACTTAACCCTCTGTAGGACTTAGAACAAGCCTAAAAACGGCATTAAACTTTGGCATAATTTGCAATTTTTCAAAACACGCTGTGAAAAAACCTCAATATCTCGTGATCCGCTGCCCCAATCTTAATCAATTTTATGTTTCCTTATAGAAGAAGAGTTGCCCTTTCACTTGATATATAACACACCCCTCTGAAGGGCTTAGAACAGGGCTAAAAGTGGCATTAAACTTTGGCATAATTTGCAATTTTTCAAAACACGCGGTGAAAAAACCTTAATATCTCGCCATCTGCTAACCAAATCTTATTCAATTTTATGTTTTCGTATAGAAGAGGAGTTGCCCTTTTATTTGATATATCACTTAACCCCCTCAAATGCTTAGAATGGTCTTAAATTGTTATTACAAATACTCAATTTTTTGATGAAAATTGTTGATGTTTTCATGTAATTTTTGTAGTTTTAATACCTCTAGCGCCACCTAGTTGCAACTTACTAAAGCTTCAACCTTTTAGCTATTTTAATGTGGAACTCTGCAAGTATTGAGTAGAATGATGATGTGATAGCATACGTCGCCACCAGAGGGCGCTAGTATGTACATTTTTAATTAAATTTAATATTTCTGTTATTAGGCCGTTATTGTTAATATTTTTTTGTTAGAGTGTTCAATGTTTACACTTCAAATATTTATATCATCAATTTAATCACTTCTAATGTATGAAATGCTAAAATTTGAATAAACAATGTGTAATTTTTAAACAACCAATAAACAAACAAATATTTCATTGATAACAAAGAGAGCATCTTATTGGATAGACCCCAAGAAGATATAAATATTACCACCTACCTACCCACCAATCTTACCTGCCGAAAATGTTTCACCTTCTCACACATTCTGCGATCCGAATATTGAATCTGCTTGAAACCTCTTCCGAATAAGTTTGAGTCTCATTTTAGTAATTTTCGGAGCGAAATAAATCGAGAAATTGATTTTTGTCATTAGGAGAGCAGAATGTGTTAGGAGGCTGAAATATTTCAACAGATGTTCGCGTGATTTCAACATTTTTTAAAATTTAGACTTGATATTCATCTTATGATAATTATTGGTAAGTGTAAAACTTTGTATTTCCTACTAAATTGATTGCGTTCATTAATGATTTTACCCATTCTCGATCCCGCTCGGATCAAATACCTTTGGGCACCGCAGCTGATTGTTTTGGAAGTTATGGACGATCTTGCATCAAACGACAATTTAAAATTGACTTGTCTCGAACATCCTTTAGATTTTCTTCGGATATAAGTTGGATACCATACGGACAGAGTCCTAGAAAACTGATCAAAACTTCAAATGTAAGTATAAATGCGTTTTTGGTCCTAGAATTTTGATTAATTTGTTTTGTTTTTCAAAGACTACTATCACAGGACTATGTGGAGGCAATTGTGGTGGATGCAAGTTCAATCCCAACATTGGCCTCAAGGTGGAGATCACATGATGTGAATTCAATCCACCCAAGGAAACCTCATCTAAAACGATCCGGAACACATTTGGTACAAAGCAGCTCTCTATTCTCCTCGGAAATAATCTTGTCTTTTACAATACGTGCCATTTAAATCATTGCCAAATATAATGTTTACACTGTGTAGAAATTTAATTGAGGTACATATTTTCTTTGTATTGAACGTATGCAATTATTGATGACTGCCATTATTTGTTAGATTTAGTGAAACTGCCAATTTCAATAATGATTGCAATTGTACAAAATGCCAGGCAGCTTTCTTAAAAAGTTTGAAATTGTGTAATTATTGTAATTATTAACATGTTTGTAATCTGTATGCAGGTACTTATTGACAGAGGAACAACGTAAAATTTGTTTTAAAGTTTTGCGTTTGTTTACAGTGATACCGAACTTCGGTTGACTATCAAAGTATTACAATAAAGCAAAAAATTGATGTTATGTTAGTGCTTTGTATGAATGTCGTTTGTTGACAATGGAAGACATTTTAAGCGATTAAATATTACAAATATTTGTGATTGTATTGATACATTAAAATATAAATAAAATCTTTTAATCTCAGTACTTGCCGTTTTTATTTAATTTCTCCCGACAGACTGGACCTACTTTATTGCAGTTTTTTGTATTTTACAGAGGAAACCCTTACCCTTTTATTTAAGGGATGAATGAACCCTACTAATGACTCAGAACGTACCAAAAATTGGTACTAAACTTTGGTAGGATTTGGAAGTTTTACACGATGTAAAAAAAACTTTTTATATCTTGTGATATACTAGTCTATTTTTATTATAGTTCGTGTTATTATATAGAAGAAGAATTACCCTTTCAGATGATATATGACTTTATTCTCTGAAGGGCCCAGATCTGCCCTAAAAATGTTATTAAACATTGGTATGGTTTGCAAATTTTTAAAACACTTCATAAAAGATTGCTTATATCTTGCGCTTTGTTATTATTATTTTTCGTTTTCTTATAGAAATGAATTTATGCTTTTGTTTAATACGTGACTCGACACTCTTAAAGTTTCTGCGCAGCCCTAAAAATGTTATTAAAAATCCACAATTTAATGTTAGAAAGTGTTGAAACCCAACAAAAAATCATTTAAATAATGTTGAAATCACGCGAACATCCGTTGAAAAATTTCAACCTCCTTGCACATTCTGCTCTCCTAATAACACAAATCAATTTTTCAATTTATTTCGCTCCGAAAATTATTAAAATGCGACTCAACTTGATTCGGAAGAGGTTTCAAGCATATTCAATATTCGGATCGCAGAATGTGTGAGAAGGTGAAACATTTTCGGCAGGTAAGATTGGTGGGTAGGTAGGTGGTAATATTTATATCTTCTTGGGGTCTATCCAATAAGATGCTCTCTTTGTTATCAATGAAATATTTGTTTGTTTATTGGTTGTTTAAAGTATACACATTTGTTTCTTTACATTTCAACTAGTTTATCACATTAGAAGCAAAAATTTTGATGACATAATTACCTAAAATGTAAGCATAATTTTGTACATACATACTCAATTAAAAAAATACTAACAATAAAAGATAAACATAAAAAAATTAAATTCAATTAAAATTAGTATACTAGCGCCCTCTATTAGCAGACACAAATTCCACTATTTAAAGTTTCTGTATTCAAATAGAAAAATCTTTTAGTTATAAACCTCACCACTAGGGGACGCCATAGGTATTAAAACTTCAAAAATACCTGGAAACATCAACCATTTTTATCAAAAAATAGAGTATTTTTAATAACAATTTTAGGGCCATTCTAAACTATTGATAGGGCAAAGTGATATATCAAATAAAAGTTCAACTCTTCTTCTATGAGAAAACATAAAATTGAGTAAGCTTGGGTTAGCAGATCGCGAGATATTAAGGTTTTTTTACAGCGTGTTTTAAAAAATTGCAAATTATGCCAAAGTTTAATGCCATTTTTAGCCCTGTTCCGAGCCCTTTAGAGGGTTATGTTATATATCAAATGAAAGGGCAACTCTTCTTCTATAAGAAAACTTAAAATTGAATAAGATTGGGGCAGCGGATCACGAGATATTGAGGTTTATACACAGCGTGTTTTGAAAAATTGCAAATTATGCCAAAGTTTAATGCCACTTTTTGCCCTGTTCTGAGCCCTTCAGAGGGTTATGTTATATATCAAATAAAAGAGCAACTCTTCTTCTATAAGAAAACATAAAATTGAATAAAATTTGGTCAGCGGATCCCGAGGTATGAAGCTTTTTTCACAGTGTGTTTTGAAAAATTGCAAATTATGCCAAAGTTTAATGCCATTTGTAGCCCTGCTCTGAGCCCTTCAGAGGGTTATTTTATATATCAAATGAAAGGGCAACTCTTCTTCTATACAAAAACATAAAACTGAATAAGATTGGGTTAGTGAATCGCGAGATATTAAGGTTTTTTCACAGCGTCTTTGGACAAATTGCAAATTATGCCAAAGTTTAATGCCATTTTTAGGCCTGTCCTGAGCCCTTCAGAGAGTTAAGTTATATATAACATAAAAGGGCAACTCTTCTTCTATAAGAAAACATAAAACTGAATAAGATTGGGTTAGCGAATCGCGAGATATTAAGGTTTTTTCACAGCGTGTTTTGAAAAATAGCAAATTATGCCAAAGTTTAATGCCATTTTTAGCCCTGTTCTGAGCCCCTCAGAGGGTAATGTTATATATCAAATGAAAGGGCAACTCTTCTTCTATAAGGAAACATAAAATTGAATGAGATTGGGACAGCGGATCACGAGATATTGAGGTTTTTTCACAGTGTATTTTGAAAAATTGCAAATTATGCCAAAGTTTAATGCCACTTTTAGGCCTGATCTAAGCCCTTCAGAGGGATGTCATATAAATAAAAAACATACAAAGCACAGGAATAATCAGTAAAGCCTCTATGGAAGAATTCCCCCACATAAGAGATCTCTGCTTTATTGAAAACGTATTTTCACAATATAAATGTCAAAAATTAATATACTTTCCTTGGAAACGTACAGGTTGGATTTATTTCAATGTAATGTCCGTAATAGGACTTGCTACCTCTAAATATGTTCAATTAACATAGAACACAACGCCCAGCAGTTAAATTTAAATCAATATTCTTATATCAATACAAAAATGAAACAATATTTAATTATTATGGAACGCACAACGTCCGCATGAATAGATACGTCTGATTAAAATTAATATTAATATCTTGTTAAATGGTAATCGCGTGTGTGCTTGTTTAGTCGGTGCCATTTGGCGAATGCCACGTCAGTCGCTCCTCGTAGAATTTGATAACAATCTGCGGGCATTTGATGTTCGCCTGGGAAGCTGGCACGAGATCAGCTTCATCTCTACCTGCCCATTTCATCAGGAACATTAACGGCCCTAGAAATTAAAAAACAAACAAAAAAATTAATAAAAATTCAACATTTTTAATGAATATTTATACCTGAACTATCTGTAGCACCAATAATCTTCACAGGCGTGTAGCCCTTGTCAAACCATGAACCTTCTTCTCCTTCTTGCTGGCTTTGGCTTCCGCAGTCGGCGTGCCTGCATGTTTCCTCTTCCGGGTCTTCTCCTCTTCATTCTTCGCATACTCCACTTCAAAAGCCTGAATCATTCCAGGGCAGGTGAGATTTTTCTCTGGCTCCCAGGTATTGTCTTTATCTTCAAAGCCTTCCCATTTTAATAGGTATTCAACGACGCATTTGTCATTGAGGCGTTTGTCAAGTATTTTTTCCACAACAAACTCTGATTCTGTCATTTTCCTTGGAAGTTGTGGTTCCGCCTAGAGAAATAAATACATTAAAATCGAAATTACTTACTGGATATTCGGATTTATAAGGAATGTAATAACTGTACCATTATGTCAAGAAATTCTTCATGCAATGCTCGCACAAACTATAATAAACAAAACAATAATTTAGTACAGAAAAATGATTAAATACAGCAGGAATGGAGGAGAATTTCAGTAAAACGTGTAATTCTAAATGATTCTAAGCTTCTAATACAAGATACAAGCACAAAACACATACAAATAAGAACATTTTTGTAAAATAAGAACAAAACAGGTGTCTAGTACCAAAAGATCAAAAATTTCACACAAACATACATTGAATTACTCCCAGAATACTAAATATTGCATTATTTCTGTTGATTGTGCGAAATTTGAGGATTTTACAAATTCGCGCTTTTGTGATTCTAGGTTATAACAAGTTTGTTTTTGATAAATAAAATAAATGAATTTGATGTAAGCTTATCTAACTAGCTACTTACGGTGTAATGCAGTATTAATTTAGACGCTGTAACAAAATCTACGTGTGGCAAACCGCTGATTATGCAGTTTATAAGATTATGGGTATTTGTTTTGCCGCTGCTTGCTTACACTTGACGCGTTTGATGATGGCTTGGCGTACAAGTAATTGTAGAAGAAGTGGAAGCACAAGCCAAATTACTATAAGGTTAGAAACGAAAAAGCACGAAGATACGCGAAGCGTAAGTCAAAATGTTTTACGCTTGTTTATTATAGGCAACTTATTATACACCAAAGTTTAAAAATGCGCAACTTGAACTTTGAACTGTTTAAACAATATCTACTTATATCTCATTAAGAGTTAATATAACTTCATTCCATATGTCTCCAGTTTAAAATGTACTCAAATACTTGCTTTGTGAAGGTTTTGATAGTGTTTACTTTAGTTATTATTGAAAATGAGTGCAAAAGACCAAATTTCATTCTTTTTCTCACAGATGATCAAGATTTACTCTTAGATAGCATGATACCAATGCAATCAACGATTAAAAACATAGCTAATGATGGAATAACATTTACTGAAGCCGTAAGTACACAAATAATATAAATAAATATAATATCTTACTTTCTTTTACGTTTATTTACGTTTAGTACGCGCATTCGCCAATTTGTTGTCCAAGCAGAAGTTCATTGTTAACCGGCAAATATCTACACAATATACACGTGTATAACAACTCAATTAACGGTAATTGTTCGAGTAATGAATGGCAGAATACACATGAAACCCGCACAATTGCATCTTATCTAAAATCTAGTGGTTATGTCAACTTTTATGCAGGCAAATATTTAAATCAAGTAAGTAGTTCATTTAAACTATAAAATGTAACAAAAAATTATTAAATTTTTAATACTTTTAGTATGGAAATAAAAATGCAAATGGTTTATCACATATTCCACCTGGTTATGACTGGTGGTATGGATTGGAAGGCAACTCAAAGTATCATAACTTTACATTATCGATAAACGGCACAAAAGTTGATTTTCATCAAGAATATTTAACTGATTTAATAGTAAAACATTCCAAAACAAATTATTAGTATATTATTAACTGTTATTATGTTCCAGGGTACTTATGCGCTTGATTTCTTATCACACAAACCTCTGGATAAAGAATTCTTCATGATATTAGCCCCTCCAGCTGCTCACGCACCATTTACCCCAGCAAATAGACATTCAGATAAGTTTCCAACAGTTAAAACCAAGAAAATGCACAATTTTAATGCTTCAGCTACAAAAGTAAGTAAAACACTGATTTTTGACTCTTTAGATTATTAAAATTAATTCAAATTTTAGAAACATTGGATAACACAGCTTCCACCCAAATATCTACCTGAAGATATTACGATTTTAGATGATATACAACGTAAAAGGTGGCAAACATTACTAAGTGTGGATGAGTTAGTTGAAAATGTTGTTAATAAGTTGAAAAACTTGAATATTCTCGATGAAACTTACTTGATATTTACATCTGACAATGGTTTTCATATAGGTAAAATTATTTTCTTTATTTTTAGCGTTTTTTGGTGTTTAAAATAATTTTATGAATATTTAAGGACAATTTGGTTTACCATGGGATAAAAGACAGCCTTACCAAACAGATATTCACATTCCTTTTCTAATGAAAGGTCCAAAACTACCTAAAAAGGAACTTTTTAATCATCCAGTAAGTTTGGTTGACTTGGCACCAACCATTTTGACCTTAGCGAACGCCACAGTGCCCGAAGACATGGATGGAATATCATTTGCACACTTATTCAACTCGCAAGATAATAAAAACAAGGAAAACGAGCGAAATCTTGTTTTCATTGAATATTTCGGCGAAGGTAACGCGCATTCCGTTGAGAAAGCATGCAATTTCTCAGAGGAAGACGCCGAGAATCTCAGTGTAAGAAATAATAATAAATAATAGTTTATTTGTTTAAATAATATTAATTTAAGCATTAATTTTAGGAATGCTCATTGGAAAACTGGTGTAAATGCCAAGATTCAAGAAATAATACGTATACATGCACGTTAACGTTCAACATTGCAACAAAAACAAAATATTGTTTATTTAGAGACAAAAGGGTGAGTATATTATAATATAATAAGTTGTTATTGCATTTTATATAAAAAAACATTAAGATAACTTTTTTTTAAATAAATTTGCAGAATTTCATGGAATTTTACAACTTAGTCCAAGATCCATACGAATTAAACAACAAAGCGCCGTTTCTCACATCAAAAGAACATAAAATTCATCAACATTTATTGTCAGAGTATAAAAAATGTACAGGAAAGTCATGTCATGATTTAGTTCTTAAAAGTTACGACAAAATATAAAATATTCTTTAAATTTGTTTGATATTGAAATCAATACAAGTATAAAATATAAAATAAAATATATAAAAACGTACGTTTTGAATCAATCTTCATATGATGGTTTTCTTTCTGCACGCATAAAAATCATGTCGCTGTTTTTGCTCAGCATCGAAATAAGGTCGCATCTCCTCCAACTTCTTTGTGTTCATCTCGTGCAGCTCATCGACCGATGGCAAATCTCCTTGAAAGTCTGAAGGTAGACAAGACTTGGGAATAACTTCTTTGTGAAACTTGGACATGTCATCAGTCGGTGGATGAAAATGTATCTTAAACAAAAATATTGATTGTAAAACCCATCAATAATATAAAAATGAATCGCAAAATCTGTTGGTAAGCGCATAACTCAATAACGCCTAAACCAATTTGGCCAATTCTTTTTTTAAATGTTTGTTTAAGTCCAAGGATGGTTTTTACAGCGAGAAAAATTTGAATAATTGCCGGGAAAACCCTAAAGGCAGTGCATTATTAGCAATTCTTTATATAATTAATTCCTTTAAAATAAAATTGCGTATCTTATTGATAGAATTGACACATATTATGACAAGAACAAGAGAGTAAAAACATATTACATTTTTATTAAACACTACCAGGACGAAATCGCGGGTAAAACAAGTAAAAAAAATAAAAATAACATTTTTAGACTTACTTGATTGTATAATTCTTTCCTGATGAAAGGTTTTAAAATCATCATAACTTTATCGATGAAATATTGTGTATTAACCACATGAATCTGCTTCAATTTGACCGGTAGCCCATCCTGGAGATAATAAGCAAATTTCTTGATTGCACTCATTTTTATCCTGGTTAAATGCATCAAACCAACCTACAATAAACAAAAATTATATATGAACCAATAATTAATTTAATAAGATATTATTATACATACTCCTTGCATGTCAAATAAAATCACCAAGCCTTTCGGTGGATAATCATACACTGCTGAGTCTAATGTCATGAATAACAACTTCATCGAGTGTTCCATGTGGTAATGAGATGAGGAAAAGTCTTGCAGACGATGGAATAAAATCGCACAGTCATCAGGCGTCCTCTTAGGAAATATAGAATATCGTCTAAAAAATACATTCATGAATAATTAATTTTTTAGTCTTAAAATTAAATTTTATTTACTTACATGACATTCAATTGATATTGCAAATCTTCTCGCTCCAGACATCTCTCATCAAACAATTCAGGTCCTGATAATCTAGCCTTGAAAAACTCTTTTATCGTTCTGATAGTAAAATCCAAATCTCTGTCGCAAGATAACAAAAACAAAGCGATTTGTTCGTCAGTTAACGGTGGCACATTCACATCTTGAAGTTTATCTTCCAACACAATTATTTCCTCACGAGTAATCCGTCCGTTATCAATTAATGCTTGTACTTGAAACGCACATTTTGGCTCCACAGGTTTATTATTATCTGTATTTGGCATGTTTATATTTTATTCCCCGTCTGAAACAATATTTACGAATCAATCAATAAATCAATCAATGAAAACTTGATTTATTGTGAAGTGAAGTGAAGTGAAGTTTAGTTCTGCACTGTTTATATTATACTGATTAATAATGCACTGCGTGTGTATACTTCTGTGTTTGATGATGAAACGTGAATTTGCAAGAACTGCAAAATGTCGCAATTATCGCAATTGGAGTGGTGCGGAGCGTGTGAGTACCGAGACTGAGCGCAAACCGTGTAAATCGTAAAACACAAAACGCAAAAGTTGAAAGTGAACGCGCTGCATGAGTGATATTGATGTTAAAGCCACTTGCGACACACAAAGGTAATACCAGGTAATAGGTAATAGGTAATAATCATAATAATAGTCTAACGGTAATCAAATATTGATTTATTTACAGTTTTAAGTTCATTTTGTTGCTGTGGTAATTAATTTATATGTTGTTATTTGGTTTTGTGTTTAAATTTAAAAAAAAATCGTATTTATGCTCCGCCCACTTTAGTATGCTCTCATTGGTTAGTTTTGAATTAAGGAAAAATGCATGCACAGTAAAAACTTTTTGTTTAATTGAGTTATAATAATTTTAATGTGTTTTAGTGCAATTAAAGCAATGTTTATTAGTTATTAAATGTTTATTTCCGCTATAAATTGTTTATTTAAGCTTTTTTATGAGTTTTATAGTTTAATTATTAAATTATGCTCCGCCTACTTGTTGATTTGTAATTGGTTTATTTTAAACTGACGCATGCGCAGCATTTATAATGATTTAAACCAATTTTCACAAATTTTCGTGTTTTAAACATATTTTCACTTATATTCTATTGTGATACTAACCTTTTTACTTCTACTGATTACAACTGACACACTTTAAACTAATTTAAAAAGAAATGACTATGAGCAAACACTTTTGGTGTTAAGTGTACAATAAAAGCGAATAAAACAGAATGAGGCACTCTAAACAACTGAAGAATGTAGAAAATCTATACGTTTCTATAATTCAAATCATTTCGTCAGAGTTCAATCGCTACAGGCGGTTCAAACGTGTCAGACGGTACAAACTAGTTAGTAAAAGTGTCTGTGACGCGGTGCGTTTACCTGACACATGAATAATTAATACATAGTTGTGGTTTTTTAAATGTTATCAGAGAACCGTTCGCGATAAAACAAAAATTCTTTCAGTAGTAGAACAAGTGATAAATTATGTGTATATATTGATAGTGATTTGTTATGTAGGTAATTGTGCACAAAAGTTATTAACAATTTAATTTTGGTTTGGTGGAAATTTTTAAATAAATGTAAATTTCGTTGTAACTTTTGAACAAAAGCGTGTATTATTAAAATTTTGAAGGATTTAGATTTATTACTTAATACTTAATAAACTAATATAAAGAACATTTGTGTAAGTTAATTAATTTATGAATAATTAATTAAAAACTAAGCAAATAACAAAAAAATGTTGACATAAAAAAGAGTGCTGCATATATTTTATTTTATTACTCAAAAAGGATATAAGCTAAAAGAATAATTCTTTTAGTCATTGATTCTCTACTAAATTCTGCATCAGATAACATTAATATGATATAAATAAAATAAATATTAAAAAAGTTACACGTCATTAAACTTTGACTTTTAAAAATTAAATAAAAGTAGAACCAAATTGTTTATATCTATCAACAACAAATTATTATCAACAAAACTATTATTATTCATAATAAAAACACTAATATTAAACAAAATAAAAAAAGAATCATAAAAATATCTCAATTAGTTTAAAAGTTATCAACAAAAAACTAAAATATTTCAACTTGAATATCTCCACTGCATTACAATCAAGTTCCACTCACAAAAAACAACTTTCCACCAACAAAAAAAATCTAAAAATAATTTATATCATCTCCTATCCATTGTATAAATTAAAAAATAAAATACTACATAATATATCACATCAAAATTTAACCTTAACATTGACCTTTCGTCTAAAATCCCAAAATTAAACTCTTAAAAACCCAAAAAAGTCTTTGAACTCTCTAACCAGCCTATACTCTTACTATAATGATATTCATTCAAATATTTAGTCAACCAGCACACACCTAAACATCCGTACACATCCACAAACATATTTCAGTTTAACTCACTTGAATATTCGTATTATATATGTAGGTAAAGATTCGAGTCAAGTAGTAACAAGTTACAGGTACACGTGTACACATACTCTCAGCACTCGACGTCCAGTTAAATTTAAACTGCACCGATGTATGACTCGACAATCTATATTTAGGTTTACATTCCGTTTCAAGTTCAATATTGTTCAGCATCATTTATATTAACATAATACCTCAACCCACATCAATAAACTTATACAATACTGTCGAATATGTCAATATGTCTGTATATTCATATAACATAACCTTATTCAGACACTATTTTCTCATTTTTTGTTCTTTTTACATAAAATTTTGGGTATTTTATTGTTTATTCTGTTAAGTAAGAATAATATAATCAAAATAAAACAAAAATGATTAAAATCTGTTCAGCCATTCGTGAGATATATTTATTTTAACATAAAAGAGGTTATGTATACGTAGCTATATATTGTAATGTATTTTAAATGGATAAAATTGTTTTTATTGTATGCTCGATATGAAGCGCAGTTTTAATCCGCTTTTTATAGCATGAAAAGCAAAAAGCATCCGAGTAATAAAAACGAGGTTACGGCGCGCATAAAATTACCATTACAAGCGGCACTGATTGACAACGCTTCAATAATTTCCATAACCGAATAAAGGAATTTATAATCGAAATAGTGCACGCGGTAAAAGTGATTTGCATGCGACGCATATATATTTTTCGCATTCACGTTATTTAAATTTATTTTCCTGCTTATCATCCACATCCACGCAAAACGCAAAAATCTACGCTTTACTCGTAAATCCAACTATACACACATAATAATAATAAACAGCGACATCTACAATTCAAGTTTATAACTACAGAACTAATCAATACACCACTTTATGTATAACTATCATAACCTCACTATAAGAGAATGCGGTATGACATCCATTACAATACGACAGCATATCAGCTCGATAATAAGTAATAATGCCCTATACTTAAGAGATTATACACGATAGTGCATAAGAATAATTAATTTTACACTCGATTAACTTCCAAGTTATTATATTTTATTTTAAAGGCAAATGCAATAAACAATGGCAGTGGGCGTGCACATTATGGGCAATAATTTATGAGCCGTATCATAAACCGTGTGCTGTGCAGTTATTCATGACGCAGTTAATACACATGTTTATTTAACAAATAGGTAAAATAAAACAACGATTACCTGGCCAGCGATATACATCAGCAAAAGAAATTATGCACATCGTGTCACATTTGAGGTTAGCAGCTGTCAAAAATCAATACAGCGGCCATTACATGAACTAAATTCACAATATCATTTAATATATATTAATTAATTAATTATTTTTTAATTGGATGAATTAATACGATGCGTAAAATATATCCGATTGTTATGTCATGATATCACATCTAAAGCGACAAAAGAATACGCCATAATATAAATTATAACGCGTGAAAAATTTAATTAATTTATGAAATCATATAAAAAGCATGCGATGTAGGTTAGCAGCATCGACGAGCTCAAGCAAGCAACAACCATGAGAGTTCTACATCTAACCCTGGCGATCCTCGTCACCATCGTGTCCACTTCCGGTCAGAGGGTGGTAAGGATGCCATCAAACCGCCTGCAAAATTCAGGATCTTTACCGCCTTTCGTCAATAACCTACCGGCGCATTGCTACCCAACTTATGAAGATCCCAATGGACCAACACAGGAAGAACACAAGCCTGACCCAAATACCACCTGCTACATGGGATATTGTTATACTAATCCAGCACCTGATGGTTCAACTCCACCACCAAGGGTACCGCCAGGTGTACCAACATTGCCACCTCCACCTGAACGTCCCAAGTTGCCACCTGGTGTCCCACCAAGCAGTGGACCAGGACCCAATCCAGGTGACAATGGACCACCTGGAGCTGAACCCACTATCTGTATGCCTTTGAAGGATGCTCCGCGCAATGTCCGCAACAACAGGAAATTCTATCCTGGTGTTTATCCGGGCGCCATTGCTCCCGTAGCTTATCCTGGTTATGGTGGATACCCTGCATATGGACGCATCATCTATTAACCTAACAAAGTTATAGAGATGTATGCAAATGTTTATACATGAATAAACACTGAATCTGAAATATTTTCTGTTTTTTCTCCTGAAGTGGTTCTGAAACATTTTTTGTTAATTTGAGTACAAGCGAATGTCTTAATCGTTAACAATTTATGGCTATCATTACCACGGCGATTGTATAAATATACTATTATGAGTTTGGTATGCATCATTTTAGATTACAATCCAATTTCGAGTATAAATTGAGCATTGGCTATGTTTTCGCGACGCTTCCAAATGGAGCGTTGATCCTAGATTATAAAGTCGGTATCATTGTTTGTTTGGTGAGTATTTCTTCAAGATATATCAGCATGATGAAGTTGATTTGTTTAGTGTTGTTGTCGTGGCTAGCAGGTACCTCATCAAAAGTGGTCGGGAGACGACAGGTGCCGGAACCATCTTTTACTAACCCTGAAGAGCAAATCAGAGAAGAGATTGAGAAATGCGTACAGGATATGGGCGAAAAGTTTTATCCACGGATAGCGGAATTGTTGAGGAGTGATGAGGATGACACTGAGTGTCCCAACTCGTGCTATGTGCCTGAAACCTTGAGTGATGACCTCATTGATGGGTTTAAAGACTCACTTATGGGGGCGTTGTCAAATAGGGACCTACCTGAAACATGTCCGGATTCATGTTATACTCATTTAGGTAAGTATTGATTTAATACAGATTTTGTAATAAATAAATGGGTTTTAGAATCATTTGAATCAACAAGACAACATCCATCTGATAATGATGATAGTGAAGAACCTTTTGATAGATCTGAAGATATATCACCTGAAGATAGATCAGATGATGATGATCCTGATGATGGTGATGCCAGGGATGGTGATAGTGATGAAGGTTTGTTTGATTTTGATGAGGAAGATCCCAATGAAAAGTTTGATGTTTCAAATTATCCTGAGTTGTCTGGTGATGCTGATTCTAAAGATGATGATGAAGACCCATTTACATCAGAACCAAATGAATTTGAATTTACAAGCGCACCTGATGCAAAGTCTGATGAAGATGATAATGGGAATGAAAATTCGGTTGAATTGATGTCGCGTCTTATGGGTATTTGATGTTTGTGGTTACAGATAAAGGTTGTTTATTTATTTTGGGTTTTTAGATGAATTCCTCCAAGATAGAACACCTGAAGAACAAAAACAACTGCAGGAGCATGTGTGCAACGATGACAATGAGTAATTTTCCGCCGATTTGTCATAAATTTAAATACATTTCTTTCTGGTAATAAGCTTTTTGTTGTTGTTTGTTTTATGCCTGGAATTAATTAAAAAAACAATAAACAATGTATTCGAATTGATTGTTTCTGTAAAATTGTGCGATAGGCGTTAATCGATTAATTTGCTTGTTTTTATATAAAACCCTCGAAATTGATGACTTTACTAAGTGATTTTAATTGTTTTTCGGGGAACATGATTACCACGTGGAGGTTAGTGCCGTTTTTGTTGGCTGTTGCGTGGCAGGGACAAGGGCAGGTCCCACCTGGAATGATTGCACGTCCACCTCTATCTCCACCAGCAGCTTATGGACCACCTCCAGTTGGTGTTGGAATATCTGTGGGTCCTGGGTTGAGACCACCTTTCTTACCACCGTGGCCAATTTTGGGTGATGGATTAGGAGCGAAGATTGTTTCGATTGTTGGGAATGCTGTTACACCAATAATAAGGCAGTATCCTTTGATTGGTGGGATAACGAGGTTTTTGGGTATATCAGTTAGGGAACCAGTTGGGCCTGATCCAGTGGGAGTAGTTGCTCCTGGGTCTATTGCAGTGGGACCTCCACCACCGTTAGCAATAGGTGCATTTGGACCTCCTGGTCCAGTAGTAGCAGGACCTCCGCCGGCGTTTGGACAAGGTGCTCCTGGACCCATTCCACCAAGATCTCCTCTTCCTCCTGTTGGGCAAGGACCTCCTGGACCTCTTCCATCTGGACCTCCTCCTCCACAAATTGGACAGATACCTCCTGGTCCTCTTTTACCAGGACCTCCTCCTCCAATTGGACAGAGGTCCTCCTGGTCCCCTTCCATCAGGACCTGCTCCTCCATATGGGCAAAGTTCTCCTGGTCCTATTCCATCGGGACCTCCTCCTCCAAATATTGGACAACTACCACCTCCACCACCTCCAAGAAGACCAAGATTAGCCTCCATTGAAGTAGGAGACCGCGTTGTAGTTGACGAATCCCCAAGTGGTCCTGGATTAGTGGTACGATCTGATAATAACTATGGTTTCAGAAAATCACTCCTCCTATCAGAAGCCAAAGACATAACCAACACCAACAGAGACATAAAACCTCTTACTGATATCCTCAAAAAAAATATAGCATCCGTCATACTTTTCGAGCAGATGCTTCGTAATATTCAACAACGTGATGCATTGAAACCTCCTGAGGAGCAAGATATTGTCAACCAAAACTTTACAATGCCTAAATACTTGTATGATGCTAACGATCAGGACTTGCGTATATATAATTTATATATTGCATCATATGCTAGATTACTTCACAGGCTGAAGTACGAAGGTTTGCCGGACATGCCACCTCTACCGCCGTATCCACAGTTTATTCGATTTGATGAAAGTAAATATCCAGGATTCCTTCCACTTGCAAGAGAAGTATCTGCAATTGTTGACAGAATTCAATTTAGACATCAATATACTGCAACTGTTCCTTTAAAATCTGAAAATGGACCTGGACCAGCAAGGAAAGCATTAATCATTCAAAAGAATCCAGATGGTACCCTGGAACAAATTGCTACACCTGGTGTAGAAAACATAGAAGATGATAGACAAAATAGGGTTCCTGTGGTTGCTCCAGTGGCTGGACCATCTCGAAGGGCATTATTAATTCCAAAATATCCATATACTTCTTATAAACAATTGGCCTCACCTGGTGATGAGAATATAGAAGAAGATAATCAATCTACAGATCCTGTTATGACCCTAGAAGGGGGTGGATTGCGCAAAGCTTTATTCGTTTCTAAAAACCCAGATGGTACTTTTGAACAAATAGCAACACCTGGTGTTGAAGGTCCTTCAGCCCGAAAAGCATTACTTGATGAAAGAAGCACTTATGGCATTTATAACCAAGAATCAACACCTGAAGAAGAAACCACTCAAGGGCCATCAAGAAAAGCATTGTTAATTCCAAAATATCCATATGGTGCTTATAAACAACATGCCTCACCTGGTGATGAGAATATAGAAGAAGATAGTCAATCTACAGATCCTGTTATGACCCTAGTAGGGGGAGGAATGCGCAAAGCTTTATTCGTTTCCAAAAATCCAGATGGTACTTTTGAGCAAATTGCCACACCTGGTGTTGAAGGTCCTTCAGCCCGTAAAGCATTGCTTGATGAAAGAAGCACTGATGGCCTTTATAACCAATTTTCAACCCCTGAAGAAGAAACCACTCAAGAACCATCAAGAAAAGCATTGTTAATTCCAAAATATCCACGTGGTGCTTATAAACAACATGCCTCACCTGGTGATGAGAATATAGAAGAAAATAGTCAGTCTACAGATCCTGTTATGACCCTAGAAGGGGGAGGGTTGCGCAAAGCTTTATTCATTTCCAAAAATCCAGATGGTACTTTTGAGCAAGTTGCCACACCTGGTGTGGAAGGTCCTTCAGCCCGTAAAGCATTTTTGGATGAAAGAAGTGCACATGGCATTTATAACCAATTTTCAACACCTGCAGAAGAAACCACGCAAGGGCCATCAAGAAAAGCATTGTTAATTCCAAAATATCCACGTGGTGCTTATAAACAACATGCCTCACCTGGTGATGAGAATGTAGAAGAAGATAGTCAATCTACAGATCCTGTTATGACCCTAGAAGGGGGAGGATTGCGCAAAGCTTTATTCGTTTCCAAAAACCCAGATGGTACTTTTGAACAAATAGCAACACCTGGTGTAGAAGGTCCTTCAGCCCGAAAAGCATTGCTTGATGAAAGAAGTGCACATGGTATTTATAATCAATTTTCAACACCTGAAGAAGAACCCACTCAAGGGCCATCTCGAAAAGCATTGTTAATTCCAAAATATCCACGTGGTGCTTATAAACAACATGCCTCACCTGGTGATGAGAATATAGAAGAAGATAGTCAATCTACAGTTCCTGTTGATGCCTCAGAAGGAGGAACATCCCGCAAAGCATTATTTATTAGCAAAAATCCAGATGGTACCTTTGAGCAAATTGCCACACCAGGTGTTGAAGGTCCTTCAGCCCGTAAAGCATTACCTGATGAAAGAAGTGCACATGGTATTTATAATCAATTTTCAACACCTGAAGAAGAAACCACCCAAGGGCCATTAAGAAAACCATTGTTTATTCAAAAAGATCCAAATGGAGGTTATTCTCAAATTGCTACACCTGGAGTTGAGAATATAGAAGAAGGCAGTAAACCTATAATTTCTGGGGATGCCCCAGAAAGTGGAACATCCCGTAAAGCACTATTTATTAGCAAAAACCCAGATGGTACCTTCGAGCAAATTGCCACACCTGGTGTTGAAGGTCCTTCGGCCCGTAAAGCATTTTTGGATAAAAGAAGTGCACATGGCATTTATAACCAATTTTCAACCCCTGAAGAAGAACCCACCCAAGGGCCATCAAGAAAAGCATTGTTAATTTCAAAATATCCACGTGGTGCTTATAAACAACATACATCACGTGGTAATGAGAATATAGAAGAAGATAGTCAACCTACAGATCCTGTTATTACCTTAGAAGGGGGTGGATTGCGCAAAGCTTTATTCGTTTCCAAAAACCCAGATGGTACCTTTGAGCAAATTGCAACACCTGGTGTGGAAGGTCCTTCAGCCCGTAAAGCATTTTTGGATGAAAGAAGTGCACATGGCATTTATAACCAATTTTCAACACCTGGAGAAGAAACCACTCAAGGGCCATCTCGAAAAGCATTGTTAATTCCAAAATATCCACGTGGTGCTTATAAACAACATGCATCACCTGGTGATGAGAATATAGAAGAAGATAGTCAATCTACAGATCCTGTTATGACCCTAGAAGGAGGAGGATTGCGCAAAGCTTTATTCGTTTCCAAAAACCCAGATGGTACTTTTGAACAAATAGCAACACCTGGTGTGGAAGGTCCTTCAGCCCGAAAAGCATTGCTTGATGAAAGAAGTGCACATGGTATTTATAATCAATTTTCAACACCTGAAGAAGAAACCACCCAAGGGCCATCAAGAAAAGCATTGCTTATTCAAAAAGATCCAAATGGAGGTTATGCCCAATTTGCCACACCAGGTGTAGAGAACATAGAAGAAGGTAGTAAACCTATAATTCCTGGTGATACCCCAGAGAGTGGAACATCCCGTAAAGCATTATTTATTAGTAAAAACCCAGATGGTACCTTTGAACAAATTGCCACACCTGGTGTGGAAGGTCCTTCAGCCCGTAAAGCATTGCTTGATGAAAGAAGCCCTCATGGTATTTATAACCAATTTTCAACACCTGAAGAAGAAACCACCCAAAGGCCATCAAGAAAAGCATTGTTAATTCCAAAATATCCACGTGGTGCTTATAAACAACATGCCTCACCTGGTGATGAGAATATAGAAGAAGATAGTCAGTCTACAGATCCTGTTATTACCCAAAGAAGGGGAGGATTGCGTAAAGCTTTATTCATTTCCAAAAATCCAGCTGGTACTTTTGAACAAATAGCAACACCTGGTGTGGAAGGACCATTACAAAAAGCATTCTTTATCCAAAGGAATCCTAATGGCGGTTATACCCAATATGTCACACCTGGAGTTGAAAACAAACCACAAGAAACAAATATTCTAATTAACCAAAATAATCGTGAGGGTACCATGGAGCAAATTGCAACACCTGGTTTTGAAGCTACTACAGAATACCAACCTTTAAGATCCATTGTTTATGCAGAGGGTGGACAATCAGGTGGAGCTTACGCTGTTGGTTCATCAGCATACCCTACATCTCGCAAGGCAGTGTTTATTACCAAGAATGCAGATGGTAGTTATACAGAAACATATTCACCGGGTACATCTGTTGAAGTCCAATCACCTGAAGAAATTAGTTCTTCGGTACAATTTGTACCTGAAAAGAGAAAAGGTATATTTAGAGATGGTGGAAGAGCAATGTTGGGTTACAAATATCAAGGAGGTCCGATTACCCAAATTGCAACCCCTGAAGAAAAGGGTTCTTCAACAGAAAGCGTATCTGGAACCCAATTTGGCACATCTGAAGATGGATCAGTGCGTATCAGATATTATTTTAAAAGAAATCCAGATGGTACCTTGGTGAATATAGGATCATCTGGAGTTGATGGAACCTTAGGGTTAAATCCTCCAATTTTGAATATCAAAACAAATGATGGAAATACCATATTGGGTTACAAATATCAAGAGAGCCCTATTACCCAAATTGCAACAACTGAAGAAAATGGTCCTTCAACAGAAATCCACTCTGGCAACCAATTTGTTAAATCTGATGATAGATCAGTGCGTACAACATATTATTTTAAAAGACATCCTGACGGAACCTTAGAAAAACTAAGTACATTGGGAGATGTCAAAGCAGAAGGTGGAAAAACAACTTTGAGTTACAAATATCCAGGAGGTCCTATAACCCAAATTGCAACAACTGAAGAAGATGATCCTTCGGTAGAAATTTCATCTGGAAATCCACTTGGAAAATTAGAAACTGGATCAGTGCGTACCAGATATTATTTTAAAAGGAATCCAGATGGTACCTTGGTAAATCTTGGATCATATGGGGTTGATGGAACTTTAGGGTTAAATTCTCCAATTTTGAATATCAAAACTCAAGGTGAAAATACAAGACTTGTTTATAAGCAACCAAACCCAATTTATGAACAAAATGATACCGGAAATATCCAACTTAAAACATCAAGTGATTCATCACGTAAGGGATTGTTTATCTACAAAAACCCAGATGGATCTGCTATCCAAATAAACATACCTGAAATACACGCTACATCAGAATACAAACCCAGAACATATTATCTCGTTAGAAATCCAGATGGAACTTCTAAAATCCAAAGTTCACTTGATATTTCTTTTCAAACAAGTACTCCAGAAAAGGTCTACCGAAAACTAATAAACCCTAAACATCTAACCATTGACAGAAATTACAGGGATTCTGAATTTCAATTTCAACCACCAGTAGACAACAAGATTTATGCCAGAGTTGACGAACCAATTATTCAGTATCAGTCAGATTTTGATAAATATTTCTCTCAACGCAAAGCCAATTCTCAAATACCCCAAGAAGAAGAAAACGAAGACGCAGAATTCGATGACTACACCAACGACAAAATAGAACCAGTCTCACAAACATTCCGCAAATTCTCCGATTACGACAATTTTGATCTTGATTTTGAAAACGACAAAAAAGTCAACTCTCAAGGCAGAACCCTACAAACCTCTTCTAAATTACCCAAAACCAATCTTCAGGAATCCACCAAACTCCTTGAAGCCCTAGAACTTGACTTTAAACTAAAAATGGACCAAATCGAGCTAGACCAGAGATCCCTACCAGCAGACAGACAACCACTACACTACAAACCATTCAAAAAACCAACCTACGACCCGAACGGAGATAAGAATTTAATAAACAGTGTCATAGCATTATTAACCAGTGATTCATACAGACAACATGGAGAGGACATAGTAAAAATACCAGCAGTACCACTACTGTTGTTAAAGGACACACCTGAAGAAGATAATGTGGTGAGACAACTCAAACCGTTAGTTGATAAAATCCTACAACTACGTAGGTTAATACGTGGACCAGAATCTGTTAACCTAGATAAAATTATTCATTCAGAACAATTGTCAGATACCCAACGGAAATTCCATCACTGGTGTTAAACAAATTTAATTACTGCGTTTCAATTATAATCACTTAATAATTACTCGATTAATTGGACTCAATTATAAACCAATTATATTTTACGAATTAACAATGTGCAATTGTTTTGGTTACGATTATTTTTAATCATAAAATTAATTGAACCGTTGTATAAATATAAGATTTTGAATATGGCACACCTTATTAATACTTTTATTACCACAAAATGGGTACCTTTACATTATGGTCACTTTTCTTCTGTTTTGTTTTTATTATTGGTTGTAGTCAGAGTCAAGCTGAGGAGGGAATTGTGGATTATGAGAACTTTCCAGTGGCACCTCCAGCTTTTCCAGGTACCCCCTTTATTTTTAAATTCCAAGAGTTTAATAATAAAAATTTTTGTTTAGCTGGACGTGGAAGGCATAGATGTCATCATAAGAAACGAAAAGAGTTATTGGATGCAAAAGATGAACAGTTTTTAGTTGGACATTTGAGAAAGAATAGAGCAGGTCAAAGACCAGGTAAACCAACAGCTGGTGATATAATCCTGGATAAACTAATGGACATACCTGGTTATCTTGTTAACAAAGCCGTACCTTACATCGCTGGGTTTCTAACTGCCTTAAGTCAAGTCGGAGCTAAGCGGAAGTCATTCCTACCATCAGATTCCATGCAATCTGAAACAATTTCTCAAGTTATGCTTGATGAATTTAAAAAATACATAAAGTCAGAAATCAAAGGTCTACAGTATGATTTTCAAGGTATAGACCTCAATAATCTTCAGGGTAATGTTGTATGCAAAACTGTTTTGTTGAATTCTGATCAAAACTAATAAACTCATGGTACCCACAATAAAAATGTGTTTATTATTATTATTATTAAGGAATACCTTGAATCTTGATTGTTATGAGAATACCATAAAGTTTATTGTAAAAATTGATTGTGGTTTACATTGCTCACATTAATATCAATAAATAATCATGAATTACTTATCGCACCTATTGTCATTGGCAATGCGAATAATTTCATGGTATGCCGTTGAATAAATTGTTCCGCCATGTTTATAAGTGTTTCTTTATTACTTTTATTATCGGTGTAAATTGGGTGGAAAATTAATGCAAGACAAGGGCTATTTCTTTTGATGGTACACCTTCAATGGAGTGCTACAACAACAAAATTACCACTGCATAAACATAATCACAAAACAATTTAAATTTCACTATAAATATATGTTAAACATGTGGGTAAACTCAGGTTATCACAATGTATACTACATGTTTGTGTTTTCTGCTCACGTGTGCCTTTACTGGTGGTACCACATCGTTGGATAATTTGTATCAATCGGTTGCTGGTAATGGAGATACTTGTGTTTGTATTAACAAACATTTAAAAGAGGAGAGTAATACAGAATATCCAGAAATTAAAGGTATGGTTGAGTTATTGATTGAAGGTATACCAGGAGTTAAAATGTGTTTATTACAGGTGTAGAAGATAAACCTGTTGATATCAATTTTGAAGCAGGTTTTAAAACAGAACAAAAAGAAGAAATTCCATTGGTGGATAAAACACCAGGGATTTCGGGTACACCTGATGTTAATTTCAATGTACCACAAGCTCCAATGATCATACCAGCTACAACAGCGTCCTACAAAGAAGTAACACCCATTGAAACACCAAAAACAGCAGAAAAGGATGATGGTGAAAAGGAAAAGAGTACAACCATACCAACAATCTGTAGAGACCCAGCTTCTTTGGTATCTCCCAGAATGGTTATACAAAGAAACACACCTCCACTATCAGTTATCCAGGGAGAAGAAGGTTATGATATCAACAGAATGGTTAATTACCCTGAAGAATCTACTTTTATTAATACCAAACCAACAGCAAGAGTTATCAGATATCCTAACTCAGTAACACCTGGTATATCCACATACCATGAAAACAATAACATTTTTGAGCATGATTCCTACCCACAAGTCCCCACGAAAATTATAAAATCAGAAGGTGTGTTAGAAGCTTCTAGACAGGTAAATATACCTGAGAACCAGATAGATATTCAAGGTATACCCATGATGGGTGCTAGAAGTGTCCATTATTCCAAAACAGGATCATCAATACCATCAATAGTTTCAGCCTCAACTTATTCCGCACCTAGGAGTGTTAGTTACACTAAATATTCATCAGGTTCAATTTCACCTGGTGAGATAGGAGTAGGAGGAGGAGGTAGGGTTGGTTTTAATGATGGTGGTAGGCTAAAATATTCCAGAACAGTTTCTGCTATTGGAGGTGGTACAGGAGGTGCAGGAGGTCAAATAAGTGGTGGATATACAAGTGGATTAATTGGAGGTTATCCAATAGGAGATGGTACCCTCTCTGATGACTACAGAGTAGTAACAGACAATGCAGATACATCCAGGAATTTCGGAAGCTACGGAGGTCGTTATGTAGGTTATAACATCCCAGGTCGTGGTTCCCGAAGCTTAGGATACTACGGAGGTTATAAATACTAACCTACCATCAATATATACCCCCTAAACCTAAATATAAATAAATCATGCATCAGAAACTTTAAGTATTTTTATTTCAAGTGTTACCATCCAATACAGCATTAATAAGACAACTAACAAAATACAGAACAAAATAATTATCTGGTATTCTAAAGTAAAGTCTACTTGCGAAATAGACTCTTTAGATACATCTCTTTGGTGGCCGGTAGTGACTTTTCACAGATACATCGTCGTCCCTCCTCGATGATACCATACAATTCAGGCACAGGCCCCTCGTCATACTCGTCACTCAAATCAAATTCAGGTTCATTTCTAGACCAATACGTAGTCCGAGGATAAATGGTCGAAAGAAGATGGCGGAAGTATGAAACCGCGCTGGCAGAATACCGGTATTTATATTGACGGTAAGGAGGTTGGTATTGTGGATAAGGGATAGCCGGGTAAGTTGTACCAAGAGTAGGAGTATACCAAAAGTATCGGAATGCTTGTGACTCAAGGACAAAGACCACCAGCAATGAGAACACCACCAACTTCATCTTGCTGTGCGGACTGCGGACTATCGAAGAATAACTTGCCATAAATGAAGGCATGACAGTATTTATATATGCCGGGGTTTATTATGGTTTGAAATGATGGAGAAAATTAAGCAAACCCTTAAATATAAAATTGTATAGAATTAATTCGTACGCATATTAAAGAATTATATAGAAACGGTTAAAGGGACGCAATTATTCGGATTACCATTTTAATTATATATTATTATATGCCTATTATATTATTGACCAATTTGGCGGTAAGTTGGGTTTGGTTTATTCTTTACCTAAAACAGAACAAAAGTAGTTTAATTGGATTTTTGAATCAAGACAGAAATTTTTTCAAAAAAGAAAAAAATTAAAAATTAATCAAACTTATTTTAATTTATTAAATTATAGTTTAAATTAACTTTAAGTTTAAAATTTTATGGTAAACGTACCCAAAATGTGCTTTTGTTTTACCCTTAATTTTTTAACCTCAAATAACCTCAAAATATAGTTTAATATTCTCTTACACTGAGATCTAGTCTGGTTGCACTGAAGTACTTACAATCAAATGAAGTACCAGCTATTTAATATCGTTAATAACCTGCAGATTTGAGCCGTAATCATACGTATATAGCATCTGAATTTATTAAGATATTTAATGATGTAGAAAATTGCAAAAAATCCAATAATAGCGGTGTAATTAGAGTCCACAAAATTTCAATTTGTAAATCAAAATAAATGAATACACCAAAGTTCAGTTATAATGCTTTTATGGTCCAAAAGAAAATTTTGTTTGCTTAAAAATATAACCTTACCTTAAAAGGTGACATAACCTTATTTTTATGCTTTTTGAAGAAGAAATTAATAAAAATTTTAAAAAAATGGATTTTTTTATAGAATATACTTCTCTTTACTTTTTCTTTGACTTCCTCCAGCAACTATTCTCTTTTTGGCTTCAAAAAAATGAAAATAACGTTTGCAACCCTAAAAATCAAGTTATAAAAGTAAGGTTATGTTGGTTTTTGTATCTGAAACCATTCCCTAACCACACTTTAACAATAAAAACAATAAAAACAATAAAAACAATAAAACAAATCAAAATACTTGCAATATTTCATTTATTCAATCAGTGATAAATCATACACTGTAGATTGTATTACAGGTTAAAATCGACGCCCTCGTCTCCTGGCCTCTTCTTCAATCTCCTCCAATAATTCCTCCCTGGTTAGAGGATCAAAACAGAGGCAACTATCGCCGACGTTTTTCACTTCATAAACCGGCTCTTCATCCAACTCTGCAGTGGTCCTGCGTAAAAACCCACGCCTGGCATACCCTTCGACTCCAAGCGATGACAAGAGGATCACCATTAAAGACAACACCAATAATTTCATCTTGATACTTGGACTTTTTACTTTTCTGTCAATTGACAAGTATTTTTCAGTCAAGGAAGGAACTGATACATTTTCCTGACCGAATAATGCGCTTTTATAGCAACAGAATAAATTAATCATTAATGATGTAGAAAATTGGGAATCCCTAAAATACGAAATTGTATGAACTCAATTTGGACGCATATTATTCGATAAGTTATGAAATCGATCATTTTCCTTAACTGTAATCTCCATAAATAAATACTAGACCACAAACAAATCAAATGAGGTTATGTAATTTTTTATGATTCATTCTAACCACACTTCAATCAAATATTTTTAAATTTCAAATAAATTTATTGTTATTATTTATTTATATCCATGGAAATCCATATGATCGCCGTCCTCGTCGTCTTCTCGCTTCTTCGGCATCTACGAGTGCATCTTGCGCGCTTACAGGATCAAAACAAAGACAACTGTCACTCAGTTCTCTAGCGTCATAAATAGGTTCCTCATCGTCTTCCAAAACCTTCCGAATCATTCCTGGTCTAGGGAAAATCCCATCAACTCCAAGTGCAAAGATTACCATCATTGATAATACAACCAATTTCATCTTGTTTTTGATTTTGACTTAAGTGACTTAAGTGACTTCAATGGACGACAATGGGTCAGCTAGACAACTGATGCATTTGTGGTTGGGACCATGAGTTTTTATACGCCAAGAATATCTATATCAGTAATGATGTATAAAATTGGCAGATCCATATGGTATAAAAATTGTATAAATTTAATTTCCACGCATATTATATTTTAATTTAAACAGTTTTCATTGGGAGCAGCTGCAGTGATTTGCAATGACTATAATATGAGTTAATCACGCTATATTAAGAAATGTTATTTATGGATCATGAATCATGTGGTAAATAAGTCAAGTGAGGTTATAAATATTTTTAAGGTTATTTTTGAAAATGGAAACAATTGAATATTTTGTAATATTATATATTTAAACATATTACATATTTATTTATAATATGATGGCGGTTCGTAATACGGGTAATCTTCATCAGGTAACAAGAAAAAGATGCGACGAGCTGCTTCGTCTTCAGACTCCTGAAGTGTTTTTTGTATGTTTGCTGAGTCAAAGCACAGACATGTTTCGGCTAGGTCTCTGGCTTTGTAAATTGGCTCCACGTTTTCTTCTAAATCAGACCTGCGGAATGTCTTTCTACCAAAGTGGCCTTCCACTGCAAGAGTGAGGATCACCATTAAAGGGATTACCATCAATTTCATGTTGGTATTGATGTTGTTAGTAACTTTTCAGAAAAATCAGGAAAATAACTGATGCATACTTTGTTTGAACCACAGGCTTTTATATTGGAAGAATATTCTCCTGAGTAATCATTTATATAATTGGATGAATCCTAAAATATTAATTTGTATAAATTTCATTTCCACGCAAATTATGGTATAATTGAATTTGATTTAATAGGAAAAGTGGTCATTTGAGTTAATTTTTCATTTTCTTATATTATGGAAAATTGATTACAGACCAAAATGATTTAATTGTAAAAGTGAGGTTATGATAAGTTATTATTGGTACGTAAAATTAAAATTTATGAAAACAGTATTTTTTAAATTTGTGATTACAATTTTTGATTTTTGGCATGAAATTAAAAAAATCATTTGTAAAGACCCTAAAAATATTCAAATCACACAGAAGGTATTCCTGGTACCTGGAACTGCCAGTTATACTAAATTTTTATAAAGGCCAAAGGTAACTACATTGAATAATATCTGGTAAATGATAATTTTATGGGTTTCTATTGAATCTGATGGTAGGATCAAATATTCTAAGACATACCACCTTGTATTGATGGTGAGGAGGATAAAATAAGTTATGGTACCCTCTTAGATACATATAATATAAATAAGGGTTGTGAAAGTAAGGTTAAAAAACATTTTGTTTTTTTCCTTTAGTTGGTTAGAATTATCGTACTTTTGATAATTTTAGTGAAAAAGTATGAAACTGGTGGTGTTCTTCTTTGATGGTGATCCTTCTATCCATCTACAGAATTTAGTATTTTAGACAATTCTTCAATTTTCTACTTCATTTCATGTCCGAAAATAGGCCCAAAATAGACTATAAAAACCAACGATGGTTATGCCGCATTTGTCAGTGGTCCAGCTGCCTGATAGACTGTTTTCCTGAGAATTTCAAATAGTTTTTGAAACAAGATGAAATTGGTGGTGTTCTCGTTGATGGTGATCCTTGTGCTTGGAGTTGATGGGATTTTCAGAAAGAGGGGAATGTATAGGCAAGACGAGGACGACGATGAGGACAATATTTATGCGGTTAAGAACATGGGTGATAGTTGTCTATGTTTTGAACCCACCGAGGAGGCCAGGAACGATGAGGTTATTGATCCAGATGTAGAGGAATTGGTTTCCAGGAGGCGTGGAAGGCGTGGACTTCCGTCGCTCAAACGTCTACTTACCAGAATATTCATGAAATAATGATTATATTATTTTCTGGTATTATCTTATCAAATGATATTATTAATTCAATAAATTTCGAGTTGCACCATAAAAATTTTGGTTTTTTGAATATTTTGCATAAAAATTGATGGTACTTTCTTAATTTTAACAAAAAAAATGGAGAAAAACATTTTAATCATTATTTTAGGTTAGTTTTTTAATAATAAAAAGATTTATTCGAAAAGAAATAAGTTTTTTAAAAGATTTTCCCTGAAAAATTGATGATACCCTATTAATTTGAAGGAAAAATTGTTGATATGCATATTAATCATTGTTTTAGGTTAGTTTTTATAATAAAAGATTTATTCAAACAGAAATAAGTTTTTAGAAAAATTTTCGCTGAAAAATTGATGGTACCCTCTTAATTTGAAGGAAAAATTGTTGATAAGCATATTAATCATAATTTTAGGTTAGGTTTTTGATAATAAAAAGATTTATTCAAACAGAAATGAGTTTTTAAAATATTTCCACTGAAAAATTGAAGGTACCCTCTTAAATTCTCAAAAAATAAATAAAAAATCATTTAATTTTGAATTTTAGGTTAGTTTTTTGGATAAAAACCCAACCTAACACTACTTACTTCCACTTACCAGCATTTCATAAAATAATAATTATATTATGCTCTTTATTATCTTATATTATCAAATAAAATTATTTATTCAATAACTTAGGTTATAGAATATACTCAAGGGTACCAAATAATAAAACAAATATTTTCATGCTAATCTTTATTGAATTAAAGTTGTAATCAAAAATTTTGCAATTTTTTAGTCGAACCTTGGTATCAAATGATTATTTTTATAATCATATATTCCTCCTGCTCTTCTTGCCACCTCATCTTCGACCTCCTCTATTAATTCCTCCTTGCTCACTGGTTCGAAACAAAGACAACTATCGCCGAGGTTCTTGACGTTATAAATCGCCTCTTCCTCCTCCAAATCAGACCTGCGAAATGACCTTCGACCAAAATGCCCTTCGACTCCAAGCGCCAGGATCACCATTAACGAAAACACAACTAATTTCATCTTGGTGTTTATGGGAACTTGGTAACTCTTCAGAAGACAACTATCAGGGTCAGTTTTTCTACAACTGGTTGAAATTCCAGTTTCAATCGAGCGCTTTTATAGCGCAGAATTATATTAACACTAATGATGTAGAAAATTGAAAGAACCTTAAATTGTAAATTGCATCAACTTCATTTCCACGCACATTATATTATAATTTAAAAGATTATTCAGAGCAGAACTCATTTTTTAAAGGTGAGGTTATAAAACTATTTGGTAATGGAATTGATTAGTTAATAAAACTGTTTTACTTTTTCAGAATTAATTATTCAGGACAAAGAAATACGAAATAATTAAATACTTATTCCATTAAAACAAAAATGAAAAGTTATATAAAGGGTTTGTTGCTGAGGCACTTTGGAAAGCTTTTGTATTTGTTAGGTAAAGGTGAGTAGAGGGTACCACTTGATTCGGTGACAGACTCGACTTCATGTGGTACCATTTGCGCAAAACTTGGAAAACTTCATTAATACCAAATTCAGTTATTACCAAATATGATATGAATAATTATAACATCCAAGAGTTTATGGTCAAAATGTAAACAATAAAATAATTACTTTTAGAGGTCAAAATATGGTAATAAACAATTTTTATCAAAAAAAAATTTAAAAAATTTAAAAATAATTTGATAGGTTAGGTTTTGATAACAAAACTAACTTAAAAATCAAAATTAAATGATTTTTTATTTATTTTTTCAGAATTTACGAGAGTACCTTCAATTTTTCAGGTAAAATATTTTTAAAAACTCATTTGTGTTTGAATAAATCATTTTATTATAAAAAACCTAACCTAAAATAATGATTAATATGCTTATCAACATATTTTCCTTCAAATTAATAGGGTACCATCAATTTTTCAGGGAAAATCTTTAAAAAAAAATTTATTTCTGCTTGAATAAATATTTTTATTATAAAAAAAAACAACCTAAAATAATGATTAAAATGTTTTTCTTTAATTTTTTGTTAAAATTAAGAGGGTACCGTCAATTTTTTAAGCAAAATATTCAAAAACCCAAAATTTTTGTGGTGCAACTTGAAATTTATTGAATCAATAATATCATTTGATAAGATAATACAAGAAGATAATAAAATCATTATTTCATGAACATCCTGGTAAGTAGACGTTTGAGTGACGGAAGTCCACGCCTTCCACGCCTCCTGGAAACCAATTCCTCCACCTCCGGATCAATAATCTCATCGTTCCTGGCCTCCTCAGTGGGTTCAAAACATAGACAACTATCACCCATGTTCTTAACCGCATAAATATTGTCCTCATCGTCGTCCTCGTCTTGCCTATACATTCCCCTCTTTCTGAAAATCCCATCAACTCCAAGCACAAGGATCACCATCAACGAGAACACCACCAATTTCATCTTGTTTCAAAAACTATTTGAAATTCTCAGGAAAACAGTCTATCAGGCAGCTGGACCACTGACAAATGCGGCATAACCATCGTGGGTTTTTATAGTCTATTTTGGGCCTATTTTCGGACATGAAATGAAGTAGGAAATTGGGGAATTGCCCAAAATACTAAATTCTATAGGAGTTAATTTGTACGCATATTATACTATTGTTTAAATTGTATTAATGCCGATAGCTTATTAAGGATCATACAATTTTAATTTCATGGGAGAGTAACTTGATGGTGAGACATCAAAATAGCATAAACGCTCTTTATTCAACGCCTGGATTTTAAGTAAACAAACTTTAATCACAGTAAACTAAAAAATAAACAGAACAATATAAAAAACCAACCAAAAATATTATTATTCAACCTAGGTACCTTTACATACCCATTCGTGGTGTGGGTCCACTTCCAGGTCTTTTTTTACAAACACATTCATCACCATTAGGATTCCTCCATTGATAAGACAATAAATGCACCTTTGGAGTATTTCCAAAGTGATTATTTTCTACTACGATGCGGTTGGAGGTGTCCATTACAACTGGTGGTCTTCCATCCAAAGGAATACCAGGAACTGCTGCATGAACCGGAGCTATACCGATGGGTACAGCCGGTTGGACCACAGTAACTGGTGCAGGTAATTGAACGCCTACGCCTAAGGGCCTATAAGGAACACCAGGTCTATATGGTACCCATGCTGGTGGTGGGACCCATTTTGCAAATTGTAATTCAACCATATTAAAGTAATTTAACGCCAGAATAACAATAGCGGTTACCGTTGAGCAATTCATGATGAAATTAAACGGCATACCATCAAGTGGTACCTATATATGTAGTTTATGAATAATTTATTTGCATTTGACTTTAATTACAAGTTGTTTGTGTTTATTAATTAATTAATTGCATGATTATTAACAGATTGTTTATTAATTTTGAATTCATGCATGAAATTACAATCTACAATAGTATATCACGCCATCTAGTGTCATATTTATACGTTTTAATATTAATAGTATAAAAGTGAGGTTATGATGTTTAAAGTTGAATATCTCTTAAACTATTAGAGGTATTTAAAAAATTTAAAAACAATTAACTGCAGAATTTAATTCATTATTGAATCGCATAAAGTAAGTTAATTTGTTGGGTAATAAATTGTATTTTATTTATAACAAGACATAAAAAAGTAATAAAATTAAAATAACAATGATATCATTCGCTTGTTTTGATAAGCACTTGTATGGCTTGTGAGCTCTTGTTAAGTTTATGCTCGTTATGTTATGTAGTTTAGTAACTTAGTTCTGTTTTTATCGCAGGATGCTTGTTGCTTTCGTTCTGGGTTTACTGATGTTGAATGCGGTGGAGAGTGCTTCAAAGGGGATAAAAATTGTTTATCGTAAGATTTTGGAGATTAATTTGAAAAAAAATTGTTTTAATTTTGTTTTTTCAGATAATCCAAGTTATACAAGAATTATTGGTAAGTAGGAATAAAAATTTGGAAGATTTGATTTGTATTTAGACAAAAAAAAATAATTTGAAGGTGTTTTGATATTTAAAATTACAGATTTTAAAATTTAAAAAAAATAAATTTCAAAAATTAAAAAAAACGTTTTTTGCTTTGAATTCTTAAAATTAAACTTTGAAATTTGTAGGAACAATACCTTTAGCTATAATCTATGCAATATCAATTTTTTGAAAAATTTTATTTGATAGTTTTTGAATAAAATCCAAAAAACTAAAATATCTTGGAAAATACTAAACGCACTGCATTAATATTTCTACCATATTAAAGAGAAATTAATTCCTCACCATATACTCATAATACTTTTCAAAAAAATGAATTATTTTTAGAACCCAAAGCAAAAAACAATTTTTTTTAAATTTTGCTGATGTGCTCCAAAACCTTCTTTTAAATAATATATTTTTCCACAGATGGTGTTCCAGTAAAAGTGACTTACGAAGGAGCTTACGTCCCAATTCCTCAAAATGTTTCCTTTACGATTATGCGCAACATACCAACACAACCAACAAGACCCCAAATGCCCAAAATGCCAACGCGTCCAACTATTACCTAAAGACTAATAAAACGAGCGATCCATATGAGAAAAAAACATATTCATTCTCATAAACACTTTCATAAGTACTGAATACTAAATACTTATACTGAATATACAACTGGAGGGTACCATCAAAATCTACCATCAATTCCAATGAAATAAAACAATGATTAATGTGACATTTGATTTATTCTTCCATTATAACCTCATCAACATATTTTTTATTTCTTCAAAACTTTCTCCTATCCTCTCCAGAAATAATCTCCCCCGACCTAGCCTCCTCAACAAACTCTTGATCCAAAATACATTCGGCATCCTTCGTCTGAGGCACAGGTTCATCCACCACACATACGCATTTATCATTTCCATTCTCAATGTTGTAGATCACCCCAGGAGCACTGCGACGCATTACATACCAATTGCCAAAGTTAGAAGCACTGGAACTCGCCATTGAACTGGATGCATGGTGTCCAGCAAAACCACCACCATGGGACCAAAGTGCGTCAATTCCCACAATGAGGAATACCATCAGTGATAACACCACTAATTTCATTTTTGGTTGATTTTTGATTTGTTTTTTTGTTTTTTGGTGAATTTAAGGTGATAGATCACTTTATTATGGTTTAGTAATATGTAATAAACTGTTAAGTATTCAATTTGATGGTAGGTATTTATATAAAATGGCTGCGATTCATATAGAAAGTGTAATGATCTATGGGAATGAAAAGTACCATGTTTCACTGCGGATTATGGAAATGAATCGATTTATTCGTTGCGCACGATATATTTTAATTTAGTTTGGATCGTAAAGGAAGTGAACAGGAAAATAATATATTCTATTCTTATCGGTGGAGATAAAAGATATTTGGTAGGTGTGGAAGGATATACAATTGGTTTACGAAAAAGGAAATTGTTTATCTGCGGTAAGTAAATGGAAAACTTAAGCAAGCTTAAAGTGTGCTTTTTAGGGTATACCTGCTATATATGGATAGAATTTTGAAACACCTACCGTTTGGTATGATTATTAAGGTCTTATAAATTTTAGAGAAAAATGAAGTTTTTTGTGAGAAAGAAAAAATACTGGTTAAGGGATGAACCAGGTGAGAAATATCCCAAAATGTCTCTGAAAGAATCCATGAGTAGGATTTAAGTAAAGTGACTTAAGTTACAAGCGCCATCTATAGACTAATGATTAGTAGTGTGTAGTCTTCTGTGACTTAAGTCAATTAATACTCATGAAATTATGACTTAAGTCATTTTTCAGGTCTTATTGATGACTATTTAATTTAATTATTCGAATTTTGGTGATTTAAGTAAAGTGACTTAAGTCACTACTTAAGTAAAGTCACTTAAGTCACTTTTTGGAACTTTCCAATAAATAAACAAAAAACAACTTACCAACAATACCAACCTTTTTTATTCCCAGATTCGAGAAAAAGAACTGGTATGACCCCAATATTACTTAAACCCTTACTTAACCTTAAAAATGATTTGTTTCATTTAAGTACTACCAATAAAATAAAACAGATAATCCAGAGAAGCATTTATTGAATCAATCTACTCGTAACAAGATTACTTATCACCATATCATCTTCCAAATATCTATCCTCTTTAATCTCCCCTATTAACAAATACTTCTGGATTGTACTCAACTGTACGGTCTTTGCATTCATTAACCAAACCACTTGGAGGTGGTGGTGGAGGAGCAGGAACAGTGCAGACACATTTATCACCATTATTATCAAATTCATAGGTGTTATCAAAGCCATCACGACGGTATCCCATTCCCATGCTAGCATGATGTGACCCAGCACTGAAGGAGGAAGATGAAGACATGGAAGCCCCAGCTCTGTATCCTTCCGCTCCCAGGACCAAAACCACAACCAAAGAGAATACTACCAATTTCATTGTGTTACTTGTTGGGTACTTAATAAACAGATCAACTGACTTATTCCATATTTTTACTTGTATTTATATAAAAAATGAAATTGATAAAAGAGGAATTAAAAAAAATACAATTGAATATAATAAAGTAAATGCTACGCTCGATAAAAATCATTCTAATTTTTGTCCTCAGTCAAGTAAATCTGTGAATAATTTCATTTTATTGCTATAACCACCGATAAGGGATTTATTATCATATTCCAATTTAAAAGTAAACCCACGTGTGTTGAAATTACAATCAGCAAGTTTTGATTTATTCTTTATTGAATTTACGTTTTATTCTTCATTTCATGCGCATCTTGGTGTTTTTGCATGGAAATAAATTGATGATGATGTAATCGGTCACGAAAGTCATGCATTGATTATATAAGTCTGTCTATCGTGTAATGCTGGGTGTAGAGCAAGTGTGAGCATGCGCGAATGCATTAAATGCACTTAAATCACTTGCTATACAGCTACGGCTGTTGTGTGTAACCGCACATTATCGAGTGATTGCTTGGTAGCAAGTACCTTTTGACCTATATTGGATACTTAATTATTATCACACTTATGACTTAAGTCATGTTATGGATATAGTTACAGCATTGCTTGAATAGGTTTTAAGTGTAGTGACTTAAGTTAAAACGCCATCTAATGACTAATGAGATTAATATTAGTAGGAGTATGTAGTCTTATATGACTTAAGTCAATCAATAATCATGAAATTATGACTTAAGTCACTTTTTAATAAATATTTGATTTAATTATTTGAATTAAGTTAATTTAAGTAATGTTACTTAAGTCAATATACTTAAGTAAAGTGACTTAAGTCACTTTTGGGAACTTATCAATAAATAATTATTTATTTATTTCATTGTTTCAATTCTGGAATTTTTAATCAAATTGATTTGAGTCACTATTTATAAGTAAAGTGACTTAAGTAAATATAGACAATATAAACAAACTAAAATATCAAATATTTTCGCTTAATGTTATTTTAAATGTTATGTGAAGAATTACTGTTCCTTAAAGTTTGTTTGAAATTTGTTGATATTTAGACATAAGTCACAATCTAAGCACGAGTAATGTTTGTATGACTTAAGTGTAAATGTGTGCGCACTTTCTCCGATTGAATAGTTTGTATTATTTAATTCCATCAACAATAAACTTACTTAATTTAAGTAAATTCTCAAAAGTAAACTTAACTTGCTAAAAACATAAATAATTTAAATATTTATTTATATTATGATTGAACATTGAAAAAAATATATATTCAAAATCTCTTTCAATGTGTGGTTTGTTGTGATGTGACTTAAGTTACTTGCGCACCGCACCAAAAGTGAAAGTCTTGCGAGCATCTGTAAGTAATGCAACAGAATGCAACGCAATGCACTGCAGCAGAATGCAAGCAACATAAATGTACCGTTGCATACTTGACTTAAGTCGAGTCGATTTGGACTTAACTTTTCCCAACTTGTTTTTTATCATTGCTGAGTGCGCAGGTAGTAGGTATCGGTGGCTTACTTACTCACTGACTGAGTGACTGACTTTCGGCTTAAGTCATAACTGGATTTACCTGACTTAACTTAAGTCATCTTAACTAAATCTTAACTTACTTAATTTAGGAATTCAATTCAAATTAATTATTTTTTAATAATTGGCTAACAATATTACTTCCGTTGTATGTTTTGACAAGTTTTTCGAAACATTGTCGATATTTGTCAAAGCAGTAAAAACGAAAGTACGAAAATTTCTATTTTCTTACATTATGTATTTAGTGATTGTGTGATGCGTGTGCATCACTTTGTTTCCAATTCCAATAGGAACACAATCTGTACAGTTACAGCATTATGCAATTTCCTATCTATTTATCTTCATTGTGCATCGTCATTATATAAATATTTCTGAATACAACAATCAACGACCATAAATGTACGAGACTTTAGACTTAAGTCACATTACTCAAATTAAAAATATAAGATAAATGTTGTGTTGACAGCGAGAGAAATAAAAATTGAACAGAAATAACTTAAGTCATTATAGTTAAGTAATATGACTTAAGTCACTTTTGGAGACATATCAATTACAAATTAATTTGATTATTTCTATTTTATAGTTTAAATAAATGTGACTTAAGTCACTTTACTTAAGTATACTAATGTGACTTAAGTCACTTTACTCAAGATAAATAAATTAAATCACTTTTCTGAAATTTATCAATAACTAGTTTTTTAACTATCCAATTTTTTACATTTAAGTAATGTGACTTAATTCATGATACTTAAGTCAAATGACTTAAATTAACACAAAATGAGTGTGATAATTGTGTGTACACATAGATATTGATTAATTAATAATCATCGTTAGAGTGTGTGGAAGCATGGAGGTGAAGCAAAATATTGTCTGGAGTGGCTGAGTAAAGTAAAACTTTGCTTCGTTCAGTTAACTACAACGCATCGAACAGTTGAGTTCAGTTTTTGCATCTTGCAGAAAGTGAACAACTTTCATTTTCATTTTCATTCGCGTGTTGTGAGTTTTTGTGCTGTGTCCATTGTGTAAAACTGCAATAAAATGGTAAATTATTAACTAATCACTAATTATTTATTAATTAATTAATTTTAGAATATGACAAAGACATCTCATCCGTTTTTTGACGGGCTGAAAACAATCCCCGAAGGAAAACACAAAGAATTACAAAAAATTCGAAACTGGTGAGTTAATTACAATATTCCTCACAATAATTATAATAATACGTAAAAGTGAAATTAATTTGTTGATCAATCAATTTCTAAAACGTGTTGAAATTGCATTGTAATTATGAATTTCATCATAATTGTTTGTTTAACTTCACACGCCAAGTTTTTTTCACTTTTTACAGGAAATTGATGAATACTTTCCGCGTAAGCATAATTAAACGATTGTTTACTTAGTTTAAGTAGACTTAAACAACCTTCAACTCGTAATAAAATAAAGTGCAATACTATTAGTTTTGATTTGAATCATTGATCAGCGATTAACATGGAAATTGTAAATAATTGCGAAAAAGCAACGAACGCACTTGACTTATTTGAATTCGCATAAATTTTGTGTTTTGACTTAATTGTCAGTGATTGTACTTAAACTGCAATTATTAAGTTCTGAGTAATTTTTCAAGCGTAAACAATTTTTGTGATGACATTGAACTATATTTTTCGTCTACACCTTTGAAATATTAATAATATGCGATGGTGAAGCGATTGCGTAAAGGTTAAGTGGACTTAAGTAAACTTGAAGAATGTTAAATTCGGCGGTTGAATAAATTTTGATTATGTTCGTGGTCACTTTCGTGGTCAATGGCAAACTACGCAGTATTAGTTCCTAAAAGTGACTTAAGTCACTTTACTTTTATGTTATGACTTAAGTTACTTATAAAAATTTACAGAAAAAGTTATATTTCTATTATTGTTTTTACATTTAAGTAAAGTGACTTAAGTCAGTAGATATTAAAGTGATTTAACTTAAGTCATGTCGGAAAAATATAATATTGTCATCTTTAAATTGTATATTATTAATTAATTCAAGGATTTTTATAACTTGACTTAACTTAAGTGACTTTTTGAAGTATTTTCTTGAAGATTTAACACTAAGTGGCTTCAGTTATTACTAAAATTTAACTTAAATCTTTGAAACTTATTTATCTAAGATTTTAGTTCGAGATAAAACGATTTTACTTAAGTCACTATATTCAAATATGACTTAAGTCATAATAAAAACAAGAATATTGCCATTTACTAAATTTAAATAATTAATTAATTCAAGAAAATTTAGAAGTTGATTTAAGTGACTTTCTGACCTTTTTTTAGACTCATCACTAAGTGACTTAAGTCACTTCAAAAATTAAAAATTATATAAATAAAATATAATATCAATTTTTGAATTTAAATAAAATGACTTAACTTAAGTCACTACACTTAAGTAAAACTATTTAAGTCACATAATTTAAAAATAACATATTGTCATCCTCAAAATTTCAATAACTAATTAATTCAAGGTTACGAGTATTTTATAACTTGACTTAACTTAAGTAACTTTTGACCTTTTCCCTACAGGCTCCTCACTCAACCGCATCTGCCAACGATAAGTGACGACTTCGTGTACCTCTTCTTACACGCCTGTTACTACGACCTCACTCGCACCAAGTACACCATCGATCGCTACTTTACCATCCGCTCAAAAACTCCAATGCTATTCGCAAACCGTGATGTGGATCACCCAACAATTCAAACATGCATCGAACTCGCGTAAGTAACCCCAAAACACTCAACTTATTTTATCATTAGTTTATTACGTTGTATTAAAAGATCGAAAATGGACATTAGACGGTCACTTGTTGCCCTTGCCCTTTCCCGTTCCCTGAGAACCCTCATCATCTCCTTGATCCTTAAAATTCTTAATCAACTCTTTGATTTCTTCTTTCTTAGCTTCAGCAGCCGCCTTCAACTCCTTCAAAGTCTGCTCTCTTTCCTTACTCAAATCTGCCCCTGAGGCCTTGGAAGCCAACTCCTTCAAATACTTCAATTGGTTCTTCAATTCCTGAGCCTTGGCCCTTAATTCTTTAGTTTGATCCTGTTGGGACTCCTTAGCAATAGTCAACTCTAATAATTTCAAACTTTCTTGCACTCGTTTATTGGTTACCTTTTCATGTACCAGACGTCTAATTTCACTGACCTGTTGTTTAATCTGAAGGTCACTCACATCCATGTTCAGGTATAATTTAGCTACAGTCTCCCTCAATTCTGTGATAGCTTTAATCCATTCCACTTCCATATTTGCTTTGGTTTTTGCTTTTCCATCTTCATTTCTTTCCCGGCGGATTCTCGCTAAATTTTCACTTCTTTTGGTAACATCCTGTAGATCCTTCCAGGCCTCACCTCGAGTAAGAGCTAACCTCTTATGGACATTGTGCAACCTTCTGTTGATGTCATCATAGTGAGCTTCCAAGGCATTTTGACTCTTCATCAATTCATCCAAATGTGAAGATAAAGCTTCCTTTAACCCTCGTTGTTTTGCATTGGTCATATCTGTTATAACCTTGATTTTCTCTTTGAGTTTCTGAACAGTAGCAGTTATATCATCTAATAAATCCTTGGTTTCTCCCAATTGTTTCTTCACGCGATGAATAGAAAGCTGTGTATCTTCATTTTTGGATGCAAGAAGTTTGTTGTATTCTTGTTGCTTGTGTTCGAGGACATTTCGTAGGCGACGTGCTATTATATCCGCATCTTCAGGTTTGTTTTCAGGTATTACTGGTGTTTGTGATGAGTTTTCTTCAGGTTCCCTGGTCGTGGTTCCTGTTTCCTGCTTCTTTTCTTGATCTGGGGTTGATGTAGTTGGGAATATCCGCGCGAGGTAACCTGCAACCATGTTTACCAGACTCTCCCGGGAAGGTTTCTTCATTTCTTCATTTTTGATAGTTTCAGGTGAGGACTTTTCTTCAGGTTGATTTTTATTTGTATCTTGTTCTTCATTGGGTATTTGTTGATCTTTGGGTTTACCATCTTTGACCTTAAGGGTATTACTCTCAAGGTGAGGTCCTACCACATTGGGTACCATCTTAGATATCATGTAATTCACAGGGGGCATAATCATATCCGCCATTTTGAATATTAATCCTCCCCAATAATTACCATCAACTTCTATGTAATTGTAATTCTCCTGTTGGTCATTGATTGAAGAAAGGACAGCTGATGGTAATCCACTGTCATGATCCGCATCAAATATTATTCTGTGTCTGGAAAGGGTCTCATTCCCAAAGTAGTTACACATGATCACAGGTACCACACTAGCACCTATAAAGTTCTTCTTGCTACCCTTTTTACCCTCTTTGTTTTTATCTTCTTTGGACTTGTCATCATCTTGACAGGTACAGACCCTTTTGGGATTACAACTAAAAGGTCCCGGGTGACCCGCATCTACCATTTTGAACTTATGCAGACACTTTTCAAAGTCATTACAAAGGCGTCTATTGGTCTCATCGCGGTACACCTTAATCTGAGGGTTCTTCTGAGCCTTGACCAGTGACATGGTCATTAAATTCTTAGCCCTCCATTGTTGTCGTTCTTTATGACCAGTTGCAATTGCCGATGAAGTGTCTACATAATCAGGAGTTAACTCCCTTCCAGGTGGGCTTAAAGTGGTACTTTGATTAGGATCCATGAAAGTAGCTACTCTTTTGGGTAGAGTTGTATAGGTTGTAGGTTTCTGCAGGCGTTTCCTCTGGCGACGTTTTCTTAAGGTATTGAGGTGGTTCCAATGGGCGGCTATTGCTTTAAAGCATTCCAATTGCATCCGACGGGATTCTTCTTTGTTTCTGCTACATTGGACCAACTCACCAAAGTCAATCGTAGAATAATCCACTGAAATATTAAAAAATTAGAAACAATTATTTGAAAATAAGTCTAGAACCTTTTCCCATAGGGGTTCGGCACCGGTCCTTCATTTTCTTTTCACAAGCCTTTCTTGTTTCTTCTTCCTCAGCTAACCTCCTAGACATCTGCATCATGTGCTCCCTTTTACGGGCCATCATAAGATCATATTCAGTTGGTATCGAATAATCAAACTCTTTCAGGGAGCACTCATCAATTGGTAAGGGTTCTCCAAAAAGATGGGAATAGAAGGTATCCCTTTCCTTGGAATGAACATAATCATCAACACTTTGAGGTCCTTTACAAGCCCCAAACGTAGGTTTATCCATAGGTTGATAACAGTCACAAACCCCAAAAGTAGGTGCTTCCTAAAATTACCCAACATATTTTATCATACAGATAATAAGTTCCTACTCACAAACCTGTCCCCCAAAACATCTATCCGCATAGAATACTCCATCTCCATCTTGATCTTTACCAGGTGGGAAGATATCTTGAAACGTCTTATTCCTCAAGTCCCTACACAAAATGGGATCATACCAATTAGTCAAAGGATCACTGATAGCCACTTGGTTATTAGGGTCGACCATATCCACCTTGGTTAAAGTAGGTTCCTTACAAGAATAGGTATCCACTGCAGGTTCACTGACTTCCTTCAAATAGGGTTTCACTGGGGGATCAACCATGGCAGGTCCAACCCTTGTCCTTTTACCATGACAATGTAAATCTCTCTTTTTGGGTTTAAAGTCTACATTGTTACCAACATCCTCTACATTCTGACCCTTCTTCTTTTTGGGGTTCTCACCGACAGGTTTAGCTTGAAACACTAGGGTATTGGGTTTCTGTCCTTTGATAGTCTTGACATACCTCATCAACTCCCTTTGCATATCTGAACCTACCACCTGTCTGCGGTATGTAGACTGGAGGGTATAGAGCTTCACTTCACTCACAGCTCGTGGAGGTCGTTTCAAGGACACATTAGTCATGGCAGATTTTCTGATTTGTTCAGTTTCTGCATCAAGGACTTGCTTCTGTTCAACCTCCACTTTGTTATTTGGTGTAGCTGTGATTTTGGTGATGATGGGTCCTTCATTCATATTCTTCAGATCAATTTCCAAGACAATCTTCTCTGCATCAGGTGGGACTGATAATCTAGTCTTGTGATTTGTACCATCTGAGGTTATCAACACTTCATTACCATGGTCCAAAGAATCAGTATAAGTGGAGTCTCTTTTTTGATAGGTTACTGTGGATCTTCCATCTTCAGAGGTGATAGACATGGTCTGAGGAACATATTTTGGGATCTTGGACTTGGTTGAAGAGGGTTTATCAGATTCCAGGTCCAAGTTCTTTGCAAAACTAGATTTGGACACCCTATCAGATTTGATATTGGTCCCAGATAGTTTTTTATGGTTCAAGATGATAAAGGTCTCCATCTCGCTGGGTTTCTTCGAAAGTTCAATCTGAGATAATGGTGTTGTTTGATGAGGGCTGGTGAAGTCACCACTAACCCTTTGTGGTTTGGTACCCATGAAAGCCTTTCCGGTGCTGTCCATACCAGGACACTCAACCATTAAACCTTGTCGGGTACCATCCAGACACTTAACTTTGGTAGACTTTGTACTTTTAGAGGATTTACATTTCTTCAGTTTCTTCTTGTTCTTCTTTTTCTTCTTCTTCTTGTCTTTGCATTTTGTTTTGAAAGTGGCCTTGGCTTTCTTCTTCTTTGGTGTTGCGCATACCATACCATCATTCTTCTTCTTTTCCTTCTTCTTCTTCTTCTTCTTACCTTTCCCTTTCTTGTCTTTTACGCCATGTTTTTTGCAGAATTCTTGGGGGTCTTTGGAGGGTTTGGCTTTCATGTCTTTTTTGTGTTGGGCTTCACATGCGGCTTTTACTTTTCCACCGGATGGACATTTCTTCAGTTTGGCATTACAGGGTAATTTTGTACCACCTTTACCAGCACTGGTGGCTGATTTTGATGCTTTTAAAACACAGTATTCGTTTTGGCTTACTGATTGACTGCTTTTGCTGCATTTTACTTTGGACTTGGATTTCTTGGATTTCTTCTTTTTTAACTTTTTAGAATCTTTCTTACAGATACTTTTCTTTGATTTCTTCTTTTTAGAATCTTTCTTGGAAGAAGTTTTGCATAATGACCACTTTGATTTCTTCTTTTTCTTTCCAATATTTTTAGAAGATTTCTTTTTGCAAATAGATTTTGAAGATTTCTTCTTTTTTAGATTTTTGCTTGACTTCTTCTTGCAAATGGATTTTAAAGACTTCTTCTTTTTAAGGTTTTTGCTAGATGTTTTCTTACAAATATCTTTAGAAGACTTCTTCTTTTTCAGACTTTTGCTAGATTTCGTCTTGCAAACATTTTTCGAAGATTTTTTCTTTGCTAGATTTTTGCTAGATTTTTTTTTACAAATATCTTTGGAAGATTTCTTCTTCTTCAAATTTTTGCTAGACTTTTTCTTGCAGATATCTTTAGAGGATTTCTTCTTTTTCAGATTTTTGCTCGACTTCTTTTTGCAAATAGATTTTGAAGACTTCTTCTTTTTCAGATTTTTGCTAGATTTTTTCTTGCAAATATCCTTGGAAGACTTTTTCTTCTTCAAATTTTTGCTAGATTTCTTCTTGCAAATATCTTTGGAAGATTTCTTCTTTTTCAGATTTTTGCTTGACTTCTTTTTGCAAATATATTTTGAAGATTTCTTCTTTTTCAGATTTTTGCTTGACTTCTTTTTGCAAATACTCTTTGAAGATTTTTTCTTCTTCAAGTCTTTACTAGATTTTTTCTTGCAAATATCTTTAGAAGACTTCTTCTTCTTTAAGCTCTTACTTGACTTCTTTTTGCAAATATCCTTAGAAGACTTCTTCTTCAATTTTTTACTAGACTTCTTTTTGCAAGGATTTTCAGAAGTCTGTTTTTTCAACTCTTTGCAAAGTTCTTCTAAAGACTTCTTCTTAGTCTTCATACTGGATTTCTTCTTGCAAAGGTTTTTAGAAGACTTTTTCTTCAAATTTTTACTAGATTTCTTTTTGCAAATATTCTTTGAAGACTTTTTCTTCTTCAAGCTTTTACTAGACTTCTTCTTACATATATTCTTAGAAGATTTCTTCTTCTTCAAGCTTTTACTTGATTTTTTCTTGCAAATATCCTTTGAAGACTTCTTCTTCATTTTCTTACTAGATTTCTTCTTGCATATGTCCTTTGAAGACTTCTTCTTCTTCAAACTTTTACTTGATTTCTTTTTACAGAGGTCTTTAGAAGACTTCTTCTTCTTCTTCAACTTTTTACTTGATTTCTTCTTACAAATATCTTTCGATGACTTCTTCTTGCTCGATTTCTTCTTACACAAACTCTTCCCAGACTTCTTCTTCTTAGGAGGTCGCTTCTTACATAAATCCTTAGTGTAGTTTTTCTTGCACACAAACTTAGGGGCTCCTTTCTTCTTTTTCTTCTTATCCTTCTTACCTTTTTTCTTACACTCACTGCGTTTCTTCTTCAAAACCGATAGAGTCTCATCCAGCTTCTGACATTTCATGACAGACTTCTTCTTACCCACTGAAGAATCCGACTTACATTTCTTCTTCTCCAAAGATCCAGGAATAGTCTTACCAACTTTGGACTTAGTTACACATGGCGCAGACTTAGATTTCTTTGCTTTAGACTTAGATTTCTTCTTTTTCACCTTACACTTTGACTTAGACTTAGATCTAGACTTAGATTTAGACTTAGACTTAGACCTGCATCTAGACTTAGATTTTTTAGACTTAGACCTAGACTTAGATTTCCTAGACCTAGACCTAGACCTACATTTCTTCGATTTCTTAGATTTCTTATGTTTTTTCTCAGTACCTTCAGCTATTTCCCTAGCTTTACACTGAACAATGGCCGCCAATTGATCCAAAGCCTTTCTAACTCTTTCATCACAATAAGAACAACATTCTTCAATAGAAATCTTCTTATTATCTTTCTTAGCCTTCTTATCCTTAGGTTTCATAATATAAGTACAAGACCCACCTTTAGACTTAGATCTGGATCTAGACTTAGACTTAGATTTTCTGCGTCTACGTTTTGAACTCATCATCCTCTGACTCCCATCAGTTTTGATTCTACATCCACTTTTCATACAAAGCAAAGACTTGGTATTATCCTTACCAATAACCAAATTTGTTAAAGCCTTATTCAGACTCGTTGAAGACTTAGAAGGTTTAGCTTTCGTTGAATGTTCATGCCTCTGAGTCTTAAACAACCCCATCGCCCTCAGTTGTAGACACAGATGCTTATTGGTAAAGTGGTTAACACTCATCGGAAGACCACCACGTATTCCACGAAGCTTAGATACACTATGGCGGATCATATCCCGGTGGGCAATACTCACCACACCAACATGGTGTTGATGGTGATGTCGCCTGCTTGCCCCCAGTGAAGACGTCAGCCATTTTGGTTTGGGTGATGCAATATGACAAGTTCCACGATGGGCGCATGCGCTCGACAGATATAATGCACGTGCCACTCGCAACACTTTTTGAGCTTGATTCATTTTTAGAATTTTTTACTAGAATTTTGATTTTTTGCGTACAATTAAAGAAATCACATGGTTTCAGAGATGAGTTGGAGGTGTTGTTCTGAATGTGGTAATTCCATTGATTTTCTAGCACTTTATTTGTTTTTTCGAAAAATCGAAAAAAACACAATAAAGTGATGATGGTTAATGAAAACACTTAAATTTAGAATTTAGTTACAAATGTGTAATAAACTAATTGGGACTGATAGTGAATAGTCCCGTAAAATAAAATTTGAAATTTGATATGTCCACGAAAAATTTTGATGACCAGGGACCGTTTCAAAAGTTGGACTTTTATGATGGTGGTTAAACAAACTCTGACAGCCGAAATAAACATGAAATTTTCATGGTCTCCTAGAAATATTTAAAAACAAAATTTAAAAATCAGCCATTTTGATTTTTTTTATTTAAAATTATTTCAGGCATGTGGTGAGACTTCCAAAACTTACCCCGGATGGTTACAAGGTATTGATGTACACCTGCAAGGACCCAGATTACACCAAATTGGTTTTTGCTGATGCAGTCAAAGGATTCTGTATGTTCAACGACTGTGCCCTTTCTGAAGATGGTTTGGCTGAAGGATACATCGTCCTTTTTGATATGAAAGGTGTTTCTCTGGGACATTTAGCCAGAGTGTCTCTACCACCTTTAAAAGCCTTCTTAAACTACATCCAGGTGAGTTTATCAACCTCCAAAGGAATACCTTCAATTTTTATGGTTTTAGGAAGCCCATCCTGCAAGACTCAAACAAATCCATGTTCTGAACACTGCGAATTACATCAACCACATCATGCGTATCATCCTCCCACTTGTCCGTTCTGAATTCTTATCCTTTGTGAAATTCCACAAAGGGAACGTACCTGAAGGTATACCCATTGAGATAATGCCGAAAGATTACGGTGGTGAAGCTCCCACAGTTAAAGAACTAGACGAAGAAAGTTTATCAATGGTGGATAAATACAGAGACTGGTTGAAAGACAGCGAGAAGTACCAGGTGGATGAAACTAAACGTATCAAAAAAGGTTCATGGTGGGGCGGGTTGTTTGGTTATGGACAACAGACTATCCCGAATAATAACAACATGGCTCTAGTTGTTGATGGACAACAAAAGGTTTACTTAAAAGACCTTCAAATTGATTAAATTCAAGAGGGATACCATCAATTTCTACAACAGTATTCTATATTATATCTAACACTCTGTATATATATATAAAATAGTTCTTAGGTTTGTGATCAAATTTGGTAGGGTTCTTATTTTCTGTATGAATTTTAAATTTATTTCTGGTTCATTCAATAAAATAACAGTAATTTAAATTCAAACATTCAAAGTGGTCCCAAAATTTATTTCTGTCCTCGAGGGTACCTCAGGGTCTCTTTTAGGTCTTTACAGCATTTCTTGGAGGATTCCTGAAAGTCTTGACGAGCCTCTTTGAAGATGTTTGTCAGACTCTGTTGACGTTCAAGAGTTTTCCTGGTGTGATGGATTTGACAATGTGGGCAGTTATTGGGAGATGTACCTTTGGGTCTGGCGATTATCCGGGCTGTTAACAGACCCATATTCTTATCGTAATATTTCTCCTGAGGAGGTTTGGAATGACCTGTTGTAGATTGGGTTAAGGCTTGTGCTTCGGCTTTTTTGTGGTAGATTTGTGGGTAGTATTGTTCACTCCAGAGTTCATCAGGTGTGTTCAGGAACTCATCGGTTTTCTGGGCCATTGATTTTAGTTTGTTTGTGGTCACCTCATACATCTGGTGGAACATCTGTATGGGTTTGGAGAAGATTGGTTCGGTTTCTTCTTCTTCAGATTCTTCAGATTGTTTATTGTAACTGGTATAGTCATACCTGATAGTTGGAGAATTCTGGTGGAGCATGATACCATGTGGGTTAGGTATATATTTTGGAACTGGGAAATTTTCTACGTCTAGCATATTGTTCTGGGAACCTGAAGGTACATCCATGGTATGATTATCTTCAGATACAGAATTCCTAGCAATCTCTGGTGTAAGCCTAGATTTCTTCATTTCTTCATTAGGATGGAAAAGTAATTCTACATCTATGTTGGCCTCACCTCGTGGGAAACACAAAGTAGCCTCATCAATCACCACACCAACACCTGTCTCAGAACTCTTTCTAGTCTTAGAATCTTTCAAATCACTAACATCTGCTTCATTTAAACAAGCAGTCATAGAATCACCAAAGTGCCTTTTATCAACAGAATACTGATGGCGATTCTTTGTGTCCAAGACACAAGTGGTACTCTTTCTATGTTTGATATTTATCGGGTGTTGACCTGATATCAACATGGGAACTGTATTCAATTTACTCGAACACTTCCTTTCCACCTTTGTGGATTTCCGAATCTTCTCCAGAATGCTATTATCTGAAGTTATACTTTCATTATCTTCCCCAGAATGCTCTTCTCTACTTATAGGTAAATTCGGAGATGAAATACTAACAGCAGCATCATAATCAAAATGTTTATCCATCTGAGGCATCAACTTCAGATCAATCAAACATCTTTTATAATCATCCAGACATTTCTTCACTTCCTTCATACATTTCTGTAATTGAAGACCTGAAGTGCTTTTCTCATAATGAGTATAGTCGTAGTGGTTAAGCTCATCAAGATATTTCCACTTTCGTGATGACTCCGATTCTTTGACCATAACTTTATCTTCAGATTTTTTTATCAAAGCAGTTTCCTTCTTCTTTTCTTCTTTTTCCTTAACTTTCAATTGATTCATCTTGTTAATCTCTTCTAAGACTTTATTACAAATCATCTCCATCTGTTTCTTGGACATACACTCAGGAGTACTCATTTCTTCAACCTCTGGAGTTACAGAATGCATTGCAGAAGAGATTTTCTGTGTCCACTTTTTCTGAGGTCTTCTGGAATCAGCACTATCACCTAGAGTACTAGCCATGCTTAATTCTGTAACTGATCCATTTGGTTTACACACATGTATACCTGTTCTAGGTTTATCAACATCAATAGACTTAGAATTAAGTATTTCTTCTTTGACCTCATTCAGAATTCTGTTATTGCTTGCTTTCAATAATCTTTCGTAGACTTTATCTGCAATTACATCTGTGGATGATCTCAGAGATAAAACCTCTGGACATATTTTCAAATCCAAAGATTTTCTGTAATCAATTAATTTATCAGGTGTTTCAGGTGTTAAAGGTGGAGATACAGATAGTGAATCTCCAGAAAGTTTTGCTTCAAATTCTGCAATTTGTTTTCTCACATCACGAAGTTGTTCTTGATAAAACAAGCGTTTTGCATCATCAAATTTAATTTCTTTTTGTAAATTCTCTAATTTTTTAATTTCTTTATCAACGTATTGATTTCGTTCACTGCGAATCGGTTCTAATCTAGCTTCTTGTTCTTTTCTGCGATTCGGTAATACTGATTTACTTGGAATCTTTGAATGTGTGATATCGTGTTCTTTCATTGTAGAGCCCTCTGGGTTTTCGTTTTCTAAAATTTCTGTTATTGGTGTTGATTTTTCTTTACATTTGAGTGTCTTTTCACTTATACTCTGTAATTGATCTTTGTCATAACAAAGATGCACAGATTTTTGTAATTCTAAGTCTTTGGATTTTTCTTTTTGCTTATCTTTTTTGCAAATCACAATGTCTGGTGTTGTAACCTCACTTCTTATTTCTTCTTTCGGTGTTTTTACTCTTTCTTCGCTGTCTGCGTAATTTTCTTCACTTGAATACACAGGAACTACTTTCTTTGTCTCAGCTTTCTCAAAACTCTTCGCTCTCATCTCAAGTTCTTCTTTTTCTAACTGTTTCTTCAATAGTTTCACATCAGTGTAACTTGTTTTATCAGATTCAAAATCTTCATCGTCAATTAATAAAGATTTAGATTTTTTAGCTTTGTTGAAGAATGATGTGCTTCTTTTAGACCGACTGTCAATTTCTTCTCGTAGACTTTTACGTACTTTAGTACCCATTTGATGTTCAGCTCTTTTCTCAGTCTTCTTCTTTTCTTCAGCTAATTTTTTACCCACTTTTCTGTCATCTTCTTCTACTTCTTCAATGCATGAATCAAGAGTCCTTTGACTATCTTGAGAAGTCCTTGGTTTATATGGAGAATATTTTCTAAGCTTTTCTGTATCATACTTAGATTTCATTCTGAGATACTGTTCTTCACAATCTCTTATAGGTCTAGGTACAGAATACTCTTCAAGTTTTTTATTTTGTTCTTCAAAATTTTTCTCAATAGGTTTACTTTGGAAATCCTTTTCGGAAGCATGTTTAGACTCCGAATATTTCTGAGAATCTCTAGTTAGTGTCTTGTCTTCTTCATCTTCATCATGATCTTTATATTTATATTTAGTTGAGAAATGCTGGATATTTCTTTCTGAGTCTTCCTCAGGGACATGTTTAGATGCAGAATATTTATCAGGTTGTTTTGGGAAACATTTCACAGATTTTTCTGTGTCATGTCTTGATTTAGACTTAGAAATTTTATCTGAACTTCCTCTTCCACTTTCCTTAGATAACGAGGTTTGTTTTTTACTAGCATTCTCTCTAAATCTATTTTCTGCTTTTTTCTGAGCTTCTGATCGGTAATCTTCAGTTACAAACTCGTAAATTGTTTCGGTAGATGGTTTCTGAAACTGATATTTCTCAGCCTTGGGTCTGGGAGTTCTTCCACTGCAACAATTATTCACACTTTGTTTCATTCTAGGAGAATCATCATCTTCTTCTTCTTCTTCTTCTTTTGCTTTACATTTTTCTTTTGAGAAAACTGCAGTCTTCTTCAAAGGAGTAAATTTACTCTCCTGCATTTTCTGTAACTCCTTAATTTGCCTTGCTTTGTCTTCGTAACATTTCCTTCCTTCATTTTCCTTCTTCTCTTTCAGAATATCTTTATTGTAATATTTTTCTACATCAAACACTTTATTTCCTTTCCTTTCTGGAGTAAACTTTCTACAATTGCGACTATCAAATGTATCTTTTTCTGCATCTTTTTCATCTTTTGTTAATCTTTTAGATTTCATTGCATCGTGATGACTTTTCGCTCCATAAACTTTATTCTCTTTCTTTTCAGGAGAATATTTTCTACAAGTACGACTATCAAACGTAGTATTTTCTACATCACTTTTATCTTTTGTTAATCTGCGAGATTTCATTTGTTCAAAATGACTTTCCGTTCCAAAAACTTTATTCTCTTTCCCTGAAGAAAACTTCTTACAATTATGACTGTCAAATGATTTCCTTTCAAGATTATCAGTCTTTTCTTTTAAAATCTTCTGAGACTTATTCTGGTCAAAGTGTAGACACCTTGTATCAGCAAGTTGAGAATTATAAGAACCACTACAACTCCCACTACTTCTCATACGTTTAACAGGGAAGACTTTATCAGGTGTGTAAGGTTTTTGTTTTGGTTCATCAGAAACTTCATAAATATTTGATCGCTTTATAGCATATCTATAACCTTTGAAAAATTCCTCTTCTTTATTCTGTGATTGAAGTTTCTCACGTTGCCTACGCATTCTGGCTTGTAAAAGAGTAAACTCACATGGATTCTCTACTTTCATTAGATCCAGAATAGTTTTCTGTAAATTTTCATTCTGAGCGCAGAGTTTCCGATCTGCGCACTTTCCAGGCCCACCTGAGCAAATTTGACAACTTGGTGGAGGACATGTATCTTCCGGTTTGAAAACCTTTTTAGAATTACTCGTAGTATCTTTCTTCATACTTGTTTTAAAAAAGTTTTTAATAGCTGCAGCTGATGTAGAAGAACTCTGCTGTAATTTTATTGTTGATCCCATTAATCCACTTGGTTTTATACTTAATGTAGAATTCTTCAACACCTTCTTAGAATCCGATTTTAAAGGAATTTGGAATATTTTTGACTCACACTTAGGTTTCGTTATTTTTTCTACTGGAGGAACTGGAGGTTCCTCTTTGAGCAAAACTTTTAAAATCTTCTTCTCACAACTAAACTTATTCGGAACCAAATTAGTTAGCGAACTTGACTTGGGTTTTAGATTCTGACCAATGTCCATAAACTTCCCATCATCAACAGGTTTAGTTGGAGATTTTTCTACGTCTTTACGAGTATTCGGAATATATCCAACTGCAATTCTAAAAGTCTGTGGATTTGCTACATTGGCTTCAGTCTGAGTCTTCCTCAGCGCATATTCCACCCTATCAACTTGATTCTGTAACAGATTAATACAATATTTCCTCTTTTTCTCTCGTATATCTTCAGGGGTACATTTGGGTACCACCTTTTTGAATGGTAAACCTAGATTTTTTTCACTTTCGAGTTTTTTAACTTCAGAATACGATTTGTACTTCATCCAATTTTCTGTAACTTTTGGATCGTTATATTTCGGATAACTGGTAACCTCAACCTGTTTAGGATTAACCTTAGTCTGGATATTCTCAACACACATACTCTTATGAATCTGAGCAGATTGTATATTCTGAGATTTTCTTTTCTGAGACTCCAATGGAGTTGCAGTCGTTTCTTTCGTTGGAGTATTATGAGCACAACTAGTATTAAAGTTACGATTTCCAGATGTAGAATTATTTCTGGTAGAGGTAATCTTCTTACAACTGATCTCAAAGGAATACCTTGTTTTTCTGGAATCTTCAACAGTTTTATGAACACTGGTACATACTTGACCCTTGCGTTCACTTGCGAATGATTTATCAAGTTTAAGTTGAGGTTCAGATTCTGTGATGGTTTCAGGAAACTCAGAATTTTTAAATGGGATAAAAGATGGTGGATCATCATGGATCTCACGCCCACTGAATCTTCTGTAATGGTTAAGTTGATCTTCAGTTTTTCTAACCACAAAATTCATGTTAGCTTTGACAATTTGTGCGTTTTCATTCAATTTCAACCCGGCATGACACTCCTGAAGAAGATCCCTGAGCAAACCTCCAAGAGACTTAGAAAACTTGATCAATTCTTCACCTTTCAGTTGCTTCCCATAAACAAAAGCCTTCATTGTATTGGATATCTTATTCTTATTATACCGCTTCACAATTGACTTAAGTTCGGTTTTATTTTCATCCACAGGTATGAGTTTCTTTGAAGGTGGGACATAGATCACAGGTCTTTCAGAATTCATCTTCCTTACAACTGCCTGTTTGATATTCGATAACAAATTCAAACGATTCTGTAACTGCTTGAGTCTTTTAAGTTGGTCCTCTTTTGTAGGACGACAGTGGGTACAGACCTGGACCTGGGGGACAACTGCAACCGCACCTGGAGAGGTTACCTTCACCCCAACTGGATGAATCAACTTAAAACCCTTTTCTTCTTCATTGGAAGTAAATAATTTAAGGGCTTCATTGAAAGGGCATACATGCCCTGGTGAAGAATGGACCATACCACAATATTTACATTCATGCAACAACTCATCAGCAGTTGTAGGCATAGGTATACCTTTAGTTGAAGTTGAATAAGTCCTCTTAAACATTGACTTTACACCAGGATTCTGTGGTCCGAAATAATCTGACTTCTTCAAGAGGTATGTCAAAGGGCACTTACCATTAGTAAACTGACTATGGAACAACCCACATACTTTACATACCGGACGAGGGTTTTTCTTAGGTTCTTCTAACTTCTCAATAGTTTTAGGTTCAGCACCTTTTTCAGAACATGACTTAACCACAGGTGGTATACCTTCAACTTTTATTTTATCTTCCACAGGTAAGACCTCTACTTTTTTATCAACACCATCTTTAGAGACATCTTTTTTATCTTTTTCTTGACCTTGACTTAACCTATAAGACTTATATACCTGTTGTTGAATGGCAGTGGCAGTACCAGGTTTCTTTATATTATGTGTAACACTTATCTTGGTTTTAGGTCTGTGAGAATACAACGCATGCGCATTTCTACACTCACGTCTGTTTTGTGTCCCTGGTAAAGTCTCCTTAGAAGAATACCTGCACATACCTAATAAACCTTTGGGTACCTTAGTAGTGTTAGAATTCCAACTACCAACACGTCCACTACCACCAGAGGAAGTCCTTCTTACTTTTGTTCTTCTAACCTCTTTCAAGTCTTTTACAGGTATGTCATCCTTAGGTCCATCAACAGATTCAGATGCTTTGAAAGCCCAACCTCTAGGGGACTTGAAATGTGCAGCGTACATCGGGAATTTAATCTTCAACTTTGGTGTTGTTCTAGGTACATAGGTAAACAGATTCTTCTTCTTTGCAATTTCACAGAATGACTTGTAAACTGACACAGGGAGTCTTCCATATTCATAATCACCATCTTCTGTGTTCTGATCAGCTGATTCAGTTAAATCCAAAGCTGGTACCGCATGTTTTAACTTCTTCTTTTCCAGAAGAGTAGCTTGAGCTATTTCTCTAGCCTGTTGCCATCTTTCTAAACTTTTCTGCTTCTTTAAATGTCTCTGCCAGATGAGTTTAGGTTTCTCATCGTTTAACATATAATATGGTAACTTATTCTTGGTAATCTTCGTTTTGAGTACAGGTTTCTTCTTTGCTTGCAACAACTCTGCATAGTCAGCTTCAGTCAGCTGTTTTGTAGTCTGATTCCGATAACACTGCGCTGGTGTGAGTTTAGCCATAAACTGTTCTTTGAATGAAAGCTCTCCCACATCAATTGGTACCCTCTTCAATGGAGCATTAACCTTGAATTCTCCTTGTCTCGCATCTTTAATATCCAGTTTACCTGTGTGTGGATTTTTTACCAGTTGGAAGAACGGTTCATGGGTATCTTGGTGAGTTTTCTTAACATGTTTAATTTTTGCGATATTTTCAACAATGTCAGGATGGAGTTTAATCTGTGACGGAGCAAAAACACACTTTTTCAAATCCCTGGAAAATGTATCAGCAGTATAATCAGGATCTTCATAATCCATCGAAGCTAAATCAACAGTCTTTGAACTTTTTCTTAAAGCAATCGAATCATATCTGTTGGTTTTGATTTTATCTTTAAACTCTGGTTTCAGAAATGGTCCTGCAGCTGTCATATAACCACTAAAAGCGTGGTTTGATTTAACAGGTGCGACATTACAAAGTTGGTTATTTTTCGTAGTATATTCAGCGATGGTTTGTTTAATGGTCTTCTTAACCAAATTCAAATTATCCCCCAAATCATTTCCTTTATTCCATGGCGAACTAGGATAAACAGGTTTTGACCAATTGGAGAATTCACACACTTGCATTCTTCGAGTTGTGGGTCTGGATAAAAAATTACTCCTGTCTTCCATTTTGGGTGTTGATATGCAACCAACATCACACGGTGTTCCTATAGATGGCGCACTTTTACTGACAGTACAATTCTCTTGATATATTTGATGGAATCTTTCAATATTTGACATTTTCTTGCTTAGTTTATTTTGAGCTTGACCCAAGTAGAATGATCGGACGTCACGTCTTGGAGCACTGGCACTCTTCCTCAGGAAACATCTTGAACTGGGTCGGGATCTCAAAAAAGGCGCCATTTTCTGTTTTAGACCAACTTCTGTTCTTTCAAGTGGGAATTTTGCTTTCTTACTAATTTCATCTAACAAATCCGCGTTTTTCCTGATGATATCCATTTTGCTTTGATGTTGTAACGTGGATACAAACCGAATCTGTTTGAGATTTCTTGAGATGATCTTGCTTTGTGGCGCGGTGCGTCGTAGACATATCTGTCGTAAATCGCCATTTAATGGCGCGTACAACATGCGAAACCATTTGAAATTCATTTTGAGGTTATTTATCTTCTGTGATTAAAATGATCATCAAAATTTTCTCATCATCAATATTTGAGATTCGTCCACCTGATATTTGCGAAAACGATTCGAAATCTAATATAAGAGGCAAAAACCGAAAATAAAACTGATACAATTTTGTAAATCAGTGTGGGGATACGGCGACGAAAATTCAAAAATGCGACGGCAAATTTTGAGGAGAGGCTCGTCGAGAACACATTAAACGAAAACTGACTTTTGCTTCTGTCAACCATGGTCACCATAACAACCTGTCAAAAAATAATTCAAGAAATAAAAAACAAAGAATTTTAAAACAATTGCCAATTTAATCCTGTCCAAATATAATATTTATACAAATTTCAGAATTTCGTAAAAAAACTTCAGATTCGTCATTTGTCACTTAGCCTTGACTCCTTTCACAATCTCAAACACATCCAGGATCTTCTGGTTGTGTTGGCGTTGAGCAATCTGGATATCCTTCTCTAATTTAGACAAACGAGGATTTTCAGATGTAGAATTTGATTTTACAGATCCCCCAGACGGGGTTTTGGCCTTCATGGTAGAAGAAACCATAATTTTGTTACTGGCACATTCAGAACCATCATCATAATCATTCAAATCAGTCAAGGCCATTGAAACATCATCATTCAAACTACCTCCTTCATTATCTTCAGACACAGATTCCTTTGGAGTAGTTTCCGATTTCAACACACTGTAACAGTTCTTCCCATCCCCGGAATGAGACCTAACCCTATTCCGAGTTTGGTTATCAAAAGAAACCTTTGGTTGTGCTGTGAGTTTATCTTTATCCAAAACAACAGATGCATGTGCATGTGATGACCTCCCATAGCTAACCCCACTCATAAAACTATTCCTACGTTTTGGGGCTTCTTCTTCCTCCTGTTCAATATCTTCACATCTATGGGCATGTAGGACATTATTTTCGTAAACTTTACTCTGTGCCAAAGCCTCCTGAAGAACATGTTCTAACTCCTGTCGGATATCTGTATCCCTTTTTGATTTCCTCAGGGTTTTATCCAGTTTAATAACCTCCATCTTCACCATCTCCACATGTTTCTTCTTTAGGACCTTGGGATCAGTAACGAAGACCTGATCATCAGAAGCTGAACACATTTCTAAGTATCTTGTATTGTTAGCCTTTTTCAGTTGGTTATAACTTGCTTCCATGGAAGTCCTCGCAGAAGAGTCACTCTGCATAGACCTATTCTGCGTGGTGTTATTAATGGGCTTCACATTAACATTCGGAGTCATCACAGGAGTCTGACCTGATGTCCCCATATACTGATCAAACCTCTTAGAAGACGACTTATTAGATTTTTCTTGAACTCCTGAAGTTTTAGGAGTAGCAGGAAAAGTAACACCAAAAGACTTCACAGGATTCAACAGGACCTTTGTATAATGATTCTTCAAAGTCTGCACTCCAGAATCACTCTCTTCAGCATGTCTGGAGTACGGTGACATGGAAGTAGGTTTAGGGCAAGTAACACGACTTCTAGGTTCCTCTTTTAATTCTGTGATTTTGTAATCAATGGGTCTGACGAATTCCCTCGCAGTTTCATTACGGGTTTTGGTGATGCTAATAGTCTCACTTTGACTGACCTGACTCCCTGAAGAAGCCTTGGAAGAAGCAATGGATTTAACATCCTCATCATCATCAGGCACCTTAAAAGCAGCCTTTGACCTTGGAGATTGTTTCGCAGTAGGCATCTCACCATGAAACCCTTTGGAATTTAAATACTTCATCTTGGATCGTTGATCTTCATCCATATTCTCATTGATGACATTGATATATTTATTTCGTAGATAATTCGCAGCAGTCTGCGGTTTGATCTGCTGACAATCTGATCCTGACATGTGAAACTGTCTGCAGAAATTCACCGAAGCATCCATTATATTATCCAACCTAATCCCAACCATTGTAGTGTTAGGTTTGGGCTCACTATTAATTGCTGGTACCCGTGGTGAGGCCAGATCACGAGTATGAAAACGTCGAAACCAACTGATCGATGACATTTTTATAGAATTTAGTATCCGAAATCAAATGAATTTGAACGATTTGGTAATAATTATCACTACCACAAATTTTTGAATTAATTAAATGCGTGCAGGGTCCACAAAAAAAAATGCGCTGAAAATTTTGACGCTCGGCAATTGCCGATGCATTTCAGGACTAAATGCTGTTTGACAGTTACCAATAAACAGCAAAACATTCAAATCCAGGCAACTATGACTCGCCTGTGTTTATTTACAAATATTTATACGATAAAAAACAGTTTGATACAAATTATTAATTATGATATTCTTTGGAATACTCGTATACAGATGTCATTCTGTTTTCTAAAATGTTACAGCATGAGTGCTTACGTGTAAGACTAGATCTCACACTGGTCATATCATGGTCAATATCTCGCAGGTCAAAAGACGATGCAGATTTTATTTTGAGTTCTATCGCGCAGAGTTCGATGATATTCTGGACTAATGCTTCGAATGTTGTAAGATTCCTTCCGACTCTTTCTTTGTGGAGGTTATCTTTTTCATTTGGGGGTCCGATGAGGATATTCCACCAACTTTGGAAGATGTCGTCCATAATGGTTACTTTACAGTCTGCTTTTTTTCGTAGATTATCAAAATGTCTAAAGAGTAGAATGAATTCTTCAGGGATTTCGTTCAGAATCTGTTTTATTTCGGTTTTGTCTGAAAATTATTAAAAATTTAATTTTTGGCGGGAAAATATTGAAGAACACTTACTTTTACGTTCGACTAATGATTGCATATCGTAGAAATCTATAACATAACCTATTTCTTTAGTAACTTCCTGCAGGACTTGCCCGAAAACAAAAATATCAGCTTTTGCTAAATAACGCCCGAATTCTTTGGAGTTTTCTTTATTGTATTTCCTCACTAGTTTTTCTACGATACTAGCTTTGCCTTTCCCACGATAAACTCCTTTGAAATCAGGTGTAGATTCTATCTTTGATATTAGAGTCTTAATGAATTTCAAACGATTACACTGTTTATTCTCATCACATAAACCTGAAATTTAAAATTTTAAATTTTAAAAATTTACAAAAAAATTAAAAAAATTATATTTACTCATTGTTGATCCCATTTTGTTTAAGGATTCCATAGATTTAGTTAGCGATTTCATCCTGGCACGTCCCGATAGTTGTATTTGGAAGTTACCCAATTTAGCGGCTACAGTCTTTTAAATTTTCAAAATTGGTTAAAATTTTTGTAGAAACACAACAAAACACAGAAAGCTCCACCCCAATGCCGATAAATATGTTTATTTATAAATACAATGAGGATACAAAACTCTAGCACATTAACACCTATCCCACAGACATAGAAACACTACAAGCTGGTCTTCTGTAAACTCACTTGTACGTAATTCCCAGGGGGACCAAAATTCAAACCCCCAGAATTCCTAGGTTGACTTGAGTTACTCCCAATTGACGTCTTAGAACCATGGATGCTGTTATTCTTAATGTTAGTGTTAGAATCTATAGAAACCTTGGGTTTCATATAGCTCTCAACCGAAGCTTGTCTCTGAGGTATTCTGCTAGGTTTGGGAATAGGATTTACATCTACATTTACATCTACATCTTTGGTTGCTTGTTCTTTGGATAATTCTGAATATGAATGTGATTCAGAATCATTTATATCTTTGGCATTGTAAGCTCTGAGAAGCAATTCTACAACTTCATTCTTCCTCCTGGCCATGAGAACAGGATCAGAACCTTCCTCCCCGGTGATCATAGACTGACCCCAACAAATACTGATACCTTCAATGGTCATATCATTCTTATCCTGGTGAGATATCACTTTGATCAGGTGTTTCAACAGGACATCTAGAGTACACTTGTGTGATGGCAGCATAGTTTGGATAATTCTGTATATTGCTTCGTATTTCAACTCATTGAAATCATCACTTTGACATACTTCAAACATCCTCTCAAAGTGTTCGTTACTTATCAAAGGTTCTTTCAATTCTCTGATAAACAGCTTTAGTAATCCACTGGGGACATCAGGACTTGTTTGGTATTTCTCTAAACTACTCAGATTGGTCCCATGGGTTGCATTGATAGCGAAACGTATATCCTGAAGAGTAGCCAGACTTGCACTGGATCTATACAATCCCTGAGTATCTATATTTGCTGGTAACTCAACGTATTCAATACATTTCAGTACCAGACTAGGTATGGCTTGGTTGTGTTTCAGGTGTAGAGCCTGTAAAGTGTTACCGAAAACGTTTTCGTTTTTCAGAATGCCTCTGTCGAGTAAAGTGTCTCTTGCGGGACGTAGTTTAAACAGCTGCATTAAACGATTACGCATGTCTGTTTTCGCTGGTGCTGCTCGGACTGATTCTGGTGATGGGGCAGGTGAGAGTTTTTCTTTTGAATTTTTCGAATATAGATTTATACGTTTTTTATCCGGGAGGATAAGGATGTGTTCTTTGGGGCTTTTTTGTTCAATTTTACAATGTTCAAAGTCTTCTGTTAAAGTCTACAAAAAAAATTTAAAAACATAACATAACCTAATTTATAGTCTATGGTTTTTAACCTCAAAATTAACAAACCTTTATTCCTTCGCTGTTTTTATGTAAAAGTCTTCCATTTTGGTTCTCAATCACTTCGTTTTTGTTTAACTTGATCACTTGGTTATCCATTTTGTACTTTTTCACATTATGGAAGTCAAATCTAGAAAACATCATCAGATAACCAGTAAAAACGTTGATAATTATTCCTCACTTGTTATCTCTAGAGTTTGTATCCCATGATATTCCTGGACTTTGTTGTCCCAACATCATTTCCTCCCGTTTGCTATCCTTGCGTTGACTATCAACACTTCTGATTTCGTTGTCATAATTAGAAGACACCTAAAACAATAATAAATTAATTAATAACAAATAATTAACTATCAAATACATTACTTTAGTATAAAATAAATATGAAAAGTCCATATTACAACACATGCATAAATTATCCATATACATATGGAATATTATTTAAACAATAAAAAGTTATTAATGTTAATTTTCAAGTTAATTTTTTTTTTCAACACTGTGAGTTTTATTGTTCTGTTATTTGTTATAAAATCAATGTGGTCTAGGCACTCAATTAAACTGAGTTTTCAATCGACATCGACACGCCTTATCATCAACCACACCACATCACACATATAACAAATGTTATCAGTGCGCTGATAAAAATGATTAGTCACATGTACGCAATTTGTATTGCGCATAATGTTCGAATTTTACCTCAGGTTCTGGTTCATATTCACGCATTAATCTTGACATCCACATGACGACATCTATCGGCGGGAGGTTGTCACAGTCATTCTTAACCTCTTTCTCTGCATCTAAATCCTCCAACGGTAAATATTCTACTGTTTCATCAAAAGCAAACGAAACAATATTCTCCCTGGCGTTTTTAATTTCCAAATTAGAAATATTCCGATTTAAGGGTTTTGGAGGTGTAGAAGGTTTAGAAAATTTCGTCCTAGGAGCAGGAATGGGTTTATAACCTTTGAGGTTAGAAGTATTCTGTGTGTAACACTCCCAAATATTCATATAAGTATCATCTTGTGGGTTTTGTGTTTTTGGGAGAATGATAGCTCTCCTTGCATGGGATTCTACATCTGATTCTACAACTGGAATCACAGATCGCCGATTAGGTTTATCTTTATGTCTCAACTGAACAATATCAGTATTATGACTCAGGTTGAATGAATCAAGAGATTTTCCTTTTTTCAGCGGTTTCAACGCATTTCTACATCCTGCTTCACTTCCAAGTGAACACAAAGACCTCCATTCTTCACGCTTCCAATCGTCTTCATCTTGGATTGAATAAGTGTAACTATAACTATCTTCTGTTTGAAATGTAGATCCCGAACATGTAGATACAGAATCCATCTTGAAATCAGCATATAGAGAATTCACTGTGTAAGTTCCAGAAGACTGCGAGGAAGATGTAAAATCAATGGTATCATCTAAACCTCCACAGGAAACAAAAGAATATGTCGAACTCAATGACATTGTAGAATCACGCTGAGCAAAAACTTCCTGTTGTAATTTCTGTAGTTTTGGATTGTTTATTGTCGTTATGTTAACATAAACAGGTTGATTTTGTAGGTTCTGAGTCTTTTCTTCTGATTCTAATTCTACGTCACTTACATCACTTAAAAAGGCGAATTGATCAAGAGCATCTTTTACAGTTTCATCAGTTAACTGCGAATCTCTTCTTTTGGTGTTTTTGGAGTTTTCAACGTGTTGTAGATTTTCTCCAACTGAAGAAGTAAGTTGGAAATCAACTCCCCAAGCATCCCCAACACTCCAAGCTTTCTTCGCGCGTTCCTGGAGACATAACTCAGCAAAACTTTTCTTATTACCAAATTTTTTCATTGGGACACTTCTCCTGACACTTGCATTGCGTAATAACACTTGTTCAATTTCAGGTATATCAAACATTTCTTCTTTGGAGATTTTACAAAAACACTGAGAATTTTTTAGTTTTAAAGCACTTTTTTCTTCGTATATATCAAAATGTGAACGCAGGTCTTTCAGCCACGAGTAGACACTCGAAACAATCATTTCAGCATTACAAACTTGACTTAAACTATCAAACGCATACTCATACAGAAAATAATCACAAAAATGATTTAACAAAGCGTGTGTTGTAATGCTATTGTATGTTATCAACCGTCAAATGAAAATGTAGATTATTCACGCGTTTCCTGTGATAACTCGTGTTTAAAACTTTCAGTTTTTAACGAAACACTTTTTTTTAAAACACTTGACACATTTTCAACTGCACACTTAAGCTATTTATAACCGACCAACGCGTTTAATCTTCTTTTAATTTAATTTTAAACCCAAAACTTTAATTTTTTTTCTTTCATGAATATTAAATGTAAATAAATTAATTTGTTTCTCAATGCAGCTCTACAACATGACTGTTGACTTGCGGTTGACGACGATTGCGACGTTCTGCTCGTTTGATGATCTCGTTCGAAGCCACTTCAGACAGTTCCAACACTGTCTACACTATTCTTACGCGTTTTATTTACAATTACTCCCCCACTAATTCATGCCTCACACGAACTCAGCGAATGCAGCGCGTGCATTTCTTCTCTTTTCACTGCACTTTGTTTTAATTCATCGAAGAAATGACTCATTTAACGTTATGAATGTATAATAACTACGAGTACATCATATAATAACTAGTGTTTGAAGTAAATTGATGCACGTTTGTCAATGTTACTGTCTTGTTCATTACAGTGTTGAATACGGAATGCCGAATATTGAACGTTTTATATGTCGTGGAATTTTCGATAAGAATTGTGTTTTAAAACGTAAAACAACGATTGGGAATGCGTAATACGTTTCGATGACTAATTGCTTACAATCCATTTCCATTTATGTGATTGTTATTTGTATTGGAATGTTGTTAATGTTTTACTAAATAAATATTTAATTTTTCTGTGCGTAGAAAACTAAAAAATGATTTTTTGTTTGTTTTTAAGTTGTCTGTTGGATAAAATAGCTTCAATTTGGTTTTATATGTTGAATTGTAGTAATTGATCAATTTAAGCATTAATTGCACCAGCTTGATTGGATGACTAACCGCTTGACGATCCCTTTGATCAATTTCATTCAATTTAGTTTCATTCACTCGACGAGATCACGATAAAAATGTTTTTGTAACTGCTAATACCAAATTCTCTCTTTATTTATGTTTATCTATTTCGCAGTTATATTATTCATGTGTTTTGATGTGTTTATATGTGTAATTTCCGTTTGTAATTATTTTCATTCTGGATGCGACGTGATTTGTTTAGAAATGTGAAATACATATTCTATTTAATTTCGAATTTGTCTTACTCATACCATAAATCATGATGTGATGATGTTGATCTTTATTCAGGTTGGCCTGCTGATAAAAAATTATCACGAGCACTTTCAACTCACATTACAAAGTCAATAGATTATTGGTTATAGCTTTGTCTGTCAATATTGGTTCTAAATCGTTGATAAGATTAGCGGCGTAAATTTTGTTTGATTGATTTTTTTAGATTTTAGTTTTATGATTTAATTCCTGAGGAATTTTGTTTGTTTATAATGTTGTAGGTTGGTTTGGTGGTTTGTTAGTAATGCACGCAGAAAGATTCAACAAATGACTGAGCGAATAGATTGACGGCGAAAAGGGAAGCAGACCATCATCAGTCGGCAACAATTGGCAATTATCAATAACAACTAGTTCCTATGTTATTAATCTCGCTTTCAATGTGTTTAGTTTTATCAATTTAATTAAATTTCCTTTTGTTAATTGCTTGTTTATTGTTTTTGTTGCGTGGAAGTCCTTAAGTTATAAATTTGAGTATAAAAGTTTTTAGTAAATTTGAAATAACTTTTGTTATAGTTGTCGGATCTGATTTTTGTTTAAATTTTCTGAAAGATTATAAAATTTTCTTCAATTTTCATTAAGTTGTAATAGCTCAAATTGTGTATAAATATTGTAAATTATTATTTAAAACTTTCTAAATTAATTTTAAAATTAAATAAAAACTTTTTTAGAAAACACCCTGTATCTTCGGAACTAATGATTTTATCTACATTATTATTGCGTGATATTAAAGTCAATTAAATTTTCTATGAATCACTGTACTTTTGGTTATCATTGAATCAATATAACTACTGCTAAATTCACTTTGTAATCCACTTTCTTACTTTGCTGTACCAAAGTTGTCAATTTAAGAAATTTAACTGTAATTCTTCTTACAAAACTTTGAATAACTTTTCTAATAATTGTCCGATTTTAATTTTGTTTTCACTATTAGAAACACTATAAAATTTTCTTTCTTTTTTGTTAAGTTTGAATACATTAAATTGTTTATAAATAACCTAAATTGCTACTTAAAATAAAATAAATAAATTTCACATTTAAAAAAACTTGTTTTACAAAACCCTCTGTATCTTCAAAACTAATAAATATATCAACATTATTTTTACAGAATAATAAAAAGAATTAAATTCTCTAAGACATACATTACTTTTGTTTATCTTTAAATCAATATAACTACTACTAAATTAACTTTAAAATTCACTTCTTATTTTTCTAAATATTGTGTTTATAATTAACCTTTAAAACTTACCTTAAAGTCATTGAAAGTATGTCTTGCTTTACTCCTAGCCTTAAAATCCTTAAAATCCAGTTCTTTGCTCTTTTTCCTCAGATCCTGATACTTTTCGCTTGACTTCAACTCTTTGAGGACTTTCGTCCCATCGTCTGTAACAATAGTCACGTCCTGCATTGAAACACTATGTCGTCGATTATCCGCTTTGATTTTATTCTTAGACCGGAATAAACTATTGATAAATGTTTTACTCCTCGTGAGCTTTTTAGAACTTTCCATCCTATATGCTATTTGTTTTTATTAAACACACAACGTCACACAATTCACGCGCGATTGAAACCAATTGCATTTTAAACTACGCCGCCATTTTATCGCATTTTGTTTTCGATCCTTTTATCATCCTATCTAATTTAAGATGAACACGTTGATACACATTAATACACTTAATAAATTATAAATAAATGAGTATCACTCGAACGTTTCCAATGAGTTTTTATTTATTTTTAATGTTATAGTTTATTTTTGGTTTATTTTTGCATGCTTTTACTGTGTTATGGTTTCAATTGCGGAACAAGTAGCACAATATTTTCATTATCAAACCACGTTGATACTCGCGCCACAATTTTATTACTGAGTCATGCAATCTCTCATTGTTGTTCTCGTTATTATTTTTATAAAATTTGTGTAGCCTTCGGACGCGGTAAGCACGTCGCTCGGAGCCGATTGCACGAAACAATTTGTGACAAATTAAATTACCGTCGACGGAGCTGTTATCGCTGTTAGTCTTATCAGACTTAGTACTACTGATACGCTTTATCACTTTAAGCTAATGCATTACTATTGCATCTATTTTATAAACGTTTGATAGCTTTTAGTATTATTTTTTAAACTTTTTATTTTGTTTATACTAGTTTTACTTTCAGTTTTAAATTTATTATTAATATATCTACAGGTAAGTAATTATTTATATATTAGTTGATTGATAATTAAATTACACGTAGTTCTACGTTTACTAAAACAAAATTCATTTGTTTTTATGAAAGTTATTAACATTTATATATTGTTCTACTAGTATGATAGTTTTTATATGTTTAATTGTATGAAATTGTATTTAAAAACTTGTTGATTTAAATAAAAACCACATATATTGTAAGATTATTTATTTATCTATTGTATTTTATACATATTTATACTGTATTTGTCGTTTTACCATAGTTATCTTCAAAATTGTGTTAATTTTTTGAAATTTTATTAGGTTTCAGTGTTTCACTATATGCAACTAGTTGTACGCACATTTATAGTTTTTAAAAATACATCTTCTGACACTTTCTGTGGTCCTGATTAATTTACGATTATTTTTAAGCACAAATTTCGGTGTAAAATGAATTGAAAACGTCTTGTAGTAACAGGATTACAGAATATGCAAGGAGATAGGAAAAGTTTTTGAATTTCACGCTCACATGTGACATCTATAGGCAGCGGATGAAAATGTATTATTAGAAATTCATATAGGAATCGGATAAGAACTAGACAAAAACACCCTTTAACTTGTGATTAAAGGGTCCAATCTTAATTTACTCTTCTGAATTTTGTAGAAGAAAAATATGCCTTTTATATTATGTACATTTCTTCCATCTGAAGCGCTTGAAAATGCCCTTTATTTGTCAATTAATACATACTATCTTAGTGATTCTTCAGAACATGCATTGAAAATGCCCTTTATCTTGCGATTCAAGGGCTCAATCTTAATGTACTATACTGCATATTGTAGAGAATGAATGGACCTAATGTTGTCTATATAATTTTGCCCTTATAAAGTTTGGAAATGCCCTAAAAGTGACAGTAATTCTATATAACTGTTAGAAATACTTTATGAAAACACAGGGCGGAAAACTTTAATTTACTGGCTAACGAAAGGTCCAATCTCAATGCACTTTTTTGCAAATTATAGAAAAGAAATGTGTCTTTTGTTTTCTGTAAATTTTAGCTTTGTAAACTATTAGGAAATGCTCTTAATTTTGTATTACATATAGGCTATCTTTAAGATTTTTCAAAACATGTTGTGGAAAAAACTCTATATCTCCCGATTTAAGGGCTCAACTTTAATGAACTCTACTGCATTTTATAGATGAAGAGTGGACCCAATGTTTGCTGTATAGTAATGCATCCCAAAGAGCTTAGAAATGCCCTAAAAATGCTAGTAAACCTAGGAAACTTTTATAAATTATCAAAACATATGTTGGGAAACTTGATATATCTTCTGATTGAAGGGTTTTATTGTATTGTTCTTTTTTGAATGTTATAGAAGAAGAGTTTGCGCTTCGTTTGATGTATAGTTTGAGTCAATACAAGGCTTAGAAAGGCCCTAAAAATGCCTTTGAATATAGGCAATTTTGAAATTTTCAAAAACACGCATCAAAAACACCCTATATCTCGGAAATGGCTGAACCAAACTGAACCAAATCTACTTCAATTTATAGCCAGAGAGTTGCCCTTTAATTTGATATACATATTAACCGTGTAAAGGGCTTCTAAATGCCCTAAAAACGCCTTTAAATATAGGCAATTTTTGAAAACTACCAAAACACGCTTCAGAAAACACCCTGTATCTCGGAAATGGCTGGACAGAACTGAACCAAATCTACTTCAGGTTATAGCCAGAGAGTTGCCCTTTAATTTGATATACATATCAACCGTGTGAAGGGCTTCTAAGTGCCCTTAAATCGATGTTAAACTTTGACAATTTTTGCACTTTTTATAGGTTTTCGTTAAAAAACTCAGTATTTCTAATAGTTTTATGCTTTTCTATTAATTATATAACATTACAGTCCATTTAAACCTATAAAAAGTAGTTTTTAAACAAAATTTTAAATCCGCCAAAGTTGCGAATTCGTTCGAAAATCCATTGAAATCTGATGAAACATCTCAGCCTCCTCGCACATTCTGTTCTCCTAATGACTCAAGTCGGATTTTCAGTCGATTTCGTATCGAAAATCGAGACGAAATTGAAGTAAAATTTGCTTGTAGTATTAGGAGAGCAGAATGTGTGAGGAGGCTGAAATAATTTGGCGCGTTTTGAACAGAATTCAAAATATTTACAGATTTGAATTTTCAAACAGGCGGGGACAAAAATGATTTGGCGGGATTTTCAAAAAACATAAACGAGATTTTTTACTTTATTTATTTTTAAAATTAAAACTAAATTTCCTGAAAACGAGAAAAGTAAAAGGAGACATTAGGAAATAAAAAAAATCGATTTAAAAGATTCAAAGTTCTTTAATGCTTTAATCAATTACATATGAAAATCAATTGGAATCATATTGAAGAAAAATCAATTAGTAAATAGTCGTAATTTTCGAAAACAGCAAGTTGTCGACAAAATAAAATATACAACTCATTTGATTTGTGTCCACCTCGTCAGATACATAATTAAACCACCTGCAACAAGAAAGCACACAATTAGCACAATCCAGCAGCGAATAGAAGCGAGAGCACTAGCTGAGACAGCACTCCACGGAGCAGTCTCGACTAAAAGAGGCTTCAGACTGATAACAGTCTTAATAGCGAGTACAAAAAAGGCTCTCCGCATGTGTTTGCTTTACAACTAGAGATAACAACACACAAACCAGGTCTCAATCAACAAAAAACTAGGAACAGAGTATGCAAATGAGCGAATAAATAGGCGTGAGACAATGATGGATGAGTGTGAAAATCAAACACAACGCAGCCATAGACATGTAGTATGTACAGATTCGGTGCATGCATCAATTATGTTATCACGAACAAAGAAATCGGGAAGTAAATCAATTAATAGTCATCAATCATCAGCTAGAACACAGTTAATCTTGTTCGTCGTGAATGTCTTTTTGTGTTTGTTGTTTTCATTTCTTTTAAACAACAAAAGGGGCAAAATATTGAGGGGATATTGATGAGTCAAAAGAATGGACTTTCAAACACAAAGTATCGTGGTGTGTCGCAATCGTTGGAGAGAACTAAAATTATTCGAATATAAAAAGAAAAATGAGTAAATAAATAAAGCCACAAGTACCTTCGTCCTCATCATCATCATCATCAAGTTCACAGACTTAGAGCAATTTACTTGTCGTTTTTTTGTTCTGGGGGCAAAATCTGACTGCGCGCATGCCTTATCCTACTTAATCCTGCACATTATCCTTCCGTACGTCCCACCACACGCCTCCTTCGGGGGCATCCTCTCCCTCCGCGCTCCTGTTTCCTGTCCGCCTTTCGCGTCCGCTCACTTCATCCAGAGTCCTTAGTCCTGGCCTCATCCTACGCATCCCTAAGTCCCACGAAGTCCTTTTTCGGGCCGGCGACTTTCGTGTACGTTTTTTTTTTATAAATTAGGTTTAAATTCGTGTAACTGTGTGTCTGATGCTTTTTAAGGTGTCTTTATGTGATTGAATTTTATTTGAGTTACGAAAATCGGGTCCTACACAGAGTTTTGATCCTGGTCTAGGTTCTCCACGATGAAGTGATTACGATCTGAGCGAGCGCCGGACGCAGAAGAGAGCAACGCGTGTCCGAGTTTTTTGTTATCCTAATCCTGACCATCCACGCAATTCCTTTCTCCCCCACAAGTTTACAGCCGCAAATCCTCTTGCGCGCGCGTCGCGCAAGCTTTCCGTTTTCATCCTGCCAATCGTGTTTTACTTTATTGCATTTTGTTTTGAACGGTTTATTATTCAATTCCGACATTGTGAATGGCAAGAACGACAACAGAAAAGAAATACATTATTAGTTTTCAATGTGCAGCAATTTGAACATAAAATCAGCATAAATTTACTAAATATTTCATTATTTTTTTTAATCAATTTGGTCCTAAATTTTGCTATATTTTTTTTGTTTGGTTTTCTAATTGCAAAAATTCATTACCACTTGGAATGCTTGAGTTTTAGTATAAAACTAATATACATCATACAATAAAAATCTGCAGTCTTTGTGTCAAAAACTTAAGTAAGTCTCATTCTAGTAAATTATTATTCCCTAATTAGGCTCACCACAAATTTAAGATAATTGTGCTTAGTGCAAAAAAATAATTACTTTGAACTTTTTACGATAGATTCTAGACAGTGTCGGCTGAGCAGCATGGTGAAGCCTAATCGGGCAATCCAACAATCACGATAAAAATACATACGTTAATCTCTCGTCGCTTTTGCGGCGATGGACGCGTTCGCTTAAGAGCGAGAGCGGCTACGCGAATAGCTGCGCTTCACGGGGCTGTAAGTTGGTGAGCCTCGTCGTCTCGGAGAAAAGGAGCGACTTCTTGATCGTCCTCCAGACTTCCTCTCTGATGCACCGCGATCTTCTTTTACTCTAATGTATGATACTTCTCCCTGCACAAGTAAAACATCAAATATTATAAAGGTAAAGATGTCAGCTTTTTATAATAATAAAGATTTATACTCACCTCATGTGATCTAAACCTTGAATCATCCAACTTCTTAATTGCATACTTCATATCCTCATACCTCAAGAATTCAACCACACCAGACCCATCCTTGAATGCATCAGCAAAGCAAACATCACCAGCCTCTCTCATGTGATCCTTCAAATCCTGCCAAGATCCAGAAGGTGGCAATCCAGTGACCAGAACACGGAATTGTGAGCGTCTGGCTGGCGGTCCGCGGGATGACCGACCGCGATCACCGCCGCCGCCTCCTCCGCCACCACCACCGCCTCCGCGACCACCGCGGAATCCACCTGGGCCACCACCTCTTGGGAATTCTACTCTAAGGCGATATCCATCATAGTCGTATCCATCTCTGGCATGAACTGCATCGTCCGCATCACTGTATAAAACAAACGATCGATGTGTTAGAGACCTTGAAAGGTTAGAATAAACGCAGGCAAATGTGACTTACCGGGCATCTTCAAACTCCACGAAAGCAAACGGCGGGCCGCGTCGATTCTTCAAATCAACAAACAATACTTTACCGAATTTATAGAACAGATCCTGAATGTCCTTGCTGCGTATGTCTGGCGGCAAGTTGCCCACGTAGATTCTACAATCGCTGCGACTGTGCGACATTATCTCTCGATGTGTAAGTTTGATAAAAGAGCAGCTAACGCACAGAAAAGTCGTCGTAAAATGGCGTCACCGCTTGTTTTTCTTGGCCGAGGTGCTATCGCGCAGGGCTACCAACCTGAAAAACAAAAATGTCCCTAGATTTAATTTTAAAAACGCCAACAAGCATAGGCAACTTAATATACATATTTTGTTTACAGTAAACAAATTATATTATAAACACATTTTCCTAACTAAATTCAAATCACTACAAGACGAATATTAATAATTAACAACAAGCAATAATTAATTTGTCCTTTTATTAATACTTTCTTTTACTTTGGCACTTTTCTAAACGTTCCAATTAGTATTGGAACCTATGTAAGAATTGTGAGTATATCAAGTTTTCAACTATGATTATGTTTTAGGTTTTTTTGTTATCATTCTTCATCATTTTGCTAACGTGCTAAGTTAATTTTAGCTAGTACAAACAAGTTTAAAATCTATGTAGATAAACAAAGTGTAATAACAATATATATAAAAACAATATGACCTCAAACATTAAAATTACATTAAAGCTAAAATCAAATGGCGTAATTGGTAAAATATTCAAGCCACAATATCTCATTAATCTCATCAATCAAGTAAAAATATAAAAAATATTGGATAATATAAGGAAGCACAACAATTTCTACATTCTTTGATAATAAATCCTCAACAAAGATATTCTAATATCGCTATGACTATAAAAAGCATAAATTTGCTTTTGATCCCTAAGTGTCTCGATTATTAAGTCATTTCTCAACGAGTAAAGTTAATTTTCGATTCCTTTCGCTTCTAATTTCGAGTCGCTGCTTTACTTTACTTGATTTGCAGCACTTTGATCAATAAATCCAAAGTGCTGAATATGTGTCTGATCATTCTTATTTGTTCAATATCAACATCACATTATCAGATAAAAGTCTAATGTTAAACACATGTTAACATGTCATGAGTAAACTGTCCCTAATTCGTTTTTGTTTAATGTGTTAAGATTCTACTATCTATGGTGACTTTGTGGTGTGTATCTTAAGTTTGTCTACTTAATTGTAATGGAATATTCGTGATCATCTAACGATTGGGGTTTTTGTTTCAGGTAAAGGAAAACTGTTCGAGGTTACCTGATAAGTCAAAGAGGAGAAGAGAATTCACGAGATCCGCATTAGATTGGGACTGGATCAGTGGCGGACAAAGCCATTTTTGAGAGAGTGGATAAGCTGCGCCGAGGAAAACTAGCACCGCCGCTGCTTTCGGAAAAGATCTTCCGAAAACTAATACAACAAAACAAAATCAATAGTATTTATAGCGATTAAAATAATATGTAAAAAATACTTACAACTTTTTAATCCCTGACTCTGAACTTTTCTTCCACGGTGCATCGTCTGGCTCGTATGGCAATGGACCTTGAACCGGCGCCTCGTCTTCCTCAACAGGACTGCAAATAACAACAACAAAGATAGAGTTAATTACATATTAATAATTACGCGCAACTTGCGTCAATAGACTTGAAGATAAAAAATAAACGAAATAAAACACTCACAATGCTAATGGTAACGGATTGAACATTATGCTAGTACAAGCGTCTTCAAAATACTCAAACAAACCTTTGGCTCTAAGAAAAACAATAAAAAATTAAAAACAAACAACGTAATACACAAAAAAGTGAGCAGACGTCAAAAGCAACGGTTTTGTAAGCGTTATAATTAAAACACTTAAGTGTTGTTTTGATACTCACGCCTCAGGCTCCTGTTTTTTCGGCCTGTACGTCTCCAACTCATCCTCTAGATCGCTGACTCGTGCCTTCAACTCGTTGCGCTCATTGAGAATGTCTTTCAACTCGGCGGTTGTAAATCTCGGACGATTGGGGTCATCCAAATCATAAACTGCTTTGTTGCTTGGAAAGTTGTAATCACACTAAAATATATTAATATTAATAAATAGTAAAACTTATGATATGAATATGTTATTTACTTTGACTAAATCTTCGTTTTCCTTTTGGGCCAATCCGAGCCTGGACCTCAACGCAGAAACATCTCGCTGCTGATCCTGAAGTTGAATCAAATAATCCGCTCTCTCATCACACATATTCCGAACTTGCATTTGTAGAGATTTGTGTTTGCGTCGCAAGTCTCTGCTTGTTGCGGTTAAGCGTTCGACTTGAGACTTTAACTATTAAACAAATAAATTATATTAGTATTTTATGTTTACAAAGGTTTTTTTCTGCTTACCATGTCAACATCACAGCACTTTTCCTGTAACAATTTATCCTTGAGTCTAATGTCATCTCTTTGCTTCTCGAGAGATGCCCTCAGTCTTTGCAGCATTGCTCCATCATGTGGTACATCTGATGGGCTAGTGGGTTCCTTGCTCGAAGGAACAGTCTGTTGCTCCTTAGCTAAACGCCGATTTTCATCTTGTAATTGTGAGACCAAGTTCACAAGTTCTTTGGTCTCCAGTCTCCATTGCTCTTCAATTGCCTCCAAATCCTGTTGATCAATAATTATTAAAACATGATAAATAATATAATAATATTATGTTACCTTTTCAAACTTCTCCCTGTACTCAGCCTTTTCAATCTTATCATTCTCCAACTGAGAAATCTTTGCTCTCATCTCAAACAATGCAGTGTTTTCCCTTTCATTTTTTGTTGCTAGATTTTCGAGGAGTTCTAGAGCGTTAATAACTCGCGGCATCAACGCAGTCACAGAATCCGCGCCGAATTGATCAATGATCTTCTCACACTCTTTTCCAATCTCCGACGCGATGTCGTACACGTCCACAACGGTCACCTCGCCGCCGAAGTCCTCCTCTTCCATTCTCGGGCGTTGTATGGTTTTAATTCGAGGCATTCAACAATTCGTTTCGCTTTACAGCGCCCGGAACTTTATTACTTTGCACTGATTGTTTGCTGAGTAGAGATTAGATGATCATGTTGTAGCGACTTGTAGAATGTCGGAGTTGCGGTTTTGTTATTGATCTCAAGGACCTTTAACTTTAAATGCCACCTGCTCGCGCGAGCGCAACTTTGTGACTAATCATACACACAAACACACCTGCAGCGCTTGCAGCTGTTTAGGAGTTGTAGGGATATTTTGAGATAAAAAGTTGGCTAATATTTAAATTATGAGGGATATTTTGCGTATTTTTGTTGGCAGACTTGGAATTTAAACGTAGGAACTTTGATTTTTAGAGTTGGTAACTCGAATTTTTTTGTGTAGGGAAGTTTTTGTTTTCTAAGTTGGCTGCCTGGTTTTTAAATATAGGGACTTTTGTTTTCAAGGTTGGCTGCCAGTTTATTTTTGTTTAGGGAAATTTCTGTTTTCTAAGTTGGCTAACCTGACGTTCAAATCTAGGGACTTTTGTTTTCAAGGTTGGCTGCCATTTTATTTTTAGTGTGGGGAAATTTATGTTTTCAAAGTTGGTTACCTGGTTTTCAAATCTAGGGACTTTCTTTTTGACAGCTATTTACGTTGGCACTGATTTCAAACTTAATTTAAACTTGAATAGTAACAACAAATCTAGAAACCTCATAAATTAATTGCACCATAAAATACATTCAATTGGACATATAAAAATTGTACCTGGACGGGATTACATTTCATTTTAACGTTCCCGTAACTTAAAAATCTAGGGTAATATTTACATTGTCATCCTGATTACCCTATATTTATCAGTAGGGTTTTTCAAATAAAAGTGGCAGCACTTTTGTACATGGCTGATTTTCAAATACGCAACTTCCATCCTATCGTGAAAACAATTTCCTTCAACGCAGTGAAAATGCAAATCGAAATAAACCCTCGCCCAGATCGCATAGATCTCGAAGATTATTTCATTCTACGTTTACCAGAAGAAGACGCTGCTTATCTCCGTCATCTAATCAGGACCAAACCGAAAAAAGTAAAAGGAAGTGTTACCTGAAGTTGGACGAACAATTCAAAACTGGATGGTTGCGCCTCAACAGGAAAATCCTTTCCGGACAAATGGTTCATCTACCAACGATCACGGATGTCTGTAAATCCACAAACGGCATGACCATCTACAAAACAGGCACCATCTCGCAAATGTTCGTCATCGACGGTGATAAAACTTTGTTGAACATCAAACATGATAATTGGCCGCACGGTCTTACAAAACCTTTAAAGAATGTCCGAAAACAACGATTCCGCAAGACAATGCGCAATGACGAGGATATAAAAGAAGCAAACAACATCCAAACAGAAGTTACTTGGCTTCTCCGCACCGATTACGAAGCATTACACTCTCATTACGAGATTATTTATGAAAAAGTCTATGATGAAGATGACAGTATGTTGAAAGATGTAAAGAACTGCATTAATTATTAAATTATTTAATTTTTAGTCACTGAGGAAGCATTGTTTGGTTCCATGAGCGACACAGGAGGATCAGAAGTAAGTCAATGTAGTACTCCCTTGATTAAAAAATTGTATTATTCTTTAATTTTCAGGACTCCTCCGTTTGCGGCTCGCACTACGACATTATGGACTTCAATTAATCATAACAACAACAATCATTTAAAAATATGGTACTTTAAGTTGTTTTCTGTTTCTTTTTCTTCTTTTTCTGGGGACTCTCAGATTGTGAATCTGTAGAACGTTTCTTGATTTTATGAACACCGTTTTGTATTGGTTTAGCAACAACTTCAGGTTTTTCTTCATCTTCATCTTCTGACATTGCTTCATGCCCATTTTCCTCAACAAGTTCATTCTCATTCAGTTCATCTACATCAGTCTGAACAAAATTAAACTTATCGTTTAAACCTTCAGATAAACTCTGCATACGTAAGTTACGTGCTTCTTTCTTCATCTTCTTGGCTTCTTTGTTTCCTTTTTTCTTCTCAACCTTTTCTTTATCTTCATCATCCTCGTCATCTTTATCAGCCTCCCGATTAATCAAACTCAACTTAATAGTTTTGCCTTTAATCTTTACAACGTTGGAAATTTTCAGAGCATTGCACAGTTTACTAAAAGCCGTCTTTCCATCATTAGTCAAAGCAATACCCGAGCGATATTCTCTAGCCAATTCACCAATCTTGGCCCAATCAAACACTTCAGTTTGATGACAACAATTCTTAATCGCAGCCAACAACAGAAACACACCACTAACAAACGGTTCTTTCGACGTGTACTCTTTGCGTTCTAAAAACTCAACTACATTATTATTTAGTTTGTTCTCACTCTTTGACAGTTTCTTAACAAACGTCTCTTTATTAGCAGCAATTAGACGATTGTTCAGATAGAAAATCTTCAACAATTCCAATGCTTGCCTCCTCCTGAACGGTCTAATCTCTTCATCAAAAACATAACTAACCAATGGAGCAATCAACGTAACACTTTTCTCCCAGTTAGAATTCAAAACCATCTTGAACAACACATAAGGTGTCAAACAATCACGTTTTTTAAAGTACGTATCAAGTACTTCCGTCAACAAAGCCGATATTTTCTTTGTGACTCCAACAATAGAAGAACAATTAATAATGAGCATGCAACAATCAGCGATTTTATCACCCATTTCCTGAACAATCAAGGTACTTTTTGAACCTTTATCTAGAATACTTTTCAACAAAGTATGTAGTACATTCTCATCAACTTCGTCAGTTGATGCAAACGTTTTAAGTCCTGAAAGTTTCTTCAGTGAAGATTTTATCCTATCATGAAGCGGCTTTTGATGAGCATCCTTGATGGAAAACTCTAATCCCTGAAGAAGAGGTAGCATAATCTCCAAACAATTAATCATAGAAACCTCCGGAGAATCTAGATAGATATCAATTAAGTCCATAGCACGCACTCTGAAATGCGTGAGAATTTCATCATCTTTTGATTGTTTCTTTGACTTTTTCTTTAAGTTAGGTCTATGGTTCTTGAAAGCTTCTCCTAGGGCTGTGTTTAGTTTCTCTGCTTCTGTATCTGACATATCATCGAGGTCAATACTTTCGTTGTCATCATTATCAGTTTTTAACAAGACATCCTGAATTGCTTGGCGTAGTTTATCATTCGGAGTTTCTTCATAATCGTCGTCTTCTTCCATTGATTCATCTTCATCGTCATCTTCCTCATTAGATTCATCATCATCATCCTCATTTTCCTCGTCTTCATCATCATCATCATCTGAATCTACATTCTCACTTAATGGATTAGCATCACTCTTGGGATCCAAAATGTGCAAAATCTGATGAATTGCACTTGGCGTCAAGTATTTACAGAGATGCGGAAACACTTTGTTGATAACAGACCGCAACAAATGTGAATTGTGCGATAGTAAATTCAAAAATAAGTCAACAACTACCTCAATCCAATTCACTTCTTCATCCTTTGATTTCCTTTTAGCATAACAAGTAAATAATTCATTCAACGAATCCCCAGCCAACTTAGAATCGTTAAATAATTGCAGAGACATTTGTAGGAATAACATATGAAACACCATTGTTAAATGTCCTTGTTTTTTCGCAGATTTACCTTCGATTTTGTTGATTAGTTCAAAACTTTTCTCCCAAAGTGCTTGAACCTCCTCATCCAACGGTGCCCGTAGGTTATTCATATTTTCATTTAAACTATGAACTAATTTCGACAAACAAGAAATTCCATCTTGTAGTTTACCAAATTTAAAATCCAACGCAGAGAAGAATGTATCCTTTAAACTCTTGTTTAAGTCAACTCCTATTCCTGGTCTTCTCAGAAGTGCAACTTCCATTAAAAGTTGAAGCTGTTCAACTTTCCAGTCGTGTTCAGTTCTAGCAGCTGAATGATTAATCAATTTAACAATTAGTTGTGCAGCGTAAACACGATCGAGATTCAACCAATTCTCAGTGGTTCTCTCATCCCTCTGTTTTGTCAGCTCAGCTAACATAACACCTTTGTAAATATCACACAGAGTTTTAACTCCGTCAACATCTAAAGTTGCAGTGATACTTTGCAGAACTTTATTACCGGTGATTTTCTCGAAAATAAAAATCCCAGGGTAAAACATGAGCTTTTCCATGACTTTAACTTTTATATCTGAAGAAACTTCAGGTTTCTTCGCCCAAGCCGCAGTAGCATTTAATAAATTAATGACCTCCACTTTAATTTCATCTTGTTGTTTAATCGTTGTTGCTTTGAAATGCCTCACAGTTTCAAACAGGAAGTTTTTACCAAAAACTGAAGGCATATGTCTGTGTTCTTCTAAGTTGATGACAATGTTTCGAAGCAAAACGGCGAGTACTTGATGTTTTACGTTCGTGAAGTTTTCGAAATTCACGTCAAGTTGGTTTAAGATTTTTGGTAGGTATGTTACGCTTGCAAGTTTTTTGCCGATATAAGGGTAGATTGGATGTTCAGCAATTTGCCTCAAAGGATTCACATCAAGAAGGACATTGATAAGGTGTTTCACGTTACCTTCGGAGATTATTTTCGGTGTGTTGATTAAGTTTCCAAGGAACTTCGAGTTGACGACGGTGGGAAATTGTTCTTCGCATTTGAGAAGCAAGTAAAGTTGGTCGATTGTGTAGTCAGACAGCGGTTTCTTCAACTGCGGCCGAAGGACAGGCAAAATATCCTCCGAAAATACATTTATAGTCAACTAAAACAGCAAAGAAAGTTATTTTAATGCCAATCAATCCATAATTTAAGTATTTAATAGGTAACAATTTAAATACTTACTTTTGGTAATGCATCAACTATTAAGGAGGCGGCCAAGAGCCCAAGATAGGTCTTCTTGACACTAGCATCCACCAAATGTTGAAGTAAAGTCTTCCTTTTTTCATTTTCAAGAGTGGCAAATTTACCAGCATGTAAAACAGCTCCGCAAACAAGAATCAGCCCAGTGTAAACATCAGCATTTTCCTACAAAGTAATCCAAATTCATTACTACATATTTTTTAAACGGTAATTACAAATTATAATCTTACACTTTTCAAGTTTTGTCCACTTGTTTTCAGCTCCTTGTGTATAACATCAAGAATGTTATTGATGTCAAATTTATTTGAAGTTCTCAGGAAAACATTGAGTGTTGTGTAGAAACCAATGCGTGAATTGACTTTACCAGAACCCACGCCGCGAACTAAACGTCCAATTGCATATTGTAACTCTTCGTCCTGAAAATAAACGAGCGCTTTTCTTGAAATCTGTTGGTTAAGGTTATGTCGAAAATGGCACGTGCGACTCTTACGTTTTCACTGTTTTTGCTCAAATGGCGAATGATTTGACTGCCACTCTTGAGTCGAATCTTCTGCTCATTGCTGGTGAGCTTTCCAAAGTTATCTAGAAAGGTGTTACGCGGTTTTTTGCCGTTTATTTGCGAATTTTCTGCGACTTCTTCACTCGCTGCCATGGTCACAGCGGTGTGTGCACGCGAAGTGTAATACTTGTTGCCTAACCATGTAAACATTGACACATCGGCGCTGCCAACTGTCAAACAAAAAATGTCCCTAGATTTGAAATGTTGTTATGGCATTTTTATTTATTTATTTAATAAAAATGATAGATAATAACATAATTATGGTCAGTTTTGTCAAATAAACTGACAAATCTTGTATGTTATTGTAAAATTGTCCTTTTAATTAAAAGTTTACAAAGCTATTATTGGCATTACTTTAAAAAACAATACAAACACAAGTATTGTTTGTGTAATTAATAAAGCGCATCGTTGCAATTAATTTGCGGCTCAATTTACTGCATGTTTTGATAAATCGGCGGAGAAAGCATTCCGAAAACAATGATAACACATGTGTAGGTTGGCTGAAGTGACGGTCGTGCGTGTATCGGGCAGGCGCGTTCCTCCAAGGTTATCAAATATGGCCGGCCGTCGTTTCGAAGAGCGCGATAACAGGTAAATGTCGCGCGAAAATTGCGAATTCATCAGTGAAAATGTGCGGCATCAGTGCGGCGGAGGCGGCGGCGAGGGCCAATCGACGGGCGTCATCACAAATACGCACAATTCCATCGGGCGTCCGTATTTTTCACGTGAAACGCCCGGCGAGCACATGCTGGACGTGCCCGAATGCGCAGCGCCGGCCCCCGGCGCGCCGCTTCCGCGCCGCACTTTGTTTACGTCCGCAAAACCACGCACCACCACTAATTGGGAGAATATGTAAAAACTATGTGATTGTTTACTTTTAGGGACTTTGGGGGCGGCGGTCGACGCCCGGGCGGGCGCAAGCCGTTCCCGACCGAGCCGCCATACACCGCCTTCCTCGGCAACCTGCCCTCAGGCCTGGTGCAGGGTGACATAAGCAAAATCTTTCCCACATCAAGCATCAAGAATGTGAGACTGGTGATGGACAAGGAGACAGATAGGTTTAAGGGTTTCTGCTATGTGGAATTTGAGTCACTGGACGACCTCAAGGAGGCGGTGGAGATGGACGGGCTGGTGGAGGTGCAGAAGCATTTGATCAAGATTGATGTGGCCGAGGGGAAGCGGAACGATCGAGGTGGTGGGTTTGATCGGGGTGGGCGCGGTGGCCGTGGCGGCGGGCGAGATGGCGGGAGTTTCACACGGGGGCCAAATCGTTCCGGTGGTGAACCGCATCGTGGTGGCGGTGGCGCAGGTTTTAACGACGACTATGATCGGCGGGACGGTGGTAGAGCAAGGGGTAGTTTTACTGGTAAGACAATCAAATCAATTAAACATTATTATAAACAAAACATAATCATGTAATTAATTTGTCTAGATCGTGATCGTGGTGGCCACAGAGGAAACTATGGTAATTTCGGTGAGGATGGTGGCGGCGGTCGTTGGGGTGGTGGTGGACCAGGTGCCGGTGGACCCGGTGGTCCTGGTGGTGCGCCGCGTGGTTTCGGCAGGGACGGCCGGCGGCCGGAGCGAAAATCTTTCTCAGAAGATTTGCCAAGCACAACGCCCGGTAAGTAATCAAACATCATCCTCATCCCCAAACAATAAACACAAATAATACAATAAATGATGTGTGATTATTGCAGATGTTTCAAATCGAAAACGACTGCAATTGAAACCGCGTACGGTGGCAGAGCCGGTGAACCAGATGGCGGAAACTTCCCAGACGTCGACGATTTTCGGCGGCGCCAAGCCGCGCGACGAGAAGTTGGAATAAGTCGCGGATCTCTCGCCCTCCCCCAAAAACTCTACTAATAATTTTTCTTCGCGAACATGAACTAAACCAGTACCAGTACGCCAGCGCGCTCGATCCGATTTTTCATATATTTCTAATCATTTTCTAATATATTTTGCCCCCGACTTTCAATCTTCGCAAGCAATCTGCACAATCATTTAATATTGTAAAAACTATAACATCAACAACAAAACAACCATTTCTAATGTAGCTTAAGATTAAGCTGATTATGTATGTAAGGGGAAACTCTACTCTTAAGTTCTCTCGATGGATATACATAGATAATTAGTGACTTGATGCGGATTGATGATGAAGAAGAAGAGGAAAAGAACATTTTGCAACTTTGTACTTTCGATTACGAATGGGAGATGTTGGATCGAATTAATCGCGAACGGTTTAGTTTAGTTTCTGTTTGTAACTAATGTAATTAACGCTGCGACGTTTTGCATCGCAACTTTGCAAACTATTTTTCAGAAGCGAGTCGGAGTTTAAATTTCTTTTCGCGAGCGCGGCGCGACTCTGCTCCACGATTATTAAATTATTTCGAATTGGAGCGCGGGTCGCCTGGCTCGCTTTGTATTTGTAAGGATTATTTTATCGCAACTTGTTTTTGTATGATAATGGAACAATTTTTGATGAATTGTAATGACAAATATAGTTTTGACTGATTACTGCTGATTTTCCTGATCGTTTGTTGGCGATTGTTCGCGTATGAAGCACTTTTGTCATTACAATTTCGTCGCGTTTAGTTTTTAATGAAATTTTTGTTTTTCTTTTCTTATTAATAAGAATTTTGAATAAAATTAAAATAAGATTCAAAGATATGATCATGCTACACTTGCATGTACATTTTTTTACATGCAGGAGTGTGTAATATACATAATTATTACATATTATTATTGTTTTACTGCAAATTCCCAAACAAATAACTTGCTAATTAAAAATTAGTGTCAAAAATTTTGTTTGCATTTCTAGGGATATTTTGTGTTGAAAATTTTAGGTTACAAACCTGTCAACGTGATTCCCCTACTAAATTTAAATCAAAAAAGCTTATTTATTTCACTTAAACTGCCGATTTAAACCTTCTTATCACTATTTAATCAAATAAAAGTTTAAATTTATCTTAATTTATTATAAAATTAATAAATGTTTACTAAAAATCACAAAATAAAAATTTTAAAATCTAGGGAATTTATTTTTACAGATTTTATGTTGTAATCTTGGAAATCACCAGACGTGATTCCCCTCCCTTCACTAAAAACTATTAATTATGGCACTAAATTAACAATATATGCTAATTTTATAACTGAAAACACTTTAATTTAATTAAAACTACCTTAATGAGTTATTATACATATAAACAATAGAGTATTAAAGAAAATATTTAATTTTAAAAATTGACATTCAAGATTGCAACCTAAATATACAACACAAAAGTCCCTAGAGTATTGACAAATTTTTTTAAACAAAAATTAATCATCTTATCGTTAATTATTACTAAATAAACGATACAAACACAATTATCTATCGTATTTTAATGCTACCCAGACAGAACATGATCATGCTTCCTTTGTTATTCTTCCGCCAAGTAAAAATCCGATTAAAAAGTGAAATCATTGTATTTATTTTACTTTTATCATAATTATTAGTTTTGCTATTTGGTAAATGAATGATTATGGGAGGCGACTCGTCGGGCGTCGCACACTAGTGACGAGTTTACTGCAAACGCTTGCAAATGCTTCCATCATCTGCTCGTCATATCGCTCGGCTGTCATTTTATTCGAATAAACGTATAAAGAATATATAAATTAATTCCAAAAAAGATTAGTAGTTCTCACGACGCAACACACACAAAACACACACCTAATGCGTAATTCTGTGCTGGAGAGAGATCATACGCATCGAACGGCGTGCAATAGATCGAGTTGGTAGATTACTGTATTGTTGCTGTGTATCGTTGATTGATTGGTATTTCGTTTATTATTTATTTGTTATGCAACGGGAGAGAAAATATTTGGAGGATGGTTCGAAGGAGGCGCGCACTCTTTACTTTTGCATCATTGATGTTGCTTTCGATTTTTGTTGTTGTCAAGTGGTGGCTGGTTTTATTTTTTGTATGTTTTTTTCGTCTGGATGTGGATGGGGAGGTGTTGTGCAGGGCTCAATACTAACATTCCTCTTGCGACTTTCGCACGCATCTCGCCACTTTTCGCTTGAACTCCGAGTACGATTCCCGCCACTCTTTCTGCATGGTTTAAGAAACAAAACATCAAAACTAACTTACAACCCGCCACAAATCGTTAGTGTTAGTTGAGTATTGTATAAGTGTACTTACAGCTGCGTCGACATTCGCAGGCGACTCGTCGTTGGGATCCGCGAGCATCGAGATAACTGATATTAAAATAGTCTCTACCGTGTGCACTGGCAGCCATCTTTCCGACGCCTTCTCGTAGCCGAATTTGTCGTCGCCCGGCTCGTGCAGAATTGATATACACACGTCACCGTTCTTATCAACTACAAAACATCAATTATTACCAAACTACTCAATAAAAAACGCTTAAATCTTAAAAATCATTATGCTTACTATTAGGATGCCAAATTTCTGTTACAAATTTCATTTTGGGTGGCCTAAGTGGATATTCTTTTGGAAAATTGAGATGACATTTGAAGAATCCACCCTCACTAAAACAATAAATCACATTAATTAATAAAATACTTTAATTAAACCAATTTTACTTACTATAGTGTGTCTGGGGGACCAATAATAAGCACCTCCCATCTGTATATATCATTGTCATCTATAAGACCAGCAGAAAAACCCTCAACTGGGTTCTTATTTAATTCTGAAAGCAGAAAACGTGCATTAGTTATAAATAAATACAAGCTTCAAGGCGTTTGCTGCATGCACACTTTGAGGTTAGAAAAGTATTTCCATTCTTATGATGACTTGAGAATAATTGAAGGACTCTCAAATGAATCACTATATTCACCACAAAAGAATATGCTAGAAGCCCTTGAATATAATTAATATTAATTAGATGTTTCCTTAATGATAAAAAACTGAATTAGAATCATGTGCATAAAAAAATGATAAAAAATGCAGACGTTATTGATTTTTCGGCCCGCCGATCGAAATCCAAGGCCCCAAATGAAATCCGCACTCGAAATACCTCGCACGTTTTTCGTGTCTCTCAAAAAACGGGTTTATTCAATTTTCGGACGTTTTTTTATTTCACTGAATAAAATCGCCATTGATGTAAATAGGTTAACCACTCGGGGTAATCCATTCTCGTGGGTAATTTCACTCGCGATTTTAAGATTGCGTCGAATTCGTGGGGCCACGGGATCGTGTAGAGGCACCCGGTGTTTTTTTTTTCGTTTCGAAACGCCGAAGCGGCGTTTGCGAGCACGCATACACGCCGTGCGGTATTTTCTTTCACGTCGCGTCGGGTGAATTTTCACGATTCCGCCTGGCGCTTGGATGATTACCTGCTAGTTGCTTCCTTAGTAAGAGCGCCGACTGTGGTTCTGACATTAATTACAAATAAATTTTGATCCTAATTCCACCAAACAAACGAGCGAGCGTAAAAAGATGGCCGGTCCTTCTTGCAAAATCTACACCACATTGAGCGGCCTGCCTCCTCACATCAAACATATGTTATTTCCGGAACGGTTTGCGCCACCGCTTAGCGCAGTTGGGAACCAAAATATTCGATCAACGCGACATCTAATATAGAATTTGTAAACTAGGAAATAGGGAATTGTTTGGGGAAATTATACGAATATAAAGAATATACACATAAAACTGTAATTTTAAACACTTGTAAATAATATTTAACGTTTTATTTTGTACATAAATTATATAAAATGTTATTATTAAAAAATATTCGGAGTCAAATCACTATAGACAACATTGCTTACACCAAATTTTAAAGAACGCCTACCGATAGGCAACTTTTTATACACCAATTATTGAAAAAATCAGCAAATTTTCCCAACTTTCAACACCAATTTTAAGGCCTTATCCGTAGATCAATAGTAACAAATGATACGTTAATCGATAGAACGTTTAATTAGCTTTATTTTAGTGGTAATATTGAATAAAAAGACTGACTAGTTTAGTAGTTACTAGACATTTTCCAAGAGCTGTTTTGGATAATTTTGAAAATTGCTTACTTTTGTTGTTAATTTTGAATCATTTCCCATAGAGTAATGCAACAAAATAATACATCAAAAGAAAGAATGTTTATTAAGCTTTAATTTTCATAAATAATAAGTTAACATTATGCCATATCTTTGGAGTTATGACAAGTTTAATGCAAGCATTTTTTTACAAAAATTGAAAATGGCTTATTTTTAGTACCCTTTTAATGGCATTATTTATTAATATATTACTATGTTCTATACAGCAATCGATTGGTAGTTTATTAAACTATCAGCTAAATTTTTGCTGGTGTGAATAATACTTGTGTTTTAGGAGATATTGAGTATTTTGTACACCTAGTTTCTAAAAAACTAAAAAAAATGTATTGTTTTAATGCTAATTTAAACTATTATTACTAATAGTAACAAAACAAAATAAACAAGTTTTGAAACGAGTAACTCTTGTAGTACTTGTTTCTGAAAGAATAATTAAATTTATTTATATTTTACGGAAACTACAGCAAATTTAGCATAACGTGTTTTTCAAAAGAGCAAAAACTTGCTTATTTATTTATTGATTCATTACTGTTCTATTTATTATTAATCAAAACTAAGAAATGAATCATAAAGAGGAACTAAAACACTATTAAAAACCAATTAAACTTTTAAAATTGATGAATTATATCAAAAGTTACGCGCTGTTGAAAAAGACTAAGTTGTGTAAAATAAAACAAAAAGTATTCACTTAAAATTTAAACAAAAACTCAATTGTTTTAAGATATTTTGTAATATATTTTATATACAAATTACATATTTACAGGTGAGCATTATTAATAAACAAAATTCTCATCATAATGCATTATAATTCGTTATGTATCAATAATTACACATTTACTTCTCATCTGATACCGTGATACCTGATATCTAACAATAATTATATTATCCAAACAAATAATCTTCTAACAATCAACAGAAACAACAAATTGTTACTTTCGTGGTAGTATTTAATACTTAATACATATTTGATTAAAGTTCTCAAGAGATCATCAAAGATGGAGGGTTAAAAATGATCGAAATCGATAGATATGTAAGACTTACGAAAACAATCACCTAAAACGCGATTGCATCCCTCCTTTTGTTTATTATTACAATTATTATTACAATTTTAGGTATTTTAAAGTTAGAAGTAACCAAAAACGGTAAACAACACACTGATTCCCATCAGTTTGCATTCTTTTCCGTTGTCAACACGCTGTACTTAACCTCAAAACATAACCACAAACATGTTGTCCTAATGTAAGGTTAGGATTGAATAAATAGATCTAAAAAATCGAATGTGAGTAGTTTTTGAAGTTGTTTTAGAGATAAAGTTCGTGTTATTCTTAAATTACATTTAGTTACTTCATAGTTTAATGTTTAGATATAAGTTAGGTTAATAAATTGAGGTAATGTACAATATTTACAGGTACAGGACTGTGTACGGCTTAAACTCCGCCCTCTGCGATAACATTAACCTATCATAATTACTTGACTATTAATTATTCATTACGCAATACTTCTGTGTACTCATTTTTACTTATTGAGCGGGTCCTGATTAAAGTTAGGTTATGATTACTTCCGTTAAAAGTTAGGTTAATGTTTAGAAAGAGTGTACGTTTTACATCTCGCTGTTTTCTTCGTTTTCGGGTTCTTCGGGAAGAGTGTAGACGCCGGTGAGGACTGGTCCTTCGAGGACTTCCGGCATTTTGTTGACGCCCATGCCTAGGTTGACGGTTATTGGCACCACGGGGATGGGGAGGAGCTCGTGTGGGGGCGGTGGCATCTCCATGGTGGTAGGCGTGCTTAGGACGAGCGTTTCTTCGGTGAGATTCGTTCCTCGGGCGTAGAGAGGAGTTTTCGTCAGCGTGGCATTGCCGAATTGTCATGAGGGGCCGAAGGGGTCATTGGCGGCGATTGTCGGCGTGTGGGTGGAGTTAATATCATCAGGGAAACTTGTCAAAGTGACCACTTTCCGGAGGCGTTTCTCTTCATGACGTAACCTATAAATTTTGATAGTTAAATTAGGTTATGTGGCATTTTTTGTTAGAACTTTGATTGTGGCAAAAGTATTTGACGTAGAGAGTTGAAATTAGTCTCATTTTAAAGATAATTAAACAGAGTATAATAATAATATTATTATAATAGTTAGGCAACCAACAGTTCTTTGTATTTTGACAAAATTTAAGCAAATTTAGAAAAATATTGCAAAAAGTCAATTTTCTACTAAAATAAACATCAGAGATCAATAAACATGGTCTCAATTTAAAGATAATTAAACAAAGTTAATAATTAAACATGTTTGGTTAGTACAACCCTTAAAATATAAAGGGTAGAATTAAATAAACATTTTCAAAAAATAAAAATTTCTCATTACCTGTGAACAATTTCATCGTGAACGACATTAAAACACATCGCAGTCAACGCCATCCCAGACATGATGTACAGTGAGCAAAACCAAATAGTAGTACTATTCTCATGCTGGCCAAGCTGTTCACCTCCAGGCAACATATTCCCGAATCCAATCGTCGTCAAACTCATGAAGCAAAAGTAAAACCCGTCCAGCAGCGCCCAGTTCTCCAGCTTGAATAACACGAACGTCCCAATGCAGATGTAGATAAACATGATCGCAAGACAAAGCGTGATCGGCGCCAAAATCGCGAGGCCATGAATGGACGCCTTGGATTCGTTGTCTGTGCCACTAATCGAATCGATATCTTTCAGCGGACTGTGCAGATTGTTCGCAGTGGAAGTGGTGCTGAAGCCGCTGTTGGAGCGCACATAGAATGGTTCCTGAAGGGCGAGTTGTTGTTGCATTTCCATTTGCTGACGTTTTTTCTTCATGCGGCGTTCTTTTCGGCCATGCGTTTCTCGTCGTAGCAGCAGTAGCCGCAGTTTGAGCAGAGGCAGCAGCAAAGGGCGCGAGAAAACACCCCGCGAGCGATGCGGGAGAGGATGGACCCGACTGAGGAGAGGTAGAGGAGGGTTAAAGGGATGCCGAAGATTGCGTAGCCCATTGTTACTGCTTTGCCGAGGGTTGTTTTTGGAGCGATGCTGCCATAACCTGGAATAGTAGAGAAAAAAAATTGTTAAAATTCAGTTTACGGTTGAACTATTAATGTTAGGATATTGAAATTTGTTTTATTCGGAAGATAATTTAATAGAGTATAATATAGGTTACGTTGTGTAGTATAGGCTACCAATTATACCTCATATTTTGTAAATACAATTTTTTTCTTGAAAAAATAAAAATAAAAATTTTAACTTTTTAAAATTTAATTTTCTCCTAAATTAATTATCGTAGAATGTTAAAATTAATTTTAAATTAAAGTTAATTAAGCATACTTTTATATGTTAAATGATTAATTTAATTACAACTTTTGCAAAGTCCATTACAGAGGCGTAAACTTCAACATTATTTTGCAAAACAAAAATTTTTCGTTTTCAAAAAACATAAAACCTTAAAAACTTAATTATTGCTAAACGGCAAGTAGCAATAACATAAAACACACGTCAATTAGCAGCCAATAAGGTAAACTTCCAGATGAAAACTTTTCCGCTAACTTCGAAACGTTTTATTGGCGCTTATGAGTGTTCAAAGTTGATCAATAAATTCTGCGTTCTTTTTACTTTTAACGTCTTTTCTGCGTTATGTTATGATTCGCATTTTGCGCCGTTCTTTTTTTCTTTGTTCTTTTGGGACCGTTGAGTTTTTTCATGTGTCTGGGTTTTTAAAACAACGTTGTTTTGTTTCCAGACGCGTTTAACATATTTAATATTTAAAGGCGCACCTAAACTTCGGGGCAACATTTTCGGGCATTTCGGGCGATTTTCCAGCGGCGAGCTTTGTGTAAATCACCTGCGCTTCCACATCTCAACATTTCGCATTGCGTGTTCCTTTTGTTCTTAACGTCGGCTTCAATTCACTGCGAAAGTTTTCATTTTTCTTTGGGATTTTCAACTTTTCCTCCACACTTGTATTTGTGTTTGTGTTTGTGCTTTTGTTAGCCATGTTCAAATATTTTCATCATTTTTGAATAATATTACAAGCAAAAACATTATTTTTCCTCAATTACGGAAAAGCAAGAAGGTGGAGAAAATATTACGTGGAAAAAATCATAAAATTAACCGCACACTTTAAAATTTTACGTGAAAAAAGTTGTTATCATCAAAAACATACATATCTATCGTTAAATTTGATTTTAAGGGTTGGAAACTATCTCTATTGCCAACAATGACTGTTTAATAGTCGTGTTAATACCGCCATTAAATCCTGTTCAGTTCAAAATCGCTCGTGCTTCGAAAACCGAATCGCTTGTTCGCAAACCGGAAATGCGTTTTGTACATTGCAATTTTAACAATTATTTACCATTTACCAAATAATTTTTACTACATTTAAAGTTTTCCATTAATAATTTGTCAAAATAAATAATTCTATCGACGCCATATTTCTCCTCACAAAATAAACACTTCAAAAAGTTAAAATTTGCGTTATTTGCTCACAAATAAAATGTAGTATCATTAAAATACACTCAAGAGCAGTAAAACGACACAAAATTGCATAATAACCTATTAAAAAACAACTAAAATGTATACTTTGCTGATAGGCAACTGGATACACTTCACAATTGCGAATAAAGTTGCCTACATTAAACTAAAAACCTCTTCATTACAATTTGATACTTTTTACAGTTTGCAATATAAATTAATCTTCTTTATGTGTATAATATTACCTCTCACTTTACGCATTCGCATTTCAACAATATTATACAATGCTTTGTTAGCTAGGCCAGGGTTGGTGTGTGTGGATTGCGTAATGTAAAATGAAACAGCATTAATTAGCGCATTTTGGCGCAATTAATGCAGCGGGTACGTTGGAACGATGAAGATAAACGTTTTATAGATATTGTCGTAGCGCTGCGTTTGTGCGCTGCAATCGTAATAATTTGCGCACGCGGAATGTGCATGTGCGCTATCGTTGCACGTGTCAGGTATTCATTTGAATATTATCGCAATGCGGACGCGAATCAGGGAGGATCGCGGCGAATTGTGCTTTTCAGGTGATGCGGGTTAATGGCAGATAATTAATATTCAGCTTTATGATAAAAATAAAACTGAAAGCAGTGAATTGTCTATTTTACTCACATTGTAATGATTTTTATTTGTTTTAGGTTAAATATAAGGATAATTGGGTGTTTTTATTGTTAAATGACTAAAAAAAGATCTTAACGCCCCCTCGGTTAAAATTATACAACTATAAACATAATCAATTCATGTTTTTTTCTTTTCAACCCATATTTAACCCTTTTTAAACTAAAATTTTTAGAACAAAAAGTATTCTATGTTATTTCTCGGTACTTAATTAATATCTATACAAAATTTTATCAAAATCAGTTGAGTGGTTTAGACGTGAAACGGAAACATACAAATTATTTTTGTATTTACTCTGTATAATGCTATATAATATCCCCTTTGCACTAAATTCTGTCATAAAACTTCCATCACCATCAAATATGAATAATGATTAAATAATAAATATTAATAGCACCTATATTAAAACACTTGATTAATGATTAATCAGATTTAAAGTAGTTGGCTTAATCAAACATTCATAAACATTTCGAATGGCAATCCCAGCGCTTTAGTCTTCCAGTTGAACGTTGATAGCAGTGCTTCCGGAAGCAGTTGATATCGTTTGATAGCGATTGCAGTGCACGCTGCAGTTAATAAATTATGACCGACGTCGTTTAATTATCGCGTATTTTCCATCTTTCCTAGGCTAATACCACTCGCACCACTACTATCACAAAAGGGTTATTAATCTCTGGAAGCGAGGAGCAGCGAAAGCTCAAACTCGAGCAGCATCTGCTCGGTAAATCCCGGGATGAATCCCAATCGCGAATGCAATCGCAATCATCAGATAAATATCTCAAATTCAAAAACAGCCGAACACATATGCTTATGTTTACATTTACGGAAGCAGGCGGCCGGGGTTGTTTAGATAGACATTTTGTGCTTTTGCGGGTGTGTGCGAGGTGTTAGACAATGTGTGCGAAGTAGGATGTTTGTGGTCATCACTCATTTCACAGCTTTTACTCTGACACCTATCATACACGTATATTTCGCACAGAGTGTTGTAATATCCAATGAGTAGAAAATAACATTGGCCGTCCTATGTTCGATTACGCATCTCCAACATTGTCCCATGTTAAACTCTAGCAAATTATGAGAATAAAACGACTAAAAAAGAATATTTTAACACCCTGTATAAATATATGAGTAGATGAGCCTGTGTTGTGTACGCCAAGTTAGAAAATACACGAATATTTTATACAGAGCGTTGTAAAATTCAATAAATATAAAATAACATTGTCCATCCTATGTTCGATTCCCTATCTCCAACATTGTCACATGTTAAATCAAAAGAAAACAGTAAAATAAACCCACTAAACATGAATATTTCAACTTCCTGTATAAATATGTGAGTAGATGAGCCTGTGTTGTGTATGCCAAGTTAGAAAATACACGAATATTTTATACAGAGTGTTGTAAAATTCAATAAATATAAAATAACATTGTTCATCCTATGTTCGATTCCACTGCTCCAACATTGTCCCAGGTTAAATTCCAGCTAATTATTAAAATAAAACGACTAAAAATGTATAATTAAACACGCTGTATTAATATGTGAGTAGATGAGCCTGTGTTGTGCCCCTCAAGTTAGAAAACACACGAATATTTTATACAGGGAGTTGTAAAACTCAATAAATATAAAATAACATTGTCCATCCTATGTTCGATTCCCTATCTCCAACATTGGCACATCGCTAAACATAGAAAATCAGTGAAATAAACCAACAAATCATGAATATTTCAACACCCGGTATAAATATGTGAGTAGATGAGCATGTGTTGTGTATGTCAAGTTGGAAAATGGAAATCGAGGAGGCGGTGCATGCCCCGTACGCAAAGCGATATATATTAATCAAGAACATCTCTGGCAGGACTCTCGCAGGACGTACAGGACATAAACTTCCTCTCACATATGCAAACACATAGATGAACCTACACATAGACAAAATATGTTGTATGGGCATGATCAATTTGAGTTAGAATTGATCTAACATACATTCACACACAAACACCAACACGAATCGTGTGGGTGTTGACATTGTCCACGGCATACTCAGGTATTGGGTTTAGTGTTTGGATAGATGATCCATTTTAGATCTACCGGATTGCTGAGAGTGGAAATAAATTCATTGTGGGGATAATGCCCGGCGCCTCCACATAATACTAAACCATTATATTTTCTTCAATTTTTTTTCTTTGAAAATTTTGGTGTAAAATATATTAAATTTTTATATTTTTTGATTTTGTGTTGTTTAATATATGGTGTTTTAATTAACTGAGTTATTTTACCGCAAAAATGTTTTTTTCGCCAACTTTTTTGATTCTTTTGAAGTTTCGCCAACAAATTTGACACACAACTCATTAAAACTCTCGGCTTGTTTACATATATTGCACACAACGCGCATAAACATGAAAATGAGTGCGAGTAAATCTCAAAAACGAAAATGAGTGTGTCGGCGACGACTCATCACACGCGCGCCGCATTCCGCAAAGCCGCAAAGCTCGACGGGCCGCGCGAAGAAAACCAAATTAACTTTTGTCGCATGCGCACGTTTCGCATGTGCGCGCACTCCGGGGGCGATCCTCATCCGGCTATTTGTTTTTACGTGTTTGCAGCTGAGCTTTGCGCCCCGGCTGAAACCGAAACTCAAAGAGACGCGAAAGCTCAAACTGCTCAAACTCGAGCGTTGTTATAAACTTTTAGGTTATTATCGTCATACACAACCATGTTCTCATAGTCATTTTTATCCTGATGGAGGGTATGATTTTGGATGACAGGAAAATGGCAAAATGTATTGGGGGCATAAATACAGGGTGTTTTGGGAATCATTTTTGTTTTAGTTTAGTTATTTGTTTATAACTCCTAAACAATTTGTTCAATTTTGATGATTCTTTCAAAAATTGATTTAGAATTAAATTATTTATTACATTATTTTTAAATTTTATATTTACCATTGTTATTTAAAAAGTTATAAACAAATAAACACAAATTTATGAAAAAAATTTAACAAATTGACTAAATTTAAACATTTGTCACATTATTAATCAACAATATAATATCAAGTTTAATGCGCAATTTATCCTAAAATAAGCTCCTAAAAAAATAAATAAAATATCTTATAAACTTTAAAAGTTATCAACAAAAAACTAAATTTTCCAAAAAAACTATTTTTCTACTCCCTGTATAAGATATATACATAAGTAGTACTGCATAGTATACCGGTATTCATGTTTGTTAATTCACTCAATTTTGAAGCGAGCATTGTGCATACAAAAATGTCCCACTGCCGCCGTCGCAACCGCCTCCACTACCGCCACCGCTACCGCTCTCCACTCGTCGCGGAAATTTATGCAAATTTTCTCATCATTTCGACGCCGAGTATAAACCGAGACGAGAAAAACAACGCAGACGACTTGTTGTCGCCATGTCACTTGTTTTGGTTTTGTTTTAAGCACACTCGAGGAAAGTTGCGACACTGGCTGGTACTTAGCGCGATGTTCGCATTTTCTTCGCGCGACGTGCTTCAACTTACAAAGCACATTAACTCCTACACACGCACATGTTTATACGTAGTTGACTTTGAGCGCAAGTCGTAATGCTTTTAACATATGTGGGCAAGTATTATGTGGAGGCGCCGGGCAATCAACATAAAAACGGTTAATACCCCATTACAAATCATTATATATTCTTTATATTGTGAGTATTAAGTGGAGGCGCCGGGAAAACATTGGAAATATTTGTGTATTATATTGTTAAATGCTTTTATTTGATTGAATAAAATAAAATGATTGATACTTTTTGTTCTTTTCGTATTTTTTGCGTGTTGTTTGATGTTTGCGGCTGAAAGGTTGAAAGCAAACCGCAATTTTTTCCGCATCGATTATTTATTGCCAAACCTGTGTTCAATTTGGTGATTGCTTTCGTTTTTTGCGTGTTGCTTTCATTATTTTTTCATTGACTGCCGCTTTTTCGCGTGGAAGATTGAATTAATTTTTGTTTACTTCATTATAATCCCTTTTTGTTTTGACAAACAACCAATTAACACTTGTAAATTTCATCAGATGTTACAATTACCGAACCAAAAACAACATAAAAAACGTTTATTTATATTTAGAATTCAATAAAGCTTTGAATTAATTCAAAGTTAAAAAAATTTAGTTTCAATGTAAATTAAAGCTTGCATTTTAATTGCGTGCATTTCGAAAACTACCCCCCAGCACGTGCGAATAGCCCTTCATCCTCTTTCGCGCTCTAAACATTTATTGAATTTTTAAAAACAGTTTACATGCAAATACTCAGCTTGAAACTGGAGCGGAACATGACGCCGAAAATAAAAGCGCGAAAACTGTGAAAAATTTAAACGGACGAAACAGGAAATGGAAAATGTGGAACTGTAAACGCAAAGGACATGGCAAAAATGCAACTACCCCTATTTCTCTGGCCCTTCGTTGCGAGTCGGCGCACTGAAAAGTGGAATAAAATAACGCGTGAAACTTTAATAAAGTTAATGCATTTATGCAGATCGACTCCGGTTACAGTTGCAGTACATACAAAAACTATTCGGTTGCGGATAGGGGTGGAAAATGGTGGGAAACATTATGTCGCAGTCGTGGACACTCGGAAAATGCAAATAATGGAAATAAACGGAATGTAAATAATAAATGAAATCAACGCAAAATGAAAGGAATTTGGAATGGAAATTGCAACGCATCACGTGATGCAAGGGGTGTAAATTGCAATTTTAAGGGAAAGTATAAATTTTCACGTGGTATTAATTTTTTCTTGTATATTGCCCAAAATGTAGTAAATATAATAACAAGAATTGAAGTAAAGTCAAATTTATAAAAATTTAAACAAATATCAATTTTAACATGCAATAAAATAATTAATAATTACTATATTATGTTCTATTTCATTTATATTTGTAAATAATTTATATTTTTACCTATTTACTGAATTTAAATGTTTTTTGATAATTAGTTTTTGAATAATTAACAAAAAAGTAAATTATGTCAGTTTCAAGTATTGAGAATAAATTGTTAATTTAAAAGCTCAATAAATCAATAAATAATTAAGTAAACTAAACAATATTTTACTATTTATTTTGTAATACATTAATTTAAATATATTCCAAATATTAATATTGTATCAGTATTATTTTGTTAATTATCCAGCAATAAATATTACATTTCTCTTTTTCTGTTCTTTAATTTAATAGAGTGAGTTTGATTTTGAATATTTTAAAAACTAATTACTGTACTTCAATGAAATTTAGCTTATAGACGCAGAAATAAATATTTTATATAAGTTTTTAATTTCATGTTAATAACATAAAAATTAAAAAAGTTATAAACAAATAAATAAAATTTAGAAAATATTTACTTTTTAATTTTTCAACTTTAATAACTTTTTAACTAATTATGAAAATTCATTCAAATTAAGTCAGTTTATGTATCATTTATTTATTAACATATATATAAAATTTGAGCTATGTATCTTTATTATTTTATAAGCAATTTATCAAAATCCCCATTACACACATGGTATGCAGATGGTGAATAATGGAATTATCCAATTATTCAATTATTCAACCTGCCAGATCATACCCACCTCTAATCCTAACCAAACATCAATCCAATGCGGCCGTCTAGAATTATCGAAATAATCCGCCGCATCTAATATTATAATTTACACGCGAATTTCCAATGCATATCGAATTTGCGTGCGAATGCATCCGATGCCGATTATTAGCCCGAATCGACTGAAGTGGAGCGTGCGCGTGCGCCGCTGGAAGGGTCAATCGAACGCCTAATTAGCAAACTAATTTGATTGCATTTGCGGGCCGGGGATGCACACACACGATATTTGTTATTTGCCCATTTCGCCGCACAATAGACAATGGCGATGGCGTTTGGCGCGCGCGCCGCCGCCAAAAGTTCTAATTGAAACCGACGCCGAAACAAAGTGCGCTGGAATTATTCCAATTATTGGCCGGCAACACGCCGCGCCGACGATAAACCGAAAAACACGAGCTATTAATTGTAGTTGCAAGCATAAGCTGCTAGCCTGGGTGTTGGTTCTGATTCCAGTGTGCGGTCGTATTAATAACACGTTGTTTTTGTAATTATCACCAAACATTCAATTTTCGGGCTTAATTTCATCGAAACTAATCGGTTAATTTCGATCAAAATTTCAGCACATGAGCAGTAATTTCATATCTATCTATATTATAAATTACAAAATGATCATACATATATTAAAAAGTTATTGACTAATTTATAAAAAAAATCAAAAAATTATAAAAGTTACTTATTATTGAATTTCTCAGTAAATAATTTAAGTAGATAATTGAAACTTTTACAATCTATTAAATAACAATTAGTAAATATGTTTTAAAGATATTGTTAATATAACTTTAATATCTATTGAGTTATTAGCAATTAAATTAACAAAAACAGAAAAATTTAAAATAAATTTTCTTTTTCTTTGTTCACTTTTTAGGGTCAAATAACCCGCTTATTATTTTGTCAATTTTGCTATAAATTTAATATTATTTGTAAAATTTAATAATCAATTATATATTAAAATTTCAAACCTAATTCTTTTACTAGTTTCCGAGTAAATGACAAAATTAATTGGCTGTTCAGTCATGCGATTTTGTAATACATTAATTGAAACAAATATTCAAGTTTAAATTAAAATATCAGACAAACTAATTACAAGATTTTGCTGAAAATTATAATTAGAACGTATTGATAAATTGTTTATAGTCGTACTAAATTTTGTTAATTTTCCGTTTATAATTTTATAGTTATAAACAAAAATGTAACAAATTTTAGAAAAAAATATTTCAAAATTAATTTGTAACTTTCTTGCATGATATCTTTGAAAATTCTTAATTCATTTTAACAAAATTTTAGAATGTAACAAAAAATAATATTATTTATGTATAATATAAATTTAAGCTCTGTACCGTTATTAGTTCCGGAGTAATTGACAAAAAACTAAATTATGTCTTTTATGTCCTAGTTTACTTACCGATTGTTGTGAGTACAGTCAAAGAATACAAGAAGCTTTTGGCAAACGTCCACTCAAAGTTCTCCGTAGTAACCACCCCTTTCCTAGCAGGATCATCCTCCACCCCACCGGCTGCAGCAGCCGCAGCTGCAACCGTGCTCGTTCCAAAGTCAATCTTCCCAGCTTCCTCCGTAATCGACCTCAGGATTTCATCCTGAAACCTAGTGATCTCCTGCGCTGCCAGCCGCGTCCAGTTATCCCTATACAGGATGTTCAAGCTCACCGTAATATCCCAAATATTCTCCACAGTCTTCGCCCTGACAGCATCTGTCTTCGTCTTTAAATCAGTCACATTCAACGCTCTTTTATTCGTCGTCGCCAATGAAGTCGTCGCTAATATTTGACTATCTTGTGGAGCACCGCCCTCTATCGCCAGAAATATAAAACTACCTATGAGGGTGTATCCGAACAACAAGAAGCATATTCCCAGGTTGGTGATGAGACACGTGAAGAAGTTGCGTGACTTTTTGCCGAAACATCCGCAGCATGTGGATTTTTTACTCGCCGGCGACGCTTTGGAGTTTGACGGATAGGGGTCGTAGCAGTAGCGCCCCGCCTCCTTCTCCATGATGAGTGCGTGGGTGGGGGTGTGTGTTGTGCGGGGGAGGTGTCTCTAAACAAATGGCGCGTTAATTAACGCGACGCTGGGCGAGTTGACGAGGCGCATAATTAATAATCGCTGGCGGCTGGGCGCGCGGTGGAGAGTGACCTGGAACATACGAAAAAGAGCGCTAATTAGTTTGGGCGTAGATGGGTCGCGTAATGTCAATAATTGCTTTTCATTTCCAAGAGTTTGCACATGCGGAGAGCGGCTGGTTGTGGGGTTGTTTGAGTATGTGAGCTGATTTGGGAATAAATGTGCTTGAAAAGTCGAGGATTTTCAATGCGCGGTTGGACGCTGTGTGTTTATTTGGCGATAATTTCGGGATCAGCTGGGATAATTGGTTCAAACTTTCAGGGATTATGAATTATTATATTATTCATCATATTCGAATCTGTCATATTGATATCGTCGTTATTTTAGTAATTGGGGGCTTAAAATAGTAAAAACAGAAATTTTATTGAATGTCAACTTTAACATCCTGTAACTTATTAATTAATTAATATTTTGATATCAATGTTTTAAATTTTAATGTAATATTTATTTGTTTATAAGTATGCCAAAAATTAATACTGGACTTTGATTAGTTTTGACGAAACTAAATAAAATGTAAATTAACAGGTATTACTAACATTGCGTATATCCATATTTTGTAAATTTGACGATAACATGAGTATCGTTTGAGATAATTAGTTCAAACTTGCAGAGATTATGAATTAATATTTTATTCATCACATTTGAATTTGTCAGATTGATATCTTTGTCATTTTGGTAATGAGGAGCTTAAAATAGTAAAACTGCAAATTTATTGAAAATCAATTTCAACTCCCTGTAACTTTTTAATTAATAATAATTATTATGTAAATCTTCCAAATTTAAATGTAAAATTTAATTGTTTACCTGTATTCAAAAGATTAATAGTGATAAGTTATTAGTTTTTAAATAATTAATTAAAAACCATTTATAATTTAAGTAAATATGATGGCAAAAATTACTTTTGCAGTTTTTTGTTTATATCTATTAAAATATAGTTTATAATTTAATTATTTTAAAGACACGTTTAACTATTAATATTATACGTGCCTACACCAAAAATTGAGTTATTTTACCAATAAACAAAAAAGTTACAAGGAGTTAAAAATATTTTTAACTTTTACTTGATAATTTTCACATTTTTCAACGTTCAAATTTGTTGCTTGCTTTTAAACTAAATATGAATTTAACATATATGAATAAACATGTTAAAAAATATTGCAACATAATATTCAATACATAAACAAACCAATAAACAATCACACCTTTAGCCATTAACCAATTGACAAACTCCTACATAAATTTTTTATCATCTTTACTGTCTGCTTGTTCCTGTTGTTACACTAAATTATATCTCCATTTTTATTTGCAATTGTGTTTAAATTTTTTGTCGTGTCGTCCTCCGTATGAAATTGTGATTGTGATTGCGATTGCAAGAACCTTGAGTCGCGTCAAATTGAGCGGAACGACAGCGCGAACGAGTATTGAAATAAAAAAGAAAGAGTGCGGCAAAAAAGCAAACAAAACATGGAAAATTGAAAGCAGTTTAAATTCCACAGTCATGATAATTATTGTTCGCTGCTTGATAACGCGTTCAGGTGGAATGAGCAACGCAAACAAACCTGTCGATTCATCTACAACTATAACAATGCGAACTTTGATGTAGTGAGGAAAATCGAGGTATAATCATGTTAACTGTCAACGTGACTGTGTCATTAAACTATTATTTTTACAATTGATGGTTGCAGACCGATATTATAAAGAAATTAAAGTTTATTTAATGATGTAATCAGTTTTTATGCTTTTGTTTTTGATTTTTTAAATTTAAAATGATATTTTACAATAAATTGCTCATAATTTTGAATTTTAATAAAAAACTCTTTATATTTTGTTAATAAAAGATAAATAATTTAATTAACTATAGATATGCCAAATTTGCAGACTGTACAATAAATAGTTTTTAAAATATTGATAAAAATGTAAAAATAAAACTCAGAATTTCAAAACATTTAAATAAGAAATAACTTTATTTTTAATTATTGATAACTTTTTTGTTTATAAAACAATTTACAAATTTTTGAAACATAGCATAAATAATTTAAGTGTTAATCTACATGCAAAAAATATGTTCCGTACAAATGATTGTTTAGAAGTTATTTAGGAAAAACTAACAATGTGCAATTTGTGATTTCTTGGAAGCAAACGCAAATAACTTTGCTATTAACTTAATAATTTTATAACAAAATTTATCAAAATTTATACCAGTTATAGATAATATAGAGATCTATCAAATTTATAAGTTTCACGTATTTGCAATATTAATTTCAAAAGTTATAAATAAAAATAAATTTTTATTTTTTCTATTTTCAATTAAAAATAAAAGTTTATAAAAAGAGTTTATACTTTAGATTGTATTCATAAAATCATAAATTTTTTAATGTATAAAGATAAATAATTTAATTGACTACGCGTATGTAAAATTTTTATATAATGCAATAAATAGTTTTATAATTATTGGCAAAAACGTGCAGATAAAACTTAAAAATTTAATAAATAATAACTTTATTTTTAATTATTCATAACTTTTTTGTATATATAATAAAATATAAAAGTTTTCATGCATTTGAAAAACAATTTAATTATTAGTGTTTCTGCAAAATTTGAATTGCCAACAAATGTTCATACGGAAGTTATATAGGAAAAACTAACAATACGTCATTAGTGGTTTTCATTAAAACAATAGTAAGTAATTTCCCAATTTATTTTATATTGCACACAATAATTATAACAAAATTAATTACAGCATGTAGTTAATACATTTATCTATCATATTCCTAAATTTTAAACTAATACAGCAATTATTTTAAAAGTTATAAACAAAAAACTAAAAAATAATTTCTTCATATACATTTTTTAACTCTAACTTTTACACCCTGTAACTTTTAAACTGATAATCTTAACAACATAATTTTTTGCACACGTCTAAAACATTTAATTGTTAACTCGTGCTGTAAATTTCATGCATGTCCGATTTCTAATTCGCAAGTGACGAAGCAAAAATGAAAATTAATCTTAAAATTATATTTAATGTCAGTACTCGTACAATAATTCAACGATCTTGGTTTCATCACGCCGATCCACCTGATTTAACCTGATTTGTCCGTCCGAGCGATTACAAAAGTCCGGCGCGTTGCAATTAGAATAAACACATATTTTCGTCATCGTGCGGCGGCCGGCAGCGTGATTATGTTATAATCACTGCTCGGACGTAACGCACACGCACACGACGCACAAAACCAACAGCATTGTAACACTTTTGATCGCGCTATCAGCGCCGACACTTAATCACATTAAGCAATTTCATCGCGCTCAATCGCGATGTGGAACGTTTTTCTAAGAAACAAAGATTTTCATTGGTAATATTAATTTAAAGTTATGTAATTAATTAATTAACAAATTTTGACATAGTTGATGATGGTATATTGAAGTTAAAGTGTGTAAAAGTGTGTTTTAGGTAAAAGTAGAGCAAAAGTTAGGTTAGGTTTGAGTTAAAAATAGTTAGTATTAGCAACGGTCATAAAAATTGCATTTTTTCACTTTTTCGTAAAATTTTTATAGTATTTTTGAAATTTTTATGTTTTTATCAAAAATTAACGTTTGTTTTGCTCAAAATGGCAAAAAGTTGCATTTTTACCACAATTTGAAATTTAAGTAATTAACTGTGAGTCATAAACAAGTAATAAAATTTATGAGTATATAAAAACTACATACTGAGACAAATATGTCATTTGAAACTTCGTGTAATGCGAAAAATGTCACTTTTAGACACTAATGTAAAAAGTAATTATGATTCTTGTGTCATTGACACACATATTTTATAATCCACAAATCCAATTTAACTACTACTTTCCCTAAAAGTAATTTTTTGTACATTTATAACAAAATATGAATTATTTTATGCACTAGTGCGCAAAACTATCAATTTTTCACTTAATTAATTAATAATTAGCCAAATACCTTCAATTTTTATATAATCATAATTAATATAAATTAATTTTAACTTTAAAACTGCTGTTTTTAACACTAGTTTGTAAACTAATTACTTTTGACACTGTAATCTTATATTTCACGTACAACATTGTAGAAATAAGATTTAATATGCATATTTAACGTCGTAAGGTGTTTGGGATTTGATTATTTATTGACATTAATTATTATCGCTCGAGACACAGCGGCACTCAGTCAAGGCGCTTAATTAGTTTTCAGTCGATGTTGGTATGTGTGTAAATGTGTGTGAGTTTGAACGAGAATGCACCTCGAAAAAGGAGTAATAACCAGTTTTCATTGCCTCGACTCCAAAGTGCGTGTGTACGAATCTGCGCTGTGGCAACGCAATTTTATCGATTTTATCATAGCGTTGAATAAGATTAGTACACTCATAACAACATAACAGCGAGCACAAAAAAACTACTGATTGATTGACATTTGATCTCAATTCCTAAGAATTTCAGATCCTGGAGTGTTGAACTTTTTAATTTTTGAATTTATAGGTGTAGTTGGAAAGAAAATTTAAATAATTGGTTATTAGTTTGGTAAAAACAAAATTTGTTTATGTGGAATTGTTTCGTTGTTATTTAAGTTTTAAAATGGTCAAAAACTAGATTTTTCTGCATTGAAAACATAAAAATTGAATTGTTTAGATCCGAATAAAATAAAAAATATTAAAGATACACAAATTTTGTTCCGTGCAATTGATGAGGAATATATTAAAGAATAATATTGTAAGTTTTCAAAGGAATATCTTAATTAGTATAGCCGTAATCAGTAAAAAATTAACACATTCACTTTTAGAGTTTTATGTTTCTAAATATTTTCATGTTCAACATTTTGCAATAGTCTAGTTTTTTATTACCGTTCAAATAACGGTATTTCCAGACAAAATAAACATCGTAAACAAAATTGTTTTTAAAAATAATTTGAATACCTACAATTTAATTAATATTTTTTGCATCTCAAATTTTTTTATATAAAATTTTGTTTTTAGAAAGTTTTACCAAACAAAAAACCCACCGGAAATAATTTCTCATCCGGTTCAAACCGCCAAATTAATTAGTAATATGTTCAGTTAGTTAATTACGACAATACTTTCAAAGACACATTATTAAAACAATCAAAAACTTAATTTTTCTGTTTTTTACTAAATTTTTCACAATTTTGCAAAATTAAATGTAAAATGTCAAATTTTTTGATAAAAAAAATTTAAATAATTGAACATGTGCACTGATATATTTTCGTAATAATTTCCAAGCCTTTGTTGTAATTGCGAAACATTTAAAATATGTACTTATTTTTATCATGCCATTGTGAAGGCCACAGATTACACGTAAATAGGACATAGATAGAACATTTGATAAACAATTATTAAACAAACAGTGAAAAAATAATAATAACAGTAATATTAATTTATTACAAACAAATACAAAACGTGACAATAATACTCTTATTCCAAGAACTAATTCTTCTGTTACTTAAGTTAAGTCACATGCGCATAATCCGCATTATACTAGTATAAATCTAATTCTTTTTATATAAAAATTATGTAATAATAACTCAACAAGATGACACACATAAAAATATAATATTAATGCCATTATTGTAATGTAGTTCTTTTTTATGTTTAATTATGTAACACTTTATTTTTATTATTTTTATTGCTTCTAATTTTATATAATCCTGTATTTTATTTTATTTTTAAGTTTGGGTTTTTGTTGTGTGAGTAATTTGCTTCTGAGAAACACGAAATTTTGATTTATGATCCTTGGAATTGCGTTAATTAATTTGCATTAACAATATTCAAGGTCAAGTATCCTTTGGCATACGCTAAATCCACTCGTAGATTAACACTACTTAACACAGATATTTCCCAAACACTCCAAATTAATTAATAACAATTCTGACTAACTTACTTATCTCGCTTGTAAAAAGGGAAGTATTTTTAGATAGGATTATAATTGCTTATTTGGTGCATATCCTGTAATTAAATTGTAAACATAAACTGATTGCGTTTTAGATTTGTTATAACAATTTTGTTTATTAATATATTTATATTATTTTTTGATATTTTGTAGATACTTTATCTAGTAGCATTTATACTAAATATGATTATTGTAAAGTAATTAGTTTATGAGTAGTTAACAAAACAAAAGAATGTTGTATTAATGTAAATTCATATTTTTAAGACGTTTTTCAAATTAAATTCCTTGTAACTTTTGTAATTATTTGTGTATTAGTTAATTATTTATAAAATTTATTTTAAAATTAATTAATTATTGTTTGTGCCAAATTAAATTATTGTAAGTCAATTAGTTAATAACTTATAAACAAAAAATGATCATTTAAACATTAATTATTTTCATCAATCTACATCAATTTAAACAACTTGTAACTATTTTGTTAACTAAGATATTTATTTGATTTTATGCCAATGTTTACATAATATACCTAGTAATAATTGTATTAAATTTCATCATCATACTATAATTACTTTGTAACTTATGAATAAAAATGTATCGACAAAACTTAAATCAAGTATTAAAATTTTCTTGAAAACAATTTCAATTTTAACACCCGGTAACTCTTGAATTAATAAACAAATTGCTTTAATATTTTGCACACATAAACATAATTTAATTATTAATTCTTAAGCAAAATATAAACAAATTTTATGCTATATTTACTTAATTATTAACAAAAACACATTTAAAATCAAAAAATTTCAAACTTCCCCAAATGAAAACTAAATAATTCATAAATTAACTTCCTCAATAATAATTCAAAATAACTCTTAATTAAAATAATTATCTGATTCGGAATAGAATGTTTAAATAATATTTGACATTGAAATGTTCTTGTTTAGTAAATGAATAAATTTGAATACTCACACCGGGCTTAAATTTGGTTAGCAGTTTTGTTTAGCATTGAACTTTGCAAAAAATAAACTAGGTTTATGTCGCTGTCGCAATCCCGCATCATTTATCTGCGACAACGCACAGCAAAACAAACACGAGCGGTGAACTTGACTTTGTTTAATTTGAGTCTTAATGCTAATTTCTAACGTCTACATCATCACCTTAAACGTAAAACCACCAAATATAAAAGGACATTTTTGCGCATGCGCGAGTGACTTAACGCGTAAATCAAAGTAGGCGGAGCAAATTGGAAATATTTTGTTATTATTGTATTTTTAACTGTTTGTTTATAAAGTATACATTTTTTACTGCGCATGCGCGAGTGACTTATCGTGTGAGTCAAAATAAGCAGAGTAAATTGGACATATTTATGTATTTTTAAACGTTTTTAAATAAACATTTATAAAATATTTTTATTGCGCATGCGCAAGTGACTTAACGCGTAAGTCAAAATTAATGAAGCAAAATGAACGAATTTCTTGTATTTTTTAAGCTTTTTAAAATAAATATTAAAAAATATATTTTTAATGCGCATGCGCAAGTGACTTAACGCATAAGTCACTGTAGGCGGAGCAAAATGTACATATTTTTGCAATTACTGCATTTTTAAGCGTTTTAAAATAAATATTTTTATTTTTTATCGTCGTTGATGACTTTAATAATATATAATAAAACATAATCAACGTCGTTTTATTGTTTAAACAAAAATAATCGCACAAACAATAAAAATGAAAAATAATGAACACGGAACTCGGCTTTTTTCTTTTTCTTCTTCTTGGTAGTTGCTTAAATCGTAATTTATGTAAGTGTATAATATTATAATGAAATAAATATGTGTGAATAATTAAAGTGAGCGTTTGGACGTGTTGGCGGTCGTCGGCTGTCGGCACACACGTTGCTTGCTGGTGATTTGTAATTTGTGGCGAATGTTTCGAGCAGGTCTCCGCACGTCAAACCAGCGCACGTTATATGCCAGGTTCGTCGGTCGTTATTGCTCATTATGTGCGCACCGATACCGCGCGATACACCTGTCTAACTGTCTTACAAACTGAAAATGAAATAATTAAAAAAATAGTTGAAATTGTTTAAATTGTTGAATTTATTGGATGTGAACGGGAATGAAAGTAGAAGTGTCACGCGTGTGTTATTTTTATTGTGTGCCCTTTAAACGTGAGTGAGTTAGGATGTGTTAATTTGAGAGTGTTTTGAATTTGGCGTCTCGCGATGGTGCGTAAGCAGTTGATTCGGATGCTGCGCGGCGGTGACAAGTACAGCTGCAATAAACAATCGCAGATTCAGGGTGATAATGGACTCAAGGATAAGGATTATCTATGTCATCAGGTGCTCGAGTATGAGAAGGGACAAACTATTGTAAGTCACCAAGGAATAATTTTAAATATTTAAAGAAACTGAAATTTTTTAAATTTTTTTTCAAAATTTGTTAATAATTTGTTAATAATGAGCAAAACAAGGAAAATTTGTTCAAAAATTAAATAGAAATTATTCAGTTTTGCCTTAAAAGTACATTATGGGTTTAAATTTTGTTAAAAAATCAAAAAAAAAAAATTTTTCCAAAAATTTTCAAAAATTTAAAAAATGCCAAAAAAAATTAAAAATAAAAACTTTTGTCATTAATTAACTAAAATTTATTTTTTAATTTCTCCTATTAACCAATTTTTGTTTGTCAGACAGTTTTTGGATACAGACCGAATTTCCTCAAAACAATCATTAGTTATCTTGGAATTGTCTTAACACTCGGTATATTACGCCTAATATTCCACTGGTTCCCAAAATTTTGGATTCTCTGCACTCACGATAGAGATTATCTCAAAACATGTTCCCGGTTATTAATTGAAGTAAGTGAATAAAATACAATATTCAACTTAACCTAACTTAACCTAACTTAACCTACATTATTCCTAAGGATAATTACAGAGGAAAATGGAAAACGTATGCAACTGCCCCAATAAAAATATTAACCCTACCAAATTATGGAAAACAAGTATATTACCTCAAGGACAACATCCTTAAAGGTACTAAAATATATTAATTATCCTTAAAATATTTTTATTATCATATTTTAAATATTTTTGTAGAAAATGATAACGTGACAACTTTTACTTACAAATCAATACGATTTGTACTAGAAGACGATAAATTTGAACCACTTTGTGGGTTTAGCGATGGTTTACCCAACAATGTCCTGCATACTTTCCCAGGACTCTCAGATTCCGAACGTAGTTCCAGATTGAATGTCTACGGACCAAACGAGATCAAAGTACCAATGACACCAATTCTACAACTGGTACTCTTAGAAATTCTAACTCCTTTCTACATCTTCCAACTTAGTAGCTTGACCCTATGGATTATCGAAGGATATATTTATTTTGTAATTGTGATAATTATCCTTACAATCCTTGGAGTTGGTGGACATGTTTACCAAACACGAAAAGTAACTATTTCATTACTTATCTTAAACCTACTTAACTTAAGTCATGTTAATTTTTAGAATGAAAGTAACCTGAGAAGAAGGGTCAAAGCCAAGGACACCGTAAAAGTCTACAAAAGACTATCCCAAGATAAAAAGTTACCTCCTCAGGATACCAAGATATTTTAGTAGAATCATGTTCAACAGAATTGGTCCCAGGAGATTTGGTCCAACTCAAAGAAGGATATGTTTACTGTGATGCCATTTTGTTATCAGGGACTTGTCTGGTTGATGAATCAATGCTCACTGGTGAATCCATTCAAGTCCTTAAAACTCCTATTCCTAATAATAGCAATCTCTATAACCTGGAAGACTCAGCCCCACATATCCTCTTTGCTGGTACCCGCATAGTCCAAGTCAACTCAGACCTCAAAGCCTTAGTAACCAACACAGGTTTCCTCACCTCTAAAGGTTCCTTGATCAGATCCATCATGTATCCACCTCCTATGGACTATGCTTTTGACAGGGACTGTACCAAATTCTGTGTTTTGATGTTTTTGATCGGAGTGGGATGTGCTATACATATTGCAATCAAAAAATCAGAACGTGGTATACCCTTAGGAGATTTAGTGATCAAAACCTTGGATTCCATCACTATTTTACTACCAGCTGCTTTACCAGCCACTTTGACCATTGGAAAACTCTACGCTTTGAAGAACTTAAAAAAGAAGGATATATTCTGTACAAATTCTAAGGTTCTGACATGTTGTGGGTCCATAGACGTGGTATGTCTGGATAAAACTGGAACCATTACAGAGGATAACCTAGATTTTATTGGAGTTGTCCCTAAAGGTCAGAAAACTATTCAGGGACAAGATTTTGAAGAGGTGGTTGAACGTGGTATGGCAGTCTGTCATAACCTAGCAACCTATGAGGGTACCCTTCAAGGTGACCATCTTGAAGTTCAAATGTTCAAAGCAGCTGGAGGAAAAATCTTAGAAGGTGATCAACAGGTATCCCTGAAAAATGGTCATATTCTAAAACTCCTAGAAAGATACCAGTTCTCTAGTAACCTTAGAAGAATGAGTGTAATTGTACAAAATGGGTCATCACCAGACTATGAGATATTCTGTAAAGGGTCACCTGAAATCATAAAACCACTTTGTAAAAACTCCTCGGAGATATCCGATGAAGATCTTCAGAGTTTAACCAAACAGGGTTATAGGGTAATATCATTGGCAACTAGGAAATTCTCAGGGATACCTCAATCCCACCTGGAGACACTTACCAGAGAAGAAATAGAAACAGACCTTGAATATTTAGGTTACTTGGTGTTTGAAAACAAACTGAAACCTGGTAGTAAAAATATCATCCAGGAATTGAAACATGGTAACCTAGCTATCAAGATGATTACAGGTATGACCACTTTTAACAGGTTAATTTTGTTTGGCATTTCATGATTAGGTGCTTTGCAGGTGATAATATAGAAACAGCTATATCTGTAGCTAAGGAATGTGGTATCATACCTGAACATGAAAGTGTTAAGGTTTTGACCAGTTTACCCAGCACAGCATCTTCAGAAAGTTTGAAGACCATGTTGAAGAGTGTGGATCATCTTGCTGTGACAGGCACAGTATGGTCCCAGTTGATGACCATTATGGCCAAGGATGAAGGGTTGTTGAAGAGCACCCTTCCAAAGATACAGGTTTTTGCTAGGATGGCTTCCAATCAGAAACAACAGGTTGTAGAGCAGTTTCAGGGACTTGGGATGAATGTCTGTAAGTATAACCTATTTTTAACTAATTTGGGAACTTATTTGATGGTATCTTGTTTTTAGGTATGTGTGGGGATGGTGCAAATGACTGCAGTGCCCTGAAAACAGCAAATGTGGGCATATCCCTAACAGAAAGTGAATCTTCAATGGCTGCCCACTTGACCTCCAGAGTCCAGAACATCTCAGCTGTGTTGGATATAGTCAGGGAAGGTCGTTCTGCTTTGGTGACAACCATAACCATGGTCAAGATTATCCTCACAACCAATATAGTCCAATACATTGGATTACTACTCCTTTATGAATTGGATGCTAGTTTTGCAGATCTACAATTCCTTTATCTTGACCTGCATATGTTGATCTATGGGTTCTTTATTGGTTATGTAGATGCCTACTCAGGACCACTAAGTCCCAAAGCACCTACCAAGTCCTTAGTCTCCCTAAAACCTAATTTATCCATAATAGGTCAACTCATCCCAACTCTTTCCTTCCAATTTCTGATTTTATGGATGTTAAGGTCCCAGAATTGGTTTAAACCCTACCAGCATGACACAGAAGTGGGCAATGACTTCATGTCCTATGAAAATTACGTGGTTTTCACTTTGGGTTTATTCCAATACACATCCATGGCAGTAATCTACTCAAGAGGTAAACCATACCGGAAACCCATGTGGACCAACGTGACCTTGATGACCTGTATAGTAATCTACCTCTGTATTGATTTAATCATAACTCTGGGAGATATCCAATGGTTAAATGGTCTTTTCGAATTAATGGTACCCTTGGATACAGAATTCAGATGGATGATAATAGGCATAGCAACAGCTCACTTTATCACCTCTTTGATTATAGAAGAAGTATTCATAGAAGGACTCATATCAAGGTTTATCCTTGACAGAGGTCAAACATGTCAAAACGTAAAACAAATAACTGAAGCATAAACCCTGTATATTTAAAAATAAATATTATTTTGGTAATTTCCGCTTCCGGAAAGTATCATCAATCATTAATCATCAATGTTCATCATGATGCTCGTCCTTGTTTATCCTTATCGAGGTCCTGTTAATGGAAAACGCTTCCATCGAAGCTTAATTGCAACGGATTGCCTCGGTAAATTGCACCTTGCCAACCTGCAGCGCCGATATGCACTGATGTGATGTAAAGCGCCGCAGGACGAAACAAGGATGCACATGGCGGCGTTTGCCAAAGGGGTGGTTTTTGCATTGCGCGGCTTCCTATCAAAGCCAAAAGGTACATCAAACGAGCAAAAGCTTGAAAATCAATCAATTACTCTCTCGTAGTAATATCCTGCATAAATATTACACTCCAAGTAAATATGCAGAATTTAATTATCCTGAAAGTCCTCCCGGTGGGTTATTTCAATATGTGAGTAGTCGTATAAGATGGACAAAAGTTGAAAATATTCGCGAGTTGTGTTTTTCTTTGCGCGAGTGTCCTTAGAACTTTTTAGAGCTTTAAGGAGTCTGAGAAATTAAATCCAAAGAGTACGGAAGCTCAAAGATGGTGGAAGCGCATTATATAAGAAAACTTATCGCGGCGACTTAATTATAAAGTTTTCCAGGTTTTCCGCCCGATTCGAGCGTTATCCTTGCGTTCAGTGGACTAGTTTCAGCCGCTTTCAATGTTTACCACTTTTCTGACTCTAGTTTTCCAATTTTCGACGTTTTAAAGGCTTAATATTGAAATGTGTCACATTTAAGGATCAAGGACAATTAAATATAATATTTTTTCTTCAAATATAAAAATAAAAAAATTTTTGCAATTCCACTTAAGAAATAAACATTTTATTGTATCATATTGTTTATTATCCTTAAAAAAATATTTTACGTCTTCTAAGGACTCATTTGTCGCGACACACATGTCGCCTTTAAAACATTTAACGTCCTTAATGCGTATAACGCGTTTTACGTGTTTAATATCCTTAATAATAAGTTTAATGAGTTTTAAGGACAAAAGCTTGGCGATGGTGGTGTTTTACGACGGATAACACATAATAGGCATCATAACCTAACTCGTGAAACCAAATAACATAATGTCTTGTTGCCTGAGCTTTATTGGTTTTATTGCGCGATGTTATAACTTGCATTATCCTCGCAATTATTTTTGTGTTACGAACCCATTTTAAGGATTTGGATGCTACTCACTGCCAGCTTAGGATTTCAATCAGGACTTTAATCATGTATGAGTGTGTGTGTGTGTAAATGTTCGGCACTTTTGTCTCGAGCTTTTAGAATCTTAGTCCTGCTGCTTTGTCCTGTCGTCTGGTATCGTGCGGCGCGTTCAAAAGGATCGAAAATAGATTAATCTCTGCTTCCATCAAGAGGGGAAATACTACGTTTCTTAACACTCACTGAAAAAAGCTTTTCGAAGAATCGTCCTTGAAAGCTCGAGCTTTTAAAACATCAAACGTAAAATTTTTAGTATTAGTAAATTTATTTTCTTTAAAAATTTATTTAAAAAGTGAGCTTTTGAGCTTTTGAGCTTTTTTGAAAACTTGAAATAGTACAACTTTAAATAATGGATTATAACTAGTAATTGCTAGATTTGTGACGAAGTGTATTCTGTATTGCAAGATTGAAGCAGCTTTCGCTTGATTTAAAGCTTTCGCTGAGATGAAGAATAGGATTTCAGGATTATCCGTTCTTGCTGTCCCTGATTCAGATTTAGATTTAGGTTTTCTTCTTTTCTTTGTAAGCAAAAAATAAAATAAAAATATAAATCCCGGCGCCTCCACACAATATAAGCCTATGCAGATAATTTTTAATGTTTGTTTGTGCATTCTGTAATTAATTAATTCAATCCACACGTATGTGAATATGTCGAAATTAGTGTTTTAGTTTTCTGGTTTAAACTCTGCGACTAGTTTCGGTTCAGACGAGTAGTTATAGCTGTCGGAGTAGTTTTGAGAGCTTTCGGCTGCGGCATTTAGTCATTTGAATTCACTCACGGTTTACTCACTTCGTGACGTGGCAAACCAGCCGGAACCGAAAGCTCATACTAATTTATTTACCCACATATATAAATTATACCATGTGGATAGTATAAATTTAGTCATTAAATATTTCTTAACTTAAAAAATTTAAATTTAAAAATTTTGTTTTTAAATAAATTTAATAATAAGTTTAAGTATGTTTTAGTGTTTTGATTAATATACATTTAATTAATTCCGTATTTTCCTACTTTGTGCAATTTGCATGTAAAATTCGATCGTAATCTATTCACTAATTTCACCGCAAATATCCATTTGTCGTCCAACCTCCCATTTGCTCGACAACAACGCACTCCAACACCAATTCCAACTCAAACTGCGATGCCAACGAATCCAACCAGAATTAAAGTTGTCTAGTCTCACCCTTACTTCTACCACTACCCTCTTCACCCATACATACTCCCAATATGTGTGTATGTGTGTGGTTGAATTTAGAACCGCGTTGAATTAGAAATACTTTAGAATAGTTTGCCATGCCATGATTACATCTACATCCGAATATTTTGTCTGTGTTTGTGTGTCGTGTGTGTGGAAAATTCATTTGTGTTTTGTGTTTTGTAAACAAATAGATACAAATAGGTAACGCGGCGGGAGTGTGTCGGAAAATGCCGGCGACACACTACTCGAGGAAGATAATTTCATTAGCGGCAACCTGGAGCACAGGCGGAGAGAATAGGTTTTGCTTGCTTGGGTGCTAGTGGAGGCGCCGGGCAACAAGCAACAAAATGCTCACTAATTGCTTTTCTAATATCATGATACAATACGTATTAAATTAATAAAATATAATTTAAAATATATTTTGCAATAAAAATAATAATTTTAAGTTTTTTGAGTTTTTTGAGGTTTTTGAAGGTTTTTGTTGTTTATTTAAGATGTAAGTTTCTAGTTGGTAGAAACAACATTTCGACAAGACAATTCCAGAAGCTTTTCGAACATTTTCGTACATTTCAGCAACGATCTGCGGTCATTTTGTGTAATAAATGTTGCTGCGCAGCGCAATAACTGTCGACGCTTAACCAAACAATACTGAAACGTTGTATTTCCAAGAAACCGACAGAAAACCAAAACAAGCAACTAAAATTATACTGCAGTTAAAAAAATATCTCAAATGTTAATTTTTTCTGCTTTTAAATTGAAAATAAATTTTTAGTTACTTTTAGTATACGGAAAGATAGTGTGGAGGAGCCGGGTATACAAGGCATATAGAGTTTTAATTACGGTGATTTTGCCATTAGTAGAATGTTCTTACATCTTACCACATGTTTTCATTTTACGACCGACTACAAAGTGCACAAAAGCTCTGAAAAGCTCCTTTGAGTTTTATTTCTAATGTCTAGTTTCTAGTTTCTGTCATTTGATCAAGGATCGTTTAGATTCCTTCCATCCAACTCTCTTCATTGCTTCTTTAGTTCTAGTTCGTCCTGCGGGAAGTCATTGTCGTAACATAAGAAACATAAGGAACATTAGCAACATTAGCAACGTTTGAAATTTCATGAAATATTTTTAGATTTTTAGATTTTCATAAATTTTTCTATAAAATCTGAAAAATAATTAATAAAAATATTTTGTTTGGCTTAAAATATTCTTAAAATATATTTAAATTTCTCAAAAGATAATCCTTAAAATATTTTTTGAGATTCAGTACGTTTAACTCGCTTTAGAGATTTTTTTATTTCCTGCTGACGTTGTGCTACTCCTGCGAGGGGAATTTTCATTAAACTCTCCTTTTATTTCGGCGATGATTTCGCCGTTTATGGCGCTCCGGGGCCGTGCCACGCTTACTCCTTGATTTCATTCTTTGCTTCATCCCTAAGTCTCGTCCTTTAAAAACCCGACGACCACACGAACACAAGCTGAACTTGCGGAAGCAAAGAGTATCCAAATGCTATACTTTCGACTTGATTCAACAGAGTTAAAATGAAAAAAAATGCTTAAAAGACCAAACATAGGATGTGAACGTGGCGAATCCGTTGCCATACCGGAAGGGACGAATGCAAGAGTTGCATTTTAACTTGCGATTAAGTTTGTTTAATGAACCATTTCTTTGCGGGCGAGAAATTTCCTACTTTTCCGGTTTTCCGGTTTTAGTTTAGCACGCGATAATATTAATGTTTGAAAATATACTCACCATTTAATAAAATTCTTTTATTTATTTCCGGTTTGTGATGTGATTTCCGGTTTGCTGTAATTGGTCCTGAAATTAAAGAAAAAGAAATCTTATGAGTATATTTTTATTGCTTGCGTTTAATTTCACTTGGTTTATATTTGTTTACTTCCGCATATTTACCCTCACCGGATGTAAACAGTAAATACGTTAAGGACGTAAGGATCCAAGCATGCTGAAAGGAATGTGGCGCTTTCGAAGAGGAAATTGTCGAGAAGAAATTTCGAGGTTGTGTTTAGCGATCGTTAATTTAATTTGCCTCTGACGCATTTTCATTAATTTTATGATCGCCTCAAAGACGGAAAACCGGAAAATTAAACCGGAAGTTTTAATTAAACTTCATATATACTAAAAATAAACATTTTTACCACTACTTCCGGTTTTCCGGTTTTCGGCGGAAACATGTTTATTCATAGTAATTGTTATTACAGCATGTGTAGTGTATGTGAATCACGGCAATAAGGACGAAAACATGTCTGCCACAAATCCCAAACAGCATTAAGAACATTAAGCGTAAAACATTCAGCAGGCTAAATGGACGCTTTGGCCGCCGAGCGGAATACAAAATGGCTTCCTGCAACGCCATAACCAACACCAGTAGAATTCCGCACGAAGAAAGAAATTGTCGAAATTAGTTCCGTTCGTTTCGGAGAAATCCAAGCGCCGAGGATGCAATTCCAGACGGGCAGTCAGTGGTTAATAATTAATAAGGACGAACGGGCAGTGCCGGATCAGGATAGTTACCCGATTGCCCGATTGCCCCATGGTCGGAGAGTGGCCATCATTGTTTTGTTACGTGCGCGCATTCACATTCACAGATGTAATCCTTATTGCAATCCGTATCCTTACAAGCAAGGATAATTGACGACGCAGTGGTGGTTGTAGTATTAGGTAATCTTGAGTAATGGAAACAGAGTGATGGCTAATTTGGAAGCCATTTTCGGTTGGAGAGAATTATCCTTGTATATTCTCACGCCAATTAACTGGACAAGAAGGACAATAATCAACAAATTACAAGGATAAAAATCAAAATATATTATTAAATATCTTCTTAAACATCTAAAAATTAAGAAAAATAATTTTTTATCCTTAAAAATCAAAAAATATTTTATTATCCTTTAAAAAACACAAAAATTTTAAAATTTAACAAATTTTTCTTTCTATTAACCTAAAATATTTTTTGAAATAATAAGAAAATATTTATTATTTTATTCCTTTTAGTCCTTAAAATAACTTCTATTTGCAGATGTAATGCTCAAGCTGAAATGATCAAACAATCGATGGCCGGACAGGATAATTGCGAAGCGAGCCACGTCGAGCCGTTCGCGTCAACCAATTAGTCCTGTTAGCTCTGCCCACTCGTCCTGTGAGTCCTTGCTTGTATTGCTAGACAAACCACTCAGTCTTTGTGTCTGACTCGCAGCCAGGATCAATTTCGGAATTCTCTTTAAAATCAACACAAAAAAAAATTAAGGATAATTAATTGTTAATTAATATTTTTTGTGTCCTGTTTTTACTTTATTTAGTCAATCACACATCCAGACATCCTAATAAGCAAATAATGATTTAGTCAATTCAGACAGACGAATATTAATCAAAGACAAAGACAAAGGACCTTCAAAGGACAAAATTTACTGAGGCAGACATCCTTGTATCCTGTGGATATTCTGATATGCATGGATACCAACCAGACGTCTGGATACACATTATATTTAAAAATATTTATATTTGGGTTTGTTATTATCTTTACCGGAAGGATAATAAAATTGTTTTGTTTTAGAATGAAATAAAACATGTTTAATTATTTGTTTCCGCAACACATTAATTTCAATTTTCTTGTCTTTGGTAAATTCAGCCATTTCCTGCAATTTGGGTCCTTTTCGTCCTGTTGCTAGTTTCTTAGCTTACGTTCGGCTTGGCTTAACTTTGAACGGTTGGGCTTTCATTAACTTTGCTCGCCCTTCTACGTGCGCCCCTTTATTCCTGTTTTACTTTATTGCTCTTGCTGGTTCTACTTTTACTCCTTGCTGGTTAGTCCTGCAAGCTCTCCAACAATTTCTCACAGTTTAGTTTTCCATTAAGCTTCTGGGGTTTTCCTCCTACCTGGATAACTGAATACTACTAGAGACTTTTTAGAGCTTTCACTGTCAACCTAAGGAAAAATTTAAAATAATTATCCTGAGTTTTTATTTAAGGATAATCAAGTATTATCCTTGTTTAAAAAATATCCAGCTGATAAAATCTGCCTAGTTGGTTTTAATAGAAATTTGTTTGTGTGGTTTTCAATGGATTTTTTGTCCTCACTCAACCACCAAGTTGTTTTGCAGCGTTATCCTTGCGCCACAGGTAAAAATCTTCATTTTCATGAAAGGCAAACGCGCATTTAGATTTTTTCCTATCCTATCTTTTCTTAGTCCTCGCTTAGGCGATAACGTGCGCCGCATTCGTAAACCAGTCCGCGCTGGATCCGCAGGACGCAAGGACCTTTAGGACCTCAACGCGCGCGGGCGTGGAAAACACCTCGTGAATTATTTATCGGCGCCGGCTTTGCTCATGTTCCAGGTCGGTCTTTTTATTTAGCTATTTTTTCGTATTCCTCCTCGTTGCTGCTTATTTTTTCTATTTTCCAGGACCTTCAAGAAGCCATCTTGTTTTCATGGTGTTTCATTATATTACCTACAGTCTGTTTCTGCTGATAAAGGTGGAATTAGGAGGGTTGAGTTAGGCGCTGGTCAGGAGGGACACGTTGTATGTTTTTATGAAGAGGCCATTCAGGGATAACCGGAAGGATGCGTTTGGAAAGCGAAAAAAGAAAAGATACAAACTGAAGACTTGCGAGGTTTTTTTTTCTTATATAAGGAGTTGAATCGGTTTGTTTGGCGGATCTCGAAGGATTATTGAAGTGTAGGGATGGTACCGCACATTACGGTTAGGCAATTTTTACACATCGACAAGTCCTGCATATATTGCTAGCATATTATTCCCGGCGCCTTCACAATCACAATTTTTATATTGCATATTTGCTTTTTTTTAGTTTTTTGATCATAATTCTTGTAATTTTTGAGATAAATAAATATTTTTTTAAACAATGCATTTGTAATTAAATTATTTATCACATGCAATCTGAAAAAATTAAAAATATTTATTAGTTTCTTAGTAATTAATTTTTTTGTTTCTGTGTTTACCAAAATTGTGTTTTTTTAAAACTTTTTTGATTATCCTGATCGTAATTTTTGAAATTTTTGAGTTTTTCAAGCTGAATTATAAAGATAAATAAATATTCAATCAAATACTATAGAATATTGTTTAAAATTTATTTTAATTATAACTTTTATTAAGGATTTAACTTGAAAAAACAAAAATAATTAAAACGTAAATAAATTTTCACGGTAATAAAACAAAAATAAACCGTAATTTATGTTTATGTACTGTGTGTAAATTGAAAATGATTATCCAATTCAAGTATTTATTCAGCGTCGTCAAAGTTTTGCGTTTTGCGCACTTGAAGAAAGCTAATGAAAGCCGAACTTTTCCGCCGAGCTTTCCACCCCCTGCGTGTCGCTTGGAAGCGCGTGGCAACGGCGTAATGGAGTAATGGCGTAATGGAAAACTATAAAATTAAATGGATGTTTGTTTATTTGCGCCGACCCGCGCATCCCCCATCCTCCCATCCTGGTGCGCTTCACGCCCATTAGCTGCTTTCTGCTTTTATTTAATGGCCGTTTGAAAAGTTTGCTTTGAGTCGAGCGTCGGGCACGGAAATCAACGCGGGTCGAGTGCGCCATTTCGGAAAGAAAATGTTTTTCATCTGCGCTGTAATAAGCATTAATTGAGTTGCGAGTATTGCAAAAAATAAAATCACTTAACGCTCAGTTTTGTTACCGAAAAAGTTTCGCCAAAGTGAAAATTACGAAATGAAATATTTTAGGTTTTTGCGTGTAACTTTTGTAATTTTAGTAATAACAAACTAATTTTTTACTAAAATATAGCCAATTAAATTATTTACCAAGAACCATTTTAATTTTTCATAAAATATTTATTTAAATAATTAATATTCAAGCTTAAAGTGAAATTTATTCAAAAACATTATTTTTTCAATTTCTAACAAAACAATATTATTTATTCTACTCTAGAGAATATAAAATAATATGAAAATGAAATATTTTATTTAATCCACTTCATAAATCCATGAAAAACATGAAAAAAATCCACAATATTCCAACAGATAAAACAATTCAATCACACGAAGTGATATTCATTAATAACAATTAATAAAAATATATCCAACGACATTAAAGTAATATTTTCATCCAATATATCACACGGTGTCACATTTCATTTGGTTGCATACATCACAATCTATTATTTCCGTGATTTTCCGATTTTCAATCCTTGCGTTTGTCACCAGGGGTGGTTGGGGGTTGATTTGTTATTCGAGGGTAGTGGGGTATAAATTCAAGTCGAGCGATGGTCATTACTCACGCGCGGCGCGCAATGTTTTCATAAATTTTCGAAAATGTTGAAATGTGGAGGCGCCGGGCATTATACGCGTATAATGGAATAAAATTTTTATTTCTTTTATTATGCCAGTATAAATCTTGTAGTGAATATCATGGACTACTTGAGATTGTCTGTAATTGTTGTTATGTCTGTTATTGACGTGTTTGGTAATTTCATCCCTTGGCTGAATTTGTCCGCGGCGTGTTTATCGAAGTGTGTTCGACCCGCCGCGCTGTCATGTTGCGATTTGGCCCCAATCACATTCGCAATCGCAATCACAATCGTTGTGTTATTGTCGTTGTCATTGTCGCTGTTGTTGGCGCGCGTTGCTCTTTCCGTGCCAGTGGGGATGGGGTGCGATTACGCGGAATATCGAATGGATCGCGCTCCGCACTTGATTAAAACGCGCGCGTTACATTTATTCGCAGCATCGGAATTGACGATAATCAATATTGGCGCGCTTCACGAGCGCAATAAACCCTTCGAGGGTTGTTGATACACTGACAATATAAAATAACAAACAATAGATACGCAATAACCAATCAATTATTTATTTTTTCTCCATTTGCGTTCATCATTTATATTTTGACACTAATTTTGATCAAATAAATTCCAACTTTATTTTTAACAACTTCCGGAAACAATAAAAATATTATTTAAACAATTTATTGAATTTTTCAATCAATATTTGAATATTTTTTTTTCAGGTTTTTTGGTTTTCCGTTTAGTGTTTTGTTTTGCGGCAATCTGTTCAACAAAGCGGTGGCGTACTTGTTACGAAATCGAAACCAGTGCGATTCCAATTGCGATATTGAACGCACCGAAGGCGGAAACGCGCAAAAAAGAAAAATAACAGAGGTGGAAAACGCGAAAAACCAACATGTATAAAAACAAATTCGGAAAAATAGACACAGCGTAATCCGCCTGAATAAACAATGCAAATGAACAATTTGTAAACATTAAATACAGACACAATAAAAAAACCGCTCTAATTGGAGTGGTTTAGTATTTTTTGACGCGCATGCGCAAACACTAGTAGGAGAGTTTACATAGGACATAATTGAGTGTGCGCTGTACGCACTTCATCACACAGTGGGCGGAGCACCGTAGTGTTGACTCCAACAAACAACCTTTCACTTTTTTCCTTATAACTTCCACAGTTTTAATCGGAATTAAAAAATTCAAAAACATTTCTAATCACAATTAAATTCCCCAACTAAATCCCATTTAAAATATAAATTTAATTTAATTAAACTTTTTATTAAACAAATACTAATCTAAACTATTAATTGTATGTGCCATTAGTCCAAATTAAACTTAAACTAAAACAAAGTTTGACAACATTTCCAACTGGTACGCATATGTCGTTATAGAGTTGTCTTCAAACTCTCGAAGACACCGAAGCCCATGAACCTAGTGAAAACCTCCTTTGGGCGTTCGCGGCTGCTTAGCTCCCCGGGGGAGATCAGACTCGTGCGGGCGGTGTTTGCGCAACACTTAGGACCTAATCAAACAACACCCCGATGACACTTGAACCGGTCTACAACTCTACACAGTCTTCACACACTTTGCAAACACACAACTCAAATCACCGAATATAAATCTTGCATTAAATTTAAAACAAAAGAAAAATCCTCGAAGAAGAAAGGAAATTAAAGTCGTTACAGAAACGTGTCGAGATATTTTTTTACAGAAAATAAAATTATGTAATGTGATTCAATTTGCATGGCGTTATTTTACAAGTCGTAAAAATTATTATTTTTGTTTCGCGAATATTTTCAAGTCTAGTTATTATCTGCTATTTGTGTTATGTTATCTTGTTTCATTCCGAACTCGAAGACATTCGTGTATCGAGGAAAGTATCAGGTTCGTTTATTCGCCCACTCTAGATTATTGTTTATTTTCAATTTGTGCGCTGCGCATAACGAAATGCTTTTATTGCCGCGAGTGCTCGGAATACACGGAATTATCGGAATTCAAGATGCGGGGCATAAAAATGAAAATATCAGACGGGAAAATAAGATGTTAAAATTGTCTCAGGCTAAAAGCTCAAATAAGCTTAATATTTTCTTCAAAATAAAACTATTTTTACCTATTTTATATTTTTAGTATTTATGAGCTACTGCGCATGCGTAATACACGTGTCCTAATTGAAACGTAAAAAAGGTAACTAAAAATAAAATCATGTAAAATTTTAATTGCCAAAGTGGCAAGGCAGCAGAATTGCAGAGTGGAAAAGCAGCATGCAAAATAAATGTGCAAATGTCATTAAAAATAAAAATGTTATTCACTCGTCTGTCGGTTTCAATTTGCCCGGCTCGCTCATGCCCACACAGAATGGATATATACGAGGTTTATACAGTTGTCACAATTTTCACAATTTTTACAATTGCCGCTTCAGCAAATTGCATTCGCAGTCATCAAATTTTTTCCTCGCTCTCTTTATGAACAAATGAACACCCACAACAAACTGCTGGTTTTTTATTCAGTTTATGAAATAAAAATAAGATTTGAATGCGTATGAAATGCATTTCGGCTATAATTTGAATAAAACTAATTGCGTTATCAAAATAAAATAACATTTGAAGTCCAATTAAAAATGCCGACCAATCATTTGCTTTAAAAATATCGTATTTTCGCTTTTATATTTCGATATTATATTTCCTTTGTTGATTTTACTTTTTATTATATTTTTTCGTATTGTTTACGTATAATAACAAATACTAAAATATTTTTATGTTGAATACTAAAGTTACTAATAAAAGCCGTACAACATTCGATAGATGTTTTAATGAATAATAAAATGTTTTTTGAATTTTTAATTCCGATAAAAATTGTAGAAGTTATAAGCGAAAAACTAATTACTATGCTCCGCCCACCGTGATCAATGCGCATGCGCGTCAAAAATCTTATTAACTTTCACCTTTTTCTCAACAGTACAATATATTCTACATCTATAATAGTTTTTTTGTGTTTTGAATATTAGATTGTTGCTTATAAATATATAATTTGTTTACGAACGCAGACAGCAATAAATATTGGAAATTGCATTAAATCTCTACCGTCTGGCAGGTTGCGTTATTGATGGCAATATAATGATGGCAACGAAGCTTTCCAACTGGATTCTAAATCCTACCCACTTAGAATCGCTAGCAACCGCGTAGCTTTCGCGAATCCGAAAGCTCTAAAAGCTTACTAGTTATGCATCACCGATGTTAGGTATTAGTGTCAAATTATTTATTCTACGAGGTTATAAACATTATTACGCAACGCGTACAGAGACTGTAAAATTTAATATTATACACACTTTTTTAAATTTTATGGATGCGAAATATTTATCACCACTTTTTTATTGTCGTTTCATGACAATTTTTTTATTGAAGGTGATAAAAATCATTTTATGAATCTATTTAAAATAGAAGATTTGTATTTTTTGACGCGCATGCGCAAACATTAGTAAGATCGTTTACATAGGACATAATTGAGTATGCGCTGTACGCAGTTCATCGCACAGTGGGCGGAGCACCGTAGTGCTGACTCTAACAAACATTCTTTCACTTTTTTGCTTGTAACTCCTACAATTTTGATTGGAATTAAAAAATTTAAAAGCCATCTTAAAGCTTATGAAATTATCTACCATAAAAGTTAATTTTAAATATATAATTATAAGTATTTATGTACTTATTGAAGTTTAAAAAGTGAATAATTATGCTGGTACCATCTTCTCATTATTTAATCTCATCGTGTCCGTAAACTTTTAATTTTCGCTGCGCACGTCCTTTGTCCTTGCTCTTGGAAATGTCATGCTGGTCGGCGTGCGGTCTGCCAAACTGGTAAACTCTTGTATTCCGCAGCAGCGGAAAGTGAAGCGTGAAGCTCGCGGCGAGCGACTGAAAGCTAAAAGCTGCACGCGAAAGCTCACATCGCCAGCGTTCAACGTTCAACACTCAACACGCGGCGTAAAAGAGAAAAGTGAAAACAAAAACAAAAAACAAAAAACTCAAAACTCTCGGCTCCAAGCGCTAAACGAAGAACTTAAAAGCCAAAACGTGAAATGTAATGAGTAAAACGCGGAACGCAAAAGCGAAATGTATACGCAAAGCGTGCAAACGAAAGCTCCGCGTTTGAAAGCTCGGGAAAACGCGCCAGACTTGAGCCCGCATCGTCGACGAACGGAATTTGCATAAAGCTTTAGATCAAGATTGCATTTGTAGCGTTATTTGTTTTTTGCGTTTGAAGATCGTTCTAAGATAATTACAAATATCAAAAAATTAAACGCTGAACCAATTTCAAAACGCCGTAACTTTTAATTAACAATAGATATTTACATGAAATTTTGTTTAGATGATTAAAAATTTTATTTAATTTTTAATTCAACCCTAAAAATTGTTTAAATAATTAATTTAAGAGGGTGAAATTCATGTTTAAACAAATTGATAATTTTTATTTCTAAAATTTTGTTAAATTTTACAAAAACTGTAATAAATAATGCAATTTTTAACATTTTCGCAATATTTAGACATAATCGGATAAAAAATTAAATTTTCTATAATATTTTAAAAACCTCATCTTTCTATCAATAATGGTTTAAAAGTAATTAAAGGTCAAAATTGACCAAAATTTAAAAAAAGTATATTCCTCAATAATTTGTCATCTTTTTTGACAAAAACAACAATATAAACAATATGACATTAAATGTTTGTAAATTTTTATTTAAAAAATAAAACCCGATAAAATTGTTTATAATTTGACGTTTACCTCACTTTTCTACCACTTTTAGTTCAGTCACAATCCTAAATCAAAATTAAACAAAAAATAACGTGAATAATTTTCTACATAAAAACTTTCACACCCAGAGCAAAAAAGTTAGGCTTATCACATCCTCTGCACGCAGCAAAATCAGTAAAACTCGCGCACGTTTTTATTTATTTTGTTTTAATTTAATTATCACGTTTTTCCAAGCGCAATTTTTTATATTTTATTTTTCGCCTTATCAAGATCCTCTCTTTGTATAAAAACAAAAAAAGCATAAAAAATATCAAATCACAAAATATTTTAGGGGTAGTTTTATATTTAATAAAAAATAACCGAATTTATTAATATCTTTTAACTTTTTGTTAATTTTACTTTTTATTTAGCCAAAAATAATTTTGCGTAGTAAAACATCATTTTTCTAAATTTAGAAATTTAAGGGTGGTTTTTAGCGCCCCTGGAGACTTTTCATACAGTTAGGCATGTTTTTTGTAATCATGTGTGGTGTTCTCCCACCGGAGCGACGGTGACAAAGCTCTGCGTCAAATTTGTGTTTCCCACCCTTAAAAATACCAAAACAACCCTAAAAATAATTCCGTCGCCATTTTTGCGCACAAAACATGTTTGCACCTGTTTTCACATGTATGATGTTGTGGCTATAGTATTTCATTAGGTGCGCCAGACAAAAACCCACCCCTAACATTAGACACCCTTATATTGTGTCAGCAAAATACCTTAACATCTCTTATATTCTCGTCATGATACATATACATTATGCTTAGTATTAATATGACGTTCATGTCACATCTCACCCCTTATCCTCATAATATTTGTGTCTGAATAAAATGTTACTTTTCATTTTAATTAAGGCTTGTTTCAACCTGTAAATAATTGAGGAGTATTTGTGCGTTTTTAGCTCCTCGGAGGTAATATTCTATAGCAGCTCAGTTTTATTTATTACAACAGGGTTAAAACCCTCATTGCGCCCTCCAACCCCCAAAAAACTCCGCCCGGTGTTCACCTCGCTACTGTTGCCACCGGTCTTTTTCTTGCTTCCGTCCGGGTGAGTATTTTGCGCTCTGTTTTGAGTGCGGAGGACAATGAGGGGTGGTTTACAGGATAGCTCGCAGGATGTGTAGTTTATCCACCCGGGCGCGCCTCCGGTTTATATCCCGGAATGACATATTTTACACATTTCGCACGCCCCGCATATTAAAAACGTTTTTTATATTTTTAAGTGAGAGGACGTAAATTTTATTCTTTGTTCTTTATCCTGGCGAAGAGGAAAGAGGAGAAAGGAGGGAAGATTTGTGTTTTTTATGCACATGCAGTCGCCATCTTTATTTTTGGTAGTTAAAGTAGTTTTATAGGTTAAGGATTATTTTATTTTTAGAAAAAATTTTTTTTTAAAATTTAAAGAAAATTTATTTTTCCGAGTGAAAATATTTATTGGCATGTTTTTAGTTGAAATCCTCGTGGATTATTAGCATAAATCGCGCGTATATCTAACACACCTAATGATTTTTCATGACTTTGGAGTTGAGCGCGATGCTTGCACACAAGGATGCACGAATCCTTGTAATTTTCTTTACGGCCTCGCGAACGCTTCCTCGGCCACGACTCGGATCCGCATCAGCTTCAGGTCCATTTAGCCTGAGATATTCTCATTCCTTCTTTGGACTTTCATGCGTTTCAATGCGGCGTCCCTCTTTTTTCGTCCTTTTTGCGCTCGTGCAAAAGAGGAAGCTGTGCTTTTGGTCTTGTTTTTGTTGGTGCCCAAGACTAGGGCTAAGAAACGGCCGGTGGAGGATGCCAGGATAACTGGGGCGCGCCACGAGGATTCGGAAAAATGAAGCGTGCTACTTAACGATCCGCAGGTCCTGCGACGTAATTAATATCAAGGATATTCTAAGTCTTAAAGTTAAAGTGAAAAATTTTGGACAAATTTTTTTTCGGCGGAAAATTTGAATTTGTGGAGAAAATCATTAATAACTTTTGAAATATTTAAACAATCAGGACCAAATTTTACAGTTTTAAGGATAATTAGTTTCTGCATATAATTGTTTTTATTGTTTTGTATTTTGTTTATTAGTTTATGAATAATTTGCAATTAAATTAACAAAAATATAAAAATTTAATTTTTTGAAATATTTTACTAATTGTTGAATAACTAAATAACTATTATACATAATCCTAAATTTTTTACATAATTTAATAGGCAATTAAATTCTCTATAACTAAGTTTTAATTTAATAACAATATCGTTATTAGTTTATAAGTTATTTATGTTTTTACTACGCTTTAATAATAAAACTAAATTTTAGAATTTAAAAAATGTAATTACTAGCAAAAATGCAAATAACTCAAAAACTAATAAACAAATATTAACAAAATTTCGTACATAGTTAGATTATTAAATTCTACATAAAATCCATTTATTTGAATTGTAATTATTAAATTATTTATTGTGTAAATTCTTGCTGAAAACCTAAATTAAAATGTTAACAAGTTTTCCCCGAGTTTTTCCTACAATAGCCGCAATTTGATCGCTTGAAAACTTTTCCCAGCCTTATTTCTTTGTTTCATTCTCATTTCCACATATTCTCCCAACATTTTTCCGTTTTCTCCTTAGTTCGACGAGCTTTTGACTATGCGCAGCCATACGTTTGTGTTGCTGTTAGTTGCTCGCTTTGCTAGCATTGCTCAATTCGCAGTTTCTCCGAGTTTCGCAGCGAGTTCAATTGGAAAAGTTATCGCCGCGCAATATTTTCACATTTCTCATATTTCTCGTACGCGTCTATTTCGTTTTTACCGTCGAACGCGCGCGCCGTTCGGTTTTAAAACGCTTTTTATGTACAAATATAACTTTGACGCACAAAAGACCAACAGCGGAGCTTTCGAACAGCTTTTTTCGATATATTTTTTTATCGTTGTGCAACACGATGGATTATTTTACGGCGCTTTGTTTTTGAGACATTTATTTATTAAGTATTAATGAGTTTGATAAAAATTTGTACAAAAAATGTGAGGAAATGTAAAACAACAAGTTTTTTGGCAGTTTTTGTTAAAGTTTTGGGTTTTTTGGTATTTTTTTGTTTAGAGTAGCTAAAGTACTAAAAGTTTTTAAAACTGACAAAGTTGGACTACGCACAAGGAAAAAATGTAAAGCTTTTTGTGACTTGGAAAAGTTTTCAGAGATTTTTACATAATGAACGCTTGCTGGTTTTGTTACATCAACTTTAATCATTAATAACTATCAAAATAATTAACAAATCATTATGAAATTTTTACACATTAATTATAATATATTGATTTTGTAATTTACAAAATCTCAATTGTTTGTTGTTAATAATTTTGTTGTTATTTGTAAATTAAACTTAATAATTACATTTATGCATTGTACTTTTTAAAATATCAACTTCAAATGTCTATAACTTTTATTTTCATCAATATATTTTAATTATTTTCTTATTATATTATAAATAATTTATTTGTTTATAATATTACAAATTTTCGTAATTATAAAATAATTATCCGCATAGTTATTTTAATTTTACTAAAATATTTCATTTTATTGCAATTTTCAACTTTAAACATTAATAACTTTTAAATAAATCTATCAAATTTAGTCAAATATTTACCAAATGATGCACAAATTAATAATTTATGTGATAGTAAAATTTCATTGAAATCCAACCACGTAAACCATTATTATTTCCACCACAAAACACAAAATCAATACCACAAATAAAGCATCCTCACTCAAGCTTTTCCAAACAGGAAGAACGCGAGAAAAAAAGTCATTTTAAAACCTGTTCGCCGTTTGCTTTCTAAGAAACTCTTACGTTACCAAACGCAGACAATTTCAGCGCAAAACCCATCGATCTCTATCTTTATGTGATCTTTATGTACTCCGGGCATGGAACATTAAGCGCGGTGCGCTGAAAAACGCGCCCGACATTCGAATCCGCGAGCGCCGAGCACATTGAAAGCCGCCGCCCCCGCCCGCCGCAAAGTGCACGCAAGGAGCGGGTAGTTAAAAGGCATGCTAATGCCTGTCGATGGCGGCACAGCAAAAGGAAGCGCAAGGACGCACAATTTAAAGCACGTTAATGGCGTACGGAGAAAAATCAGGACGAATCAGGATTATTTAAGTGGAGTAAACATTTTCTAAGTAGTTGAAAGCTTTTTTTGTATTTTTACTTGCCAATATACAATGCACAATAACAAGTGAATAATAGGTAGTATTCATATAAAATACTACACTTTATACACGTTTTTAAGTAAAAAAAAGCACAAAATCAAGAAAAAAATCTAAAAAAATCTGAAACCACAACTAATGTATCAAAAACATGATCGCCGCATCAAATTTTCACCCGGGGTTAAAAGTTGGAGAGAATTCCTCGCCTCGCCAACATTCCTCAGTGAATTCTTCCAAGTTGTGAACTCGTGAGCGCGCGGCTAAAGTTCGATGTAACTTTTGATTCTTCTTGATAACTCATCGCAACCCTTGGCGCGGTTGTGTAAACGTTAGTGGAGGGTTACGCGAGCGCGATTGAATTTGAAAGGTTTTCGATGTTTTCGCATGCGAAGATTGCTCGCTTGCAACATCCGAGGCGTTAATCTCGTCAAACAAAAAGAAGACAAAGAATACGCAACAAAAAATCGAAAGTTTTATTGTTTTGTTAGTTTTTCATGTCAAATAACTTTGTTGTTTATAATCGCAGGAAATTGGTTGATATGTTGTTTGAAAGGGAATTTATTGGAGAATAAGTGTTTAGAAATATATTGTTTGTTTATTTATTAGTTTCTGAGTTATGTGAGAAAATGTAAAATATTGCTGATTTTTGTAATTTTTTGTTTAATTTGTTATAACTTTTGAACTGGCAAAGATAAACATACATTTTTTTCACTGTTTAATAGAATATTTATTATCTATTTTATGTATTTGTTATAAATTTAACAATAGTTTTTTCAAGCCATTAATTTTAACAAAAACAAACGAAATAACTTTAAAAATGTTGAATTTCATTATAGTATAGTTTGTTTGTGAATAACTTTGTTATTATAAATGTTACAACAATGCGCTTTAAATAAAATAATAGATAAATTATTCCTCTATTAAAAAATGTATAATTGTTTAAAATAGTTGTAATAATTAATAAGTTATTAACATTTAAACCAAAAATTTCAAAAATTAAACACAAAAAACAAATTGTTTATTTACTCCTATTATTTATATTCCAATCCATTTCAAATCTCCAATAGTAATAACTAATAAGTCATATTTATGATTACTGAAAAGATTATCGCGCTGACTCAAGTACTTCGCTCGTAATCCGTCCGCAAAGTTGAATTTGCTTTCAATTTCCATTATTCACGCCAGCAAAGCCATCGCGTCGCATCCATAGAAAATTGAGTATTGCATTCGCAGTACTCGTACATACAAGTGTCGCAGACAAAAAATAAACACTCAATACTACGCGATGTGCCGTCCATTGCATGCTGGGTCCTCGAAGCTTTGTGCTTTTGTTGTCCGGCTGCTTAAGTTCTAATCCGCGCTTTGTGCGCGCATCGCGCATTCCGCGCGCGTGTTTGCAATATGCGCTGGATTAAATAAAACATATTCATAGGGGTAGCGAAAGAAAAGCGAAGAGCGGGTGGAAATGTGCGCACGAAGCACAAATAAATAACGAGCATATTATTTCGTTCGCAGTCGATTTAATCTCAGGGTTACATTTTATGATTGCGCAAGATATTTATTTTCTTGTTTTTATTACAAATCTTTTCTTTTTTGCAGTGCATTGGTTTAGTAGAAGTATTTAGTTGATTTTGGACCAAAATATTAAGCCATCTATCGGTGGATACATCTACTACATATAATCATAGGTTATGTAACGCCATCTAACGGCAAAACTATAAAATTCACCATAAAAATACAGAAAACTGTAATTTCACATACCATCATCATTTTAACCTCAAATTCAAACCTAAACGCACCAATACATAAAAAACAGGAACCTGTAGTAATAATTCATATTTTTTCTTTTTCAAAGTTCAAATAGAAGAGTCCTATCCTGCTGGGTGTTTTACTCCTGCGCCCGAAACATACATAATAGATGTCCGACGCAGCGTATGGCGAATGGTCATCCGATAATTACGAAAAGCTTAACTAGCGTGCGCGCGCGCGACCGAGCGAGGACGAGTTATGAAAATCCGTGCCGGCGGGCGGTGGTGGAGGCGCCGGGAGAATGGGAGCGTGCGCTCGCTTCTAGGATAAATCTTTAATTCCGTCGGTTTAGCTTCAACTGAATGCCGGACTGGACTTCATTACTGATACGACGCCTCAGGACATCTCGTTTTGTTCAGGGGTGTATCGCACACAACCGCTACACACAGACAATGAATAGTTTACTAACAAGATATTTATATACGAAATTTTTCTTAAAATAAAGTTTTTAATAGAAAATATTAAAAAAATTTAAGGAAAATTTTAGTTTTTATTTTTGTGAGAAAAACTTTTAATATTTTCTTTATTAAAAATAGTTTTTTATTTATTTAATGATTAATAACGTAGTTGACCTTAATCTTTACAATATTTTTTATCGTTTATCATTTTAACCCTTTATAATTTCATTTTTATTCATATTCTATTGATGCGAATTGTAAACCGAAAAAAGTTTGTTTACAATGTGCTTGAATGTCGTTGACAAATCCAACAAACGCAACAAAAAGCAAACATTGTCAAAAAAACTCCTATATCAGAACCATGGTCCTTCGTCCTTCGTCCCAAAGCACGAGATGAAAACTACGGAAACTTTAAAAGCACAAAGCAACCCTCGAACGCAAAGTCGGGTGATTAATGGTTTTTTCGGCGACATCACGAATATGAAAATGCCAAACCACACCATTCAACATCGCCGAAAGCTCTGTTACACTCGCAGTTATCTAGATAGTTTCCGAAGGTTCTGGAAGCTGTTACAATATTTATATACTATTTGCATAGAAAATAGGAATGTAAAGTGATAAAGTGCTGTAGAGATAAAATATGAGCGGTTTGTTACCGCAGAATATTTAAGCGTACTTAATATGTGCAAAACAACCCTTAAAACAAAAGCTCGCATAGAATAATTAATTATTATTAGTGGAATTAATTTAGTATCTTATTAAAAACATACGAGTATTGATTATATAGAGAATAATAAATATTATAATGTAAACAGTTAATAATTAACTAAATCAATGAATTATTAATTAATTATAATTAATATTATTTGTTATTTTTAATTAAAATCATATTTTGGTATTTTTCTTGTTTTTAATGGAAATATTTTTGTGTTTGGCTTTAAAATTTTAGTAGAAATATTTAGTTGATTCTGGGCCACAATGACAAGCCATCTAGCGGCGGGTACATGAACCTAATATAGTCATAGCTAACATAAGACGCCACCTATTGGTGAAATTATTAAATTCTCCAAAAATATTACAGAAAACTGTATTTTCACATTTTTGCTCATTTTTACCCAAAACTCAAAAAAATTGCAGAATGTGAAATATGTAAAATAAACAATTAATAATTAACTAAATGAATTAAATATTAATTCAATAATTATTAACAAAATTCAATTATTATAATATTATTACTTAAAAATACTATACTGATACTACTAGTATATTCATTTAATGTTTAGTTTTAATTAGAATAAATAAATAAATAAATTATTTTAATACAGGGTGTTTAAATTCGTAATTCAATAAATTTAGTGTTAAATGTCGCATCTACGAGTGCAAGACATTTAATAAAGCCACACATATATCTCGATCGACCGCGCGGCGGTTGACTCGCGTCGGAGGCGGCGGTGGAGATGGCACAACCAGACGCCCTGGCGGCACCCATAGCGGCGATGCACTCACCGCATACATTCATAACTCAAACTGCAAACACTTTAACTGTATGTATTTCTATCTGTGTGTGTGTGTATGTGTCTGCCGCCCCCGGTGGCAGCACAAGGCGTATCAATGGCATGTCGCGCCGCGCCCGATCGCCCAATTGCTTCCCGGTTGCCCTGCCGACCTCGAATTCTCTCTGATAATCCCGTTCAACTTACTAAATATGCTCTGCTCCTGCCGCCTCCCAAAAACAACTCAAAATAAAATTTATCGAATATTTTCATGGATTGGTATTGGTATTGTAATCGTATGTCTTTCTGACTCACACATGTATGCCGATTGCGCATATGCATGGATTAGGATAAAGCGCCCCGCGCAGGATTAAGTAACATTGCGCGTAATAATAATGAATAATTAAAGCCGTAAATCTTGCGATTTGCGCGCTAATGTCCGAACACGGCGCATTTGCACCCCAATCATGTTGCCTGGCTGGGGATAAGTGCGAGATTAACGGATGGCAGGTTGGCGGCTAGTGTATGGGTGTATATGGGTGTGTGTATGTGTGCAGGAATTGAATTCAAACGTTCAAGTGCTCAAACACCGCAGGACTACTTCGGAAGTTTATCGAGCGGATTTGATGATTGTTTTCATTGTTGCAGACAGCTATCGAAATGCAACGTTTAGTTTAACACTCAATAACTCCCGAACGCACAAACGTAGGAATTAGACTTGGACAGATTTGCAAAGTGCATTAAAGTAACTTTCATTTGACGTATAATAATTGTTTGTAACTTATTTCATTTATTATTTATAAAGGTTTAAAGTGGAAGAAAAATTTTGCAAGAAATAAAATTTTTGAAATAAAGTTCTAATTTTAACACCCTGTAACTCATAGAATAATAACAATATTTGTTGTTTTTTGGATTCATCTAGTAGATAATTTAATTATCTATCATATAATCTTTTCATTTTGTTAATATTTTGTTCAAAACACCTTTAAAAATGTTAAAAACAAAATTAGTAACAAAAAACTTACTTTTTAGTATGATCTAACTTCAACACCCTATAACTATGGCAGTTATTATTTAAATTTATTGAAGTTTTGCCATTTAATACAAAATTTATTCATCTTTCTCCCCTTTTTTAAATTTTATTATTTCAACTCATAGTTCCCAAAATATCGTAAAAATGTAACAAAGAATTTTTTGATTTTTTGCAATGCATCATTATTATTATTATTTCAACCCATAAATTTCATTTTATTGTTTTTTACAAACAACCCCTATTGGCACATCCTAAAAAAACCTATCACAAATTATATTGTTCCATATTTGCATACGCAGTAAACTTTTTACATTTTTTCATCTCACCAACACGGAAAAAATCCTAAAAAACAACAAAGACACTTTGTTAGCCGCGAGTTTTACAGCCAGCAAAAGCACAGGATATCGAGGATGTGAACCCATAAGGGCCACGGCGCATCAAGTTATAAAGAAAATATTTGTTATTTATTCGAGCGTCTTGATTTATGTACACGTGCTACACGTGTCTGATATATCCTTTTCCGCGGCGCGCCTCGAGGAATATGAGCCTGCAGCTTGGCAGCTTTGAAGCTTTTGTTCCAAGCCGAGATGGATGTAAATGCGGAGCCGTTTACGCGTCCGGAGCGTCAAGATTTTTATGAATTTTTATGCCGCTAGCTCATAAAATTCGTCGAGTGTGTGCGAAATGCTGATTTACAGGAAAATCTGATAGAGGCCGGAGAGTGGAAAGCTCGAGAGCCGCCGGAACCTGAACGGGCCTGAAAAGTGGAGATAAAGAGGTGGTAGCATATGTGAAATGTTTTTGGAGAGATCTTGTTTTGTATGCAATCGATCAAAATCAAACAAAAAGGGAGAAATTTTCAAAATAAAGTTGCTACTTTAAATTGAAATATTTATATGAAAACAAAACATTTTTAAACATTGGCATTTTTGTGCCAGCTTATAGCAAATTTAATATTCTATGAAAATATGTTAAACATTTATGCAAAAACTTAATATTTATTCATTTTATTTAACAAAATATAAAGAAAATCAAAAAATATTATATTTTATATTTTGTTCCACTTTAACTCTTTGTAACTTTTAAACTGTTAAACCAAAACTAAAAACGTTTTCATTTATTGATAGATAATTTAATTCTGCATTAATTGATATTTCATCCCTTAAATTACCACCATTTAAACCAAAGTTATTAGTGTTTTTGTCCCCAAATGCATTTCGCAAATTTAAAATTTAAATACTCAGCGTTTATCCGCTGACAATTAGCATTATTTGCATTTTATATCATCCCTTCACTAGAAAAAAAAAACATCCCCTTTTTTTCCACCCCTTTCCAAGCCGTCTACTAGTCTTTCTGTCCCATTGTATCCTATTTCAAATAAATTTTTGCAACTTTTTGCGCCGCGCTTCCGAAAAAGGGTTGTTGCGTTGTGTTGCGTTGAGCGGGGGGCGGTTTGTCGCCGCCGCCGAGTAGGGTCGCAGCGCGCCCGGATGCCGGAAAACGCTGACATGTTATCCGAGCCAAGAACTTTAAACTTTCCCGGCGGCGACGTCCGTCCCGCCGACAGTTTTCCTCCCTCACAAACACACCCTCCACACACATGCACAAAATGAGTGAGTTGAAGTAAAAGGAAAAAGATCACAGTTAGGATCAGTGGCTCAGTAGGAAGAGGAAGTGGCGTAAGGGTTGTGAGAGGGTAGGAAAATGGCGAGCAAACAAGCACGGCGACACAACGCGTTGTAAAATGCACGTCCGCATAAATTTACAAAATTTGCTGCTTCTTTTCATTGCGCAGGAAAAGCTCGGCTAGGGTGAAGTCAAGTTGAGGCCGGATATATTCCATCGGAAATGTCACACACTCACAAGCAAATGACCGGTGGAAAAGAATTTAATAAAAATACGCTAATATGAATTGCCCGGCGCATCCACATAATCAAAATCAATGTTAGAATTCACAAAAAAAAGTTTGTGATTTGAAAAAGGGAAATTTAAGTAAAGTGCAGGTTGTATAAACTTCTAAAGTGCAAAAAACACTAACAGTAAACACAAGAGACTTGAGAAAGTCGTGAAAAGTCTGGAAAACATAAGAATCAGTGGTAAAATCAAGGAAAGAAATGTTTTTGCGGCGTTTTTAGAGATTGTGCTTTTCGTACTGTGGTAGAAATTCAATTTTAACTTTTTAACAACGCAATAATACTTGTGATTACTTCTTAGTGATGCCAACAATACTGGTTTTTATTATTATCAAAGTTTTAACTAAGAAATAGCAAAATTTTTATTATTTTTTGCAATTTTTATTTCAGTAGTAAATATTTTGACTAAAGAACAATATTTTTAAATAAACAAAAATTATATTGCATAAAGAATTTAATAAATTATTTATTAATCAGATTATTACCGAATTTAATCAGTTTTAAACCCGATTTATTGTCAATTTAATAAAAAAAAATTTTCAATTTTAAATCGCAATAACTTTACATTAACAACAAAATTTTTAATGTTTTTTACACAAAACTAATATAAAATTTAACTAGAAATAATTCCATAGTATTTTATATAAAATCCTGTAATTATTTACGACTTTAATTCATGTTTACTATAAAAATCTAAAGAATTTAAATTAAGTTTTGCATTCCCTCATTTTTCTCGTGTTCTCATGCGCTCATTTAGTTTTTTATTTTAATTACCTGCTGCCCCTAACATAGCGTCTCAGTAAATGACTTTTTGCGCGTTTTACGCAACCGCTTTGATTTATGTCGCGCATTAAAACGCTTGAATATTTTAAGCTCGTAAACTCACGCTGAGCGCTCATCAAGAATGCAAGAAGTTGGAGTACATACTCAAAACTATAAAACTGAAACTATCTTAAATGCTAAGAATGTTTCGAAAGTATATATTATTTGCCAGGCGCCTCCACACAATGTAACCTATAGAAATTATTCAATCTTATTTTCTCCAGATTAAATCGTGTTTTATTGTAATTATTTAATGTATAATTTTATCTATTTTGGTTTATTATCTAAATATTATCGATTTTAGGCTTTTGTTTATTTAATCAATGAGGCATAATGCGTCTAACTAACGTAAACACACATCTGGTTTTGTTTTGTTTTGTTTTCGTATTGAATTAACCGTGAAAACACAGCTATCAATTAGATTATTAATTAATCAACAATAGAAAGGTATCTTTTACATAAATAAACAATATCAACCATAAACAAAGTATAATTTAGTAAATATTTACAACATTTTTTAAAATTAATCACTAGTTTAACAAAAAATAGTTATAAATTACTTCCAGTATCGTTATTTACACTCTAAAAACACTTTTTATTTATTTTGTAAAACTTGTAATTAAATGTAAGCAACATACGCCAAAATAAACATAAATAAAACTTCAATTTGCACTTGCATTAACTGTATTACTTTTACATCCAATTACTGTATTTGTTTTCTGCGTGTTTTTTTTTTTGTTTGTTTGGCTAGAACTTAACTAAATTATATTTTGCCCGGCGCCTTCACTCGTTGTTTTTATATGAGGAAACGTCGTGTGTTATAAATTCAACTTTAGTCGAGTTTAAGTTTAGGAACAATTTAAACTATTGGATTGTTAGGTTGTTAGGCAGTTAGTCTGCACTAGAGTGTAGCTAGAATGTGGAAACTGCAAAGTCTGCACGGATTCCAAGTAATGTAAGCACTCTCAACATCAACAGTTTCTGCATCTCTTCGGAGTGCTTTTCACATGAGCTTGAACGCTTGTCACTAAAGTCTTCGTGTTTTGTTTTAACTTCATAATGGAGATGTTCCAAACAAATTTATTATTTCACAATGTGAGAAAGCATTTTTAATTAAATTAAGTTTTTTTGAAAAAAAATTACTTTTTGGCTCATATTGACACAACCTAACCTCAAAAACAATTTTTTTTCCTAGTTTTTATTTTGTTTAATTTTTCTAAAAATAAAAATACAATAAAAATTTTGTTTATATGCGTATTTCTTATAGGAGCCCGGCGCCTCCACAGTATGCAAACCCATGTATTTTACATAATATTTTTGTAAGTGATTTAATATCATCTTTAACATCCATCTACTTTTGTTTTCCTTTCCCCTTCGTTTGTACGTTTACTTTGCGCGATATTTTAGGGTTGCTTTTAGGTTTCAGGTTTTAGCCGAGACAAGTCTTCATTGTTAGACGATACGCAGCGCGGATTTTATCGAGAGCGCTTCGATTTTTACGCAGCGCCGCGGATTGCGCAAACGACACCCGCGGGAGACTCGAAAAAATATTGCAACGCACCACCCCCGTCAACTCCCTATAACACTGGCGCTTCTACCACCGCGCTGGATCGAAGAAAGAAGCCGAAAAAACGCCCGCGGCTTCGGTTACAAACCGCCGCGCCGTTAACAACAACAAAACCTCCCATCTCCCATCGTCTGCCACCCAAATTGTACGCCATTTCCCACCACCCCCGACTACCCCCTAAGGCGCAAAGCGCAAAACACTGCGGATGAGAGACATTTATTTCTAAATGCGTAAACATCGACAATAAAGTGTAAACGCAGTAAATTTTGAAATAATTTGGTTTGTTTTCAGAAAAATATAAATTTGATAAAATATGTTAGCGATGTGAGTGATAATAAAAGTGGAAGAAAAATAAATTACAGCGGAATTTACGACGCAGCGCACCCAACGTCGTTACTTCTTTCAGGGGGGTTATTTATCTCGCAGCGAGGGGATAATGGTATTAATGATATACATAGAAGTGGGTGTGGGGGCGGCAAGGGAAAAAGGGTTATGCTTGGGGGTTTCAGTTGCGGAGATTTTTGCGTTTTATTTTTGCAAAAAAAAAGTATTTTGATTTGGATTATGCATATCAATCTGTTTTGCTACATTTTAACTATATTTTTGATATCATGTTGTTTATTATTATTTATACAATTTAAATTCAAAAAAATTTTAAGGTCATTTGCAATATTATATGGAAATTTTGATTTTTCTTATTTAATTTTTGTAAATTATGTTGATTTTGCTTTATTTTTGAATTTTTTGCTTTATTGGCATTTTAAGGGTAGTTTGAGGGTTGGTATTGCAAAAATTATTTATAATTTGTTAATAATATAGCATTTAATGTAAAATACCCTTAGAAAAACTTCATTTTTAAAAATGTAAGCAGTAATAAGTGATAAAACTTAATTTTACATCTTTTACCCCTAATTTCATCTCTTTAAAATGATGTAATTACAAACTGAAACATTCTATCTTCTTCTCTAAGGTTTGTTCAATGTCTTTACAAAAATGCAATAAAATTGGTTAAGTGGTTTGGCCATGAAAAGGAAACATACAAATTTTTAACAAAAAACTTGCCAAATAATTTTACAAAAAATTTTACTAAAAGAAATTCCTAACATTTGCAACATTCTTGATGGATTTATATAATATACCTTTTCCATTTTTTATTTGAACCTTTCAAATTTTGATGTTCCCAAAATAGGTACCGCCACCCTAAATTAAATCATGTCGCACTTCACCAATTTCCCGACCGTTCCGCCGCTCGACCAGAATCGAATGAATATTAAGAAGCGACGTACGATGTCAATGGCAACATTTCACAAAATGAAATATCCCACTTTTCCTTCGACTGCTCCACCAGCGGCGACCTTTCCCGTAGCGGATGCTTTGACAACTCCCGAGCAATGTAATTTTCCTCCGCTCCCTCCGGCGTGCCATTAATAAATTTAAGGCTGAGCACCTCAAACAAAACCAGTACAATCACAATTGCATTTATTTCAATATGCGCGCTAGTAATACAAGCGTCGTGGATGCGCCGGGCTACAATTTACATCGGTTCGCAGAATGGCAGGAAGTCAAAACAGTGAAATAGTGAAATACTACTGAAATGCTCCTCGAGTGGAGTTTTGTTGGGCAAAGTCGTCGTTGTTTCGAGGACGGGTCGGAACCTGGCGTCGGAATTGTTTACCTACGTTTTCCTGTTTTCCGCCGAGCTGGAGGAGGACACGAACACACGGACAAGTTTCAGGTATGCGCAGCGTACACATTTATTACTGATGCTAGTACTACACAAATTGAATACGAGTTCGTTCGAATGCAAAATGATGAATGCATTTTGGAAATTAAAGGACAATACATCCTTCAGGACTGCATCTCAACATTTCCTATCAACTATAATTACACATTGATTTATATTGGTTTTCATTGAATTCCAAAAAAACAGAAAAACACAAAAATAAAATAAATTGCCCGGCGCCTCCACACTATACATCACATACAAATATTTAATGTTTTCCATTTCTTGCACTTTTGAGTGTTGAAATGCATAAATTTTTCCTCCTTTATAAATTTTTGTATTATACAGTTCTATCCAGCTGCATACAAATCCTACATCCTTGGAAATAAATATTTTTACTCACTGCAAGTGCACAGCCCTCATATTTCTGGAATATCCCCGAATAGATTTTGCAATATCGAAAATTCCTGATACTCTGCACTGCAATAAAGCAATACGTCAAAGTTCAGTTTGCAGACAATTTTATATACCAGCTTTCTTTCCATGCTCGCAGTGTTAGTGTAAACATACGAATCTCCCGGAATAAGCAATGCAACAAAAACGGTAAAAAATCGAAGCGTGGCTTTTCGTAATCGAAACGAGATTTCATATCCTGCCCTTCGACTCCTCGATCATGGTGATCTTCAACCTATTCCTTCTTCCTCCTTCTTCTTCTTCATGCTTTAACCATGAAATATGTAGTTTGCGTATGTGTGCATGTACAACCGTCGTATATTATATTTGGTTATTTGCCTCTCAATACATTTTCTAGCACTATGGGAGTGTATTTCTTCGATGTCCTGCTTTCCTGTTATGCTGGCGTGTGCGATCATATGTCACGCTGGGTGTGTATGTCTTGTGAATATTTTCTGTGTGCTTTGCTGCGCGCTTGCAGACAGATGGTGAAGGCGCCGGGCTAGCTGCGATATATCACGCGTCGAGCGCCAGAGTTGAAAGGATGACGGCGGCAAAACGAGAAGCCCAAAACTTTACGCGTGCACATCAAGATATTTTTTGGTTTCGTAATTTTATTTGGGTTAAGCTTTTTTAAAGTATTTTGAAAGTTCAATGACTTTCAAAACATGCGTAATTATTTTTAAATATAACACACTGTATATATTATTAAACAATTTAAATTTATTTTTATTCTATAGTTTATTAAATTAGCTTTAATTTGATGCGAAATTTGTTTGTTTATATATTTTTGTTTAATAATTACAGAGTGTTTAGTAAAATAATGCAAAAATAGTTTCTTAAATCAATTTTTTACTAAAATTAAAATAAATAAATAAATAATTATCCAATAATACGTTGTTATATATCAAATTAAAGCCAATTAAATTATCTATTTACCAACATAAATTTTATTAAATTATACTGTGTGATGTTGAAGTTATCCTGCGTCAAAGTAGAACAAAAGTATTTTGTTGACAAATATTAGATATTCAAATCGAAATGAATAAATTTTTTGCCATTCTGTGTGTTTTTGATGTTCTGAAACAATAAATAATTTTATTATTTTCTGAATTTACATATTTACAAGTTTTACATACGCTGCAGTTGTGCGCAACATTTGTTACGAGCAACAATTTCGACTTTTATGCGTCTCTTCGACTGAATTGACTACAACCAACATTTTTAGCATATTTACATAAATATAAAACATACAATAAGCATTTTTAAATTTAAACATTCCACAAAACAAACAAAAAATAATTTAAAACATTAAAATTTTTGCATTACTTGGATAGTGTGGAGGTGCCGGGTTAACTCTAAATAATTCATGTTATACCAACACAACGCACGGCTAAACACATTAATCTATTATTAAAAATAATAACACCCTTCAAAGTTATCCACTTTTGTATCCTCATTGTCCATTTCCTTCTGCATAGTGGTTTGCCTGGTATTCACCAGTAGTGTTGGAATATAATATAGCAAATGTTGATGTTAAAGCGGAGAGAGGATGACTCCTAGGCTAGTCCTGTTGGTGTTACCGGTGGTTGGCGGCTAGAGCAATAGAACTTTAATGAGCTTTCCGGTCGGCTGCGTCGACACGCGAGATGAGTCTCGGAAACTATCATAATTTCCATTGAGAACTCTACCCCTTTTAAACAACCTCAACTCTCCTACTCGCATTTACATCACAAAACAACAAAAAACAAAATTTAATATTTTTAACTTAATTTCTTATTAAATCATTTAATTTATTAATCTCCTCTGCATAATTTTGTAGTTTTGATATTCTCCAATATTATCTCAGTGAATTAACGCATCCCGCAATGCAAACTGATTGTAAACGCAAGCGTTCAGCGCCTCCACCATTGTGATACGGTTAATACCGGCAGCGGCATCGCCGAGGCCACCGACACCGCCACCATCTCCGCCCCTTTGGAGACGATAGGGCGACAATGCCGCAACCGCAATGCAAACAAATCCCAGATCGACAACACGCAGCGCTATTTGGAGTAGAAACAAGGGAGTTGATGGCAGTCACTGGAGATGCTAGAGATACTAATTATTATACTGAGGGTGGGGAGAAAGGAACGAGGGAAGAAAGGGTATTGTTTAAATGTAATTTAGAAACATATAATATTAATATGTAGATATCAGCAGGAAAAGGTCCTTGTTTTGTTACATAATATTTTTATTTTAAATTTCTTCATTTTCTGCTCAATTTGTTACTTATTTTGGAATTTTCAGCATTTTCCTTAATATTTTCTTAGTCCTTTTCCTTTTTCTTTTTCTTCACTTCATCTTCTTTTTGTAATTTTTTCAATACTTCTTCATTTTCTCTTGTTTTATTTTTCTTTTTCTTTTGTTTCCTTCATTCTGTTTTCCTTTTTCAATAATTTTTCCTATTTTCTCCTTTTTTATTCTTCTTTTTACCTGTTTTTTAACTCGGTTTTCACATTTTCTCTTTTTAATTTCCCATTTTTTCATTTTTTATTTTTATAAACTTTTAATATTTTTCCAAAATTTATCCCTCTTAAATATAAATAAATTTCCTACACATTTTTAAACCCATCCCCATCTAAATTTTATCATATCCTCCGGAATCCTGCAAAATTCCTACAAATGCATGCCTTTATCCTTATATCGCGCTTGCATCTCGGGCATTTCGCAACTTGAGTCTTTATGCGCAACTCCTCGCGTCGCAGAGTTTAAATAAAGGACACATAAATTTGCCCCTTGCTCCTTGCGCGTCCTGCAAGGACTCCTCGAAACATCGGTTATATGGTGCGCTCGTTCGTTTGATTACACTCGTGGATGCTTCACATTCATGCTGCCCGCTAGGATAAACTTGAACAACGACCTGCAACAACCACACCCTCACACCGCCGAAGAAAGGACGCACGTCTAAGGACCTCAAGTAAACGCGAGATCGTGGACCATTTCATCCAATTCGCCAACACCTTAATATTTCCATATGACTTCAGATCAAGTCAAGTTGTCAAACTAATCCACCGAGTGTTTCACTAAACTCTCACATAAATTATATTCTCAAGGATAATTTAAATATCCTGTATAAATATGTTAAACTTTTGACTTTCAAATTATATATAGTTTAATTTGGCATTCAGGACGTTTTGTCCTGCTATCCTTATCCCACCCTTAACCTTATCCAGTCTTCTTCTTGTCTAGTCTAGTCATGGCTAAAGGAACTCCGTAATCTAAATGTGCGTCGTCAAATTACGTACGTCTTGAAACGCGCCCCGGCAGGCGCAAAGTAGTTGCCGAGTCGTGGCGCAGGATGTGGGGCGGGCGTTGAAATAGAGGAATTGCCCCTCGTTTAAGTTTGCGAATTGCGCGGCGCACTTCAATCTTGCTCGGCGACGACAATTTCGGCGTTTCATCAAAACTCGGATTATTGTCGGTGCGCCCACATCCTTCGTCCTGGTTTCAGCCTGTGTGGGTGCCAAACGGGTGAAGAAGAAGGATTCGCGGGGTTACGACCATCGCCGACGACATTTATCAACATTAATCAACGTTTTATTTTAATTATTGTCCTGACAGGACGAAAACAAGGATAACAACATACAAATAGGAAACAGGACTTGATAATGTTAATTATAATTAATTTATCGCATATTTTAGAGATAATATTAATTAAATGATGTTCAAGAGCTCCGCCCATTTTTTTACTGCGCATGCGCGAATGACTTAAGTATATTAACACATGTAAAACACATAAAAATACATAAAAAACGTGTTAAATAAAAGTATCATAAATAAATTACGATTACAAGCATGTTTTTATTCCCACCAGTTTTCACCCTGTTACTAAGAGGGTGGAAAAACCTAAAAAGTGCTTTGAATAAAGATTAAAAGCATTTTTTAGTAGCTGGCGCTCACCGAAGGAACTAATTAATCGCTCATACTCGCACTGAACATTTTCCACGTTTTCCACGTTTTTCACCCCCATTCCAGCAATATATATTTCCTTCATCCTTTTCTTCCGTAGCGTAAGAGTAAAGAATGAAAAATGTTGTACAAAGTAGAACAAAGCAGCGTGCCAAAAATAAAACGGTTAAAACATTGCCGCCCCCGGACGGAAACTCGTGTCTCGTGTGGAAAACTCTTAAAAAAAGTGAGACGACAAACAATGTCATTAATTATTCGGCGATAATTAAAAAATACTCTTACCTCTTACAGAAAAAATTAAAAATTAAAATATTTGACATTTTTTAGAATTAATTCTTAACTTAAGGGTTGGTTTTCCATCCAGGGAGTAAATGTAATTGATCTAATGTGTTCTTGGATGTAATCGCAGACGTAATCCTTTACCCGAATCCTAAATTACTCGCTTCTTGTGCATAGATTCCGCCGATGTACCTAAATCTACCCTTAAACTAAAAACCAACCCCTAAAAACAAATCTCTCTTTAACGACTGTTTGAGTTTTAGTCATAATGTTTTTGTGCGTTTGATAAATCTGATTAATGATATTGTGCTCCGCCTATTTTTTTATTGCGCATGCGCGGATATGCCACGCCTATTTATACAACGCATAACCTACAATTTGTAAGCGTATTGGTTGATTTGATGTGATATACGTAATTCTCGAGGTGACGGAATGTGAAGATCGGGAAATTGCAGGCTATTTCCGCTTTGTCACGTGGAGTGTCGGCAGTGTCGGTTTGACGAAACGACAGCGGCAATATAATAACAATTACGCGCACAATGGAATGCGATGCGCGCCCTCGATGTGAATTATGCAAACGCTGAGTTTGTCGTGCGGCGGAGCATTAACGCATTTGCATGTGTGACAAGTGCATGCTGGGTTTCATCTGCACTATGCTTACATAAGGGTTGGATTATAATTTATCGATTTGCAGGTTGAGTTATGCTAATTTTCATCGTTTGCGCATACTGCATATTTTCAATCACAAGTTTAACGGTGAATAACTCCGAAATCCATTGATGGATTTTATTTATATTTTACCACATTGTTAAATATTTAATTGTGAGTTACTTTGCTAAATTTTATTTTATTTTGTTAAATAGTTTGGGAATTATTGATGAAAATGTAAAATTTTTCATTTGTAAACAATAAAATGACAATTTTTGCTTTTGATGCTTTTGCCCGCGATAAAAAATAAAACCAACGCTTTAGAATTAACGAGCAAAAGGACAATTTGTAACGACAAATTTTCTGCCGGTGTATAAAGTTCACTTTTCTAGTTTTGCGCTCGAAAAGCTTTGAGCTTTCGCCGTTCGTTAGTTCCGCGCTCATTTTTTACCTTCATACTTTGCACGCGTCAACCCGCCAACCACCGGACAGTTAAAAATTGTTGCAATAGTGAGTAATTCATCGCGGCTTTACCGCCGCCGACTGTCGCCGCCACCGTCGCCACCTCCGGTCGTATATTTTCAGATTTTTCCGCTCCACAAATCGGAGAAAAATAAAAAAACACAAAAAATTCACCGCGAAATGTGAAAAAAGCAAAAGCAAGAAAACACGGATTAGTAGTAAGAGAGAACGCAAAACTTGCAACGAATGTGAAAGTGTAGTGTAGTGTGTGTGCAAAGCTTGGGAAATTCGGGAAATGCAGAAAAACGCTAAAAATTGTGTGAAAAGCGCAACGAAACGAAGGTGTTGCAAACCGACACGATGGAAAGCCACCCTCGAGTGCTGCGACTGGCGTGGGCGTTTATTAATTCGCCGTGAAAAATTACCCACGCTTTTTTTCCGCGCGAGCTTTTCCCGACCGCTGGAGTGTGAGCAGCGGTGGAAAATCTTTCCAATTTTCCTACTTTGCCAGGTAGTTTAATCCGCGTTCTCATCTTTATCCGGCCGGGGACTCAACGAGTCCTAAATGGAAATTTTAAAACCAAAAACACAAAAATATACAGGGTGATAAAAATTAAAAAAAAAATTCATAAAAATTTAATTTTTCCCTAAAAAAAATTAAGTACAACCCTGTAAATTTTACTTTGCGTAGCTTAACTTATCCTTTATCAGTATACAAAATTTCACTACTCTATCTTAATTACTTTTCGAGTAATTAATTATTTTCTAACCAAAACCAACTATTCCGTCACATCCAATAGAAAAAAAATCAATTAATTATTTGTTTTGTAAACAAAAACACAACATTATCCTGTTAACCACTACAATTTAACATACGTGTGGAATTTTCCACTTGTACGTATTTCCACATGGGTTTTTCCGTGTCGCCGGAACGATAATTTATCGCTGCGCTGTTTTTTACGCCTTGTCCCCCATCTTGCTGCTCGACTGGTCTCGCTGGCGGTGCGCAAGTGCGATGTTGTTCCTGGGGAGTGTTCATCCCTCGGGAGAGCGAGTTGCTGCATCGCCTCGCCGCATCCGCGCGTCGCACGACGATAAACAACACAATTATTCGCGTGCAAGTGGTGCGCCGATTAAAACGCTTTCCGCGCGCGCATATTTTCCGGAGGACAATTATCCAGGTTTTCCGCTTTTCCGGACTAGTGCAGGTTGATCCTAACAATTTCACCACTATTTGCTTCTATTTGTTAAGCGCACGGTTTTTGTTGCTGGTAATTCCGGGATATTACAAGGTTTTTCCGGGTTTTTCAATGTTTTCCGGTTGTGTACTTGTTGGCGGATAATTGCCATTGGAAAACAGAATTTTTGTCATGAATAGAACAAGATTATTGCTTGTTTTTATTCAATAAACCAGTTTTTCATTTAAAAATTATTTTTGCTTTTAAAACACCCTGTATATTAAAAAATTGCAAATTTTATAACTTATTTATATAAACTATAATTCACTTTATATGATTACAAATTTTCATTAAATTATCTCTGTTAGTTTATGAGATATTTACTTTCAAAGTTTTTTTTTCCAAACCCACCCCTAAATTTTGTCATATCGACCACAAGATTGAATCATATTCCCTATTATCGAAATATTACGCCGAGCGCATCACGTTTCAAGGTAGAACCAATGTGAAAATGACCGGAAAACCGTCTTAAACCAAGCTTAAAAATTCGCCAAGTTTTCCACTCCAACAAAACCCCTTTTCACAATTTCCCCGAGCCGGTTTTCCCGCTCGCGCCTGCTTAACTTCGATTTAGGGGTAGTTTCGTCATGCCGTACGAATTCTCGTCGCGTGTGTCCCGAAACGACGCACGCATTTTTGCACTCATGAGGACGCATTATAACCGGTGCTTTTTCATCCCCTACGAAAAAAAAACCACCACACCTCACAGTGCATTGAAAGAATAATCTCCTGATGCGACAAAAACGAGAAAAATACCAGTCGAAAGAGTAGCAGAAACGTGGAAGAAATGAAAAAGTACATTTTCCTACATGCTGAAAAGTATTATGTG